>NW_024340696.1:19729077-20417715 GCF_902729225.1 Pteropus medius | reverse complement strand
CCACTACAGAGTCCACAAAAAGCACCATTCAAGTTCAATTTCTTCATTTACAGGTGTGAAATCAGAACCCCAGAGAGGGAATGTGGCTGGCCCAAGGACACACAATCTGTTTCTAGACTCACTGCCCACACCGCGCCTTAATCATCGTACGTAACCACTATGCACGCAGAACTTAAACGTGCCCAGCCTTTCTGTAGGCCCTCTACCCAGATCAACATGGTTAGTCCCCACCACAATCTTATGACAGAGCTTCTCTTATTCTCCCCCATTTTACAGAGTAGGAAACTGAGACACAGAGATATTAAGGAACTTGGCCAAGGCCACAGAGCTGCTCGGTGGCAGAGCAGGGGTTTGAACCCAGGCAGCCCGGCTCCATACACTTGGTTGTTAAGGAGTCTGCCAGAAAGAATAGCTTGCCGCCTTTAGGCAGAAAAAGAAATACTACGTTGTTAACAATCTGACAAATTAAACGTGCCAGAGTTTCCCTTAAAAAGCAAAACAAAAACCCATAAAAAAAATTTTTTTTAAACCAACAGCACTGGAGATTGCCACGAAGGCGAATTGTGCTAGACCCAGTTTAAAGGGTCCTTTATCAGCTTTCTCTCTCAGGGCGTTGCACGCTTGGTCGGGGCAGGGGGAGCAGTGAGATATATGTTACGTCTACATGGTGGCCTGAATCTTTTAACCCGCTCTCAATGCATTTGTCCTTGGCACATACCCACATTGGTTTCATTCCCACCCCTGATGCCCCAAGCCCTAAGGCTTCCACAATGACGACTGTACCAGAAATGGCCCATGTACAAAACCTACCCTCCTGTTACTGTGGCTAGCCTACCCTCCTACCGCAGAGGAATGAAATGTCCTGCCTTTTCTTTAAAAAAAAAAATCCTCAGTGGCCAGCTTGCCCTTTGGGGGACCTTTGTTTATCTCTATCTGGAGATTTTTCTCCCCAACTCCCGCATGTGCCCCTCAAAATAAAATCAGCGGATCCAGAGGTGAACTGTCCAAACCTCTGGCTCATTTACTGTTTTATTCACTCACCAACAGCCTGTTGGTAGCTCATTCACACGTCCACACCAGAGAGGAAGAGGAGTAAGTAAGGGCGTCCAGCACTGAGACCCAACTCAGCCAACGGTACTTTTGGAAGTTCCCAGCTGTTTTGAAACCTCTGCCATCTCAGCTGCTGACCCACCTGGGGCACCTGGGCCCCTGGGCACCTGGGTTGTGATGGCTGCATTCGCTGAGCATTCACTCTGCACCCAGGCTGTGTCACGCTCAGTTACAGGACCTCCGAACGAACGTGAGCTTAACGGGAACAGATGTGGACAAGGTTCTCACAACCCAGGAAACTCTACGTGTCCTAAGAAGGAAATGGGGCCACCCCCAAACAAGGGGTTAGGGGAGACAGATGTCCCCACAGTAGAAAAGAACAAAGAGCATGATGACTCTCTGTGCCAACGCCCTTCACCATCACCACCAAAAACTAGGGTATTTCAAGCTGCGAGCCAAGGTAACTAACTCAAGTCCGCCCACTTCCACATTTGCATAATGGATCCTGACATTTGGCTACCATTTCACAGTCACCAAATAAGACACAGGGTGGAGACCTCCCCACACAGCATTATTTATTGTCTTTGGATGACTGCTGGCCTGAAACCTCCTGAAATTACACCAAACTCAGCTCTATAAAACAAACAAAAAAAGAACACCATTAGGTCCCAGTCTAACCAGGATCTCAGGACCTGCCCATACTTTGTATTTTCTAATTTTCATATAAATACTGAACAGTGCAGAAGCGGGGTGATCTCAGACTCATAGCCTTTTGATGCCTGCATGACAAGACCCAACTATGTCATTTTATTCTACTTCTTATCTCAAATACACAGTTCCTTTTCCCTTAACAAAAATATCTCTCTTTTAAACAATATGTGATGCAAAACAAATAGAACAGGGTATCAAAACAAATTCTTTCCTGCAAAATTTATGGCTCCCCTTTTGCCCCCAGTTGCAACAAAACCACCATCGGGTCTACTGCTGTATACACCAACACAGGCCACAAATTCTTAAGTGCATTAATCTCTCAGCTGTGTGCATTGTGACAGGGTGTGCTCAGAGGCTGATTTTTTTATTTTGTGGTTTTGGTTTTTTTTTTCGTTTTCGGTATTTTTCTTTTGTTTTTTTGTTGTCTTTTTTTCTCTCTTTAGTTCTTTTCAGATGATTTTTAAAAGCAAACCAACGTTTCTCAGATAATTTATTAAGATAAATAATTAGGAAGAAAACACTGACAGCATTTAACACCACAGGAAGAGAAATCCTAAATGTTCCTAAATCTTAGGGTGATGTCTTGAAAGAGGTGACACACTGCTGGCACCCTGGCAAAATGTCCGTCGCAACACATCTTCACCCCTCAACGTACGTCGGCTTAGTTCATTTTCCACACTTGGACAAATGAGTTTGCTGAACGGTCAATGCCGGGAGTGGGGCTCCTTCCTGAGGTGCCTCCGTCTACCCTGCACAATTAAATCCTCAGGCTCAGGGAAAGGAGGCGAGTTTGGTTTGGGGGTGGTTGGGGGTGTCCACACTGGTGAAGCGAAAGGTCTCAAGTCAGGACAGGCTTGTCCCATGCATCTGCCCGGTGGGGTCAGGTGGAAAAGGGTGAAGTGCAAGGGTGTGTCCTTCTCTGTTGCTCATAAGGGCCAAGTGCCCCAGACCCCTGCCGCCTCCAGTTCCTAAACAGAGGTTGTCCCAAAGGCAAGAAAAGAATAGAGAGATCAGGAGGTGACAATTTAGACTCCCAGCAGCCCAGAAGGGCTGAACTGACAGCCTTTACCCCATGGACCACAGCCTGTCCACAGGCCCCACTGAGAGGGGGCTTCCCCACACCACACGCACGCACGCACGCACGCACGCACGCGCGCGCGACTTGGAGAGGGGTAACTGGATGCTGGAGAGGCAGGTATCTCACCCTCCCTCTGGCAGCTGCCAGCTCTGTCTGCCTGAATGAAGACTCTGGTCAATTTGTACCTGGGAGAGAACAAGGCAGGAAACGAGAGGGCTGTTTACTCAAATCTAAAGCGCATCGAGTCTAACCGAAGGGAAAGCCTGTCTGCACCCCTCCACCGGCTTGAATGAGAGATCTGCTCACCGGGGTTCCCCGCCCCTCCTCCTCACAGGCACTGACTCAGGATCTTGTTCTCACTTAACCTGTTTCTCCAGGGCCTGTTTCCAGCCTCCAAGGAGATTGTATTTATATTCTTCATTAGCCTCTTTTTACATAATTTTAAACTATTATTATTACTAGTACATGGTAAGAAAACAGAGCTACACAATGAAAAGAGAAGGTTTCCTCCCACCTCAGAGCCCCAGGACCCCCCACCCCCATCCAGGGACTTCACTTTTAAGATTTCTCCAACCTTCCAGAAGGCAGGCCCAGGGCTTCCTGCCACCCGCCCACCTCCTGCCCCAAGCCCCCAATGCCAGCAACATCCCTGGGTGTGTACTTTGCACCTGGTGCTATGCTAGGACTTTGCAAAATGAATTTTCAACAAAGTGGCTGAACAAAGAAGTGTTGAGCAGTTTCTAGAATGTAAAAGAGTTGCAATCTCTTTGCATAGAGAGTAAAAAAAAAAAACCTCTAGAAGGATATACACTAAAATATAAAATGACATAGCTACTTAGTAGGATTAGAGATGATTTTTATTTTCAAGTTTGTGCTTTTCTCTACTTTCCAATTTTCACATAAATAAGCATAAGGGTTTTTTAATCAGAAATAAATCATAGTCACACATGCATACACATGCATCTCTCCTCCCCAGCTGGTAGATCCATCATTTCATGTGTATTTTGTTTTTGTTCCATGTTACTGAAGGAACTAATTTATATTTCTAAAGTGCTTTACAGTTTATAAGTTACTTTTAAAACAGCAGAACTCCCCAGGGGCCAACGATGGTCCTGTGAGACTTTCTGCTTCCTGACAGTCCAGCTTGGTGTCTCTGCCCAGAGCTCTATGAAAATCCATGACACACTGAACTGTCCTCACTCACCCTCATCCCTGTTCATCCTCCAGCAGGCACTCTGCAGCTGGCAGGCCCACGCAGCTCTCTGCAAAGTGCTTTCCAGGTCCAATAGGTCAGGGACATGGTGCATGCAGGTAAGAGTGCAGGTAGCATCCCTCTCCACAGTTGAAAATGCCAAGGCTCAGCGAGGGTTTTTGGCTTACTCGGAGTGGCCAGAATGCAGGTGCTGCACCCAGCCAGGTAATGACCCAACGCTGCATACTGGGAGTGATCAAACCATCTCCACGAAGGGATGTTAAAAACAGAGGTGGCCTTCCAACTAATTTACATCTACTCCACAAGTTTGCAAAATGTCATTTATGTATCACAGACATTTCTATAGCAATGTACAAGCATCTATGCACCACCTACTTCATTTACCCCAAGGAGGCATGTTATTCTAGCCCCATCTGACAAGTGAGAAACCTGAAACCAGGAGGAGATAAGCTAAGCCACCCAAGGCTCCCAGGTTCTACTGCCCCTCCAGGGACTACTCCTGCCATGCCAATTCCCTGCTCCAGGTGATCCATACTGCCCCTATCCCACTGACCCGCACAGATGCCATCACCCAGAAAGGTCCCAGGCTTCTGCTCTTTCCTGTAGGACAGTGGTGACAAGTTCAGCTGTAGTGTCAGCTGCCTGGTTCAAATTTGGCTCTACAGTTCTGGGATCTTGAGCAAAGTAATCTTTTTTAAGCAAATTACTTCCTTCATCTTCTCCACCTGTAAAAAGGGACTATTATAGTCCCTATCCATCTGCCTGTTTTGTGCATTTAAGATCGTGTATGTAAATATTACCACACTGATTGGTACAGAAGTCAATCTTCCTAAAATGTTTATTATGATCACCATCATCACCATCGGCGGTGGCAGCACAATGCAGACAAAGCACAGCACACAGGCACAGTGCTTCACAGCAAGCAAACACTTCGTTGCTCATATTCTCCTTCGTATTCTCACGATAGTCGTGTGAGGCTGGCAGGGCAGGAATTAGGGTGCCATTTTAAAGATGCAGCTCGGAAAGGTGACTAATTCTCGTGCACACCCAGTTATGGCCAGGACTCAAGCCCCTTGGTCCAAATCCCAAATCTTAAACTCCTTTCCATTCCAATGCAGCCATCCACCCCACAGAAGGTTCAATGACCTCTCCTGGGGGCCGTCTGGTTTTGCTGGGGTGCAGGCTCAGGCATCACCCAGTAGGGGAAGTCATTTAACCTCTCCAGGCCTCAGTTTGCTCATCAATGCCACCTGCTCCCTCTCTCGCCAGAGCTGCCATGAGGATAATGAATGGGAAGTAGCTGCGAAGAGCACACAGTGCTCACCTCTCTGACCCCACTTGGAACCCAATGCACCGCAAGCAGCAAGAAGAGGCTGAGAGGCCCCACCAAGAAGGAATCCACAGCCCAGAGCCTTCCTCGAGCCACGTGTGTGACATTCAGGTCAATTCTAGCCACTCAAGATCCCCACTCCAGCCAGCCTGGCTTCCTGCAGAACCCACAAAACAGTGGCTTCAAAAGCAAACAGACCTGGATCCTCGTGGATTCTAATCCGGAACAGCCAAAAAAACGAAGAGCATCCCCAACTCTCTAAGCCAACCCCCTTGACCACCATCACCATCTGTTAACTCTGCAACACAACAGATCCTTCAGACCTAAACAGCCCCCTCTGTCTGGACACGTGGATACTCTGGCCACCCCTGGACATTCCAGAACCCACTAGCTCGGCTCTGCTTCAGCAAGACCAACTCCAAGGCTCCTGGCTCAGGGTCACCTGCATTCAAAGAAACACCTAAGTCAAAGCAAAGATCCCAGACTGAGGCACGGAAGGGTCCTCACCACCTAACGCGGACGGCACTTTCTTTGAAGAGGGCAGGGAGGAAGGGTCTGGGTATGTGTCCCCAGTCAGCCCCCCAGTTCCTAGAGTCCCAGAGTGGCCGCCCGCGGGCTGCGTCACATGCTTCTGTTTAGCTCACTAAGCCCAGAGGCTGCCTGGCAACAGACTGTGTTCACTGCTTATTTACCCACGCTGATGCTGTCGCTGCCGCCTCCGCAGGTTGGTGCCACCACCCCAGCTCCCAGAGAGCCAGGGGACAGGAGGTCAGGCCACCCGAATGACGAGCACCCCCTCCCCCACACAAACCAGGGCTCTCCTGGGCACACCACAGGGCTTGCCAAGCAGGAAATGATTAAGGAGTGTTTACTGAGCACTTCCGGGCAGCAGAGGGCTGCTCCCAGCCTCAGCTCTCCCCTTCTCCCACAGGTCCTGGTGCCCATTTACTCACTCGTGAAACAGCTGTCAAGTACCTACCAAGTACCTAGTACCAAGTATTGAGTACCAAGTACCACCAGGGACCCGACTTCTGACTAGAATGCTAGCCTTGACCTTGGACCCCTGTATGCTGCTGGGCTCCAAATCTGCCGTCCACACCTAATGTAGACCTACACAGACACCAGATTCATAGTCCTTCCAGTACTTGGTGCCTATTCGACATGTCTGAAAGAAATTAAAGTGTCCTGTAGGCAAACGTGTACCTAAGGAGTTTCATATCACTTGTCATTTACCTCTGTCCCACAAAGCTTGACATCTTGAATGCAACCTTAAAATGCATTCTCAGCAGCCCTCCCGTGGAAGACGGATGAGACCCGTGAGTACAAACTCAGGGGATCACACTAGAGGCTCTTCTCCTAAGGCCCCCTCCAGACGCATCTCTACCTTCCTGCCTCCCTGTCTGCCACGTCCTGCTGGCTGCCTGGGATGTCCTCCCTAAATGTAACATTGCTGTTATAACAAGCAAAGCCACTGCCCCTCTCTGACCCCACTAGATCATGAGGTCCCTGACTATAGGGACATTACATTCCATTTTTACTCCCCTGGTACCCAGTACAGGACAGGCAAAGAGCAGGCACTCGGGCGAACTGTGCTGAGTGAACAGGAGTGGCAGTCAACATTGTGGTTGGCTAGACCTTCTGACAAAGCCTCCTAGATGCCAACCTTGAAAACACCACCTTGGGCTGTGGTTAGTTCAATTAGCACCACTTAGAGGGTGTGGATCAAAACAAGCTGATCTGCAAGGTTGTTACTAGCACAGCATTCACAAAAAAAAAAAAAAAAAGAACTAGAGGGAAACTGGGGCAATGGCTATCACGGCACTCACCCCAGGAAGACCCACATCAGTGCTCCCCACACTGTGCCAAGTTGCTTTACACCTAGATTCCAGCGACCGCCACCCAGAGCCACTTACATATACTCTGAAGGAAACTGCTATAGCTCAGTCACTTCAACAGAGCTGCCCTAAATCTTCCTTACCGTACTTTTCAGTGTTTTCTGCTTAAGCAGATATTTTTTAAAAATTGCAAATCAGTTAATTACCGCCTTCCCAGGTGGGCTGTGCAGTCCTTCAAGTCCAAGTTCAAATCCCAGCTTTGCCACCCCCTCCCCGTGTGATCTTGGCAGGTCACTAGAAGCCTCTGGGCCTCAGAATCCTCATCTGTAAAATCACCTCACCACGTGGCCTCAGCGTCGTTGTGAAGCTTAAATGAAACAAAGTGACAGCAAGTGCCTGGCACAGGGTCTGGCACTGGCAGATGTTTGTCACTTCCCCTTCCCTGGGAACTCTTCAGAGTTGTGCCCAGACAAAGGCAAGAAGCACAGGGCGCCCAGCCCCACTCTGGAGCCCAGCTGCCAGGGTTCTAATCCTGCCTCCACCACGCCCAGCCCTGCCACCTCAGACGAGGTATCTGACCTCTCTGCGCCTCAGACTCCTCATCCACAAAAGGAGGATAACAACGTCCTGACCTTGAGGACTCTGGTGAGAATGAAAGTGCTTAAAGCAGGCCTGGTTCGCCGGAAGCTCTCAGGATGCGTAGCAGCTATCATTACTATCATTACCGACCCCACGTCTGACATTTACATTGCTCTCTACAGGTTACGACAGGTTTTCGGGTACATTATTTCCCTCGATCCTGGGGACAGGCAGGGTGCGTGTGGGCACTGTGTCACGGTGACAACTATGCCCAGCGACAGTGGAGATGGGTGTCATCTGGCCCCAACAGTGTTGTGCTTGGTTAAGAGTGTTTTGTTTCCTTAAATTGGATCGATGTTGTTTCAAAGCAGGACATTTAACATTGAAATCTCTCCAGTCCCAATTTTTCTTAAGAATCAGAACTGACAACACCTGGGTTCCCTAGAGTTCGCATCCGAGCTCCAACACTAACTAGTTGTGTGGCCTCTGGGCCAGTTACTTAACCTCTCTGCCTCTCATATTCCTCAAATCTCAAATGAGGATTAAAAATGGGAAATACCTCATTGGGTTGTAGTGAGGATTAAATGAGTTGAAAGGTGTAAAGCACTAAAAATAGTGCCTGAATAAATAGTGGTCACAGGTGTACAACCCTGTGAATGTACTTGATGCCATTGAATTATACACTTAAAAATGGTTAAAACAGTAAATTTTATGTTGTGGATATTTTAGCTGAACTTATTGTGGTAATCCTTTCATAATATATGTAAATATACATATCAAACCATCACGCTGTAAACTTAACATAGTGATGGATGTCAATTATTTCTCAATCAAATTGGGGGAAAAAGTTTTTAAAAAGTGGCAGGGAGGCACTCCCCTGCAAACGGGACATGTTCTCGCAGTCTGCCAGAGTCCCCACTACACTCGACTGCCTCATCGACACCAACCACGCACAAGTGGCCTGTCACCTTCTGGGCCGCATCCCTGCTGTAAGAACGAAATGAAAATACTGTGTGTAAAAGCAGTATTTTGGAACATTCTGGTAAGCATCCCCCTCCTTCCTCAGTCACTCCACTCAAGATCGCCAGCCTAGGAAGTGGTTCAGCCGGAAACAGAAGCCAGGCTGCCTTCTGCCTCCAAGCCTGGAAGCCCCGCCTACATACCTCTTCACCGCACAGGCTTGGTCGTGATGGCTCTCTCCAATAAAGGAGCACACACAGCCCCAAGCTACAAAAAGCAGCAAGAGCGATCGAGCCTTAGAGAGTAAATGTCTTGCAACGTGCGGTGACTCCCGTGCAACAATGAATGCGCAAAGGTAGGCTGTGCCTTCGTCAATCTCTGCTGCGCCTAGGGAGTCTGGTCCCTGAACTCCACCACCCTCTGCCCTGCCTGCCTCCTGGAACGATGCTCCCACCTTACGCACCAAGCTTCGTTTTTTATTTAAAGGCTCAAGTTTCACCTCTTCAATTCATTCAACAAACACTTACACAGGCCCTGTGACAAGGTGTCCTTGGGGAGCCCAGTCTATTTAGAGAGACAAAAAAACAAGTTACTTCAGCATGTACAAAGGGCCTGGTGGCAGGAAAGGGCCTGGCACACTGGAGGAACTGGAAGCACTGTCGTGTGGTGAGGCCACACAGTGTGCGTGTCCACAATCCAGAGGAGCTGTGGACTTTGACAGGCTTGGAGCAGCAGATAACATGGTCTGGTGTGACCATTCGGTCACCACACCATGACTCATCTGGGGAGGCCAAGACTGGAGGCATGAAGCCCTGTTCCTGACCCCTCATTTAATCCTCACGACATCCCAGGGCTAAGGTACTATTCCCACAGCACGGATAAGAAGCCTGAGCTTGCAAAGGTCTAGTGACTTGCCCGAGGTCCCACGGCAATTCTGTGGCAGAGCTCTGGCCTAGCTTGCTTCTAAACACACTCTGAGTGTACTCACGCATCCATTCAAAACACACTTTTGAGTCTGAAGTCTGATTGTTTTACGCAATTGGGTTTATACCTTAGGTCTGTTATGAACATTTCCCCACATCGTTAAGTGTTCCTTCAAAGCATCTGTAAAGGCTGCGTGGTCGTCCATGATTTCAGTGACACACATACACACACACACGCACACACGCACACACACACATGCACACGCCACACACATTCTGCTTAACATCTAGGTTGTTTCCTGACCATTCTTGTTTTTCTTTGAACCAACCAGCCCACATAAAGTTCATCTCACTGTGTTCTCACGGTAGGGAAACTCTGCACCCCCGATATCAACCATTGTGTGACTTATCTTGGATGAGGATGAGTAAGACAATGACTTTCAACGTCGTATCAGCAAGTTTTATTATAGGAGGAACCCTACCCTTTTATCCTTGACCCACCTCCCAAACTCAGCCTCCCAGTTTTGCCAACCATAAAAGTTCATTTGTTTACTGGGTTGGTTTCTCTATTGGCTATAAATGCAATAAATGGGTTGGCGGGGGGGCAGGGGAGAGCCATCTAGCAGCCAACACCTCCAGGACCCAGGCGTGGTCACTCTCCCCTCGGATGGCCAAAAACGGCAGACATGCCAGAACCCAGTAGCCAACTTCAACTATTCCCCAAAAGGAATGGACTTCCCAACAGCAGATCACTAGGAACACGTCAGAATTCAACCTCCAGAAAACCGATTTCATTAGAAACAGGTCAAAGATAGGTATGTTCCCTGAGAACCCTATGTGCTCACTATTGGAACTTCAGTGTCTGGCAGAACCAGGAAGGTGGGCTCCCTCTGTGGCTAGCTGTGTGGTCTTGGGCAAGTTACTTCCCTTCTCTGGGCCTCAGTTGCAACACCTGCAAAGTGAATGGTTTGGACTAGATGATCCTTAAAGTCCCTTTCTTCTCTGAATGAGACCCTTGGGGCCTGACCAATTTTTAAATGAACAGTGACTGTGCTTCATCATGAAAACTGATAAGCACAGCCCCCAACCAACAGCTGCTACCTGTAGGCAAGAGAACAGAAACACACGGAAGAAGGCTCTCACACCGACGCTCCCTTATGTCCTCGTACTCAGGACGAAGGAGAACATATCAGATCACTCTCTGATGGCGGGTAGGTGCAGGATTCTGACTCAGTCTAAGAAAAAATCATCTAACTTACATCTTATAAGCCTGCCTTCTCATATTAAGACAAATGTGCTTGTCATACTTTAAAAAAAAAAAAAATTAAGTGACTGATTCATAACAACCCAGCAAAATACTGGAGTCAGAACAAGAGCAAGTCATTGCGACGCCAGCTCCAAAGGGGAGCTTTCTGTCTTTATTTTCTAACTGGTAATGACGAGCTTTTCACAAAACCCAGGCAAGCTGCACGTCAGTGATAAAGGGGACAGTCAGCCCTGACACTTGAACAGAGACAAGCCCAGATAAAAGGGGCCACCCGAATGACCTCTAGGACCCAGGAAGGCCTCGCTGGCTTTAAGGTGATGCCTGGCTGAAGGAGGGAGGGATGTGCTGGGGGAGGCTGCTGGTGCTGTGGGTCTGTCAATACAGACTCTTCCCAGAAACAAAGGCTCAAATTCAAATACTAGGAACAATCAATAGTCTCTGGATTATAATCAGCTCATTAGCCTTTGGGTAGGAGCTTTCACAGGGTTCAGGACTCCCAAAACGGACAGGGATGTCCTCCCTGACCAGCTGGCTCACACCTTCCCCAGAACCTGTCTGCACCTGCTGTATGTCCCCCACCCCCACACACCGCGCCTCCCAGGTCATCGTCTCTCTGCCTATTCATTCTAGCAGGTTCTGCCCCCTCTTTCTCCTCCTCTCTCCCCTCAGCTTCTCCCTCTTTCCCAGACCCCCAACATTCACACCAGCCTTGAGGGAGGCAGGGGGCCAGGAGAAGAGCCCCACATTCCACATGAGGAAGAGGAGGCTCAAAGGAGACAAGATCAGCCTAAGGTCAAAAAAGTCGTGCCAAGAATCCAACCCACTCTCATAACTCCAAGTCAGTGTTCTTTCTATGTCACATCTAAACACCAGGTCTTGCTGATGCTGCCTCTGAAACACCTCCCCTCACCCCATGCCCCATTAACACCGGCAAGCAAGCAAGCAAGCAAGCGTGCGCGCACGTGCGCACACGCACACACACATACACACACACACACACACGCACGCATTCCATGCAGCTTACTGCAGCTCTATAGCACTCACCCTCTTGGCCCCTCCTGGCCAGGCCACCGTAATCACCTGTTCTACCCAGGGCAGGTGGCATCCTGGCTGGCTCAGATGCTGGACAGAGCTGGGATCTACCATTTTCTAACCATGCAGCTGACTTAATATTCATTTATAAAAGAGAGATAATAAGAGACCCTGCCTCACAGGGTCATCTGAAAGAAAGGGAGCACATCATGCTTACCCTGGACTGGCCTGGGAAGTGCAGAGATGCACACAGGCATCTGCATAGCGCCTGCTCAAAGACTCCAAACACCACCCCTCAGTCCGAAATCCTCCCACATTGAAAATAAACGTCCACGCAAAAATCCGTATGCAAATGTTCACAGAAGCATTATTCATAATAGCCAAAAAGTGGAATTAACTCAAATGTCTATCAGCTCATGAAAGGAGAAATAAAACATGGTACATCCCTATGATGGAATATTATTTAGTCATAAGAAAGTGTCGCTATAAGCTCCAGTAAGGATGGACCTTGAAAACATTATGCTAAGTGAAATAAGCCAGATACGAAAGGGCAAATTTTGTATGATTCCGCTTATATGAACTATATAGAATAGACAGGAGCTGGGAGGTGGGGATGGAGTAGGAAATGACTGCTAATGAATATAGGGTTTATTTTTGAGGTAACGAAAAAATTCTGAAGCTAGATAATGGTGATGGTTGCACAATTCTGAATATAGAAACAACTGAATTGTACACTTTAAAGGGTAAATGTTATGGTATGTGCCTTATATCACAATAAAGTTGTTTTTTTTAATTGCTATCAAAAAAGTAAATAAAAAATAAAATGATCAATCATTACAATCTGAAAAGAAAATCCTCCCATGATACTTCATTCTCTACAAGACAAAAACTAAATCCTGCAGACATCCAAGACCTTCAAGTCCCCAGCCAACCTGCCACAGACACTCTGAATCTGCCAGGCGTGACCTCTCACTGTACAGGAAGGAGTCTTCCCCACTGGGGGCCTGGCCTCCCAAAATTCATCCCCAAACAGCAACCAAGGGTACACGCTTGGCCTGACTCCTGTCTATTACCTGGAAGTCTGTATTGTCTGTGACTTGAAACTGTCTCCAGCCAGCCCATCTAATCTCTCCAGCTAAAATGGAATCTCCTACAAGAAAGATATCTGGGCTGGCCTATTTTCCTCCTCTCCTGTCCCCACCCCTGAAACCACTGTTATGTCAATACCAACAGCAGGATCCCACAGACTTCCTGTGGGCTAAATCCTTATTAACACAATGTTCTTAATCCTGACCTCCACAGACACCACCAGACAGATTTACAGGTGGGGAAACAAAGGCAGCTGGTGGAGGAAGGGTAGGGAGGGAAGAGGAGAGAAACCTGATCAAGGCCGAGATGCAAGGGGCAAGGCTGGAATTTGAACTCAACTTCTCTTCCCACTGTGCTAGTACGCGCTGCCACTTTTAAGACATAATCACAAAGTCCAGCTATCTGGTAGGCACTCAGTACTATTTCATTCTACAAATGCCCATCCCACCATCATGTAATTTCAAGCTAGATATTGGAGAGCAGGTACCATTAAAATTAGCCCTAAAAAATGAACACATCTAATTATCTCTGTGGTCAGGTAATATACAACCAGACCTAGTTGGTTTCTGGCCACACTTAGAATTTTTCTAGGTACCACCAGAAAAATGCAGATTGCAGTAGAAAACACAGACAGTGACTTGACATTCTCCAGAGCATAAAAAAAAAAATTTAATGAATTTTTTAAAAGACCACACAAAACAGCGTCTACATGAGTGGCACACGGTCAAAAAGTGGTGTGAAGCAGCCACCACACAACACAGGTGGCATGTCTGCAAATGCAAATATTAAATTCAAAAATCTGTTTTCAAAAAATGATAACAACCAGTGCCAGTGTGGGCATAATGAAACAGGCAGTCTCATACATTCTAGACAATTAAACAATACCCCTTTTGGAAAGTCATCTGGCAAGTGGTGTCAAAGAATCTAAAAATGCCTAAAAATTAACCCAGAAGAAGTCGTATCTGTTTCACAGGAAAAGCTACCTGCGTGCAGACATTCATCCCTGTACTACTTAGAACAGTGAAAAACTGACTACTGCTTAAATTTCTAAATAAGAAAAAAGTTAAGTGAATTACAGTACATCCACCACATGCAGTATCCTGCAGTTACTAAAAACTGTGGTTATATCATCCATGTACCACCATGGAAAAAAAATGTTTTCTTTATTTAGCCTTTTGGCATTAAAGGGTCTAAAACTGTTCCTGTTCTGTAATCACAATTATTTTAAGTAAGAAGCCACCTGGAAAAAAAAATTGTAGCTGTAACTACTTTAAAATTATAATAGTTCTGTGATGAGGGAGATTTGGGGCCTTTTTTTTTTTTCCTTTCTCTAGTTTCTAAATTTCTTTTAGTGTTGTTATACCACTCCTACATAATTAGGAAAAAAAATTTCTTTTAAATACCGAATTCATTTTGAAGCCTCTCTGTTTCACATCAACACTGAATCCTGCCCACCCCAAAATAAAACAGTCACTTGAAATGTGGCTTTGGTTGTTCATACTTCCGCCTATCAAAACAGGGCAAACGAATCCTCCAGGAAAAATGCCTTAGCAAGGTGACACCCAACCCAGGTCACCTTGACAAATCCACATCGACAATTAAAATTATCGCAACTAAGAGTCCAGTTAAGCAGGCTGGTAAATGAAGGGCTGATAAGTTGGCGTGACAGGAGCAAGAATTATTGTTTTAATTTTTTTTACTGGTCGTAGTCACAATTCTGGCATAAAGTAGACATTTAATAGATATGTGAGGCAGTAGTTTGGTTTTTTTAAGTGGGAAATTGCACTCCTTCATCTGCATTCCCAACACAGAGCACACGCCTGGGGCCTGCAAGGTGCTCTCCCTGAGGTCAGGTCCTGGGAAGCTATCTGGAAGTCAGAGCCTCCAGCAGACAGGAAATCAGTACTTTTGTCACCAACTTGAGAACAAAACAGTAAGAAAACTTAAATGTCACTGTGAGTAAAGGTCAAGGGTGAAGGAGGGTTAGAACCAACTTGTACTGAGTATCTATCTCTTCACCATCACCTGTTCTGGGGCCATGTGGGCATGATTGCATGAATTCCTAACACCCCGACTCTAGAACCAAGCTGCTGGAAGCTTGAACCCTGTTTCCTCGCTTGATCGGCCATGTGACCTCTCAGGCTGGTTGCTTGAGCTCTCTGTATCTCGTCTTCCTCTGCCGTAAAATGAGGCCAAGAAGAGAAGCGCCTCATTAGGCGGGCATGAGGATCCACTCGGCTGAAACACGCAGAGCACTTCGCGTGGTGCCTGGCACACAGAGAGCATTCGGTCAGTAACAGCTGTTAGCACTGTGATTCCATCTTCCAGGCAAGAAAACCTGGGCCCTCAGAGACAGTCAGTGATGTCCCAAGATCACACAGCTAGTAAGACCAGTGCTAAGATTCCAACTCAAGTCCGAAGGACTTCAAAATCTGTGCTCTTTTCACTAGAGCCAGCTAAGCCCCATCCCCAAGGATGACCGTGGCACCCCCGCCCCCACCTCAAAACACACTTATACATTTAGGGCTGTCATGGCATAAAGTTAAAATATTATGAGATACTTGAAAATAACAAGGGACTGAGAGGCAGTAAACCAGAATTCCAGTCGCCTGTAACTTGGGGATAATACCAGCTCTGTGTCGTGGTGGTTCTTTCAACTCAGCCATTCAACAAACATGGCCAAGGCATGAGGGATGGAGCAGGGAAGCAGACAGACAGGGTCCCTACCTCCTGCGGGTGGGGAAACAAACAGTAAACTAATCGGTTTCAGGTGGTGATGAGAACAGAGGAAATGAACAGGATAATGGGATAAGAGTGTGGGCAAGGACAAATTAAGACCTGAGGAGGAGCCAGGAGGAAATGGGAGAGAACACGCAGAAAGAGCCCCCAGGGGAAAGCGGGGTGGTGCCAGGGTCCGCCCTTCTGTAAAAGGGGCAGCTGGACTGGATGGAGTCGACAGGAGGGGTCTGGTGATCCGATGTGAGGTTCAGGGTCTTGTAGGTCATGTTGTGAGTTTACCTAAGTGCAATATAAAAGCACAAAGGGTCTGCAGCCATTGGAATAACAGCTCCGTGGGACCAGAAGAGACTCGGCATGAAGGCAAAAGAGCCCGCTGTACAGCTGATACTTCACAAAGGGTTTTCCTTCTCTTCGTGCCACTAATGCCACATAACCCTGGACAATCAGGCCCTTTCTGGGCCTGTTTCCAAAAAAGGATTTGGTCTCAGTGGTTCTCAACTCTGGCTACACATTAACCTCACATGAGGAGTTTGGGAAAATTACCACAGAAACAGCAGTGCCGGGGCTGGTGTGTGCCACTGGTCAGGAGTGGGGGTCTCCAATCAGTATTTTCTAAAAGCTTCCCAAGGGCAGCCACGGTTGAGAAGAGCCCACCTCTAGGGGCTCTAAGGCTTTCTCCCCCTCGATGGTGCACGAACGCACTGGGAGAGGCCCAAAGCCAGAACATGCTGCCTTCTGAGTTAGCGAGTTCCTCCTCGCTGAAGACAGTCGAGCGAAAACCACTTTCTCGGGAATGAAACTAAAGAATCAGACACACTCTTAAAACATCCCTTTGCAAAGGAGATGTTTGTGGTTCTATGACTTGCTGGGTGAGCCTCCAGTGAGCAAGGTCGTAGGCCTCAGTTTCATCAGCTGGAACCAACGAGAGCAGATAAACAGCACGTGTGCCACCCCCTCCATCACTCATTGATCCCAGCACTCTGTCCCGCTGAGTACGCCATCCCTGTGGTCTGAGAATCCTTTCTATGCAGGGCCCCAGCAGCCACAAGGGCCCGAGCACCTGAAGATGAACACAAACGAACCCATTTGTCTTCCCTAGCCTAATGTCCCTAAGTCCCTTCTCACTCTGACATTCTTTGAGGTGATGATCCCTTTTATCTTCTTACTGGCAATGATTTACTACCAAGTACATGGCAATGAGCTCAGCTAGTTTGAGGCCTATCAGACAGTGAGATCACACATTCCATCCCTGAGGGCAGATTTTGTTTTATATCCTGAATCTCAGACTCTGTCCTCTCCAGGTGACATCTTCCCCCGCCCCAGGCAGCTGTACCCCTAAACATTTGCTGAACAGGGCCTGAGATAAACCATATGATTAGATCAGAACAAACCAGTCCTATTCCTGGAAAAGCTCAAAGCAAGAGAACCGTGCTATCACTGATAAGTGAAACACTGACAGCAGCTGGCATTTAGGGAGCACTTTCTGTATGCCAGCCGCCACGCTGGGGCTTCCCATACATTTCCTCGTGGACTCCTGATCATGACCCTCTGACATGTTTGACACACGAGAAAATGCAGGCTTCGGAAGCTATTAAGTTGCTGTGGATCACACGACGGCTACGGAACAGCCCCATCCCTGACTCTGGGCAAGTCCCTTCACCTCTGTGCCTCATCTCTAAGCTGGACATAATCGTAAGGATGGAATGAGAGTCCAGCACACAGTCTGACACAGTACAGTGGGCATCTCGGAACAACTGGCTGGAATCTGGGCAAAAGACCAGACAACAGTACGTCCTGACCAGGTCTGACCCACACTGAGCTGGGAGCCCTCTTCTGGCTTCACAGAGGGTCGTATTCCTGAAAAGCTGTGTGAACAGAGAGCTTTCAGGAAGCCGGGGCCCCAGCCCTTGGCTGGCAGCATCACCCCTTCAGGGGGCTTCCTGGGTTTTCTCTCTGGCCTCATGCCTGCCTGTCTCCCCAATCTGACTCTGAAGGCATCAGCTCTAGGTTTCTGCCCTGGGGCCCGCAAACTCTCTAAGCTGAAAACTGCTCCAGGGAGCTGGTGGGAGGGGGAACTTGGCAGTGAATCTCTTTGTAATGGGATCTCCCTTTGACTGGGTCTATCCCTTGTGTGGAACTTGGCACATTTGGCCTCCAGGCTCCTAATGAACGCTGAGCCTTTCCCTCAGCTTCACATCCCCGGCAGCAGGGCTTAGCACCACACATAACACATTAACGCTGGCTTCCTATCCCACCCGGGCAGGGCAGGGCAGGGCACAGCAGGGCGGGGCAGGGAGGGGAAACTGCCAATTAGTCCCACTCTATGGAGGCGCAAACCCAGGCAGAGAACACTGGGAGAAATGTGACAGAGGAACCACACCAGGTATCAACACTCCCAGCACAGTGCTCATTCAGCCAAAGCATCCCTAAAAAGTGCTCTCTAAACAAGCAGGAAGTTGGACGTGAATCCTATTTCGAGACCCATAAATGCGCTTGTTAGTTTAGACCTATTGTCACACTAGGAGGAAGTCAGTTACCAACACAGTCACAGGGGAATGGAAGGACAGCCAGTCCCACTACTAAGGCCGCCAGGGCACATGCACCTACCTACACCACAACTTCGAAACAGGCATTGCCTAAAGCAATGGTTCTCAACCAGGATGCTTTCCCCTCCCGGGACCTATGGCAATATCTGGAGACATGTTTAATTGTCACGAATGGGGGTTTGGAAGGTGCTTCTGACATTTGGAAGGCGCAGAGGCCAGGGAGGCTGCTGAACACCCTCTGGTGCACAGGGAAGCCACCGAAACAATGAATTCTCAGGCCCCAAATGTCAGTGGTCCTGAGGTTGAGACAGCCTGGTCTAAAGGAAGAGAAGCGCCCACTCACACCGACCACACTGCCTGACAGCTGCAAAGCCTAAGTGCCAGATTCTGATGGACAGCAAAGGCTAAGCACCACGTGTGCACCTCCCAGAAGAAACCCAGCTACGTGGTGAGGGACAGCCTGAGAGTCTGTGTCTCACCCCAGGCCCGACACGTCGTTGCTTTTCTTTTTTAATGTGTATTGATATTCAACATGCGCCAAATAATTCTTTGTGATACATACCTGATTTTATACTTCCTATAACAACCTTAGAGTTAAGTCATATTATCACCATAGTTTATAGATGAGAAGACTGAGGCACAGAGAAGTTAAGCAACACGGTCAAGGTGACACAAGGAATTCCTTCACAGGCGTCTGGCTCCAGAGCCCGAGCTTTTTAACCTCTGTCTCTCAGTCCCATGAACAAGCCCAGAGTGAGACGGCCAACGAAGGTGACTTTATGCTGTCTGATGTCCACTGTCACAGGGAGAGACTCCCAGTAGCCAGATACAATGGAGATTATTATTCTTGATTTTAGAGAAGCTCAGGTCTGAGCAATGAAAATATTTTCACATCGGGTGTAAACTATAACGAGCCTGCAGGATCAGAGGAGAAAGGTGGTATCGTGTAGAGTGGTTTTCAGGATCAGATGAGCTTGAGCAACGGCGTGAGGCATGAGGTCAGAAAATGGGCCATTTGGTGATGAGGCCAAGCTCTATGTAACGGGGTCAGAACAGTGACATAAGAGAGACGAGAGAGGCTGGATTGCACTAGATCTAGATGTGCTTAGTGCTCTTGAAATAATTCCTGCCTGACGTACGGATGTGATGGATTGGGATGGCCTCACCGGCAGGAACAAAAACCAAACAGGACTATTTATCCTCCAGAAATGGCTGGTTTTTGGCTATGTGATCACTCTTGGGATCTCTTACTCTAGCTTAATTATTAGCATTATTCTCATTTGGAGATAGTTATGATTCAAAGTAAATATAAAACATCTTCAGATATGTCAACACGTCACCTTAAATAAGAGCTCCCACCCCTACATCCTCTACGACTTCTCTCCACACAAGATTCAGTGATCCCTTTAGACGACAACACACTGGGCATCAAGGCTGGCAGAAGCCACCTGAACACCCTCAGAGCAGGTCTCCTCGGAGCTTAAGCACATGGCGACTGCAGCCTCAAGGTCAAGGGCTGTGTTAATAAAGAGGCTCAGGCGGGAGCAAACATTTACGGGCCTATCTACTAAGCACCCCAGTCTGGACCGGGTGCCTCACACACCTTCCCTCACTTAACCCTAAGAACTGTGGCCTGGCAATTACTACCCATTTTCTAGATGGCATAACAGGTTCCCAGAGCTTAAGTACCTGGGCAGACACAGGGCCATGTGGCCAAAGAAGAGCAATGATTTAGACCCAAGCTTCTATTGACACCAGAGTCCATTCCATGACTTTTCCCATGCTGCTTCTCTTACGAGACACTCTGAAGTCATGTCATTGTGCCCAATTTCAAATTCTGTGAAATCCAAATTCATTTACAACAAGAAGGCCAGGACCCCAACAAGACGCCATTATGTCATTCATTTGATCGGAGCCAAAGCCCCAAAGTTCCAGGCAGCCTTTACCACTTATGGCTCCAGGTTCTAAGGCAAAGATAACTCTTCTGTGGCTTTGGGAAGCATTTACTCCCTCCACATCATGGCTCTGAGCGACAAGTGTCAAGGTGTCCCCCATCCAACAGGAAGATGACCTTCCTACCTGTGAGAATGGCCCCCAAGCCCAGCTGTCCTTCCCAGAGACTCACACAGGCACTGGCCCATGTGGATGATCCTGTACAGCTCCCCCTTGGGGCAAGGAAGCCCACAACTAGCTAGCTGGGTGAGGTTCTGGCAATGTCTGTGGCCATGGACCAGGTTATAACTCTCTAGGTTTCCTTCTCTGTACTTACCTCATAGGATGACAGGAGTTAATAGGTACTAAATGCTGACGACACTTCATGATAAATACCCAACCTACAGTAGCTGCTATTGTTATATTTATCCTCTCCATTTATCCTAAGACAATTATCAGAGATACTTCAGAGACTTAATTGCAAAGTTACCTGAATAGAGTTCATCAAGGCAAAAACTTTCAGAAACTAACTAGAAGCCTAATCACAGGATGAACGAGATAAGTGAAGGTGCCTCCACATAATGCAAAGGGATGCAAGAACTAAAAGTTATGGAAGAGAATATTCACTGGCAAGAAAAAATGCTTGCAACTTACTGTTCCTACTTCCAAAACTGCCCGTGAGAAAAGCCCAGGAAAGAACTCACCTCCCTGAGGGCCTGGGAGGCAGAGATTTCTTTGTTGCCCCTTGTATTTGCTGAAAAAATTCTGGATGCAGATTTGTAATCTAATCTGTAATACAGCCACGTTTATTTGTTTGTTTAAAAAAAAAAAAAAACATTTCAAAAGGACTTTCCACTGAGTTACAGTGACACTCTGAGAAGCCTCAGGTCTATGTTGTGGCCCCCAGGGGTGTCCCCAGGGAAGCATGTACCACAATTATTTTTTTAAAAGGTGATAAATGTTACAAAGTATGAGTAGGAGTTAATGCTATTTTAGTACAGATAGAACATGCATTAAAAAAAGAGAGAGAAAAAAATCATCCATTAAAACGATACCAGGGTTAACTGTGGGGGAATGGAGATTACAGGTAATTTTGAGGGTTTGGTTTTTTTTTTTTTAATGTATTTAGTTTTCAAATTTTTATATTAAAAAAAAAAAAAAAAGCCTGAACTGACTCAAAAGGAAATCAAACCAACCTCCAGCCAACTGGGCTAACAGCCCCCAGGCAGGATCAGCTTGAGCCCTGTGCAGATCAGCGTGACTGCAGTGAGGGCAGCACCACCCGGAGTTAAATTGTCTGGGATGTGAGCCTGAGTCCCACTACTCACCAAATGGGTGATGACCCCTCAGAACTCACTCAGCTCCCCGCGGGTGGTCCTGAATTTTCAAAGTTTACAACGCAGGAGGCAGTAAATTTCAGCCCTCCACCAAACCCATTTACCAAACACCACAGAGCATGGCCAATAGCTGTTCTACTGGGGCAGTCCCCCTGAAGTTTCCAGAAGGGCAGCTACGCCAGGGCAGGCCTCCTCAGCTTCCAGTCCACCCACTCCCTTCCGAAGGGACCTCTCCAGAAGTTGGTCCTTCCTGCACCAGTGGCTGCAAGATGGTTTTCAGTTATATATGGGGGAACCGATGAGGCATAACTGGGACTTCATACTGGTTCCCCGCTGTCTCTGAAACAGAGCCCATCTACGCTCCCAGCCCCACACCTTCACCACTTCATTCCCTATAAACGGTGGCTTCCAGTTTGACTGAACCCATGATAAACTCATTTATATGGAATTCGGTTCACACACACACACATATATACCATGGAAACAAGTTTCATGACACAATACTTACCCTTCCTACTTGCAGTAAACCCTGCTCTTTTCTATTTTATCACTTTTTTAATGCTAGTCATAACTCATTAAATTGATCTTATGACCCACAGTCTTAAATACACTGCTTTACAGCATGCAAGTCTATGATTTGGTTTTCTGAATTTTATTTTTAAAGCACGTTTTCTGGAACATATTAAGTGGAACTATATACAATAGTCAAAGTACCAGAAACAGTAATTTCATATGGTTCAACCTAATGATTACGTATGAACCAAACTAGGGGACCTGACTGCCTTATTTGTCTCTGGTAAGCTAATTCTAAATTTGAGTAATGTTCCAAACTGGGCTACACTATGAAAGTACATTATTATTGTGTGAAAGATAGATGACACCTGAACTGAACAAGTCATGTAGAGCCAGTGTGAGCCACAACTTCAATGGAAATATTGACATACTCACAGGGATGCTGTGAGGATGTAATGAGCTCATATGGGTCGAAGGGCCTTGTAAACTATCAAGTAACAATATTTTTTAAAATTTTTTGAAGTAGTAGACTATGCCAATATCTCAGCAAAATAAGATGATAAAACAACCGCCAACATTTTTAGGTTTATTTCATGATAAGATCTTGTTATACAGATCAATTTAATACTCAACGACCATATGAGGTAGGAATTCTTACTGTCCCCACTTTCCAGATGAGAACAAATGAAGCTCCAAGCATGAGAAGAGCTGGCCCAAGGTCGCACAGGAGTCAGGTCTGTCTGCCTCCAAAGCCAGTGCACTAAGCACTGGGCATCGATCTCTTTCCATCCCCACAGCCACCCCACAGGTCTCTACCTCCAGTTCTCTGGAACAGGTCTATTCTCATAGGGAAAGAACTCCCAGGACACAAGGACGTGAAAATGAGGTGAGCCCTCAGCCAGGAGCAGGAAATGCAGGATCACCTTGCTGCCATGGAAACAGGTGGCACAGTCATCACAGACTCCTAAGGCCTCCCATCTCCTGCAATTACAGTCAAGGATTATGTCGTTCAACTTTCGGTCATTGGCATAAAGTACTCCTCTTGGTCCGACAGAAAATGTACCCAGAGACAGAAGGCGGCCACAGCCAAGCTGGCCAGGTCACAAGAAAAGAAAAATGCTCAAGCCAATGCAAGAAGGACCGTATTTTTTGTTTTGTTTTGTCTTGGTGTTTTTAGGGGACATGGTCAGTATCCCTGTACTCCCTTCAGGGCTAGAACCACACTAGCCACTCTTCAGTCACATCTCATGATCATCTAACCTATTTTAATTCAATGAAATTCCTCTGTCAAAGAGAAAAATAAACTGCGCTATCAAGAAGCCTATGCTGCTCCACATTTAACATTGTAATATGTACATATACAAGTCTATAGGTATACAGTCCATTGTGGATTTAATCTCTTAAATCCAATTTAAAAGATTTTATATATTTGGTGGCAGAAGGAACTTTAACTTGGGGTGGTGACATACAATACCAAACATATGACATATTATTGAACTGTACATTTGAAATCTATTTTTTTAACCAATGTCACCCCAATAATTTCAATAAAAAATATATGTAGATTTTTTTTTAAAGATTTTGTGTCACAGTTTTGACAACTCATAATTATGGCCTCTCGCTCTAACTTTAAAAATCTAACTCTTGAGTAAATGGAATATTTTGTACATTGTTCTTACAGTCCTACATCCATTTACAAAGAACTTTAACATAATGTAATCCTGCTTATCTAACTACTCTGTGTGAGAGGAACAACTACCATTAGCATTGTAGAGATATGAACAACAAGGATCAGAAAGGTTAAGACACCTACCCAAGAAAACACAGCTAGTTGGATGGTGGAGGCAGGATCCCAACCAGCAACCTGGCTCCAAGTTCTATACTCTCTTCACCAACCAGGGACCTTACTTAAATCTCTGAGTTCCTAAGGAACAAGAGCTGCATCTAAAATAGCTGGAAATTATATATATATATATATATATATATATATATATATATATATATATATATATATATATATTTGAACACAAACAGGAGCCAAAACACTTTCTTAATTCCAAAGAGCTAGTGTAAATGGATAACAAAAGAATTTTTTTTTTCTTTTAGTGAACAGGGAGTTAACCTCCCCCCCCAAAAAAAGGAAGGAAGAAATGCAAATGGCCCGAAAGTAAGGGGAAAATGCTCAACTAACTGAAAATTAAAGATATAAATAAAAGTAACGGGATATAATTTTTCACCTTTCAAACTAGCACATATCGAAAATTTTAACAGTCCTCAATTCAGCTGATGGTATGGAGAAACAGACACTGTCCAAACCTATGGGGACAGGTACAAACTGGGACGATGTTTCTAGAGGACAACTTCAAAACAGTATCAGAATTTTTAAATGTATGTACTCTCTAATCCAGTAATCCTAAAATCATAAATTTACACCATGGGTATCCTTATGAAGGTTATACAAAATGTGCACAAAGACATTCTCTGAAGCATGATTTGTAAGGGGAGAGAGGAAGAGACTAAAAACAGCTGAAGTATCCGTTGACAGAAGAGTGTCAAATAAATTATGGTACATTTGCACGTCACAGTATTAGCCAGTCATTTAAAAGAATGGCCTAAACTACTGGTACAGATATGAAATAATCTCCAAGACAACTAAGTAAATTAAAAGGCTAAGTAGAGTACTATGTATATATAATATTTTCTTTAATGTAACTTTTTAGAAAGAGGAACACAGATACTTGTCTACATGACAAAAACATTTTTTCCTAGAAGGAAAGCAAGGATCCTGACAGGGTTATCTTTGAAGAGGACAGATACTTTTCTAACTTTATATAGTTTTAGATTGGAGGGTTTTTAACCTGGACTTCACCCAACTATTTTAAAGCCTCTGTGAAACCCTTGAAATTGGATACAAAATTGTAAATATGTATATCTCTCTGAAGGAGAGGCTTCTTCCCCTTTACACACTCTGTAGGGGTGTCATACCTCCCCCTTCCCAGAAAGAGTAAAGACCACTGCACTACAGATTCCATACTGGTGCTAAATTTTCATTTTCATGCACTTGTTTAATTCAAAGCCATGAAATAACAAGCGGGCTGGAGCCTAGGCAGGCACCCAGAAAAATGCCACCCCATTCGTGCCCTAGAGAAGGAGCTAGTTGGTGGCATAAAAATGACATTGTCTGCTCAAGCCTCAGAAATGGCAACAGAGCTTCCCTCTAACAGGAAGAAGGAAAAGTGGAACTGAAAATTATTTGCATGTTTAAAATTAGATCTTCTGTGGGAGCTGACACTACTTTGCTTTCAAATGTACCCCCCCTCCACAACCCCCATCTGCCGTCTCACTGCCACTACCCCTCACCCAGGCATTTACATGCCATGGAAATTCTGAGACAATGGGAGGGCTGCAGCTTCACTAATAAGGAAGTAATAATAAATTTCCTACAGCTCCTGTCCTGTGAGGGGTCACCAGAAAAGCCAATGCAAAGCCGGTCATACGAGGTGGGGACAAAATTGCTGTGGGTGTACCTGGTCTGAGGAAGCCGCCCTACCCAGGGATCTCCACTTAGAGTCTGGCTGGCTCTCCCATTCTCATCACCACTCCTTCTCGGGCATATCCAGTGCCAGCCCTTTCTTTGCAGGGGCAACAAGGGCATCACACACACAGCTCACATCACCACTGTGATGGGTTAGCTGGGATGACCGGACTATCTGTAAGACTCACGAAGGCAGGCTGCCTTTTGTGCTCATCACCATGGCCTCCACTCAGTGCCTGTATTTCCCAAACTAAAGCTTTTTGTCACCCGTACGAGTTTGCCATAACCATATCATCTTTACATAATTATTTACTTAATATTTTTCTTTAGATTAACTTTATATTCAATTTAAATAAACTTACTATGACATTACACATATAGCCTCACTCTACCTATAAAATCATAGGCTTGATATGCAACTTGCAAATTTTTTTTACTAATACATCCTAAAATAAATAATTATCAACATTGTTTTGTGACTTAGTTCATTTTGCATGCCCCCCAGGAACCACTCTGCAGAAAATGCTTAATAAATATTTTTTATATGAACTAATGATGTGAAGCCCCTCTTCTCCACATGTAACAGAGCAGCAGCCACAACTAGCTACAGAACTGTGCCTTAGATTTTACAGGCCAGTTCCTCTTCTACCTCATTTGATCCTCTCAACCTCCCAGTGAAGCAGGAAGTGTTAGTCCCATTTTCCAGATAAGGAAATGAGGCATCGCAGAAGTTAAGCGACTTGCCCAAGATTATGAAGCTACTAAGTGGCAGGGAGAGGACCTGAACCTCGGCCTTTCCATTCCAGACCCGAGTCTGTCTCCATTAAGGCAGGGTTCAGGCCCCACAAAAGCCTGTCCTTCACCACAAAAGTCTGTCACCTCATCTCTCATTAACACACTGAAGATGTCTAAAATGCATGACTTCTCGCAGCACAGGATAGTAAACCGGGGTGGTGGAGACATCAAGCCTGGCTCTACCATATACTAGCTCTGAATCTGGTAAATTCTGGACCTCAGTTTTCTCTCAGATAAAATGGGAACATGAACCACACCAACCTCTTACTATATCTGAAATGATCAAATGAGATAACGCATTAAAACCCTTAGCACAGTGCCTGCCACATATAATGTTACCTATTAATTACAATATTACCAGAAGCACTATGTTAGAAGGGAAATGCACAGAAAATTGCCTCTTACACTGCACTCAAAATAATTCCCTTGGCTGAGCAGTGAATGAACTAAGAAGTAATTGCTGATTATGTGCTGGCTAAACCCAGGCCTACAGTCACTGAGCAACTCTGCCTAGGCCTCAACCCGAAGCAAAAATTACTTTTAGGAGCTAAATAACCTCTTTGCTGACCAAAATTGCTCACTCGGGAGCCAGGATTCATTCTCTCTGCTTAGGAAAGCTTGGATATTTCGCGGTTATCTTTATCGTGGGGCTAAACTTGAAGTCAGCTCAAAGTCACAGTTTAACCATAAACCAATTTGCTCTGTTTTCTTAAACTGTCTGCAAACAAAACATAACCATTTGGTTTTTCCGTTGTTGTTCTGAAGCAAAATAAAAATATTTAAAGTCACCCATATGAGAATGTAACAAGCAATATAAAGAGCAGTCAAAATATTTTTTATACTCTGGATAAAGCAGGCAGGTAAGCAGGCTTAAGGATCAGATATAATAGATAATAAACACAATTATTATTTCCCAGGAAACCAGAAAGCGAAGAAAAGCAAACCCAAAATATTACAAGACCAACAAAACAGCTGTCAGTCACCAGCTTATGCTCATTTTAAAGCAGCCCACTATGAAGCTGATTTCTCTCATGACCACATTTCTCAAGAGAAGGAGGCAAGGGAGAAAAAAAACACTTTGTCACACTGCCTAAAACATACACATAAACCAGAATTAGTGTGCAAAATTCTACAAGAATGGTAGAGTTGGACATTGCAACCAGCAAAGTCTTCATGCTGGAATGATCTTTGACTATCCTTCCTGTCTTGGAGAAGTGAAATGAGACGCCAGGTTCAAAACCTGCTTTTCTAGCCCTACTAAGCACAGAGTCCTACAGCACCTCAGCTTTTCAGCTTCCACGCCAGTCCTCATTAATACCAAAACAGAGCTGTGACTTTTCCATGACTCGTCCGTTTTTTTAACCTGCTACAGTTGATTCCATTTTAAAACACACACACACACACACACACACACACACACACACACGTCATGAAAATACAAGGCAAAGGCAGGTGACACAGGTTCCAGTCTCAGCATCTCTACTATCCTGTCAGGTGACCTCAGCCTGCCTGATCACTGTCTCCTCTGAGCCTCAGTAGCCTCATCTAAAGGAAACGAAGGGTTTCAGCTACACTGAAAGTCTGGTACAGCTCAAAAATGCACTGATTCCTTGAAATATCCAACATCAAAAAGTGGATTTTGAAGATGCTTTTTCAGAGAGCCTTTTAGATTTTCAATTTTATAATGTATCCAAAAACAAGAAATAAAGAGTCCTCTTGTGTTTCTACAGAACAAATTAGAAAGGAAGGAAATATCTAACAGGGGATAAGTGTGGAGTGGCAATATGCTATTGAAATACAAGGAAGGATTGGGCAAGAAATAAATTTACCCAGGAAATTCTTCACTGATTCGAAGCATAGCTAGCAACCACCACAACAGAAGCAAAATAATTAATAATGCAATGTAATAAAATATACATGTACCAAATTAAAAATAAGTGGATATCGAGTATTTGTTTAGTATAAATTTGATTCAAGAGATCTTCAATTACAAAGCTTTTTTTTTTTTTTTTTTTAAAGTCTCATAGATTGTTCTCCATGAACTTCCTTACCGGAAAAGGGGGAAAACAGTCATACTCATGATCATCCCTTCTGAATACCCTTTACTGTTTTACAAAGTTCTTTCAGACGTTAGCCAGGGAAAGCCCCAAACAAGAGATGGGGCAGGTGAGATACACCCATCCTACAAATGCTAGCACCTGAGGATAGAGGAGACTGAAAAGCAAGTCCAGGCCGGAAGCGGGGCCCTGAAGCTTCTTCGGACACCTGATCCAGTATTCTCTGCAGGAGGTCGCACTGCCTCCCAGGCCCTTAGAGCCTTTTCAAAGCCTGCTGAGGACCACTGTGAGGGGACATCAGCACCCAGTGCTCCTTCGAGTCCTGCTCGCTGGGCTGCATTGCTGCCCCAAGGCTGATGTTTCTGCCCTCAGACAATCCTGTGTTGGTGCCTGGAAGTTTTCACTGAAACCAGGTTCCATCCCCAGCCAGTAACTCCCTTCCCAGGTTCCAAAATCATCTCAGAGCTGCTCTTTGTATAAAATAAGCAAGATTTTCATGCACAAGTGGGTATCACCAAGGCCCTTTCCACTGCGGGTTCGAGACCCGAGTGGGTTCCTAGATGGCTGTGAAGACGAGCCCGCGGCCGAGGCTGGGTGTTTCTGCTCTTTCACTTCTCTCCCTTAAGTTCTCTACCAGCGAAGCGGGACCGTCTCCCAGCTGCCCTGCCTCCCCGCCCCCAGTGGGAATAGCACGAAGGGGAAACGGCGCTTCCAGAAAGCTAGAGCTCGTTCACCAAAACGCCAGGCGCAGCATTATCTGAAAAGCGAAGCGAGAACACAGGGCCGTGGGGGTTGAGCCGGCGCCCACCGAGCACGAAATAAACCCCAGGGAAGCGAGCTGTTTCCCCGGGAAGAGACGTCCGCTCGAGGGACGCCGGCAAGCGGGCTCCTCTCCCCGGGGTAGGAACTTTCCCCAGAAATGATACCCCCGGGCCGGGAGACCCCGCGCCTCGCCCCCAGCCTTGCCCCGCTCGCCCGCCGCCGCCGCCGCAGCCTTTCGGCCCAGCCCCTCGGGCCCTGCAGGCCGGGTCGGCCCCGCTCCGCGCCCGGCACCCTGGACACACACGCCCCCTCCGGCCACCTCCGGCGGTCGAGCCGGGCCGGCCAGATTGGAACGGCTCCGGGAAGAATGGGCCAGAAATGGCCTGGAGCCCGCGGGGCTTCCAGCCGGAGGCGCCGGGCACCCCGGGACCCCGGAGCCCGCCGCCCGCCCTCTGGTACCGGGCAGCCGGGGAAGGGGCTCGTTCGCCGGCGTGCAAGGCCGGCCGGGCTCCCGCGAGCCCTCCAGGAGGGAGGCTATGAGGACTCGGGCCCTCCCCGCCCCCGCGCCCCACAGGCAGGCACCGGGGGCAGGTGCCGGGGATGCCAGTCCCGCCCCGCCCGGGCCCCCGGCCGCTCACCTGGCCCAGACGACACAGCAGCAGCAGCGGCGGCAGCGCCCAGCGTAGCCCGGGCGAGCGCCGAGGTGGCCGCGCCTCCCGCGCCACCGGCTTCATGCCCTGCGCGCCCTGGAACGTGCCCGGGCCGCGCGAGTCGGGCCCCGCCGTGCGCCCGAGCCCGGGCGCCCAGCTCGCCGCCTCCGGCCGCCGCCTCCGCCTCCGCCTCCTCCAGCCCGTCCGCCGAGTCCCCGCTCCGCCCGCCCCGGGCTTCCCCGGGGACATGGCAGCGGCGGCGGCGGCCACACGGCGGGGCCCGGCGCGGCGGCCGCGGGGGCGACGCGTCGCTGGGCGAGCAGGGGCTTCGTGGGGCGGAGCAAGCGGCGCCCACCCCCAGTGCGCGGCGCCCGGATCCCGTCTCCCGCGGCTCGGGTGGCTCCCGCTGCCTCCTCCGCGCGTCATGCGGCTCCGGCTGCAGGGAGCCGCGGCGAGCGCTCCCGCCCTCCGCTCCCCTCCCCCTCTGAATATTCATCGCTTCCTCCCGCCCGGCCGGCCCGGCGGCGGCCGAGCCCCGCGGCCCCTCGCCGCCCTCCGCAGCAGCCCCCGCCCCCGCCCGGCCGGCCCGGCGGGGAGGGGGCGGTGGCTCAACCCCGCGTGCGCCCTGGCGGCTCCCCCCACCGCGGGCAGAGGAAGCGCCCCCGCCTTGCCGCCCTCTCCGCCCGGCCCTCCCACATTCCTGGGACTCGGGACCCGAACCCCGCTACGCTGCTCTCGCTCCTGGAGCCCGCACTCCTCGGTAGGGACGCCCCAGCCTCGGTTCAGATCTGTGGCTCTGGGTTTGGGTCACCAGATGTTGACCGAAATCCCTGCCGAGGGCACAGCCAGGCCTGCGTTAAGACCGCAACCCAGCGAAGGCCCGGTTGACCTGGACGGTGGGTGGGCTTAGGGTGCTTGAACCCCTAAATTGTAGAACACATGCTGTGTGTGTCGTCGTGTTCTCCCTGCCCCCATCCCCAAGCCATGGAAGCAGAGAGCTAGCATTGGAGAGGGTCCAGTGATTAGCACTCCACCTCTAGCATATGGTACACCTGGCTCTGCTAGTACTACTAGCTGTGTGACCTGGAGACAGGCATTTCACCTCTCTGGGCCTCTTCATCTGTGAAATAAAGATAGTACTAGTACTTGGCTAGAGAGACTTGACCAATGATTACACGAGATGGTGAGTAGAAAAGCCCTAAACACCGGGCCTGACACAGAGTGGGCCTCAATAAACATCAGTTCTTTTGGTAGCTTTCATCACATCTTCAAAGAAGTCCACGACCCCAAGGGGTTAAAGATTACTGCAGATGTTACTGCTGTGCCCTTGCAGGGAAGGGAACTGAGGGCCAGTTGCCCAAGGAAAAATAATGAGAGAAAAGGCCAAAGCAAGGGATGCGAAGGAGAGAGAAATGAATTCCAACCAGGGGGGAAGTGACACCTGAGCTGAGCTTTGAAGGACGGGTTGGATTTCACCAGGCTGATAGAGGGGGGCAATGTCTCAGGAAGTAGGAGCAATTTGGCAAAAAAAAAAAAATAGGAAGTGGATGCTTCAGGCTTGGCCTTCTGAGAAGCAGGGAATGGGTGGGGGGGTCCTATTTTGGGGGCGACTTTGAAAGCCAGAATAATGAGTTTAGGTTGGACTCTGTGCAGCAGGGTGCAAACTGCCAGATGACCAACACTGCATCCAGGCACCTCTGTACCCCAGGTTTCCCACCTTGGAGATGGGAACAGACTTTGACTTGAAGGGTCTGAGTGGCTCCTACCAGACCACACACCCAGGTCAGCAGAGAAGGTAAGGGGACCTTACCCGTTGACTTCCACACCTTGCCTTCTTTTGTTTAAACATGATGAAATCATCACAATTTACAAGGAATTCTGGTCCTCCCTGCCTCCTCTCCTTCTTGGGCAGAGACAGGTGGTTTGAAAGGCATTTATGTCCACGATGCCCAGAGGGAAGGAGAGCTTGTCTTCCTGCTGATACTACCAGGTCTGCAGGCTGCCTCCACACTCACTGACTCTACAGACCCTACAGCGCCTCCATGGCTTCATGGCCTGGGTCTGCAAACAGCTCTGTGAACTCGAGTTTGCACTTTGCTTTTCTCCTGGATGAAATGTATGCCTGCCCTGAAGTGTTGGTTGCAACCAGGTTTCCCCACCACATGGTGATGAAAGAGAATAAACGGCCTTTCAGTAAAGGGAGTTAAGACCTGAACAGTAAACTACCTGTTCAGCATGAACAGATCGCACTGCATTAATGACGGAGGTGAGAAAAGAAGTTAATCCAGAGGAGGTGTGGTATAAACTCCCTGAGGGCAGGGATTGGGCCTTTCTCCCCCTGGGTGCCCTGCCACCCCTCACTTGGTGCCTTGCCCCTGGCAGGAACTCAATAGTTGTACCACTGCGTGCTGGTATAAATGCAGCCAGGGGTACTATGATGTGAAAGTTTATTTTTCCACGAGGATAAATTAGGGAAGGATCATTCACTTTGCGAATAAATGTGAGACTAGATTCTAATTTATAGGTCTCTTCCTCAGATGTTACTTCCCCTGGAACTTCCCAGATGCCCCAACCCTAAGTTGGGTGCACTTCCCCCTGCAGGCTCTCCTAGCTCCCTCTGTGAACCTGATCTACCCACAGTGTTGTAATTGCCTGTTTATTTGACCATCTTCCTCATTGGACTCTAAGTAAGATGCAGGCCCCTTGAAGATAGGGCCTGCATCTTATCATTACATGCCCAGCACATAACAGCCACTCAAAATATTTATTTAGTTGAATCGAATGCATTCTTTTGAATTGCAAACTAAGATATTAAATATATGCCTATTCTCTCTCTCACACACACACACACACACACAACGAATTCCATTTGCAAACAGTTTTCTGGGATAAATCTACTGTGCAAAGTTCAGGGCACTTTCCCTTTGAGAATATATAATAATATTTGGCCTTTTAATTATGTCCACCTTCAAACAAAAGCTAGTTTTACTGAACACAGGGGTCAGGTGCACAAACAACGAAAGAGCCAAACCAAGAGGTTGGAGTGGAGGGTTCCTGGATGTATTCAAAAAGTGCCTGATAGGAATCACCTGGTGCCTTGTTATAATACGGGTTGTCATGCCTATGCAGAGACTCAGGAGAATGAGGTCTAGGAATCTGTATTTTTAACCAGCTCGTTGGGTAATTCTTGATGTCAAGCCAGATTAGAAAACACTGTTCACATGACCAGCCTGCACTGTGTTCCTAACAGTAATAAAGACCATTGATGAGGTACCTACTAGGCAGTACTCTAGGTATTTTACACCCATTATTTCTACTACTTACAATAGCCCTATAGAATAGGTATCATCAATATTTTATAATCAGGGAAACTGAGTCCCAGAGAGTCTTAGTTACTTAAATTAGGTCACACAGCTTCATAGTGGCAAACCGGGATGAAACCATGTCTTTCGTGCTGTTAGGCCATGGTGCCCCGCCTCTCGATATTTGTACATAAGTTAATATAAAGTGCTCTATGTGTTAGCTATTGTTATTATTTTTATTATTACTCTCCTGAGCCTCAGTTTTCCCAATTTTAAAATGGGGAAGGACAAAGGGTACAAGACTTTCTACTTCATCCCCCAAGAAACATGTTTAATGGCACATCCACCATCCCACCGGGAGGCAGGCCTGCTGGGCACTAGCCTGGAACCAGGTCACCAGCCCCACAGGGAGTCCATTCAGCCTGGCAACCCTCAGTTTATTTTAAAAGCCACCATGAGCAAACCATTCTCCAGAGCCCTCCTAAGCGGAATGGAATGTTTCTTGGGAGTCTGATTAGCTAATGTTGCAGGCATGGCTGCCCTGAGACTTGAACTGAATCAGAATGGAAAGGAAGACTTTTAGAAAGTTCTTTAGAAAAAAAAAAAAGTAGCACTTCATCTTTATAATAGTAACAGGATGTTTCCTGTGGACTAATAACTGGGCTGTGGTTAGAACTCCATGTTTGTCCCCCAGACCTCAGTTCCTCCCTAAAGAGAGCCTTACTCACCTGCCAGTGCAAGAGCCAGGGAGTGCCTTAGCAATGCCTTTTCTGTTTCTTTCTTCAAGCACTTGCAACATTTAAATACCTTCCGTGTGTGTGTGTGTGTGTGTGTGTGTGTGTGTGTGTGTGTGTGTGTGAAGATAGGGAGTAAAGTTTGACTTACAAAGAAACAGTGCATGTAATAAATATTCGGTGCAGGAAAGAAAGCCTTTTGTAGCCAGCTCAGGGTATGGAGAACAGAAACATCCACTACCCTCAAGAGTCCCCACCCTTTCCCCAAGTTTAGGCACCCACAGGGATGAGCCCACTGGCCTCTGCACTCACAGCTGTTAGGTCCGAAGTCGAGGTGCCAGTGATCCCAGTACCTTCATGTTCTGACAGACCCAGGACCCATAGTCTTAGGGCACCCGGAAACACAGGGAGTGTGTGACAAGGAGACTTGGGGCCTAGGGGACCAGGGGCTTTAGTCCAGGGCTTGAGAAAGACTTCCACACAGAGACCATAAGTGGCAGGCAGGGGGCAGGAGGCAGTCAAGCCTGCAGCAGAAGCATCACCTCAAACAAAAGAAAGGACTGAGAGGTGTGAAGACAAGAAGAGGGAGAGTTAGCAGGAGGTCCAGAGTCCCAGGGCTTCTCCGCAGCTGGGTCCTTCCAGGCTTGTTAAAAATAAATTAACTTTGTTCGGGTTTGCAAAGAAATGGATTTTTTTTTTCAGGTTGAAAGAAAATTCCTGATCACATTATGCCAAATGTATAGAACACCTGGGTAAGGGTTAGGGTAAAAGAATTAGGGTAAGAAATCAACTTGAAACAATTGTGTAGTGGAATCTTACTAGTAGGGAGGAAAATACCTTGCAATCTAAATAAACAAATAAAAATCATATTTGGCAATATAGTTATATTACATATATAAATCATATCTGAACACGTGTACATATATATCATAGTTGATAGAAATATGCATGAGCTTTGTTCACAGCAATAAACTGCAGTGGGTATGAGTATGGACTCTGGAGTCAGCTGCTTGCTTTCAAATCCTCGTCCTCCCATTTATTAGCTGTGTGACCCTGGACAAGTTACTTAAGTTCTCTGTGCCTCAATATCCTTATCTATAATCACGGATGTTCTTGATGATGACATGTACTTCATAAGATTGTTATAAATATTAAGATAAAGCACTGATAATACTGCATGAAGTAGAGTAAATATCATTTGCCATTATTAAAATATCTTTTGGGCAGATATCAGGCAGGTGGTGTAATGGGAAGAGTATGTGCTTTGGATCAGACGATCATAGGTTCGATCCCATACACTTGCTACACAATTTGGGCCTTCATTTCCTCACATAAGGAATGGGATGATAACTCGTTGTGAGGATGACGGGAAATGACACATGCAAAATGCCTGGCCGTGTTCTCCAGGAGCCCCAAGTAGTAGAGGCATAATAACAGACAGAAAGAGGAGATTGGGAGTCAGAGCTCTGAGACTTCGTTAACCAGGTGTCAGAGCACACAAGTCAATCCTCTCGGGCTTAGTTTCTTCCTTTGTAAATGGAGGTTAGATTAGCGTGTCAGTCAGGGTGGGCTGGGTTATGCTGCGGTAACAAACACCTCCCCTAATCTCAACGACTGAAAACAACAAACATGTATGTCTTGTTCTTAATCCATGTCCTCACAGGTCATGTAAGGGCTGGGCTCTACGTCATCCCCACCCCAGGGGCCATCTGCTAGAGCAGCCACTGTCTTAAATGTGGCCAATTGCTGTGGTAAAGGGAAAAGGAACTTTGGAGAATCTTGAACAAGCAATTAAATACTCTGCACTAAAAGTGACGCTCTTCTGCTTCCAACATGGATCTTTATCCGGAACTAGTCGTGTGGCCCCACCCAACTATGAGGAGCCGGGAAGGACAACCCTACCATGTGCCCAGAAAGCAGACCCAGAAGAGTCTAGTAAATGGCACTCATGACCAGCACAATTACAGAGCCTCTAAAATCTTGCTATTAAAAGTGTGGTCCACTGACCAGCAGCATGGATGTCCCCTGGAAGCTTGTTAAAAATACAAAATTTCTGGTCCCACCCCAGATCTATTATGATGGTTAGTTTTAGGTGTCAACTTGAGTGGGCCACAGGATGCCCAGGTAGCTGGTTAAATATGATTTCTGGGTGAATCTGTAAGGGTGCTTTTGGAAGAGATTGGTATTTGGATTGAGTGAAGCAGATGGCCCTCCCCAGTGTGGGTGGGCCTCACCCAATCTGTTGAAGGCCTGAATAGAATGAAAAGGAGGAGGATGGTTGAATCCTCTCTCCCCCGACTGAGCTGAAACATGGATCTTCTCCTGCCCTCAGGGTTCCTGGTCCTCAGGCCTTCACACTCAGACTAGACTCTACACCGTTAGCTTTCTGGCTCTCGGATTTGAACCACACCACCAGCTCTCCTGGGTTTCCAACTGGTAGACGGCAGATCGTGGGGGCTTCTCAGCCTCTATAATCAGGAGCCAATGCCTTCTTATACACATACGTGCGTGCACACGGGCGTATGCACACACATCCTACTAGTGATTCTGTTTCTCTGGAGAATTCTGCCTAACACACCTAAATCAGAATCTGCATTCTAACAAGATCCCTAGTAAATTCCTACAGACATAAAGTTGAAGAAGGACCAGCCTGGTTTCCTGGGTGGCAGGTCAGCAAGCTGCTTAAAAGCCAGGCTGGCTCTTGGCCTCCATCAGTGGATTCGGTTACTTCGCTTATTCCTGATCCGCCCTTAGAGACTCAGAATCAGAGTTTTATTTCTAATTGGAATTAGAGCTCAGGACCCAGCGCTAAGCAGCACGCAGGTGATCCAGGTTCAACCACACTTTGAGAAAATCCTCTCAGGTTTGTTCAGTCTGTGGGATTTTTTTTCCTATGAAATGAAATGAATTTTAGAAGGCCTAGACTATCGCATATAAGCAGCTTATCTTGAGAGCTTCCTTTCATATACGTGGAAACTATAATTCAAGATAGAAGGTAAAAACCTGAGTTATCGTAGCTACTGCCATTATTGGCAGCTAATGATGTCTCAGGCTCCGTGCAAGCCACTTTATACACTTGGTCTTGTTTCATCCACAACCCAGTACCAGGGGCACTGTCATGACCCCCATTTTATGGTTAAGGGAACTACAGCATGTACAGTTTAAGGACCTTGCTCAAAGACACACAGGAGGCAAAACAAGGAGTAGACACAGATCTGCCTGCAGCCGACGCTTGTGTTAACCACTATGTGATGGCTTCCCAGGGCAGGCTTCCTGGCCTAAGGAGGTCCCTCTGCAGAATTTATCCCCCACCCTTAGCGTCTCCCACACGGTGCTCTAACCTTCGGCCTCTTGCCAAGGACAACATGATACAGAAACCCCTGAATTTCTTACACGTACACAGTAAATGAACAATTTTCAAGACAAGAACATATACACAAATTTCTCATCTTGCTCAATTCTCATTCATCTGTTGCTGTCATTTCCTCTATTGCTGACATCGTTATCAGGCAATTTTTCTGAGCCTTGCATCCACTCTGCTGAAAGATGTTGCTGCTGTTCTCAGGGTTTTCATTCTGATATTCAGGGAATTGTAAAATGTAACACATGGCAAAGAACCACCCAATCCAACCTGCTCATTCTGCGGATGAAGAAACTGAGGCTCAGAGAAGTGAAGTGGCCTCTGAATGGTAACACAGCTGGTCTAGGTATCAGCAGTGCTCTAGCAATAGGCTTCTGCTCTGTGGGCCACTTGACACTGTTCCCTCTCCTCTGTGTGACTGGCAGGGAACAAAATAAGATCTCCCTCATTTTGGGCCTCTACCTTTCTCTACTGACCTCCAATAATTTCTGGGCTGTTAAGTAATGTCAGTATGCTTGATTTAGCCAAGACTAGAAGTTCGTAGTCACCAAAGCAAACAGAACATGAAGAATTTTTGCCGTAAGCCCCTGGGCCCTGGGAGAGCAAGCTAGGCTAGGCTGGGCTGATCCAGGGCCTGGTTCTGATTTGGCCGTGGTCCCAAGCAGAGGAATCTAGCAGAGAAGGAGTCTGTAGACCAGCTGTGATCCTGACGTAGGTAAGGCTATGGCAGGTGGCCTCAAGGTCTTGGCTTTACTGGCAAAGCTAAATTTCCCTTTCTCTGATCCCTGTTGACACAAAGACAACCTGGAGACTCATTATGCCCAGAGTAAGACATCTACATAGCAGAACCATAAACCTAAACAGGGCAGAACAGTGCAGGGATCCTGCCCAAGTCCCTAACTCAACCCGGCATTTGTTCCCTGGGAGGATCGCTGGGTCCTGGTGCCCTGACCTTCAGCACCAACCCCAGGTCAGTGTGCTCTGCAGGCGTGGCCCACACCAGGTGTTAGTCAGCCAACTCGACCTTCCGCTCCCAGAGCTGGAAGTGAGTTTAAAGGTCATGTGTACAACCCGTGATTTTCCCTATAAGTTAAGATTGATGTTTGGCTCTGTTCACCGTGTTAGGTGAGATTTGTGTTCATTTGTTTGCAGGTTACAGAAACAGCTTAAGTAAAAAGAGGGGCTTTATTATGAGAACACTGTGGTGTCTGGCAGACTTCCCAAGGCAGGAATGCACAGGGCCTCCCCTAGGCCTGGCACCAAGAACTGGAAAGCCACCCTAGAGCCCATGCCAGTTGACTCTGCCCATCTGCCTCTTGCTTCTCCCCACAGGGCACCTTTCGCTGTGTCTCTGTGCACTTCTTCCCAGTTTCCTCACCTCTGTTTCAGGTTCCGACAGTTGACTCCTAGTCCATTTCAAATCCCAGGGCCCAGAAGGAATCTGATTGGCCTAGCTTGGATCTCATGCCCACCCTGGTCCAATCAATGTGGCCGAGGGGATAGGGTCATATTGTATAATGATGGCTACCAAAGACCATCCCCACTGGGAGGCAGATGCACAGTCAAGGAGTGTGACAGTGAGCTGAGCAGACACCCCAAAATTTGTCTACTATAGCCACACAGGACATGCAGAGACAGGACCGAGGCCCCCGTCCCTGGGCTCTCAGAACAGAAAGTTCATTCCATGGGACCACTGACCCCTCTGTTCCAAGGCCACACCCAAACACATGGCTGCTCACTCTGCACTAATCCTTGGGAGTCAAGGGATGTCCTGCTATCCAGGAAGGGCGTAGGTCAAGGGAAATTCAATTCCAGCTGTGGCTAGGTCTCCTGCAATTAAGTCAAGGGCGATCCCCTGATTGGTTCCTGAGAATACTGATAAAATTAAGCAGAGGAGATAAGGCAGGATAAAACGTGGAACCTGGAGCCCCAGACTCCTGCCTGCTCCTTGCCCTCCCATTATCTGAGCCCCAAATGGGGCCTCAGAGTGGTGGCTGAATCTATTGGGAGCACTGTATGGGGCCAGGGCAGGTGGAGGGATTATCTGCAGGGAATCTCAAAATTCAAGGCCTGCTCAGAAGCAGGCAGGAAGCTGGGAGGTCATTGAGCCAGAGCTGCTACTGAGAGGCTGGGGATATAGCCAAAGGAGGGGAGATCAGGGACAAGACGCGGGACACACTGCTGCACACCTCCCTGCAGAGGCTTCGGAGGCTGGCCCCTAAGCACGATGGTAGGATGGGGCCCAGGACCACACAAGTTGCAGGTGGGAATGGAAACCAATCCAGTCTCTCTGGAGGCAGTTTGGCAATATATATTAGAAGCCTTTAATAATTACAACAATAATAATAAAGGCATCTTTACCTCAGATAATCTGCTGTTGTTGTATCCCCACTGCCTGGAAAAGAGCCTGACACAGAGAAGGAACTCGATAAAAAAACTACTGAATAAATGACTAGACGAATGACATGTACGCAAAGAGAGAGATATGCAAGGAGAGTAAGCACACCAGCAAATTAGAAACTACATAAATGCCTGCCGAGAGACTAGTTAAATAAAGTATCGTACAGCATTATAAGAGAATACTTTACAGATATTAATAATGGCATAGATTTATACCTATTGCTTTGGAATAATGTTCTCAAAATTTTGTTGGCAGGGAGGAAGATGAAAATAATCTCATAGAGAGAAACACATTTTAATATATGCACAGACAAAAATTAATAATGCGCCATAATAATAACTATGAGATGAGATCTCCGATCACTTAACCCTTTCTCTTTTAGTTTATTTGCATTTCCTAATTTTTCTACAATGACCATGTATTACTTATATAATTAAAAATAACGAGAGAAAAGAAATTAATACATGAAAACATTCCTCATCAATAAAGAGTGTGGTGGGTCCAAGAGGGAGATAAATGCAAGTGATCGATCGACAGATGATTTCAGAGCACCACTTGTGTGCAGCACCTGCTGCTCCATCAACTACCAAGAAGTAGAAGGCAAGGTCCCTGCCGTCTAGGAGTCAGCAACATGAGGGCAGCAAATCACAGAGGAGGGAGATGACTGCAAGCTCCTGATGAGACTGTGGTGGGCACGAAGGGCTGCCTTCTGCTTCCTATGACCAAGATGAGGCAGGGGAGAGCTGTGGCTGGGGGAAGTGGGAGAGCCAGGATGCAACCAGAACCGGGGAGAACCAAAACAAAGTCTGGCAATGATGGATGAAGACCCTATAATATCAGTGAGAATTGAGCTTAACAGAAAAGAAAAATTAAAAATGCAACTTTATACTAGGTACTGTGCTAGGTGGGACATCGGCGCTAGAAATAATTGAAACTAGCCAGGTCTCTGTTTTCATGGAGTTGCAGGTCAAGAGAAAAAGGGTAGAGAAAATCGACTGATCGATCAATAAAAAAACATAACAAGAAAAACAGCAGACAGTGATAAGCACTATTCATTTTTAAGCCTCATCCAGATATTCCCAATGTCTTACATCAAACAGTGTATGTCACAGAGAAAAAATAATATAATGAACATCCTCATACTTACTACTGACTTTTAACAGTTCTCAATACTTTGCCTAGTTTGTTTCATGAGTTTTCCTGTTGCTGTTTTTGTTGCTGTTGTGTTTTAAAGTACACACATCATGACATCTCACCCTTAAATACTTCGGTATGCATTTCTAAAAAAGTCATTTTTTACTTAGCCACATCACCATCATCACAAAATTGACAGTAATTCCTTAATATAAGCAAATATCCTATCCATACTCAAATATACACAATTGTTCCTCAAATATTTTTTAATGCTGGTTTTTCAAACTGGGATACAATCAGCATCTACATATTGTGTAGTTTGGTTGTTTTTACGATTAAGTCTCTTTTTTACATCTGCATATGCATCTGCTCTATTGTCAATATGGCTGCTCCCGAATGCTATGTACCCAGAAAGGGACACACCATACAGACCCAGCCAAAAGAAGCCCACGCTATTAGTGGGTAACAAACACCATAGCCTTGTCCCCTCCCACCCACTGACTGACTACATGTGAAATCTCCGGCCTTGGAAAAAAAAACAAAGGATGGCTTTTATGTGATTCAGCCTTGTACGGCAAGGACTCGAGTCTCAATCTCTCCCCTCGCCTTTCTTGCATAATTCAAACAGGCAAGTATATAAGGAGAAGAACGTAGATAGACAAGGCCTCAACTCTAACTCCATGATTGTGGAGCAACGTGGCCTCAGGCAAGTCATTTCACCTCTTTGAGCTTCAGTTTCTTTATCTGTAAAATAAGGATAATACCCACTAACAGGGTTGCTGTGAGGGTGAAATAAATTAACTTATACACCATGCCAGTCACAGTGCTTTGATTCTCTATAGAGCTTGGAGCAGAAATTTGTACCTGATTACCAAACTCAGCTCCTCTTCTCCCTGGAGACAGGGCTAGAGGCATTTCCCAGCCACCCCTGCAGTTAGGTGTGATCAAGCTAACTTGATCAAGCCAGGGGATCAAGTTCTGACAGCAGAATGTGAGAAAAAGTATGCTGTGGAAGCCACCTCCAGCCTCAGCCCTTAAATCCTTCTACACTTACAGGCCCAGGGCAACCCTTGAAATGACCCATTGAAACCATGGGGTCGAGCCCTTGCTGCCAGTGAGGAATACCTGATTTGGACTTTACACAAAGAAGAAATAAACCCATATAGTGTTCACCGATGTGGTTTTAGGGTTTATCTTTTACAGCGGCCAGCATTGCTTTGACCACTGCAAAGCCGAATATGAAAGATGAAGTCATTACTTAGAAGGATAACCTAAATAGGTTTCATTTAAACCACAGTGGCTTTTGGAAAACCAAATAAGGAACCATACAACTGTTAGGGGAAACATTTAAAGTTTAATATTGTATTTCATCACATTTATAACACTTTCTTTTTCATATTTTTATACCTCTGAAATAACGTAGTGGGTTGATGGCATCTCAAATTGCTGATAGCCAGGAGATAGTCGTGATGGAGTCATCATCCTCGGCTCATGCACAAATTTGGTCACGGCTCTCCATCCTGTCGGTTCCCTTGAGCCTGGAGCATTGTTAGCACTGCAGGTGTGGAGTTCAATCAGTACTTACACTGTCTTCAAAAAGATTCCATGCTAATTAGGGACTGAACCGAAAAGTTATTGTGTGCAAAAAAGACAAGGAAACAGAGCAGCTCGATAGATGATAAAAATCCATGTCTAATTAAGACTTAAAAGAGCTCTTGCAATATGCATACAATGAAAATTCTAAGTGATAGGAAAGCTTTGTCATGGTTTCCTATTTTTAAGAAATACATCAGTAATGGTGTGGGTTACATTTGATGCTTTAGATTTGCTGAAATTATCAATATGTAGATATGTCAGCGATTTTAACCAAGAAAGGAATCCAGTGTAAATAATGATAATGATATAACAATTTACACTTGCCAAGAGCCAAACATGCACCCAGCTCTGTGCTTTACTCCCGGAACTATTATAACAACTCTGGAAGGTGGTTACTTTTAAATGTGATTGTAAATTGTCCTAAGTGCTATATAGAAAGGGAATAGGGTGCTAAGAGGAACATAATTCAGAATGGGAGTGGAGACCTCCCTGAAGAAGTGATGAGACTTGAAAGATAATAGTAGGCAGCATTTATTGAGAACTTAGCAGGTAGCAGGTACAATTCCAAGTTTATTGTGTTAACTCACACACTCCTCATAAAAACCCTAAGAATATATATTATCAGCTCCATTTTACAGATGAGGAAATCAAGACAGAGATAGAGAATATAAATGACTTGCTCATAATAACTCAGGTCACACAGCTAATGAGTGATAAACCTAAGGTTTGAACCATGGAAGCATTCTGGCTCTAGGGCACATGCTTCTTGCCCTTCACTGTCCTCTCTAGCGATTAGAAGAAGGCAGTTATCTCCATTTTACCAATAAGGGCAGCGGGAAGTGAATTGGTTACAAGTACAGGCTCCGTGGCCAGACTGAGTTCAAAGCCAGGCTCTGCAACTGACCGGCAAGGCACTTGACTTTTCTATATCTCCGTTTCTTTATTTGTTGCGAGAATCAAATGAGTTAATACACAAATAGAGTTTAGATTAGAACCAGAGTACAGTAAGCTTCATACAATGTTCACAAAGACACTAAGGTGACCGAGCCTCGGACTTCAGCAGTTTGTCTAAACCCACACATTTCAAGGAAGGAATCAGGAGCAAACGTCAGTTTGTTCACTCAGAAGCATTGACCTACAGAGCTGCCTATCAAAGATGAGTCAGTGGTTTAGGTCTTCATTCCTGAAGGTTCCAGGAAAGGAGAGTCTAAATCCCAGTGTGACATCTCATTTTAATCCCAAAAGTTAAAACGAGGCGCTCTCATTGCCAGTCTGGATTTCATCTATTTTATTTTAAAGTCATCTCCGTTTGGGAAGCCTGAAGGAAGATGGAAACCCACAAGCCAGTTTCTTTCTTTTGTATCTTTCATATTCTGTACTTCACATCTCACCTATATAGAGAAGGCAGGGACCATGTTAGAGCCTGGCATAAAGTGACTGTTTAATGAAAATGTGTTGTGCAGAGAACAGATTCATAGTTGCCAGAGGCAGGTGAAAGACGTGAAGTGGGGGGATCAAAGGGTACAAGTTTCCCATTATAAAATTAATGTCATGGGGAGCAAAGGGCAGCGTGGCGACTACAGCCCATAACACTGTACCATATGTTTGAAAGCTGTTAAGAGGGTGGACCTTCAGCGTTCTCATCGCAAGAAAAAAAATTGTAACTATGTTTGGTGACATGTTAACTAGACTTATTGCACTGATCATTTTGCAATATATACAAACAGCAAATTGTTATACTGTACACCGAAACTAATATGTTATATGTCAATTATATCGCAATAATTGTATAAAAAGATTAAAAATATGTGTTGTATGAATGAACCACCAACAGAGAGAATGGGGGTGTGATCTCTAAGGTCCCTCCCAGATCAAACAGACCCTGCCCACTCCACCCCAGCCTACTCCGCTTGCTTTTGACTCTCATTTCTTAACCTCAGTATTTCTCAAGGGTATTGTGAGGGCATTTTGAAGGTATGGTGGAGTTAGAGTGGCTTTGGTCTATGGGGACACCGTGGTTTCCTCATTCCAGTTTTTGAACAAGCGGGTAAAGAGGGAAGGGTGTGTGTCGTGTGTGTGTGTGTGTGTGTGTGTGTTGGGGAGGAGGTTGGGGGCGGGCAGGTAGATGATGTGTGTGACTGGAGCCCTCATACATATCCTAACACTCAGTCAAGGTTACAAGTGTTGGAGGCAGAAGATTGGGAGCACTGCTAGACATTCACTGTCAAGATAGAAGACCTGGGTTACAAAGTACGGAAACCCATCCCAAACAAGCATAAGGAAAAAAGAAAGGCATGTATTATTGGTCACATAGCTTGGAATTCCATGGGTGTGCTGGTTTCAGGTATAGATCTCAACATTCAAATAAGGCCTCAACTCTTTCTCTCTCCCTGCCCTCTTGCTTTTCTCTCTGTGTTTGATCATCTTCTCTCCTCTGAAGGCAGGCCTTCTCAAATGAAGGTTGCCGACAGCCCTCAGGTGACACCCTTCCAGTCAAAGAGAGCTCAGGCCATTACAACTCTGTTTAAGTTGGGGGCAGGGAGAAAGGCCTGTCAGGGGAGGAAGCTACGACTGTTCTCTTTTTATTAAACGTCAACAGCTTTCTCAGAAGCCCCAGAGCAGACTTCTCCTCAGGTCTCATTAGCAAAAGTGGGGTCCCATAGATACCCCTAGCTGCAAAGGAGTCTGGGAAAGTAGGAAACACGGTTGTCGTTGGCTTAGACGTATCATGATCCATTGACTAGGGCTAGCCATGTGGTCGCTCTGAACAAAAGTGGGGTTTCTTATGCCAAGAAGAAGAGAGACCAGATTGGGTAGGTAACTAATAGTGTTACCACAAAAAGGTGTTGTGAGGTCACCTTAGCAGATCACATAATAAGAACAGAAAGGAGAAGCTTTGCACAGAAGTAGAGAAGCCAGCTAGACACATACGACTACTTCGCACATTAGAACTGGGGAGCAAGAAGGTGAAAGCCAGGAAAAGAGATGAATCGGGAGGGGGGCGTGGCCCAGAGGGAGAGGACCAGGCAGCTGTGGGCAGCACCTGTCAGGGCATTTCCTGGAACACATGGTTCTTATCTAAGACTATTCTGGAGCAGAAGTTCCGCAAACACAGAAGTTCTTGGTGAGCAAGAAACAAGTGAGAGGTCTCTTCACACAAAGAGCCTGAGTTCCTTCTACTGGTTTTGTTCCATTACGACCATTTGTGCTCCCAGGCAACCCAAAACCAAGCAACACAGCTCCAGTTCTGGGGCCCCAAAGAGAAACGTGCTGAAAAATCTTCAATGGTTCCAGGAGTTTGCTCCCCTAGTCCCTTCTGCCCTTTCCCAGCTGTGACCTCTTTGAGCCTCTATTTCCTTATCTATAAAATGGGAAGTACTTCCCTTATTATGTGTAACTCTCAAGTTACAGAAATGAGATTAAACATGTTAAGTGCTTAGAATACTTCCTGGCACATAGTGAGTGCTTGATATATGTTAACTGTCATTATGCACTAATTCCTGCTTTGAAACCTGAACAAACTTGATGTACATATTATAGTACCTACACATTCCTTCCTTGCTGTATTTGTGAATGAATATGTCAAGACGGTGAACGCCATGAGGCCCAGGGGGATGTGTGTGGCTGCCCTCTACTTCTTGTACTTCTTTGTAGTGGCTTGCCAAGCACACAGCTGTTCTTAAGTAATTCACCCGACATAACAGACAGACAGCCTGACAAGGGACAGAATGTGTCCATCCAGGACATGTTGGAGAGTACAGGGAGTCAATCTCCAAGACTGTTCCCTCTTACTGGCAGTGGGGCCACACCAGGAAATGGAGCCCACCCACAATTTCACAACGGGGCTCTTAGGAAAGTCAGGAGGATTCACCCACAAAGGTGTTGTGGTTAAGGCCTATCACCCGGCAGCTCCCCCAAAGGGCAGGAACCTGCTAGTGTGAGGAGGAAGGCTTAGTGTCACTTGCCTCTCTTCGAGGAGCATCAGCAGTGACTCATTAGGAAGCCAGCCAAGGCCTGAGTCACTCCCTCCCCTACCACCACACCCAGGGTTTTCCTCCAGGGCTGGGAAGGCTGCTTAGAGCTGGAGGTGTAAATCTTTGTACCAGGTTCTACCCAGGACAATAAAATCATCTTTAACATAGCTTAGTAGTTAAGAGCGGGCGCTGGGATGTCAGACTGCCTGGGTTAGAAGCCTGGCTCTGCCTCTTATTTAACCTGGTGCAAGTTTCTTAGAGTCTCTGGCCACAGTTTGCCCATCTATAAATGGGAACAATGGCAGTACCTCTCTCACAGGGAGAAAGAGCTTAGAACAGTGCATGGTATGTTGATAAGTTTTCTCTAACACACTATGCCTGGTCCCACCTCAGGGCCTTTACATTTGCCGTTTTCTCTTTCTGAAGTGTTTTTGTCTCAGATGGCCCGCTCCCTCACTTAATTCAGGTCTTTACTAAATATTCATTTTCTCAGTGAAGCCTCCAATGGCTATCCTACCCAACCCCTCCTTTTCCAACACCTCCTGCTCTCTTCCCCAGTCTTTCTCCTTAGCACTTACCATCATTTAATAGACTATGTATTTTAATCATATATCGTCTCTATTGTCGATCTCTCCACCCCTACTGGAATCTAAGTTCCATTTTTGTCTGCTTTCTTCACTGCTGTATTCCCTAGACCTAGAAAAGTGCTGACACACAGCAGCTCTCAACAAACATTTGTGGGATGAATGGAAATGTCAGGTTATTCATCATTATTTATCACCAATTATCGCTGTCATCATGAAGATCACAAGCATAAAGATCACCATGGTTATTCTATTACAATGAGAATCAGTGTAATAGAATCAGAAAGGTTCAAAGTTTAAAACCACACGGCATTCTGCAAATCTACCTTTGGTTCATCAATACTTGAATAAATAGACTCTCCAATCTTGGAGATATCTTGGAGGGTGGAAAATGCTTTTAGCCACAGGGGCTGGGCAGATGGCCAATATGTAAATATGTGAATCAGATGGGGCCAATAGGGAGTGGTGAGAACCAAGGAAGTTGAGAATGCGGTCCACACCTAAAGACATTTAAACTCAAATTAAAAGATACTCTCTACTAGCCAAACCCATCTCTAAGCTTCATTTCCCCAACTCCAGACTCTAACTATAAATTTATCATCCAGTTGATCATCCTGATTTTAAAATATCCAAATATGAACGTGACCTGGAGCCTTCCATTCCCCTACCACCTGACACCAAGACCGCAGGTGGACTTCACAGGTCCAACAGTCAATACCAATCTTAGATATCATATTTGGAGTTGTTTTACTGACTTTTTAACTCTCCAAAGTTCAGCTGGGGCTACTGACTAGTGTATTCCCAAAGCCTCGCCGAGCTGGTGATACACAGGAATGAGTGAATGAATGAATGAATGAATGCCTTGATGGCTCAGACTAGGGAGTCACGAAGGCCGAAAGCACCTTCCTGGTCTCCATTATTCCATTTTCAATAGCCTTCCAGGGAGGCACTTACTGTCCAGTTGGAATGTCTCTCCAGGAAGACTATTCCCCACTCCACTCAAGGATGAAGGTTTGCTTCATTAAAAAGAACTTTCAAGGCAGTCCGCTGCATCTGTGTGGAGATTGGAGTGACCTCATCCTCCTCCCCAAGGACGATGGGCGGGGACTGGCTTCATGTTTGTACAAAGGCCCACCTTGGTGAATTTCCCAAACAAAGAGAGACAGCTCCAAAAGTAGGAAGACTTTACTCCTGGAAAGGAAGTTTGCATCCTCCCTCGCCCCTCACCCCTCGCCCCTCGCCCCCTAGCCCATGGCATTTTCTCATTAAAATAGAAGGAATCGAATCCCCCTCTCTCACACACACACATTGTACAGATGGGGAAACGGAGTCTAAACAAACTTGAGTTCTAAGCTTCACAGGCTGTGGGCCCTTGAAGTTCCCTGAGTCTCTGCCTTATCATCTGTGAACCAGGAAGAAAAATCGAGTAACCTGATTTGGCACTGGGAAGAGTAAACGTGAGCCACGCCTTCTCTTAATTTAGCTCCTCCCCCTAGCTTTAGGAGGGCCCCTCCCCACAAGGCACTCAGTGGGACACACACGCACGCACGCACGCACGCACGCACGCACACACACACACTCCAGTTCCCTAGCCTCTGCATGTAGGCCAACTAAATGTTTGCTATTGCCATTATTATCGCTATTTCGGTTCACCCAGCGAATTTGGAGCCAAGACAACCAGCCCACACATCAGCCCTCAGTGCCCACCACCACCCTGCTGCTCAAAGAAAGCACTTGGAAAAGCAAATCTGATATAACCACAGATGTGTGTTTATGCAGCACAAGCAGAGCCAGAGGTCAGTAGTGACTTCAGCATCATCTACCAGGTCGTGGCTGCTTCCGGTTAGTGGCCTCATACCCCCATCCACCCTGCCATTCCCCTGTAATAATCATTTTTACAGAAGCCTTAAAAGATAACTGCTTATTGAGAAACACAGGAGTGGATATTTTTAGGGAATTTCTGCCAGACGCACAACCCCATGAAGATATCACAGGAAGTGCCTGCAGCTCCAGTGGCCTTGAAGATACTGCTCAGCCTCTTTTTCTGAGCCCCGCAGCACCTAGTGCTGAGCCCAGTCAGTGGAAGCGCTCAAGGTGCAGGTTCCAGTGTCCGTTTCCTAATATGTCCTGCACAAATCTGCCAGGGGCCGCAGGGCTGGGGCTGAGTGCCTGGCGCCCAGGAGGGCTAAGTAATACTACTTGGCTGTAAATCTGAATGAAAGCCACACAGAGAGGTTTCCTCCTGCATCCCCAACCCTCCCTACCTAGGGGGAATGGAGGACAGGACTGAGGGGAGGAGGGGTTTCCAGACTTTCTTCTCAATTTCCACCTCCCCATGGGGCCTGTAGAGTGGACATTAGCACCTCCGTAAGCCCCACAGTCCTCCTTCTTTCTTTGTCATTGACTCTACAGCCTTTGGCCTCTAAGCCTTAAGTGACTCAGAAGGTAGTGAAAAGATCTAGATGACCACAGAGAGCTGCCTTAGAGTATGACTTTGCAGCTAACCTGCTGTGTAACCTCAGGTGAGTACCTTGGTCATCTTTCTAAACCTGTTTTCAAACCTGCAAAGAAAGGGAACCAACACTCTTTGCATCCATGCTACCAGGCTCATAGGCCCACATTCATACTGTTAACACATCTGATCTCTAAAACGAAGGAGTTGACCTATGTAATTTCTGGATCGTCTCTGGGAAAGGTTTTGAAACCTCCAGCTCACAGTCCAGGGCAGGAGCTGTGACGTCACAGAGAGCACAGGATATGCAGCCAGGCCAAACCGAGTTTCAATCTCTGGTCTGCCACTTTCCAGCTGTGCTGACGTTGGGCAAGTCACATGGGCACTCTGAGACTCAGTTTCCTCACCCACGAAATAGTACAATAACATCTCCCTCGTAGGGCTGCCTAGAGGGTAAAAAGGGATGGGTAAAAAGGGATCAGCACACAGTGGGGTTCAACCAATGTCACTTCCTGCCCCTTTCCCAAACTATGCAAAGAAGGTGTGAGGATTAATCTTTATGCAAATTATTTCTGCTAACCCCTGAGGTTTTCTACTTGGGTTTGGTTTGTGAGAAAGAAACAGAAAGTTGCAGCTGACGGTCTAAAAGAGTGCTGATAATAAAGGTTTCATTTCTGCAGCTTACGGTCCCAGTCAGTGTCAGTTAGATGGTCACCACCGCACACCCTAGCAAAATCTGCCTTTTCCTCGAGACTCTGCTGCCCAAGAACAAATATATTTATTTTTTAAAAAAAATGTTTTTAAAAATTTAAAAAGTCCCCCTTGAGTGCTCAGTGTAGTCCAGAATCTGGGTCACTTTCTCTGAGAGGCCCCCTTTGACCCTCCTACCCACCCACCATTTATAATTCCAGCCCTTCTCCCACCTCTGACAACTCCCCATTCCCTTTCCTGCTTTACTTTTCTCCATAGCGCTTATCACCAGAGAACACCACAGAACATGAACACAGAACACACACACACACACACACACACACACACACACACACACACACACACACACACACACATATCACCAGAATGTAAGCCCCAAGAGGTTTAGGGGCCATGCTCACTGCAGTGTCTCCAGTGCTGAGAACAAGACCTGCAATAGTAGGCACTAAATAAAAATTTATTGAAAGAATGAATCTGGGGCCAAACTAAAGCCAAGCTGGCAGTCGTGGCCAAATAATAAGAAGACATCACATGAACCCTCATTTCACAGTTTGCAAAGCCTTCTCACGAGACATTTATTTGACCTTGTGCAGAAGACTGTGTCTCTGCATTTTCTATGTGAAGAAACCTAACTCAGAGGGATGAAATGTTTCTAAACTTCGGAAGGCAGAGGAAGCTCTCCTGGCCTCCTGGCCTAGGGCAAGTCACTTTCCTCCTCTAATCTCACCTTTTCTTATCTGTAAAATGAAAAGATGTGGACTACCTGCCTTCTGGGGCTAAGACTTTTAAATTCTTAAATCCTATGACCTGCCTGTTGATTAACTCTTTAAAGACTGAGTCAAATGATATTATCCACAAACCATAATTGCAGAATTAGGACAAGTTGAAACCTCTGTTTCCCTGATTCCATTTCCAGTTCTATCCCGGACCTCACTCCTGCTGGGTCTGCTGAGACACTCAAACGAAAGTGCACTGTAAGTTCTTTGTAATAAGCTATGGTAGTTGTTGATACATGATCAAAGCAGGTGATTTATTTAGTTTTTTTTTAAAATCTCTGTGCATTTGGCTGCGTTTCCACTTGTCCCCTAACTCAACTGCCTGTCTCCAGGCTCTCCCTTTCAATCCATTTCACACACTACTTGAAAACTAAATGAACAAACTTTGCTTTCAGGAAATCAAAACCTTCAGTGGCTCCCTACTGCCTACAGAATACAGTTGAAGGGTTTAGCCTACTCACTCTTGCCCTGACCCCTTTAAACATATCTATCTCCCTGCCCACCCTGCTTTGTTGCACCAGAATTCTCTGCTCCAATCAATTCAACTCATTCATTCATTCAATAACTATGTATTACATCCCTGCTATGTGCCAGGCATTCACAGCTCTAGGCTTTGCTGTGATAAACAAGTTCCTGTCCTCATGAAGCATACATTCTAGAGGGGAAAAATGGACAAGAAATAAGCCAACAAGGAAACAAAATGATTTCAGATAGTGATGAAGATATAACATCACTATTGTGCTAAGATCACAATAGCACATACAACAAACAGCACAAACAAAGTAAGATACAGTGATAGAAAGACAATGGGACTGCCTCAGACTCGGTGGTCAGGAAGGCCTCTCTATGGAGTCACCTTTAGGGAAGGCCTGAGCAAGAAAGGGATAGCCACGTGGAGACCTGGGAGCAGAGCGCTCCAGACAAAAGAAATAGCAAGTGCAAAGGCTCTAAGGTGGCCATAAAGTTTCACATGTCCTCTGCGCAGAAAAAAGGCCCCTATGGATGAAGCGACATAGGCAAGAAGAGGTTTGCAGGAGACCAGGTAAGAGAAGTAGGCAAGGGCCAGCTCAAGCTGAGCCTGGTCAGAAGTTTGGATTTTATTCCAAGTGCATGGGAAGCTATTAGAAGATGCTCATAAGAGAGTGACATGATCCGATCCATGTTTTAAAAAGAAGACTCTAGACTCTAGCTGTTGTGTAGAGAATGAATTGCGGAAAGTATAAGAAGCAAGGTGACCACTTGGGAGGCTTTCGAAGAGTCAAGGTGAGGAGAATGATGTGGCTTGAACCACGGGGTGGCAGTGCAGGTGGAGAGAAGTGGAGGGATCACGGATGTTTCTGGAAGCAGAGATAGTGAGACTAGCTGAGGGACTCATAGAGGTTGATATGGGTAGCTGAGAGAGGAGAAGTCAAGATTTTAGATTTATTGTCTTAACCCAACCAGATTTCATGCTTTCCCCCTGCTTTCTCTTCACCTCTACTCTCTGTTTTCTCTTCACCATCTCGAAACCTACCCATTTTCATAGGCCTCTCACACCCCACCATTTCAGTGGCACCTTCCTTTTCTGCCGTGTCCAGGCTCAGAAATCTTCCTTCACTGAATCTCTGGTTGCTTGTACGTGTGTATCCACCAGTAGGCACTGAGATAAAGTTCTCCTTTGATGGCTGTGTCCTGTCTTCCCCTATTAAGTCATCAATTCTTTAAGCGTTGTTACGCCAGCAAAATTTTGGAACAAAATGCCATGTTAGCCATGAGCACAGCCATGATCTCGTGTATTAGTGACATCAGATAAGTTACTGACTTCTCTGAGCCTCAGCTTCAGAACCTTTTTTAAAAAAGGGCGCTGGTGGAGGTGGCAGAGGTGTGATTAAATAGAAAAAGCATATAAAGTGTCTAGGACATGTGGTGGCTGGCATGTAGGAAGCTGTAAATGATAGCGATAGCTATTATTTGCAAGTCAATTGTGCTGCTATGGCCGTGACTTCGGGCAAGTTGTTTTCTCTCTTTGAGTCTCGGTTTACTCATCTGTAAAACGGGATGTAGACAGAACTCAGCTCTAGGATTCTCAATGCCTCTGTTCTATTTGATAACGCTTTAGAATCCACTTTAAGTAATGTTACCCTAAACCCAGGTGATGTGATGTATTCTTCACAATGTTGCAGCGCCCTCTATTGGAGGTACTACACCAGCATTTGTTGGATCCCTAAGCCAGCAGATGCTCCAACAGAAGCCCATACCTCCCTAACTGTATATATTCCGAGAGCAATCTCTTCTTAACAACTCTCTCCATGCAGATATGGATTATTTTTACCAAAGCAAAAAGGTTTTTTTTTACATTTTAACATACTGTTCCTATTTTTTTAGGACCTTGTAAAAGTTTAGCTTTTTTTTAAAATATTTATTTTAACATAATTTCAGACTTACAAAAATAATATAAGAATAATACAAGAATTACACTACATCCTTCACCTGGATTCTCCAAATATCTTTAATGTTTTTTTTTCCCATGCATCAAGACCAAGAATTTTTACTGAGATTTGTCTAAAAGACTCAAGAGTAAGAATACAAAATCTAAAAGTCTGGTTTGGTTTAATGGAGTCGAGTTTTAATTGCTTTTGTTTTTAAGAAAAGGAATTGGAAAAATATATGGGCTGCCCAGTGTGAGTTATAGGACAAGCACAGGACTAAGGGTTAGAGTCCTGGGTTTCAGTTAAGTCACTTACCCTTTCTGGCTTTTTATTTATAAAATTAAGGGAGCAAACCGGGCAATTTCTAGGGCACCTCCCAGCTCAAAAATTCATTTTACAACTAGACCGTCCTGTGTTGTTCCGTATCATCTGAATCTAACGAACAACCAAAGTAGCTGTCCCCTCCTAGTCCTGAGAAGTCACTGGAAAACAGAAGAGAAGTGAATCAAGGCTGTTTTCTCGCTGTCAACCCTCCATTCACTGAGGCCGCACTCAGCTCTCAGCCAGAGAATACGGCCCCAGAAAGAAAAAAGTAGAACGGAAAGGAAGCAGAGTAATTGGAGTTGAGAAAGTGGAGGAGCAGAAACAAAGCGAAGGGAAAAGATGTCCTTTTTTGTTAAGGATTTTCATATATTTACACATCCCAACGTTGTGTAAGCAAATCCAAGTCTACATAATATATTCCTGTGTTCTAAATTGCATACATTGAATTTAAATCTGTAAAACACACTTTAAAGCTACTGCATGTATTTAAAATTCTCCCAAATGTTTTCATTAAAGGAAAATCTTTTTCTTCCCATCACTCATAGTTTCTAAAGCTGCCCTGTTCAAAATGGTAGCTACTAACCACGTGTGACTATTTAAATGTAAATTTAAATTAATTAGAAAGAAATAAAATGTAAAAATCAGCTCTTCAGTCATACTGACCATATGTCAAGGGCTCAAGAGCCTCATGAAGCTAGTAGTTACCATGCTGGACAATGCAGGCATATAACGTTTTAATTATTGAAGAAAGTTCTGTTGGACGGCACTGTCGTAGAGTGTTTGACTAAGGGAAACGGAGTTCAGAACATTTGAGAGCAAATTAGACAATAAGGCAATGGGGATGATGTAAAAGGCAGAGGTTAATGATTATAATAGTTCCAGGTACTGGATTAAGCAATTTACGAGCATTCTGTTACTCACTCCTTAAATCATCCCCATGAGGTAAATACATGTATTATCCCCATTTTACAGATAGTAAAACTGAGGCTTAAAGAGGTGAAATTGTCTGAGATCACACAACAAGCAAGTAAACCCAGTCTACCCAGCACCAGTGTCTATGCCTATTGACTCCTTTCCTCAAGTTTAAGGAGCAAGATAGATTTCTGCTCTGGCTGGTTGCAGTAGACCCTACCTGTGCTGTCATCTTCTCTGCATTGCCCTAGGCACTGAGAACTCAATGTAACCAAGCAGGTGAGAGGACTGACCGAGTAAGCAGATAAAGGCAACATTTCAGCCAGTGACCAATGCAAAGAAATGAATAAATTAGGGTCATGCAGACATCAAAAGGGAAGGGGTTCCTTGAAGCACTGGGGGGTGGGAGTAGGCCTCTTTGAGAGGTGACATTTAAGCTGAGACCTGAATGATGAGGAGGAACCAGCCCTAGGGAGAGTAGAGTCATTGACAGTTCCAGCACCCTGAGGTGAGCTAGAAGACGGCAAGGACACCAGCACAGAGTCCCTGAGGTGGGGGAGGAAGCCCTGGGGTGTGGGAATAGAGCCACCTCAGCTCCGGGGTGAGAAAAGAAATCCCAGAGGGCCACCCTGACAGCTCTCCTCAGACCACCCACTGGAACCACCATTTTATCTTACCCTAAAGCATAGCCTTCTACCTGGCCTCCTGCTTCCACTTGGGCTTCCACTTCCCCCGCAGAGTCTATTCTCTACTCAGCTGCCACAATGATCAGTGCTCCATGCCTCAGGCCGTAACCCCCCAGCTGCCCATTTCACTCAGAGGAAAACCCAAAGGCATCATGATGGGTGATGGCCTACAAGGCCCTACGCAGTCTGCTCCCTGCTGCTTTCCTGTCCTTGTCTCTGCCTACTCCCCTGTGCGCTCCACACCACTGGCCTCCTCCTTGTCCTCAAATGCTCAGACCCACTGCTGCTTCCAGGCTGCTCTGCTGGAATGCTCCTCTCCAGGGCCTGTGTGGTTGACTCCCTCACCTCCTTAAGTTTTGGCTCCAATGTCACCTTCTCCATGAAGCCTTCTCTGACCACCATATTCAAATTCAAAGCCCTGTTTCTTGCTTTTCTCTCTATCCCCTTCTAACATGGTGTCTTTTCTTGCATTTCTTGTGTGCATTTAGACTGTGTACCACCTGTCTCCTGTCTAGACTTACCCTTTCCAGGAGAGCAGGAATCCTTGCTTTGTTGCCTGCTGGATGCCCGACCCCTAGAACATACACACAGCAAAGCATGCAACGTATCTATTTTTTAATAAATGTAGAATGAACATTGAGCTCTACTCTCTTATGGGTCCTCTTCCAGATTTGGGGTCTATCTCCTGACACAGTTAATGTGACAGAACCCCCTCCTCCTATGACCCCTTGATTTTTGTTATTGCTCACAGGTGGCTGATTTAGTAAAATGATGGGGTTTTTTGTTTTTGTTTCTGTTTTATTTAAAGCAGTTACACCTCCCAGTTTAAAATCTGGCCCTCTGCAGGCCTATCATACTCATCCTCAGACACTCTGGACCAGCACTGGCCAAGAGAAATAGAATGCAAAACACATATATAATTTAAAAATTTCTGGTAGCCCTGAAAAAAGTCAACAAGAGATAGGTGAAACTAATTTTAATATATTTTATGTAACTCCATATAACCAAATGTTATCATTGCAACATGTAATCAATATAATAAAAGTGATAAAGATATTTTACATTCTCTTTTTGTACAAAGACTTCCAAGTTCAGGATGCATTTCATACCTATAGCTCATCTCCACTTGGAGCCACAGTAGGTACAGCAGCTCAGTGGCATCTAGGGGAGAGTGTATGAGGTACATGGTGCCAGAGCAGGAGCTTTGAGCCTCTGACCAAAAGGGCTGGTAAAAAAGCTCGCCTCAGCAGAAGCTCCAGTGGCAACCAAGCTTCCTCCTCTCTCCTTCCCCCCGCCCCTGCACTAGGCCACTTTAGGCTCTTGGATCTCTCTTGGGTGCTGTGGTTGTCTGCTCCTTTCAGGTCTCTTCTACATCAAGGTATCCCCCGCCCCCCATGACACAACCATGACCCATTAGGGTCCCAGACCCTCTGCAGGGGAGTATCCCACATCAGCCCCCTCTGCCACCCCAGGAACAGAATGCAGACACCAGTTCCTCTTCTCTAGAGAAAGGAGCTGCCTGCCCAACCCCAGAAATGAAGAGGGAAGCGGGAAACTGGCCCTTCAGCTGGAATTTCTGTTCATGCTACTTTCCAGGGGAAAAAAAGATTCTGGAGCAATTTTGTCTTCTTTCTCTTACAAGTCAGGACAATTGACCAGTTCCCAGGGTGAAGTTATTTGGACTCAGCCTCTTCCCATAAAGCACTTCCCCCAAAGATTCTGCCATATGATCCTGTTTTTCATTCACCGTTCACTGCAGCCTAGTCTGGGCTGCCGGTCCCTGGTATCCTCACTCACTGACTGTATTTTTATCACCCTCCCCTACACCCTGCATACTCATTTCTGCCTTTTCCTCCGACCCATAAGACTCTGATGTGGTTTTTGATTATTTCCCCTTTGTTTAATCATTCTAGTGAAATAGGACCCAAAATAGAAAACAAGAGAGTGCTGACTGGGATGGGAAGTAGACTGGCTAGAACAACTTCAAGTAACAGCAATGTGCTAATCGCACTCCCCTAAGCATCCCTAGCTCCTCCATTTATGGACTTCGTGTCACCTTACAAACCCCGGGCAGCACTTCTAATCCATGGACAATATGCGTGTGTTGAGCTTCTACTACGAAAGAGGCTCTATTGTGCCAGCCTCCAGAGAGACAGAGTGGACATGGATGTCAAGGCTTCGACCCCAAGGGACCCTGTAGGGAATAAAGATGACGTCTGCCCTAAACTAAAGCTCTCAACCAGGCTGTAAGGAGTAGAGGTTTCGTGAAGGAGGGGCATTTGACCTGGGACTTGAAAGATGGGAAAGATTTTAAAAGGCAGAAATAGTAAGGAACTGCCTGCCTCGCCAATGTAAAGGACAACAAAAAAACGTCACAGAGGTAAGGAGCGGGAGGGCTATTCCCATCTGGTTCAGCAGCCACCTTCTGCCTGATTGGTCAGGGCTGGTGCTGGGCTGATGGGTCGAAGTTTTTAATATGATCCCTAAACAGAAGGAAGGATCATCACCTTCCATGCTCATCCATGTTTCCTACGCTACGCCTGTCTGGCTCTGACAGCGTCTAAACAAGACGAGTCACACTGTTGAGGGAAGTGAGCCCGAAGAACATTCAGGATCTTTGCAGCTGAACTGCAGCCACCATGGGCACCTCCACAAGACCCAATTTCTGCAGCCCGTGGGCCAGTGGAAGAGATGAAAACCTAGAGTTCTGGTGACTTGAATGACCGAGACCCAGGTCTCCCCAGAACTAGCCCAAGGCTGCTGGCCCATGGTCTGTTCCCTCCAAACATTTGAATGCTGCCCTCCTCAGAGTAGGTAGTTGAAGATTATTTTCTCTCTCACACAAACAGAATTATAGAGAGAGAGAAAAGAAAATGCCTCCAACCTCTCCATCTCAATAAAATAATCTCTGCTATTCATACAACCAATTAATAGGGAAAGTCTGAAAGAGCTTTACAGATCGCACAAATTCTAAGTGCGGGGCTGATCGGCACCTCTTCTGGAACCATCCTGCCAAGCACATCTCAGTTATCCGAGAGAGGCCATCACTGGTCCTCATTTAACTGTCATGCTCCCCTCCCCGAAACACATACTCTATCACATCACCTGAGTCTGATTCTACCCCGCCTCGGGACCCCCTTCCTTCCCTGGCACTGATCACTATCTGGAATTCTCTCGTTCATTCATTTGGGTTCTTGTTGATCCTAGGTCTCCTTCCTTAGCCCCCAACCAGACTGTGTCCCAAAAAAATCAGAGTCTGTCATGGCACTGTAGTGTCCCCAGTGTTTTTGCAACAGTATTAGCATGAAGTAGGCACTCGATAAACATTTACAGAAATCCGCAAAGGGCTGAAAAGTAGTATCCGTCAAACTTATAAATGCACATGCCCTCAACTCAGAGTGACTGCAGATGAGATCAGGAGGGTGAATCTGACTTGTTTTCCTCAAAAGAACCAAGAGAAGCTCTGAACCTCGATCATCTAAGTAATTTATTACACCACTGTCTGTAATCACAAAAGGCTGGAAAAACCTACATGTCCTTATGGATAAATAGATTACAGTACAGTTATACAATGAGGATACTATGCATATCTATAAAAGAACAGGAAGTTCTTTGTAAACTAGTACAGAAAGATTTCCCAGATATAATCTTAAGTGAAAAAATCAAAGCACAGGACAATGTCAAAGTATGTTATCATTGGTAAAAAAAAAAATCATGGAAACTGTATTCATATTTGTTTGTTTATGCAAACAGTATGTCCAGCCAGGTGCAAAAGTACTAGTTATAATGACTACCCACAGGGAGGGAATCTGGATTATTGGAGAGTACAGAAGATTTTTCACCATAAACCTGTTTGTAACTTGTGAATTTTGAACCATAAGAACGTACTACCTATTCAAAAATAAAATCAATTAAATCAAGTATATTCGTATATTTACAACATATCTTGATTGAATAATTTGATGAATGTAGTTCAGAGTTTCCCTTGGTGGCTTGCAGGAAATGTAAGCCAATGTCCCCTCCTATTCTCATTCAGGGTCACACCCCACACTCTTCCTCTCCCTGCCTCTCCCTGCCCCTAAAATAAGGCCAAATTCCTGAAGGTTGAGCCCCTGCACAAGGCTGTCCCACATGCTGGCGGGAGGTATGTGAAGGACAGGTAAACAATGGCTTGTGGTGGCAACAGAAATTCTCTCTGTGCCAGTGTGTTCCAGTAAATAGAATAAAAGAATGTTGTCATGTTTACCTTCTAGGGAGTTTTACAAAAGCAACTTTCCTGCTTCCTTAAACTACAAGATAAAAGAAAATAAACTTGGTTTTGCTCTGAGTTGACTGGCTTAGCTAGAAACCACGGATCCTGGAGGAAATTTGAGATAAAGAAGTGGCAGTAGCCTCATGTGTGCCGTGCCTGGTATATCCTGGGAGTCCTGTCTAGAACCAGTATAATTCTTGAGCTGATGGAAAAGGGTCTCTTGGAAGCCTACAACAGCAGGGCCAGCCCAGAGAATCCAAACTAATCTGACCGGCCTCTGGCAGCAAGCAGAGCCAGCTTCCCAGTGTGGGACCTACATTTAGGAGGGTCCCTGTACTGTTTAATGCTCTGCTGTCACCATCTGAAACTCTTAATACATTTTTAACAAGTGGCCCACATTTTCATTTTGTATTGGGCCCTGCAAATGATGTAATTAGTCCTGCAAGAAGTGTCACAAAAATCCTTGTCATCTCAAGTATCCTGGTTTATTGTTTGTTGTAAAAAAAAGTGTCTGTTCTCATTCTCAGTGTACCTGAGTTTATCAGATCCTTTCCTGAAAGCCATTTTAGGAAAGCTTGAGGGTCAAGCTGCGCACCTGTGGACATGTGGGAGGGGAAGAGCACAGTCAAGGTCAAAGTCAAAGTTAAGGGATGGGGTGAGCTAAGGGAATCCACCAACTTGGGTACAACCAGGCACTGCCGGCATTTCTCTTTATTCCTGGCTCCCACAGGGTGCCTAAAATTACAGGTTCACAGTGTAGCACCTTTGAGGAAAATCCAAAGAAGTAACAGGGGCAAGGACTCTAATTTTTGCATTTATTCTTTGATTCAAGAACTGTTTATTGAGCAAATAGATGCTAGGCATACAATTGGAAGGCACATTGCTTGCCCTCATGAAGCTTATAGTGTAATGGAGCTGGACAGTATGCAACTAAATGAACACAGTGACGACAAATATGAATTGCAGTAAGTACTGTGAAGGAAACAAATAGACCTCAAGAGAGAATAACTGGTGAGCAGTGGAGAGGCGCAGGGAGAACACTTGGATAGGGTGACTAGGGAGGCCTCTCTGAAAACTCAACTCTTCGACTGAGACCTGAAAGATGAACAGAAGCAGCTATGTGAAGAAAGGAGAAAGAGCCGACAAGGAAGGGGAACAGCATTGGGAAGGACATTGGGATGCTAGAATATGCAGGCATCTGGCCGGCCCATGAACTAGATGAAAGGCCAGTGTGGCCAGAGTGTCAAGAGCAAGGTGGGGAACGCAGTGAGAGGTGTCTGGGCTGGAAAGGTAGGCAGGGGCCAGTTCCAGGAGGACTTGATAGGTCCCACTGGGAACCTTGGGCTTCATTCCAAATGCAACAGATTGTCTTTGAAGATTTGTAAGATGGATAATAATGCCAGTAGATTTGCATTTTGGAAAGCTTACTCTGGCTGACATATGTACACAGGAATGGAGGGGGACAGAATCTCAAATGATAAAACTAGTTAGGAGGCAGTTGTAGGTAAAAGATGACCGTGTTTCAGATGGGGTGGTAGTCATGGAAATAGGAGGAAATGATTGGAAATAAAATATACTTTAGAGAGGAAATAGGATTTGAAAATGGGTTGGGGGGAGGGGAATTTGAAGGGGAAAGAGAGATGTCAAGGGTTATGGCCCATGGGTATCTGGCATGGGAGACTGGATGGCTGCAGGTGACATTTACGGAATTAGGAAAAAACAAATTTTGGAGGTGGGGACTGAGATCGGAATATCCATCCAGAACATATTTATTTGAGATGACTCTGAGATATCAGAGTGGAGATGGTTATCCCACTCCCCACAAGACAAGTCCGAAGGAGGCCTCTGCCCACTTGGAGGTATGAGATGATCAGAAGAGAAGGGCAGAACTAAGCTTCCTGCTCCCTCGCTGCCAGCCAGTGGGTCCTGGGACCCTACACTGAGACACCAGGAGAAATTCTGCCTGCAGGATTTAGAATCATCAGTGCCCTGTCTCTCTTACCTTCACCTCACCCTCTCAATTGCCTCAGTTTACCACCTGATATGGCACTCATGTGCAAAATAACGAAGTTTAGGACAAGTGCACTCCAAGTAGCAGACATGTGCCTTGTAGAAGGGCTCATGCTCATTGAATGTGGGCAGCAGCCTTTTCTCGCAAGCACAGTAGTCCCTAAATCACACTGGCCTGGGGCAGGAGCCCTGGGTGGGCGCGTCCTCCATCATCACAGCACTTGGGGGCTTACAAATCACTTCGCATCCATTGTCTCATTCTCTCAACAAACTTTGAGACCAGACAGAAATGATCATTAATTCTACGTTATATAAGGAGTTTCAGAGAGGTTAATCTAATTTGCCTCAGTCATACAGATAATACATAGAGGAATCAGGAATCATATAGTCAGGAATCAAAACAAGTCTATCTGATGTCAAGTGCAAGGCTCTTTCTATCAAGCCATGTTATTCCTTTGTAGAGACAACCCATGTTTAGAGAAAGCTGCCTTCACTTCTGAGATATCATGCGAAAAGCACTGAGAGGGGCCCATGGCCTGTGACACTGCCCAGAACCACAGCCTATCAGAGTTGCAAGGGCCCAGAGTCTCATCATTTTACAGCTGAAGCAAAAAACAGAGGCATGGAGAGAAGGAAGTTCATGGCAGAACCAGGACTAAAACTCAAATCTCTAGCCCAGATCTCTTTCCACTTCACTCAAGGCTTCCCGGGTTTGGCCCTCTTAAATCTACAGAAGGGTCAGCTACTGTGCCAGAAGAGCTTTTGAGGGAAGAGTAACCAGAACACAGTAAAAGGTTGCTTGGCAACTAGGAAGGTGGGCATGTGTAGTTTTACTCCCTGGCATCCATTTACCTTTCTTTCTGGTATCCTCATCCCCAGGCATCCTCTAGGTGGACCACTTATACCCACTTCTCAGGCTTTGGAGTGCATTTCACTTCCTGCTTTAGGAGTAGGCATGTGACTCAGGTTTGGCCAATCAGAGCATCACATTTCCCAAGCCACAGTGATTGGCTAAGGAATGGACATGTGACCTGAGCTCAGCCAGTCACACTTTCTCCCCCAGGAGTAAGGCAGGGGCTAAAGAAACGGCTGGAGTTATTCCTTTATGCTGCAGTAGCCTGTGCTTTTTAATCTAAATCTTTAGCCTTCCTAACAATTCATCCCAACTGAAGACCCTTCAGCAATCCTTTTGAGATGAAAGTTAGAAAATCAAGTAATAATATTCGTTCCCTTAGTTCCTGACAAGAATCTCTTTCACTGAGGAATAACAGCTTTGCTCCTGAAGTTACTTGGAAAAAGGGACCCAATGTAAGAAAATTCAGCTGACAATGAAGTCTTTAAATCAGAGACTCTGTGCGTGGTCCACAGACTGACTGTATTAGAAACTCTGGGGGAGAGGCCAGAAGTCTGGATTTTCAGAAACTCTCTAGGTGATTCCAATGCCCATTAGAGTTTGAAAACTATTGCTTCAAACCATTAAGTTCAGTCCTATACAGATTTACTTAAAACATTCAGATATGAAGGGAAAAGATGCCTAAAAGTTATATCTCATTTCAGACCGAATGTTACAGGATCATTTTAGGTTAATCTAGTGATTTGGAAACAGGGCTTTGCATCAAACAAACTTAAGTTCTAACCCTCGCTCAGCTACCCTGTGTGTGATTTGGTCAAGTTGTGTCACTTCTTTGAGCCTCAGTTTTCTCATCTGAAAAATTTGCCCAGTAATAACATCTCCTTCATGGACTACTATGGACATTAAATGAGATAATGACTATAAAATTGCTAGCATATAATAAGCTCTCAATAAATTTCAGCTCATTATTATATTTATGGAATTAAGCCTATTATTACTTATTTATAAGCACTGACTTCTTTTCATCGTCTCATGCTGGCTGGAACACATTTCCCATGTGTTTGAAATTGATGTCCAGCATGAGAGCACACAGAATGTAATCAGAAGGCTTATGTCTGAGGCCTGGCACTGCCAATAACTGCATGACATTCACTGACTCGATTGCCATCTATGAACTTCAGTTTCCCCATGTATTAAATAAGTGGGTTGTAACTACAAGGACTATTAGGTCCTTCTGGGCCTTCACACTCTGAAATTCTATGCCTTAAGCCTTGAGTGGAGTTTTTAAATTGGCCATAGGAAGCACAGCCTTCAGTGCTAAAATACTTCTGGGAGCATCTATTTCTTAGGATGTATGAAAGAAAGACTAATATCTAAAGGTAAGCATTAGAGAGAGGCACATCTTCCTACACAGCAACTGTCCCTGAAGATTTACCCTCCCAGAGCACCACCCCATCCTCACGGGGCCAGGAGAAGCAGTCTCCCTTTCTCTGTCTATTGGTAATTGCTTCATCACTCGGCTTGAGTTGTGTACTCAGAAACTCTGGCCAGGGGCCCTCCTAAAACAGAAAGCAGAGTGACCACTATCCCTCGAACCTGCCAAAAGAACAAGAAGTTCAGTCTCTTTTGGGTTTTAAGCCAGGCTCCAGTTCATCTCACAAATAGCCCTAATCTGTTGAACCCAAAATGGCAGGGCATTGAATCATCTCATTTCATTTTCTTCTTTTTGCTACCTATTTTCTATGTTTTTCCCTTTATGTTGAATGTTTATTGCATCTGTTTCTTCCTCAAAGCAGTAACTTCAAATGGAGACCATCACCAAAACCATAGTAATGGTTTTCTTTGGTGATGAGAGTACAGCATAATGGGGAGAATGGAGGCCCCGTTCTATCACCAAGTCTCTGCATATCTTGGGAAAGTCACTTAGTATCCCAGGCTATGTTTGTCACTGTTGAAAAGTAAGGGGAAATTGGACCAGCTCTTCGCCTATACTACTTTCTAAGACTGCAGAACACCACTCAAGGATTGTCAGCTGGTGAAAATGCTGTAGAGAAAAAGTCTCGAGTCCCATCCTGCCCCCTTCACAATCACAGGCCACCGCTTATGTTTATGGATGTGAGTAAATGAGGAAGAACTGTTTATGGATGTGAGTAAATGAGGAAGAACATGTGAATTGATTGATGCAAATCCATGAATAATACAACCCTGATGTCCTGCTAAGGGACCAGGCAAGGGAGGTGGAACAGCGGACCAGTGGAGAGGTCACGGAAGGATCACATTCTTCCTCAGACTCCCAAACTCATAAAGATCAGACTGGGAAGACAAGTAGCTGAGCACTGAATTCACCCATCTCCCCCACATTTCAGGTGAAGAAACTGAGGCCCAAATTGAGGAAGTGAGTCCTTCAGGTGACTCCAGGTTAGTGTGTAGCCAATAAAAGCCCCTGACTCTGCTTTTATGTCATGAAAGTTGATGGGCCCAGAAAAATTTTTTGCCACTAGGTTGGTAAATCAGATGGACCCTTCAGCCCTGCTGATCGAATGCTTGTGATAGCTGCTGTGGCACCCCAAACCCCTGAGGAGTAAGAGCAGAGGTGGTTCTGACCTTGGTTGCATTTTTCCCAGGCTATCTCAGACAAAGGGCCCGCCTGGCCTGGCCTTGTTGTCTTTTGGTCATAATCAGCTATGCTCCATTTTCTGCCATGTTTTATCCATGAAAGACTCCTTGGCTGCCCAACAAGAAAGCCAGGCCGAGGTCCCAGAGTCAGTATGAAAGCCAGGCTGGGACTCGTTTGATGTGAGAAAATACAGAGGATGTGCAGTCTGCAGCACCTTCAGAAATCCACATCTCTGCACACAGTGGCAGTGTGGGTAGTGGAAAGAACAGGCAGACAGGCCTGGGTTCAAATTCCAGCTACTTCAGCTGCATGACTTTGGGCAAGATACTTAGCCTCTGAATCTCACTTTCCTCATCTGTAAAATCAAGATAACACTGCTTGTCTCACAAGTTGTCGGATTGCGTATGTAGCATCATTAACTTTGGGCCTGGAAGATGGAATTCTGGGTATGTTTGCTTCCCTGATGCTCCAGGTGTGGAGTTGTGCTAGAAAAAAATTAGAGGTTCAGCCCTGACCTGCACCCGAGATTATGGTTGTGAATGTGCTTCGTAAACTGTAAAACATGCCAGTGTTTTCTCTCCTTATTAGCACATCCTGAGATGAATCAAATCCTCCTGAGACCTCAGACAAGTCATTAACCTCTCTGGGTATATCAGTCAGGGCCCCAGCAGGAAACAATTGCATCCTAACAGAGTAATTTGATTAGAGTGTGATAACTGGGCTATTTCCAAAGATGTGTGCACAAAATGGGCAGTAGGATATCTCAGTGCTAGTTACCACAAGGAGCCCTTACTACTCCTAGGCCTTAAAGGAACAAAGGAGAAGCAGTCATTTGGACCAGAAAGGGCAGCTATATGGAGAGGGCCACGTGCTAGGAGCCTGGCTGTCGGTGAAGGGATGCAGCCCACCCAGGGCACTCAAACTGGGAAGGAGTTGAAAAAATAGTACCCTTTCCCCGCTCTCCTTTTGCCCTCTGATCTCCCATGGGTGCTTCCCTGTGGCCTAACTAAACTGGATGCCAGAGGGTGAGAGAACCCATTGATGCAGCCCACACAGGGTGGCCTCCCAGGATACAGCACAGGGTAGAGAATGGTGGGGAGCACGTCTGCAGGGGCAATTGACAGGTACCCAGCACACTGCACTTCAGTGTATTCCACAGTTAAAGGAAGGTATTGAATGAGATGATGTCTTCTTCTATCCCACCCTCTGATAGATTCTCAGGCCTTTTTCCAAGCTTCAGATTCAGACCCTAGGAGAGTTAGACCCAAGAGGAAGTCCAAGTCCTCTCCAAGGGAGACCTTTAATCTTCCCAATCGATCAACGGCAAGGACATCCTTTCCTGGCAGCCTCAAATTTAAATGACACCACTGAGTCTTATACTCAAAGCAGTGGGCGAACCAGCCACAGGAGTGATTCTTTAGATTACTATATTTTAATATTTATTTTTCTGTTTTAACCAAAGTGAGCCAGGTGCATGTCTCAAATGCTAAACAGATGCCCTTCTGCTTTCACTCATTGGAAGAAATATAATGCAACGTAGAGGTCTCCTTAGGCCTTATCTTTAGAAATAATAAATTGCATGCAAGTGAACACCCTGGAGCCATCTAATTCTATCCAGCACCTTCTAGCTGACAGGCAATGTGGCTCCCAGGGGAGAAATCAAAGAGCTGAGTAAACCTGAAGAGACAATAGTTCCCTGAATCCCCTTTTTCAATCCATTCTAGATGGGTGATATAAATCATGTGCCTATAAAAGAAAAGAGAAGAGAATGTTTCCTGGGAAACCTCAGCACAGGCAATCTGAGACAACAGTTAAAACCGTGGGTTCTAGAATCAATAAAGCCCAGGTTTAAGTCCTTGCTCTGTCATTTACAAGTTGTCTTTGCGACTTTGGACAAGTGACCTAAGTTTCAGTTTCCTCATCTGTCAAATGAGCATAATAATGATTATATATTTCATACGGTTATTTTCATAATTGAACAAAATAGTACAAATGTTTAGCACATAGTAAGCATTCAATAAGTGGTACTAGAGGGAAAATGAGGACAGATCAATGACACTGGATCCACAATCGTGGCTCTCCCCTCGCCATGGTACTTCATCTATGCTTCTTCTTTGTCTCTCATCACTTTCCCTTCCATTTTTGCCATCCACATTATTTCCTGCTCTAGACATGTCAATCACAGTGCCAGCCATACCCACAGCCCCTTGCTGAGGTCCACTATCCTCTCCCCCATTTGATAGGGGTAGTTTTAGCTCTTTAAGCAAATCATCGTAATAAAATACTATGTATTAGTTATTCCACCGTTATAGAATACAGGGCAAGGAAAGGCCATCTCAATTCTGTAATGCAGATGGTACAAGAAACCAGAAAAGCTACATGAAACCTATCAACAAGCTGTGACAACACAAAAAGTACCTGTGGAAGCTCAGCCTGCAAATACAAAGCATACTCAGAAAAGAAGAAAAGAAAGGAGAAAGAAAAGGAGGGAGGTTTGAAAACATTTACCTTTTACTTATTATTTTTATATTTTTATTTGTTTTATCTTTTATTTATTAGAAACTAGCAGGGGCGTTCTCTATGAGATCATGAGGTGAGGACCATAAGCCTGGGAAGAAGTTTTATCTTTCCCTTTTTTACAGTTGAAGAAACTACAGCTCTGAGAGGGTAAGTGATTTACCCAGAGTCACACAGCTCGTTAGAGAAAAGTTCAAATTTCAACAGATACGTGTGTTTTGTGCCATCTCTTTCAAAAGTATGGTGCTAGCAATCTCTATAAATAGCTCCTGAAGTTTGCTGAATGTAAGGCTCATGAGTCAACACCACAGGCTATTTTGTAAAGTGGTAAATTTCATCATCATCCATTTGCATTGTGGCAATGTACCTAAAGAAAATATTTTATCTTCTCTGTCATCTAATCTTTAACATGCATCTTTTAAGGTCATAAGCTGCTGGCCTAAAGGAACCATCCAAAAACTGGAGGCATGGTGTTCTTCCAGCTTCGGCTTGTGTGTGGGTACTCTCCCTCTCTCCTTCATTCATGCAGCCTTTAACAAATGACAAAATCTTACTCTAAAATCTTGCCTCTGTGGTCTTATTTTTCCACATCCTTCTCCTCTTTCCAGCCCAGCTGACATTGCTGTAGTTCAGATCTTTAGATTATTGCAATAAACTCCAATGGCTCCCTACCTGCATCCTCTCTCCATTCCAATCTATTTTGTACACACTGCTGATTAATATATCCCCAACGCTACTCATACCACAGCACTTAAATACTTCCAATATTTCCCATTGCCTATAGAAAAGAGCCTCTTAGGCCCCATTCAGGACCCTCAACGATCTCTTTCTAATTTGCCTTTCCAATTTTGACATCCCTGCTTCAGTCCTCCCAGTAAGTTGTATTTTTCACTATTGTTCTCTACTCTCCCATATTTTCTCAAAACGGTATGTCCACAGCCCAGCGTCTCCCTCTCTCTCTCTCTCTCTCTCTCTCTCTTTCAATTTTCCCCCTCCCCCTCTTCCTCCCTCCCAGTTCTACTTCCTCAGTGAGGGTTCTCTTTGCAGAAGTCTCTCCCCTTGCGCCTGTAAGATAATTGCCAGTGGTTTCTAAGGCCACATGCTTTCAGGATCACAGTCAGCAGAAAAGAAAAATGTCTGTTTCCTGGTAGATCTCATTGTCCCTGACTGGCCCGACTTTGCTCATACACCCATCCTTGAATTATTGCTTGTAGCCATGGGATGAGATTGGCTGCTTTAGAAACTCTCTGAATTACCCAGTCATGAGGTTTGGGAAAAACTGACCCCCACCTTCAAGTTCAGGGATAGACCCTAACTGACCGAGGATAGTAGATGCTCTGGAGACTCTTTCTTCCATGAAGCTTTTCTCTTACTACCCTAGCTAGGAAGGAAATTCTTTCTCATCTGAACGTGTGAAGCTCTTTATCAGCATTTCTTCTAATGAAGTGACTGCTGTCTACTCTGTATTAAAGCTCTCCATCTTACCTCTGTGTCCTGGACATCAATCATGGTACATACCACATCTACAGTCTCCTCTCAGAAATGGCCCTGTCCACAGCCCCTGGCTAAGCAGCCAGCTCTGGGTTACTTCGTATGACCATATCCACCCTGTTTCCCTGCTGGTCGTGCTGATTAGGTCTGGGCTGAGCACTTGACCCAAAGACAGGCAACCATAGGCTGGCCAGCAGCTTCCAAGTAGTCCAAAATGATCATTTCTACCCAGAGACCTCAGTGATCGGCCCTGAAGGCTCTGAGCGAGCTGCAACGGGGAGGCAGAAGCCACGACACAAGGAAAAGACACAGAGGGTAGAGAAGGAACACTATTATCCTCAAGAATAAGGAAGTAGAGACTCAGAGAAACAGCTAACTTGCCAACAGGTACTCTAAGTGTAAAGCTGACTCCCCCAACCAGCACTCCATATTCTCAAATTGTTTCTAAAGCAACTGTTTTACATTCGATACAGACAAATTCTTATTATACAAGCTAACAGAGGGAAATGTGAATAGGGAATGAACAAAAAGGACATTGTTGGTGGTTCCTTTCCCTGGGATGGGCACTCAGGACTTCTCTCCCTGTCCATTGGTCTTTTGGTCACTCCTTCCAAGACCGTCCAGGAACCTTTCCCCACTTCATACCTTGATCAGATTGTTTTCATCTACTCTCAGCCACGATGAGAAGGCAAAGCCCTGGAAGAAAGCCATTGCAGAGAGCCCTGTGGGGGAGGCTACCCATCCCACAATAATTTCTCCCTTCTTAAGACGTCCCCCACACCCACCCACCCATAGGTCCCAGTAGCACTGTGCTAGATACTTTCTTTTACGTGGATTCATTTTATTCTGTCAACAACCTTGAGATATGAAACTAAGATTAAGTCAACCATGCAAGGCCGTGGTTCTCTAACATGTACAGTCACGACTGACTGACTACAAAGCTCTTTCCATTGTTCACTGCTGCCTCCAAAACGGAAAGACAAATGGAGTTATTCTATTTGCCTTAGGACACAAGCATTCTAAGGTTTTTGCTTCATTTTCTTTTTATCGGCATTCATAACGGTATTCATAACAGATTATTATCTTTAGCCTTTCTTTTGGCATGACACATCTGTAAAACACCAAATAAACCCTCGACTTGCTTAACAAGCCAGTATCATGAGTCTGAGGAGTTCATGCACATGGCCAGGTCCAACTAACCATGGGATACAGTGTTGAAACAAGCGGCTATCCCGGGGTACTCAGTCAGACGGCTTGGGGTTCTCTTGTGATGAGGATATTACTGATGAGAAATTTATAAAGCCCTGAGCCAAAACCTTTCCGCAAAAATGGAACACTTCCAACATATTTGAGTGGAGTTGAAAACGTATATGTAAGATCCTGATGGGAGCTCTTCTCCGCAGATCCGAAGTTGTGTAGGCAGGTTGGTCCAAAAACACTCCCTAAATGTAGCTAAAAATTAAGTGATCCACATCCTAGTTTCAAATCATTCACCAGGGGCTTCTATTGCTTCAGTCTATCCAGATAATACCACCTCGATTTGAATATTTTATCTATTTCATTTGCAAAGTCAATACACTTATTCTGAGTGCCCATATGTGGCAGGTGCTACAGATCCAGTGGTGAATAAGCACCATCTCTTCCATTAAGGAGCTTTAGTCGTTAACTCAGAAGGCGTTTCTGCAATTCCATTTTAGCCCTAAGGAGAGCTTCTTTCTGCTGATGCACTATTATTACAATGCCGGTGCAGACAGGGCCAGCAGTAGCCCAAATAGCACTGTTGTACTGTTGGAAAAGGCATCCGTCCTCTAGACCGTCAGAGGTCAATATCAGGGCTCACAATTTGGTGAGTCAGGCAAGCTTTCAGCCCCACTTACCCCTCACGCTGAGCTCCTTCGTACAGTGAACAACCTGCTCACTATATGTGCCAACTCTGGGCGCAGGAAACTTGGAGATGAACGAGACATGATCTCTGCCCTTGAAGAGCTCATTTGGTCAAGGAAAGAAAGAAGGAAACACATACAATTTCCTATAAGCAACATAATAAAGTTATGTTTAAATATTATGAGAGAGAGCAGCGAGAGGGAGATGTGATCAGAGATAATGAGGCATGAAAACATGTGGCCAGTTTAGGGAAGACTGAATGTGCTTGGGCAGAATGGAATAATAGCTTTATTTTTCTACACCAGTGGTTCCCACGCCTGGAAAGTCATCAGAATCACTTGAGGAGCCCTTAGAAAATGAGGAAATTCTGCCACTTGCAGCAACATGTATGGACCTTGAGGGCATTACACTAAGTGAAATAAATCAGACAAATACTGTATGATCTCACTTATATGTGGAATCTTTTTTTAAAAAGAGAGTGAGAGAGAGAGATCAGATTTGTGGATACCAGAGGGGCAGGGGCCAGTTACACGAACTTCCAGTTACAAAAATTTATTTAAATACTAGGAATGTAATGTAGCTCACGATGACTATTATTAACACTCTTGTACGATTTATAGGAAAGTTGTTAAGAGCAAATCCTAAGAGTTCTCATCACAGAGAAAATACATATATATAACATGTATCTATATGAGATAATGGATGTTAACTATATTGTGGTAATTAGCTCACAATATAAGTAAGTCAAATCATTATTCTGTACACTAAACTTAAATTGTGCTGTTTGTCAGTTATATTTCAATAAAACCGGGAGAAAACAAGTAATAATTTAAAACTAAACAAACAAAAAAAAACAGAATAAAAAAATTACAGATTCCTGTCTGCGACACCCCCGCTAGTGGTGTGGAGCCTAAGAATCTGCATCATAAAGAGTTCCCCCACATAATTCCGGTGATTTGCTGGTTAGGAACCACAGGTGTGAACCAAGCCCCCACCCAGCCTCTACTCACCACCTAGTACCCAGTTTCTCTTGGTGAAATAATAGTGCTCAGAACTTTCTCCCTACAATAAAAAGGAAATGAAAGTTCTGTGGTCGCTAGAGCTGACTGCCCACGTGAGATTTCAATTCTGCTTTAGAAAGAGAAAAGGCATCTGAGACCCAAGGTAGCCGACTCATCCAACGGGTGGCTACATGGGGCTGTGTGAGCACCATCCATCCACTAAGATGGCCACTGCAAAGGTGTAGGCAGAGGGAAGGGGGCAGCCTGGCCAAGAGAGTGGCCCATGAACAGGAGTCCTAATGACAAATCCTTCTTTCACCTGTGCCCACACCCACCGAAGGACTCCTCCTTCCTAACCTCCTTGGTTATGACCTATGGATTTGGGGAATTTGGTGCTGGGTACTGAACTGGAAGATGAAGTATGTTCCTAGGACACCAGCAAGGCAGGCGCACACACGAACATGCACACACAAGAATGAAAAGAAAAGAGCTTGATATATTTTTTTAAAAGCTCTGATTTTTTCCATGGAAAAAATATTTTACCTTTGGTTTATTTATTATATATTGTTCTTAGATAGAATTACTTGTGGGAGTGGAAGTGAACACAATTTTTTTTTTGCCTTTTTTTTTTTGTAATTAATAAACTTTACTTTTAGGGTGCTTTTAGGTTCATGGCACAATGGAGCAGAGGTACAGAGAGTTCCCATATACCCCGGTCCTCACACAAGCATAACCTCTCCCACTATCAACATCTCTGAATCATTTGTTACAATCGATGAATCTTCATCGCTATACTTTAGGGCTCACTCTTGGTGTTGTACATTCTGTGGGTTTGGAGAGATGTAAGATGACATGTATCCACCAGTGCACAGTTTAGTTTCACTACCTTAAAAATCCTCGGTGCTCTGCCTATTTACTCCCCTATCCCCGCAACCAACCCCTGGCAACCATTAATCTTTTTGCGGTCTTTATAGTTTTGTCTTTTCCAGAATGTTGCACAGTTAGAATCATACAGTACGTAGGCTTTTCAGGTTGGCTTCTTTCACTTAGTAATATATATTTAAGTTTCCTCTATGTCTTTTCATGGTTTGCTAGCTCGTTTCTTTCAGAGCTGAACAATATTCCATTGTCTCGATGGACCACAGTTTGTTTATCCATTCACCTATTGAAGGATATCTTAGTTGCCTCTAAGTTCTGACAGTTATGAACAAAACTGTTATAAACATCTGTGTGCAGATTTTTGTGTGGACATAAGTTTTCAATTCATTTGGGTAAATACTATGAAGTATGCCTGTGGGATTGCATAGTAAGAATATGTTTAGTTTTGTAGGAAAATGCCAAACTGTCTTTCAATGTGGCTGTACCAGTTCACATTCTCACTAGCAAAGGATGAGAATTCCTTTTGCTCCACATGCTTGCCAGCGTTTGGTGTTGTCAGTGTTTTGGATTTGGGCTAGTGATATCTCTTTGATGTTTTACTTTGCAATTTCCGAATGACATATGTTGCTGAACATCATTTCATATGCTTACTTGCCATCTATATATCTTCTTTGATGAAGTTCCACTTTATTGATTTTAGACCTTTTCTAATCTATGCATACAATGCTATAAATTTCCCTCTAAACACTGCTTTCATTGCATACCACAAATTCTGATAAGTTGTGTTTTCATTTTCATTTAGTTCAAAATATTTGTTAATTTCTCTTGAGATTTCTTCTTTGACCATGTGTTATTTATTTAGATGTATGTTATAGTCTGAAAGTAGATCATATATGATTTATATTTCTTGAATTTGTTAAGATGTGTTTTATGGCCCAGAATGTGGTCTCTTTGGGTGAATGTTCCATGTGAACTTAAGAAGAATGTGTGCTCTCCTATTGTTGAAGTAGTCTATAAATGTCAATTACATCTGGTTGACTGGTGGTGCTGTTGAGTTCAACTATGTCCTTACTGAATTTCTGCCTGCTGGATCTATACATTTCTGATAGAGGGATGTTAAACTCTCGAACTATAATAGTGGATTCATCTGTTTCTCCTTGAAGTTCTATCAGTTTTTGCCTGGTATATTTTGGTACTCTTTTCTTAAGTGCATACACATTAAGGATTGCTTGTCTTCCTTCAGCATTGACCCCTTTATCATTACATAATGCCCTTCTTCCTATTAACTTTCCTTGCACTGAAGTCTGCTCTGTCTGAAACTAAGAGAGCTGCTTTCACTTTCTTTTGACTAGTGTTAGCATAATATGTCTTTCTCCATCCCTTTACTTTTAATCTATATGCTTCTTTACATTTAAAATGGGTTTCTTGTCTACAGCCATGCCCCCCTGAACGTGCCCGATCTCGTCTGATCTCGGAAGCTAAGCAGGGTGGGGCCTAGTTAGTACTTATGGGAGACCACCTAGGAAGACCAGGTGCTGTAGGCGTTAAAAAATAAAATAAAATGGGTTTCTTATTGATAACAGATACTTAAGTCTTGTTTTTCATTCATTCTGACAATCTCTGTGTTTTGATTGGTGTATTTAAACGATTGATGTTTAAGGTGACCAGTGATATAGTTGGATTATTAGGTACCATATTTGTTACTGTTGTCTGTTTGTTGCTTTTGTTCTTTATTCCTGTTTTTTTTCTTCCACACTTTTTCTGCCTTCTATGGTTTTTACTACGCATTTTATGTTTCCCTTTTCTCTCCCTTTTTAGCATATCGGTTATACTTTTAAACTTTTTTTAGTGGTTTCCCTAGAGTTTGCAATACACATTTATAACTAATCCAAGTCCACCTTCAAATAAGACTATGTCACTTCAGAGGTAATGCAAATCCCTTATAAAAATAAAATATTTCTAATTCCTTCCTCCTACCTCTTGTATCATTGCTGTCATTCGCTTCACTCATACGTAAGCATACATAAGCATATGTAGATACATAAGCATACATAATCAAATACGGTATTGCTATTATTATTTTTAAACAAAATATTATCTGTTAGATCACTTAAGAATTTAAAAAATAACTGTTTTTATTCTACCTTCACTTATTCATTCTCCAAAATTTTTCCTTTCTTTGTATGGATCCAAGATTCTCACCCATATCATTTTCATGGTTCTATGATTAGATCTCAGTCCTTCTGGTGAGCCTCTGCCCCTGGACCAGCAACTTCACCAATGCATCTGTTTTTCCCCCACCTTAGGTGGCACCAGATGCTTAGATGGTCTGGAGTTATGTATTTCCCTTTCCCCACATGGAAGTCCAGATGGGGCTGGAATTGGGTACTTCCCCTTTCCTCAGTTAGGTTAGGCTCTGATTAAACCCTAGTAGGTTAAGTTCTGGTGGTTTCTCCTGAGGGCAGGCCTTGTTAAAAAACAAACAAACAAACAAACAAACAAAAAATCAGAATGCTCTGGCATATTTCAAAATTTTTTTTTTCACCTCCACCTGCTGGAAGTATGAGTATTTTTCTCCTGTGTTCACTGGGAGGACCTGGTAGAAGTCCTGCAGGTAGAACTCATAAAAGTATGGGAGCCCCCCAATGACTGGATTCCCCCTGAGTTCTTACCTCTCAGAGTCGCCCACACTGAGCCTCCAGCAATTTGTCAATTGCAGTTCAGGTTTTCCTACTCTACCATTGAGTCCCATGGAGGTTTCTATACCTGAAGATCGTGATTCTCTGTATCCGCCTGCATACATCTGTCTTTACAATTTGGGGGGCAGCAGTTTGCCCTGTTACCTCGCTTTTCCGATGGATCTAAGAAAAATTTCAACTTTTTAGTTCATTCAGCTTTTTATTTGTTGTTAAGACAGAGCAGCAATTTCTAAGCTCCTTACACGCCGGATAGGAAACTGGAGGTCCCTCATCATAATTTTTTCAGTGCTTAGGGTCTCTCAAAGGTCTTGCACTGCCCTGGGAGAACTGAATTTCAATTAATACTTATCCAGCACTGTCTATGAGCCAGATGTCTGTTAAGTCCTGTGAAAATGAATAAATAAAAATCTCGTTTAAAATGGAGTTCAGAGCCTAGAAGAAGAGAGAACTTTCATGCACTAATCTCTCAATGCACACCACTGACCCCAACAGGAAGAAATTGTACCTTGCATCTCCGACAGGAAGTGATACTGCTATAAGACCTCAGCAAGAAGAGAAGATTCCTCCTCGCCCAGTAACAGCTCAACCAATGGGAGACTGCCACAACTCGGCCAATGAAAGGTCACTATACTTCGAATTTTCAGGTCCTTCAATGGACTCTTGGCTTACAACAGCACCTCCCAAGTTCATAAAAGAGATTTCTCTCCTTTGTTTCTCCGGACTTGTATGTGGTACGCCATGAGACTGCATGTTCTGAATTGCAATTCTTTGTTGTTCCCAAATATACCCATTTTGCTGGAGAAATATCTGACTATATTTTTATAAGGTCAACAACATTTTCACACTCATTATTTCCTTAAGTGCTCACAACAGCCCTGAAGTGGGTATTACAATTATCCCCAATTTTATAGATGAAGAAGCTGATACTCAAAAAAATGTAAATGACTCGACGAGATTACTCAAGTAGAAAGTAGTAGAACTAAGATTAAAACCTGGTCTTCTAACTCCAAGGCTAAGGAGACTTAACTTTAGAAAATGAAAAGTCTCCAGTGATTTCCTACTCCACCTCCTCCTCTCAAGGACCTTCACTCATGTTTGAGTTGGCATGAAGGTGAGGACATTTGGGAAGCTGAGGCCCACCCTCTGAATCAATGCTGTAGCAGAGGTTTGAGCATCCATATGGCCAGTGCGGTTCATGTTTATTCTGACCTCCCAAAATGTACTGCCAGAATTAGCAGACAACTATCACAGTCCAATTTCAAAAGCAGTTCTTCCATTTTATGTCTAGATCAGATGTCTATGGATCTTGACCAAGGTCTACGAATTCCTCAAGGATCCTCTGGGGCTTCAAGAGGCTTGTGAATCTATTGCAACCATGTTTCATTTTGTAGCTGTGAGAAAAATATGAATTTTTCTAAGGAAAGGGTTTATATTTTTCATTAAATTCTCAAAAAGTTCTCCAATGCAAACAAGGTTAAAAGATAATTAATATAGACTTTATCCCAAAAGAATATGTTTTAAATTTTCTACCCCTGGACCAGGGAGAGAACCAGATACAAAGAAGAAATGCAGCAGTTCATATCAGGAAATAATAATCACACTAATACTTCGGTAATTACTTTTTTCCTCTGTGCTGATCGAGACATAGATCTGGCTTTGGTGAAATCAAAAAAAAAAAAAAAACCTCAACGATTTGTGCTGAGACCAAGAGGATGCATCTGTTTCCTGAATCAACCAGATCAAATGAGCACTGCATCAAATGCTGCCTGTGCTGAAACTATTCTCTTCCAGAGAAAGACGAAGCAGTTACGCTCAGAGGGGCGGGGCGGGGGGAAGAGTAAGCCCAGGCAAAATAAGAATTATAATCTCTACTTTAGAGTAATGTCAATGGATTTTTCATCATGGCACCTTCTCCAAACTAAAGCTCACTCCTCGCAGGTATTATTGGTAAAGTGCCTAAAAGTAACTTTACTCTCCGAAATCTTTATACGATGAAGGCTTCGGATCAATGTGTCTGATTTATTTCTGCACACGCTGCTTTGTATCTTAGCACCCACTCCTGCGTCTTTCCCAGTCTTCCCCATGCCTGTTGTGATCCCGTCGTGCTTAATTCTTCGCCATGCTCTGTTGCCTCTACACTTTTGCATGTGCTTTTCCTTCTGCGTTTGCTTTTCCCTCTGCTTAAAACACCGTTCACTCCTTTGTTTTCCTGGCTATCTCCTCCTCAGCCCAATAGACATCTCTTCTAAGGAGCATCCTTCAACTCCTTAGGAAGAATTGTCTGTCCTTGACATCTCGATGCTATACTATACTGTGCCTACCCTTATCCTAATAGCCAGTACATCCTTCCACTCTCAGCTCCTTGAGGGCAGGATCCATGTCTTTCACCGGGGATCTCTAAATGTACCTGACACCTAATAGGCTTTTACCGAATATGTGTAAAATGAACGAGTGGTTATTTTCCCAGTACTTAGATAAGGAGCATTAAGTAATAGACTCTTGTGCAACTATTCTGCTGTTGAAAGTAATAGAAATAATCTCTCTTCCTTTTTTTTTCTTCTTCTTGGAACCTGGGTATTTCAGAATTACTGACCTCTCAATATCAAAAAGCTCAATTTAACACCCCTGTCCATATCAAAGGGGCTTTAAGAAAAGATAAATAATCTGATTTATTATAAGAAAACAGATTATGTAATACATTAAAAACAAAAGGAAACCTCAAAAATCCGTTTCCTTTTTCTGAGGCTATTATTGTGGTGTCCTCAGAAATGGCCATCGTTGACCTTTCTTTGAAATCTCCTGCATGTGATATATACATTGCTTTAACTCTCTAGTTTTCCAGGAGGCTGAATCAGGGCTACTTATTTTGTTATAGTAATGTTCAACTCCAAGTCTGAGAAATGTGGTTACAAAACAGAGAGTCTACATAAAGCTTTTAATATTCTTCCTCTAGAAAAAGTAATGTGTGGATAGAAAAAAGAAAACAGACCAGCGGTCAGTGTCTTTAGTCATTACATCTGACTGAGAAGACCTGAGCTCCTTCTCTGCTTGCTTAATGTGCTCGAGGAAAATTAATCAAGTCACATGCAAAAAGAAATACTACTTTAATATCAGAAATGGGATTTGAAATAAATCCAAATTCTTAAAGAATAGAATGGCTGCTTTCTTTCCAGGAAACAGTAGCTGCACCAAATGACCAGCTGAGGCTAGAATTCTATGATTCTTTTTTCATGTTGGAATGGTAGACAATCATAAATTTTTAGATCTAAAAGGGACTTTGAAGATCAGTAACTCCAAGCTCTCACTCTTACCCTTCCTGCTTTGACTCATATCACTCTGTCATTATATTCCTGGAGAGCACAGGTGGAATCCAACCCAAAAGAGGCTTCCTCAGAAGGATTCAGTCTTCTGAATGTTTGCCCCGAGGATCAGCTGGTCTAAATGCCTTCTTTTCTCTCACAAGGAAGATGATCTCTAAATATAGCCCTCCCACGGATGCGTCCAGTGCTTTATGATGTACAAAGCGTGCTCTCATCACTGTCTCTAATTCAATGAAGAATGATCCAACGGCTCTCCAAGGTCACCCAGCTTGTTAATGGTGGAACCTGGACCAGAACTCCCAGTGTGATGCTCTTTCCTCCTCGCCATAACAATTTCTTACTCAAAATTATTTTTAAATGCTATTTATACAATTCTGAGCAAGAGGATTTGGCCATATGCAGGAATAATATGGAGGCACGTTAAAGATTCTGATGTTTTACAATGAAATTAACAAATCCCTTCATGAGGTAGACACACTGCAGGCAGCCCTTAAACAAGGAAATGTAAAAGAGGCATCTCAGTCTACGGCCATGCCACCCTGAACAAGCCCAATCCCGTCTGATCTCGGAAGCTAAGCAGGGTTGGACCTGGTTAGTACTTGGATGGGAGACCACCTAGGAAGACCAGGTGCTGTAGGCTTAAAAAATAAAAAATAAGGGATTGTAAGCTGACAAGGTCCTTGCAATCTGTGAGGTCAATGAAGGGTTGCTTCGCCAAAAAAAAAAGGAAAGAAGGAAGGAAGGAAGGAAGGAAGGAAGGAAGGAAGGAAGGAAGGAAGGAAGGAAGGAAGGAAGGAAGGAAGGAAGGAAGAAAGAAAGAAAAGAAAGAGAGAGAAAGAAAGAGAAAGAAAGAAAGGAAGGCATCTCAAAGCTGGAGAGAAATGGTAACACCAAAGTCAGCGAGCGGTGTTTTGCCTCATTTCAAAGCAGCGCTTCTCAGAAGCAAATGTGCATTGTCTAAAAAAAATGAAAATAAAAATGAATGTGCATAAAGTCATCTTAGAATCACGATGAAAGCAGATTGTGATTTACAAGGTTTTACGTGGGGCCTGAGATTATGCATTTCTAATACTCTTTCAGGGTTTACCAAGGCTGCTGGTCCAGGGAGCACACTCTGAGTAACTAAAGGAAGAACGTCAACGAGGAAACAGAAGACTTAGATCCAAGTCTCAGTTATGCATTCATGAGCCATGTGAACTTGAGTCAGTTTCACTTTAAATGTGTTTCTTCATCTGAAAAATGGGGATTATAATGAGATTTTCATCTGCCAGCTGTTTTCTGGGACTCTGTCCTTAGTATATGTGCATATACAAGTGTGGGAAAAATTTTGACCATCAAAAATGTTCATCACAATACTTTTCGTAATCGTGAAAAATAAGAAGAAACCTAAATGGCCCAAATTAGGGAAAAACAAAGCTTCGGTAATCTTGGATATATCCATTCAGTTGAATATTAAGCAGTCACTTAAAATTATGTCTGGGGAGAAGACATAAGAATATAGGAAAATGTTCATGCGAAGTTTTAAAACCAAAATACAAAATTATATATCCAGAATGATCTATACACTGTATATGTAAAACCCCTACTCTGGTTGACTCTCAAAGATACTGAGAATGGATGAGAGAGGACGTGATAACTCACTATAGAGCTATGAGGTATGATTATGGTTATTTTCTAATGGCATGGAGAAAATCCAGGCCAGGTCTCACTCCCTGCTTTGGCAGCCCGCCCTAATTCTGCAACATAGCATTTCCTAGAAGGGCCAGCTCTGATGTGAACATTCCCTCTTAGCAGGAAGAATTCATTCTGACTATGCTCGAAAATATGAATCCAAGAAGCAAAGGACGTGTATTTCCTATTTCTGTTGTTATCTTGGAGGAAGAGGAAGAAGGGGACAATTTTTAAAGAGTTTTCTGAGACGAACTATTTAAAAAGTGAGGTTCAAAGGGCAGAATGTGATTGATTGTAAGGTCAAACTTGGGTTTGAATCCCAGATTTGTCATTTACTGGTTGTGGGACTTTGAACAAGTTAAACAGTAATTTCTCTGAGCTTTAATTTCCAAATCTGTAAAATGACTCTTTATACTATAAAATAAATATCATAAAAACAGTATAAATTTTATACTTAAAGACTGTAAAAACAGTATGTATCTCAGGGTAGTTTGAGGATTTAATGAAATAATGAAAAGTGCCTCACATAGTTTCTGGCACATAGTAGATTCTCAGTAAGCCATAACTAATTATGGAAGACAGGCCTTAGGGCGGACCCTGGGTTCATTCCCTGTGTGGGTGCGGATGGGACCTTCAACTTGCTCGCAACCAGTAGAATGTGGCTAGCATGGTAGGAGTTACAAAAATACGCATAAGGTTCCATCCTACTAGCATGTTACAGAGCCATTCTCCATTGCTGGCTTGGAAGAAGTAAGCTGCCATGTTGTCATAGGGCCACATGGCAAGGACTTGCGAGTGGCCTCTATTAGCTACAGCGAGAAAACAGAGACCTCAGTCATACCAACATAAGAAAATGAATTCTGCCAACAACCTGAGTGAGTTTGGAAATTAATTCTTCCCTAGTGGAGACGGCAGATTAGGATGCAGCCCAGCTGCCACCTTGATGACAGCCTGATGAGATCCCGAGCAGAGGACCCAGCTAAACTATGCCAGAATCCTGATACATAGGACTATGGGGGTAATAAATGTGTTGTTTTAAGCTTCTAGATCTGTGGTAATTAGTTACACAGCAATATAAAGACAACACACTAATATAAAGTAGATAACTAGTTCTTAACTTTTGGCCATTGCTTGCAATAAAGCAGCTCACTTTCATTTCACCAATGCTGATTGAACACCCACTCTTCTATTGGGGCAGAATCGAAGAACAGGAGACAGAACTTGCCCTTAATGAGCTAAAAGTCAGGAAAAGAGACAGAGGAAAACAAAAAACTACAATAAAGGACAATAAGTGCTATGATCGAGATAGTGGTAACCCTGCAGCTAGATCATGAAGGATCTGTCTGAATTAAGAATCACTCAGGCAAAGAGGAGAAAGTAAAGTATTCTGGGCTGATAGACTGGCACATACAGACATTGGGGATGAGGGGGTACAAATTGTACCTCAAGAAAACGAAAGTGGTTGATACAGGAAATTTTCTTTGGATAGAAGTATTCCAGCTAATAAATGAAGAAGGAATTATAGATCTAGCATCCCACCGTTCTATAACCCCTAACTCCTGATGAAATAATAGATCTAGGCAATGATCATTAATGGCTGTTAAAAGAGCAACAAATGGACATCGTGTTTTAAATACTGTGGTAAAAATCACATAACATAAAATTCACTTTTTTAGCTATTTGAAAGTGTGCAATTCAATGGCATTTAGTGCATTCACAATGCTGTGCAACCATCACCACTATCCAGCTCTAGAACATTTCATCTATGACAAGCTCTTAAGTAGATGGAATAAAATAATGATCGGATATGGGATGAAGGATTATCACTATGGCAGTTGGTTTGGAAGCCAGCCCGGAAAGGTGAGAGATGAGAGCAAGGCCAAGTCCAGGCTTGACGGGGCTACATTCAGATTGGTGGTGCACATTCCCTAAGCTCTGGTGCCATTCCCAGGCCACTGGGTGTAAAAGGAAAAGGAAGGGATGTGGGCATTCGCTGACGCCCAGAACTGGGTCTGCTCCCTTTGTGCTGCTTGCCTGAGAGGGCGGATTTTTGGGAAGGGGTGTGTTCTGAACGTTGGGAGGAAGTCACCACCCCATTGGAAAGAATCTGCCACCCTGCCTTCCAGCTGAAATATCAGATAGAGCCTGTTCTTCTCCATGGGCAGCAGGGAATGGAATGGCCAAAGGGTGGGTTTTTTTTTTTTTTTTTTGAAGGATTGTATGAAAGAACATGATGTCTTAGGTTCACAAAGGGAAAAAAGATAAGGGGAAAGTGGCAAGTTAGAAAGTCTATTGTGTATGTTATCTCTGTTATTTTAGATTAAGAAAAAGTAAATATGGCAGACTGGGCTCAGGGTTTATGCCAGCCTGGTCCAAAATGGTTGCTTTAATTTTTTTCCCTCAGTTTGCATTTTGGCAGAGGGTTTTCCTTGAGAGTTTTCTGGGGCTCAGTACCACATTGCCCGGCTCAGGAAGAGAACGGGAGGCCCACTGAATCAAGCGAAGCAGTGGTGCAAAAAAAAAAATCTCCCTGAACTCTTGAGACATTTACAAGTCTTTGCCATGTGGGTACCACTGTGCTTAAAAACGCATTCTTTTCCTGTGGGAATGTTAAAAGCAGGGTTGGCATTAGTGCACAGGAGTTTCAAATGGAAAGATAATGGGAGGTGGGCAGATCAGAGAGGGTAGTGAGCTGGTTCCTGAGAAACCCCACTACTCTGATAAATATGCCCCCTCTGTCCTCAGCCTTGCCATTCAGAATCCAGATCTTGTCAGTGCCCCAGGGGCAGGGGGTGGCTTTAGCTCTTAGAGCAGATATACACTAGCTAAGTTTGTAAGGCTGATGGATGAAACTAGATGCCAATTTCTTAAACTGTAGACTTTGAACAGTAGACTTTGGCTAGCTGAGCTGGGGCTCAGATGCTTAATGTAGCCAAACTCTCCAATGCATAATCAAAATAGTAAAAGGAATAATAGAAGTTAACATTGACTGAGCACCTTTTATGTGCTAGTCACTGTGCTACTGCTTTATATGACTTTTTTCACTTAATCTGAAATAGATACTTTACTGTACTTATATTACAGATGAGAAAATGTAATTTGCCCAAGGTCGTATGTCTACTCTTCACTTGGCTCTTGAACTGAAATTTAACAGGACAGAAAGTTGACAGGAAACTTGAATGAGAGACTTAGTGAGCACAGGTATTATTGCTTTGGGGAATAGGTAGAGTACATTACACCTCCACACCTCCACACAGACCCAGCCCTGATCCTCACCTGGAAGACAGGTGGTTTTGGAAGCCTGGGGAAGAGGTATTGGCACATACTTGGGCATCTTCACATTGTGACCCTTCAATTTTGGCCACCATGAAGCTCCATAAACTAGCCTTGTGGGCAGGGGATCTGGACAAATGAAATCCAGAGTTGAAGAGAAAGATGACAAACAGGCTGGTTTGAGAGTGTATGAGACGTACTTCTCTGAGGGCTCACAGACGTTATCTGGGAACACTTTAGCAGTCGGGACTAAGTTCCTACTTGAGCACGTGGCCAGTGTAATTTCGGCATACGTAACCAACTGCCATTTACACGTTCTGGTTCTAATGGAAGTGATACTGGATAAGAGGAATTGCTTTGGGGATCCAAATACCCATGTCAGCAGGACCAAGGCATTCTCTCCATGAAGGTGGACCCACAGGGGAGCTCATAATCCATTTGAGTGTCACTTCTTCAAAACGCCTCCTCTGATCCTCTCCTCCCTTCCCTTCTTCAGAGCCATCCTGCTATAATATATACACAGCACCTTCCGCTTCTCTTTTAGCACTTATCAAATTAGAGTTAAATAAATTTGTTGACCGTCTCTCTCTTCTGCCGGACTGTCATCCCCACGAGGACAGGAGCTACATCTGTTGGCTCTTCTGCCAACCTTGGCATCTCACACATGTCCAAGCACGGCAAACAGTCAATAAATAGTTGTTCTCTTCTCCTGAGCACAGACCAGCTTTTCAAGTTATCTTTCTTCTTCACCACCCATTCACTCAGCCGCCTCTTCTGATCCGATGACCCTCCATCATTCTGTTGGAGTCACCACCACCTCCCCATTGCCAAACCCAAAGGACACTCTCCGTCGTGAGTCACTAGATCTTAGAGCAGCTCTTGACACAGTTAACCACTCCCTTGGGTTTAAAAATGCTTTCCTGTAATCACAGTGAGATACATACCACTTCACACTCATTAGAATGGCAATTTTTAAAAAAATTCTTAGAAAATAATAAGCATTGGCAAGGATGTGTAGGAACTGAAACTCTAATACATTGGTGCAGCGGCCATGGAAAACAGTATGGTGGTCCCTCAAGAAATTAATCATCATAGAATTATCATATGATCCAGCAATTCCACTTCTGGGTATATACTCCCCCAAAAAACTCAAAGCAAGGTCTCAAAGAGATTTGTACACCCATATTTATAGCAGCATTATTCACTATAACCAAAAGGTGGAAATGACCCAAACTGTCCATGAATAGATGAATGGAGAAACAAATGTGGTATATACATACAATGGAATATTATTCAGCTTTAAAAATGAAAGAAATTCTGACATGCTACGACATGGATGAACTGTGAAGACATTATGCTAAGACATTAAACCAATCACAGAAGGACAAATACTGTTTGATTTCATTTACATGAAGTACCTATAGTCAAAATCATGGAGATAGAAAGTAGAATGAGAGTTGCCTGGGGCCGGGGTGAAGAGGAAATGGGGAGCTAATCATTTAATGAGTATAGTGTTTCAGTTTTGGGAGATGAAAAAAGTTCTGGAGATGGATGGTGGTGACGGTTTCAGAACAATACAAATGTACTTAAAGCCACTGAATTGTACACTTTAAAATGGTTAAAATGGCCGATTTTATGTGATGTATTTTGACTACAATAAAAAGGGCTTTCTCCCTAAGCTTCTGTTACACTTCATGCTTCTGGTTTTTCTTTTCGTACCTCTCTGGCCATTTCTGAGTCTCCTAATCAATTCCTTCTCTACTTGAATGAGAAATGCCGGGGCCCTTCCTTTCTTCCTTCAACCAATATTTAAGTGTCTATTGTACTCTGAGAATAAGCAGTGAATAAAAGATACACAGTTTCTCCTAATGGAGCATATGTTCTTACTGGATAGGATATGATCTATAAACAAATGAACTAGTAAACATGCAGTGTGTTAGATGGTGTTAAGAGCTACAGAAAAAAATAAAGCAGGATAAGGAAGATTGTAAGAGCTAGGGATGGGTTTGCTATTTTTACAGGATGGTCTGATAAGGTTACATTTGACCAGTGAACTGAAGGCAATGAGGAAGTGAGCAATACTGTTCCATAAAGGAGCTTTCTAAGCAGATCACAAGTGCAAAGGCCTTGAGGCAGAATAGAGTTAAACGCCTTCAAGAACAGCAAAGAGGCCAGGGTACTGGAACAGAACCTTATGGGGAGAGGCAATGGGGTAGGGGATGCTGGTCATAAAGAGCTTGGGAGACAGTTTTAGTCTGAGTGAAAAGGGGAAGCAAATAGAGTGTTTGGAGCAGAAGAGTGACATGATCTGACTGGTGTGCTAACAGGGTCATTCTGGGTGCTGTGTCGAGATGGTCTGTAGAAGGGAAGGGTCGCAGCAGGAGACTACAGCAACAATCTAGGTGCAAGAAGGTGCCCTGGGCCAGAGAGGCAGTGGTAGACAGAATAAAAAGTGGGAAATTCTGGATATCTCCTGAAGGGAAAATGTGCTGACAGATTGAATATGAGGTATAAGAAAAAAAGGACTGACCAGATGATTCGAAGTTTTGGGTGTGAACACCTAGAAGGATGGAGTGTCATTTGCAAAGCTGGAGAAGACTGAGACGAGCAAGTTTAAGGGTGAAAATCAAGGTTGGGCTTTGAACATTTTGTTTGAGTTATCTATTAGATATCCAAGTGGAGATGTTGAGTAGGCAGTTAGACACAGGGATCTGGAGTTCAGCAGGGACACAGACTTTCAAGGTCCAATCCTAGGTCTTCCTTCCTCTTCTTTTTAACTCTCTAAGTATCTCATCCATTTCCCTGGCTTTAAATTCCACCTGTAGACATCATGGGCGTGTGACCTGTGCAGAGCCCCCATGTTAGAGGTCACTGCTTGGTTTAATGCTCTGCTCTCACCAACCTGAAATTCTTAATAATTGTTAACAAGGGGGCCTGCATTTTTATTTTGCACTGGGTCCTGCAAATTTTGCACTGTAGCCGGTCCTGCTCCCAAATGTGTAACTTTACCCTGGACTTGTCTTTTGAGCCTTTCGTGTCATATAACTGTCTACTTCACATCTCCAGTTGGATGATTTAAAGGTATCCCCAAACCAACATATCCAAAGCCAAACTTACCTTTCTGTACTTCATTCTTGCCCAACCAGAAACCTGGGAGCCATACTTTCCTCTCTCTCCCCTTCTCTCTCCCTCATCCAACCTCACAGTAAGTAATGAGGATGGTACTTCAAAAATATGTTTCAGGTTGACCCATTTTCCTCCACTGCCACTGATGCTACCCTGGTCCAAGCAATTATCATTTCTTATCAAGACTACTGTAGAAACTCCTATCTGGTGTCCCTACCTCACAAGTCTTGCCCCTTCCCCAAAGCTAAGAATGGCCTATTTTCCACATAGCACCCCAAGTGGTCTTTTAAAATAAATCATGTGATTAGGCCATGCCCCTGCGTGAACGACTCTGACTGCACTAGAACAAACCCCATGAGCCCTGCGTTAACTGATCTCTCACTGCCTCTTCGTCTCTTCCTCTCTCCTTTGCCCCATTCACCCCTTCCTCACCCCAGGCAATGGCACACAGGCTTTCTGTTTCCCGATGCACTGGCCTCTCTACTGCATGAGGATGCAAGTCTTGAGTTTTCCCGTCTAGAAATCAACTCCCACACCTCCCTCCAGCTTTTTTCTCCCCTCTCATCTGACAGGTCTCAGCTCAAGTATCACAACCTTAAAGAAGTTTCCATGTTAGCCTGGGTTCCCCAGAAAGTAAAGCCCAAGGCAAGAGCCTGCTGGGCTATTATTTTAATGAGGAAGACAATCCAGGGAGCTGGAGGGAGGAATATGAAGGAGAGATACAGAGGAGGAGGAAGAGCCAATGTGCAGATGTGCTGGCCATCTCCAAATGCAACTGATGTCCTAATCTGCAAGACCACATCTCCCACAAGTCAAATGGACTGTGTCATGGGACCATCCTTCACAGGCAAGCAAAAGGGAGATATCCTTCGGCTCCTGTCTCCGGATGCTCAAAGGTTCCCTCATGGGAGGTTAACTCCCCCTGCATTTCTAGGCTCTGCGTGTGGGGCCATGGGTGCTGAAAAGGCCTCCTGGGAGCACCACAGAGCAGCACCAGAGCAGGAAGCCAGAGATGTAAGGTACAGACTGGGAGCAGTGTGCTGTCAGGTTGCACCTGCGTGAAATCGTTAGTCCTACACAAATCTGGAATGAGAGAGAAGTGAAGTTAAGAAGTGAAGGATAAAAACTGACTGAGCTATCTTCCGACTTGTCCCAACCCAATCCAGGTCACCTTGTACATTCATTAATTGGAAAAATGATTTTTTTTAACGTCTCCTAAGAGCCAGGAATATGCTAGTGACGGTGACACAGTATCCAGAGACACAATTATTGCCTTCAAAGAGCTCGCATTCTAATGAGGGTGATCGTTAAAAAACAAGTGTACATTTTTTTAAGACAAAATTCACTGTAATTATAAACCGTGACAAGTATACATAAGGAATAAACAATTATAAACTGTGACAAGTATACATAAGGAGAAAAAGTACAAGACCAGTGGGACTGGAACTTATGGAAAAGGGGACAAAGGCATGAGATGATGCAGGAGGAGTGGACAGGAGGCAATTCATGTAGTTCTTGTTACTTTCCTCAAAGCATCCTGGGTTTTTTCCTTCATGGCATTTATTTAAGTGTCCTTTTGATTGCTTTATATCTGTCCCCTGACTGGACTAGAAGCCCCATGAAGTCCAGGAATGGCCAGCGCTTCTTCTCCAGGGCATGCCTAGTGCCTGAGCTTAGCACTCGGAGCCCAGCAGGCCTCAGCAAATAATAATTACATGTTGATTAAATCTGTTGAATGCAGGAAAGAATGAACAGGAAGGTGCTTGCTGTGGAGACCAAGACTTTAAGCTTAATCGCATCAGGCTCTGATAATCAGATATATCCATTTCCACAACAAGGGAGCAGAAATCCTACAAATATATTGGCTGAGTCTTCCTCGGTTTGTGCTCGAGTGAGCAGAAAATGTTCCATTTCCTTATCTCGTCAAATCCGTATTTAATTAACACATTCTTTATTTCTATTTAAGACTTTCAACCAGCTTAGACTGAAGCTCTGGGAGTCATATTATCGTTAAGAGGGCTATATAACCTGGCTTTGATCCATTACATGTTTCAGTAGTTAATATTCTGGGCTGCCTTGACAGGCGGTAAAATTGGGAGGGCCTCAAATGACTTAACCACAGACTCCTCTCCTCACTCTGCTTCCTTTCAAACCTGAAAGCAATTGGGACATCCATCCTCTCAAATAGAGCCTAGTAGAGTGACAGTATAGAATCATGGTCAAGAACAAAAATTCTAAGGGCTCAACAAATCTGGATTTGAATTCCAACTTCACCACTTGCTGGCTGTGTAACCTTCTGCAAGGTTCTGTATGCACTTAACCTTTTTAAGTTAATTCGTGCAAATGTAAAATGGGGTTAATAGTAGAAAGTACCTCAAATGGTAGTTGTATCTGTGTGCCTGGCAGATGGTGGGCCCAGAGCAGGGACTCAATAAAGAATCAACCTGGTACCTCCTTACCCACTTGCCCTAAAAATTTGAAGGGGCCGAAAAATATTCAGACTCAGGGGACATTGTGACCTAGTGTATGGTAATGACACGTATAAATGGAGGCACGTTGAAATGGCAAAGCCTGTGTACCATGTGACTACCTTAAAGGGAAGTGATTTATGTGACTACCTCCAAGGGAAGTGTTGTGAGGTGTCAATTAAACGAGTTGATGTGTGTTAAAAGCTTAGTGCCTTGTCCAGCAAAGAGTTACCACCGTGTAAATATGAGCTGATTATTCTGGTTATTCTGGGCATCTATCTGTAAGAGATTGATATTATTTATATGTCCTTTGTGAGAGGTTGTGGTGGTTTGTTATTTGGTGGAATTTAAATGTAAAATATTACAATGTGACATTGTCTCCCTTCCCTGGGAGAGTTTCTATGTGCAAGGTGACTGGCAGTTTCACTACCCGCATTTGTGCAGTCTAGTGGAGTTGGCAATTGCTCGCAGTCAAAGGACCTGTGCCAGCATGCAGCTGTACAAGGAAACAAAATCACATTTTTTTTTTTGAGGGTTCCTGACTGTCCAGGACTTTTTTTTCAAAAGTTCTTTGTAAAATTTTCAGTACAAAAATAGGTGTGAACTATGTGCACTGTGGAAAGGAATGAGTTGGCCACGGTTGGGCTAAGATTGGTATTGTTCAGGGGATGAAATTCCTGTTCACTGATGTTGTTTGGGTCAGGCTGACCTTATGAACTGGATTTCTTTTCAGATGGGTGTATTTTTCCTTATTGCAAATTTCCTTCAATTCAACAGCAGAAATTCTAGCCACTTTGCTGGGAGCTTGTGACCCTGGTTTGGATGGCTTAGATACTCGCCTTTCAACCAGCGCTTATTTATTTTTTTGTAGTTTCTGCCTGGCACTTCTCACTTTCCCTGTGGGATAACATCTTTAGCCTTTTCTTCACCACTCTCTAGTTTCATCCCCTGCAAATCATTTCCTTTGGGTCACTTGAGTTTTTCTCCTGTAGGAGAATCTAATCTTTTTTTTAACGACAAAGTTGAAAAAGACCTTGCTAGATCCCTGCTTTACCATTCATTCAGTGATTCCTAGGCTTCATGACTTAGGTGCAATTCTCACATCCATTGCCACATTTATCCATGGCCTAGGCGTTGCCATGGTGCTCAGGGCATCTGCCCTGTGCTGTGAGTAGCCCTAGGTCCTATCGATGTAGCTGTCTTTTGCCTGCCAGAACTCATGGTCTCTGGATTTTCCTATCCACAAATGTTTGTTTTACGTATTTACCTATCACCTGTCTTCTTACAAGAAGAATTTAAGGTTGCTTATAAAAATGCAAACACTTTGGCAAGATAAAATAAAATCGAAATAAACATGTAGCAAAAGGAAAGCAAAGGTGTAGAAGAAACAAGTCAGGAAGTCTTTGCTATAGAAGGGACAAAAGTTGGCTCGGAGCCCGCTGGTAACTAACACAAAGGGAGAAATATGATAAGTTACAGATGCACACACAGTGTCCCTAAAGATAAACACACTGGTTGTATCAGCTCAGCACAACTGCTCTAAAACTGCAGTGTCTCCTATGGGTCTTCAGTGAAGTGTCCTAATAACATCTTTCTCAAAGCAGAGTGAAGGATTTCCTGGGCCCTCATAATATCAAAGCACAAGTTAGCAGAAGCATTGCTATCTGAGGCTGTAAAACGTGACTAACCTCCTCAGACACTATCAGGAGAGAAGGGCAGATGGCATGGCCTCGATGGAAATGCTGTGAGGGCCTCAGAGACGAGAAATGAGAAAAGCGTCTGATGACAGCCCTCTGCTGCTTGGGGCATTGTAAAATGCCAAGCATCACTCAGGAATTAAATATTTGATCAGATCTATTATTTGGGGCAGTGAAGACTACAGAACCTGTTTGTTTTATGAAACTGAAGGACCTGAATTCCACAGCCACGGCCCCAGAACCCTTGTCTTTGTCGGGCCCTATTGTCCCCCGAGAAGAACAGAAAAGAAGGAGGTCAGGTCTTGACTGAGTAAGCCTGAGGGACAACCCTAGGAAGGGATGTGAAAGAGGGCCTCACTTAACTAGGACGGGGTGAACTTTTGTGGGTTCTCTGGCCCCACACTGACTTTCTTTATTAGTTTTTAGCTTTTAATGAAACTCAGTTGAGTTCATTGTGCATGCCGACATCGCCTAGCAAAGACGGCAGTGTTAGACATTAAATTTGAGTTATTCACTATCAAAGCTCACATAGTATCTTTTTCACTAAAACCTAATTTAGCTCCTTATCAGGGCCTGTCAGTTTAAATCTCATGCTATAATCCAAGAGATGGACAAATTGTTTCCAACTGGAGAAGAAAATTGAATTATATCAGTAAAACTCATACTTGCGGCCATTTTTTAATGGTTGTTAATGTGAAGTTATAAAATATTTTCACTCTGAAGCTCAAAGAAATTATTAAGTAATTGGCACATGAATTTTCATAATTATCCTGTGAAGTGTACAAAGGGGATCCAAATGAATCCAAGAAAACAAAGCCTATACATTTCTCTGCATTAGGAGAGAATAAAAAAGGAGAGAGGGTAAGACGGGAATAAGAGCTCAGAAAACGTGACAAATAGTAATCATGAAAAATTGAAAATCCCTGAAATAGAAAGATAATAATAGCTTTCTCTGAATCACCATTCAATCTGCACAAAATATCATTGCCAACTGGAATCCTGCACTTAGAAAGAAAAAAAAAAGATAAAACATTTTTTTCAATTTATTTTTTGTAGATTAATGATTAACTTAATCTCCAGTGTGGTAATTCAACATCATCTAGAGTTGAGTCAGTTTACCAGTAAATTCAATTTCTTTAATGAACGAGAGTTTCAAGAGTGTATGTTACCAAATTGAGAAACTGAAAAAAAAATTTAAAGACTTTCAGAACTACATGTTACTAAAAATAACATTGACCCTTGATATTTGTCTGAGCAATCCTTTAGAGAGAAAAGGATTTCATCCATTGGAGATAAATGGGGCCAACTCATCTGCAGTCTTTGGTTTAATTAGCTAAACTCTTCCAGATGGAGAACATTCAAAGCAAAGGAACATTTCTGAGCCCCCTGGAATTGTTAGTAAGCATAACAATATGCTACATGTAAAAGAAAATATGTGTCTTTTATCTTTGTCTTTAAAGGACAAGTGAGGAAGTACCTGGTAGCATTATGATTTTCAGTTTCATCATTGGGAAAAAAATGCTCCAATTTTGTTCAGTATTGAACGAACAAACTTTGAGTGTTTGACAAGACCCCTGTCCTTAAGGAATCCACAATTTAACTAGCAGTTGCCTGGCACATAGATGGGGCTGGATAACTATTTGTTGAATTAGTGGCTGAATGATATAGACAGTTGAATAAGGAATTGTAATAATAAAGTTCTGAAAAAAGTTACCGTATTCAGAGGGGAACGTGGGGACCTCAAGCTGTCAGAGAAGGCATCACAAAGGACTTCCAGGCAGGAGCACAAAGGACTTCCAGACACAGAAGATAGCATGTGGGAAGGCATGGAGAGAAGAGAAACATGTATTTAGGCACCAGCTAGTCATTTAGTGTGGCTAGAGAATAATGTGTATATAGAATGTGCCTGGGAGGTAGTGAGACCACAGAGATGCGTTGGGGCTCATTTGAAGAGGACCCTGAAAGTCTTAGTTTAGACTTGATCCTTTAGTATATATGGGCATTTTAGAAAGACTTTGAAACACAGTAAAGAGCAGGCATGGAAAGGGAGAAGGGAGTAAAAGACACCAAAGGTTAAATGCCCTGTTTGTGACTAGCAGTAGGATAGATCCTCTACACATTTCTATTAAATCTCACCTAATCCTTGCAATACTCACAGTGGATACATAACATTGTCCTCATTTTCTGAGGGAAAAACTCAGCGAGGTTAAGCGACTTACCTCTAGGTCACACAGCTAATAAAAGATAAAACTAGGATTTGAAACCAGGGTCCTAAAAATCTCTTCGGAGAATAAAAATATCATTAGACTCAAACAACTTAGTATTAGGAAAAACATACAATGGAAGTTTGGAGAAAGTTAGTGAGTATTAAGAAAGACACGCATGTAAGACACAAGGAAAGAAAAGCATGACTGTACAAAAGGATATTTACAGTAAGGGAGATACAACACAGGAAGTGGGAAGATAATCATAGAAAAACCACAACATGTGTTTTTAAAATGCAAAGCCCCAGGGAGGAGAAAGCAAACGATACAATAATGCCATTCACTATGGCATCCTGTGCATTTGGTTTTGCTCTTTACTTTTTTTTTTTAACTTTAAACAATTTGTTATGAGAATAACAAAGATACAGCTCATGATCTTGCAACTCTAATGCTCTAAATCAGAACCAGATGGTGCCTAGTGTACCCTGTTTCCTAGAAACTGCAGGATTTTGAGGACAACACCCTCTGATTTCAGTTCCTTCACAGATACTAATACACAGCTAAATAATGTGGTTGCTGGGCATTGTCAGAACATCTGTTTTTCTTGCTCGAGAATCTTTTTGAAAGTGAAAACTTCTCTCCATTTTTATTGTATTTTTTTCTGATTTCAAAAGTAATTCATTTTTGGGGGTAAAATTTGTGAAAAATTTTGAACAATAAAATTATCCTGCATAATCCTTCCACCCAGGAATAACCAGTGACCACTGTTAATATGTTGACAATATTGTTTTTTACATGTGCGTACACACACACACACTTTATAGAAAATAGGATGTATAGAAATTGTTTTTTAATGTTTTGTTCACTGAATATATCATTAGTATTTTTCTCATATCACCAAATATTTATGATGACTGCTAGTATTCCATCATAGACATTAATTTATTTAATCGATCTCTCCATTCAACAAATTTATTCATGGAACACCTACTGTGTATCAGAACTGTGCTTGGCACTGGATGCACGGTAGGGAGTGAAATGGGCAAAATTTCTGCCCTCGTTGGGTCTACAGTCCTATGATTGACCTCTGCCTTATTTGAGACCTTTTATTATTTAGAAAAAATAGCATGGTGAAATCTGGCAAACACTACCTGTGTTATGTGATTTAGCTTAACATCACTTGGTGATGAGTCATGCAGACAGTTTGTACCACTGAGATGATGTGACAAGAATGGCACCTTACCTCTGTGGTCTTCCTTCTGAGAACCAAGAACTTCAGTCTAATAATGATTTTTTTTTTAATTAAAAAAAAAAAAAATCAAGAGACATTCTACAAAATACCTGACCATTGCTCCTCAAAACTAAGGTCATCAAAAATAAGGAAAAGACAAAAAACTGTCACAGTCTTGAAGAATGTAGGGAGAATGACAACCAAATGTAATATGTTGTTCTGGATAGAATTCTGGAAGAGAAAAAAAAGTCATAGGTAAAAAGTAAGGAAATATGAATAAAGTATGGATTTTACTTAATAATGTGTCACTATTAGCTCATTAGTTGTGATAAATGTAAGTTGTTCACAGTGGAGGAAATGGGGAGGGAGGGCAGATAGCATATCCAAGAACTCTCTGTACCCTTTGTAATTTCTATAAATCTAAAATTACCCTAAAATTCAAAATTTCTTACACACACACACCGTGACAATCATCTTTGTATCTTAAAGCACATCTCTGTTTCCTTAGATAAAGCCCCAAGAGTAAAATTACTGAATCAAAGTATATACACATTTTTATTTACTAGAGATTTTTATTTTTATTTTTATTTTGAGATTCTTTTTAAAGTGTTATATTTGTTTGGTGGACTTTTCAGAGATAGTGCAGTTATATGCCTTTATCTTAGCATCTTCCTAGTTGTAGTCTCCTGGTGCTGGAAAGAAACCTACGAGATCATGAAACCCAAGTGCCTGCCTCTACAGATGAGGAGACTGAGGCCCAGAGAAGTGAAGTGACTTGATCAAGTGCCTCGTTAATAGTGGGAAGGAGAATCCATATTCCTGGTAACTCTAATCCCTGCTGGGCCGTCCTTGGGTGTGTCCGAATGAACTAAGATTTTCTAACTCATGGTGTAATCAGTGACCAGCAGTCAGACCTGGGTAGTTCTGTTTTCTGTAGGTAAACATAAGGATTTGCTTCCAATATCTTGGACATGGGTGCTAGGAGCTAAAAGGAGTTTTCAATAAGTTTAAAAAATGGATTCAGACACAACTAACAGAATTTACTTGACTAAAGCCCTGGACAAATTAATTTTCCTTTCTGAGCTATTGCTACCCAATCAGAAAAATCAGAATTCCATTGCTCCCTCTTAGTCTTCTGACAGGGAACTTGTAGAAATTGAGTAGCTAGTGCAGACATATCTGCAGAAGCCTTAGAGAGAAATGTCATTTAAGGAGAAGGCAACTGAATGAGAACAAAGGGCATATTTTCTATTAAGTGGTCTGTCCTATCCCAAGAAGTTCATTTCCTTGCCTGCATGATCTCTAGACAAGGAAAATCCCAGACTTGGCATGGGTAAGGAAGACAAGGGCGATGGAAAGGAAGGGAGAGAATTGTTAGACTTCTTGGCTGGAGATCAGAAACAAATCGTTCCCGAGCCTGGCATTGTCAGGGGCCAGCGTCAGGAGCAACCCAAGAAGGCAGACGAGGAACATTACCATCGGACTTGGCTCCGCAAACCGTTACTCAACAGAAACTGGTGCGTAAGCAGGATCCTGGAGGATGCAAGAGAAATATAAACAATCGTTGGGCGCGGACCTGCGGTTGCCTATAGAAGCTTTACCAGGCAGACATTTTGACTTACTGAATTTCCAGACATTCTTGCAGGATTTGGGTTATGACAAAGGAAAGCTAAAACAAAACTACTGTCTGGGATTTAGAAAAGCATTGACCTCTGACCTCAAACTGGAGCCTCTAATCAGAGTCCTAACTTTTACTCAGGTCAACGAGCATCCTTGCTCTGCGATATGAAAATGACTTATTTCATTTGCCTATAAACATCTGTCAGCACCTGCACTGAATTGAAACTTGGCAGGCAGAATGAGGAAGAGCTAATACTTCTAAAAATGCTTCCTATTTTTATGATTTGAACCCTTTTACTCTTTGAAGGATGAGAACAACGGGAGAAAGACATTAGAGAACTTTCAGGAGAAGATGAAAGGAGAAAAGAATTAAACAGATGGCCTGTGGCCGAGTGACAACAAAAGAAGTGACATCTCTGAGCTTTTAAAAGACAGAATGAGGAGGGATCACCTGAAGTTGGTGCAACTTCATACGAGTGTAGCTCCAAGAATCTATATTTAAAAATCTGAATCTGTAGCTTTTTATTTGAACTGTGTGCTCTTACACGAAAAGCAGCTCTGGGATCTATACACATAAATAAAACTCTTTACTGTATTGGCTTTGATCTCAGTCTTTAAGGTCAATATTATTCACATTTTATAAAGATGACTTAACTGTACCTGTTAAGCCTACCTACAGATCTGGTTCCTTGTTGATGCCTCCAATTCCACCACTGAAGTTCCATTCCCTCGTATTAGATGATAAATCAATTGTATATCACATGTGAGTTCCAGTCAACTGATAGCTGCTTCACTGTGTTTAAAATGGCATTGAGGTAGGAAAAGACCCCTCAGCTGATGAACAAGAAAGGGCAAAGTGTCAATGTCTGTGGGTTAAGGTGATGTATGTGCAGTACCCCTACTTCTGGGAAGGGCAACTGATTAAGATTTTATATTATTGGCACCTCTGTGTGGATCCGTGTCAGATCACTTCCAATTACACCACAGCTGGTTTTGATAGGTATAGCACTTATATTTTTAGAAGCAAAACTCAGGACATATGGTTCAAGCAAGGATTTTTTTTTCTGATTTTGTGAATTAAATTATGTGCAAGCTCTTACAAAGATATAAAAATAACATTTAATTAAGCATGTAATGAATCACAACATATTGAAATTTATGGTAACTATTACATCAAAGGTGAAAAAAAAAATCCAGGACATATGTCCCCAAGGATAAGTCCAAAGAACAGGAAAGTCAGATCTGGGTGGAAACCCTGGGCTGTCACGGGCCATAAGAGGGCCCTGGTGTCTGAGGCAATTGGGGAGAAAGAATGATGAAAAGGGAAATGAGAAGTCACCGATATACTTCACTTATTCCACATTTTGCTTTTTAAAGAATCTTTTCCTGTAGGATTCTGCTTTGGGGGAGAATTTCAAAATTCTAGACAGTATGTGAGGGCAACTGTTAAGTACCTACGATATCATCCAGGCTTCCCCAGCAATTATTAACCTTACAGTGATGTCGATCAGCTTTCGGCAAATTTTTTGCAGGCTCTCTTGAGACACAGAGCTTTTAACGATTTACAAAGTTTGATGTGAGATAAAATAAAATTCTTATATCAAATCTACAAAAAGAATTTACTAAGTACTTTAAGGACTGAGTTGTAAGAAAAGACCTTTAAGTAAATCTAAATTCTTTGGCAAGAAAGAAAAAGCTCTCTCTAAGATGACCCAAACCTTCTCAATCATTCTTCACCCCAGTTCTCTTTATGCTTTCAAGACTTTTTTGCCTGGAATTTTTCTCTTTTTTGTACGTATCTCTTTTATGCTAGTTACCATAGTTTACTGTTATCTGCATTTCTCCTTTGTCTCTCTGTTAAACTGGGAGAGCCTCAATAGCAGAGTGAGAAATTTTGATTCTGTCCACAAATACTTTATGAACACCTAGGCAGTGCTAATCGCTGCACTCGGAACCAGAGACATGACAGAAAACAAAGTAGACGAGATCTCTGATTGCATGAGCTCCTATTCTGAGGGATCTTTCTAACCCCTATGCCTGGCACATGCTAGGCATGCAATCAAGACTGAAAGAATAAATGAGGCATAAATGGAGCTCCTGACAGGAATTTGAGATTTAGTTGCTATGGTTAATATGGCAACACATAGGTAAAAGGCAATCGAAAAAAAACCTACAGAAATAGAAAACCTTAAGTCATTTACACTGTGATTGCATTCCAGGTCATTTCTGCTATCACGGCAGTTATTGAAAGTAACTGTCCAAGGGGCAGGAGACCACACTCCTAGATCCTAAAAGAAAATAGATTATGTAAAAAGTATTTGATGCAAACTAATACTGATTTCAATTAAAGAAATTATTACCTAAAAACTAAGATCCATATAAATGTAAGTATGACTACTGACTTCTGATGATGCTACTTGAATTCACTGCGTCTGGGATATGGATATGAAGGTCAAAGAAGGCTCTGTAGCCAGGAGAACACTGTGCACCAACAGATATATTTAACATATGGTGAAAATGACAATAAAGCAGTGTTTCCCAAAGTATTTTCCCATAGAACAATGGTCCAATGAGTTGTTCTTGAAAAGAGTATAGAGTCTGGAAAACACATCATGCATAAGGCCCTCTTGAAGCTTCACAGAGCACAACTTTGTATTAATATCTCTGAAAAGTCCTGCAGGAAATAATATATTTAACTTTATCATCATTTCTCATACTTATTTAAACCATGAATTCTTCTTTCAAGGAACAGCTATTAAGTTAGTTTAGGAAAATTTGCTTTAAAGTTCAATTTACAATACTGTTCACTTATACGTACGTACCTATTAGTGGTGATCTGGCAAACCATGACATTCTCAGAATACAATGTCAAGTACTAAAAATATTTATCTTATGAAAGTATCTGTAGATGAAATTTGCTGCACAAACAATAATCTTGGTAACGTTCCACATTTTGTTTCCAAATGAAGTCACCACCTAACCACTAGATGGCAATAGGATTCCATTTATGTTACAACTATACCAACCAGCGTAATCAATAATTCAAAAGGCATTTGAGTTTTCTAGGAATGCATATGTGCGTTTATTCATTCATTTAGTCATTCCTTCAAATACTTATTAGGAACTTTTAACTTCTGAGAACTCTGATGGATACTGAAGATAAAAAGAGGAATGAGACAGTTCACTGCCAAAAATTGTAATTCTTGGATTCCCAGGAAACGGTAAGATGCCCCATTAATTTAGCAACCAGTTTTTAAAAATAAAAAGAGAAAAGAAAGAAATATGACATTAAACATGCACGTGGATTGCATGACTCAGGAAGGACATGCCTGTTCTCAGTCCTAGGGACAGGCTGAGTTCAGAGCCTGGAAATTAAGCAGAGATCAAGGTAAAGGTCCAGCCTGTCTCCAGCTTTTAGGCCACAGACCTAGAGCTTAGTGCCAGAAGAGAGCTTGAAAATGAATACATACAACACCCTCTTCTGAGAAACTGAGGCACAGAGCTGTTGGGTGTCCTGCCAAGTGACAAGAGGTTAGTTGAAACAGAGCTAGAACTTGAACCTATAGTCTTCCAATATTTCATCATCAATTTTGGATTTTAGAATAGATCTTCCCCTAAACTGTTTCCCTTCCCCAATTCTTTCTCCCTGGTGCCTGGCTGCCCATCCTCATCCTTAGACAAGGGGTGTGTGTGTGTGTTGTTGTTGTTGTTGTTGTTGTTGTTGTTGTTGGATTCCCCAGGAAACAGACTCTGAGGCAGAGATTTGCATTCAGGAGGTACCCTAGAGCATGCTTTCAGGAACAATGCCTCAAAGGAACTAAGGGGGACAAGATTGGGCAGAAAGAGAAGTTGAGGCCACAGCTGATCCTACACAGCGTTCTAGAGCTCAGATGGTCCTCCAGAGCAGTCTTAGATCAAGGCTAGGGGGCAGGATCCTTAGCTTTTCCACAGTGAACCTTGGTATAACCATAAGCAAGGTAACTCCTTCCAGCTAAGAACAAAACTCAGAGGATTAAAATCAAGGTATTGGCAGGGTTTCATTCCCTTCTGGAGGCTCTAGAGAAGAATCCATTTCAGTGCTTTTTCCAGCTTCTAGATTGTGGTGATGGTTACACAACTATGTGAATGAACAAAAGTCATTAAACTGTACACTTCAGAGAGGTAGATTGTATGGCATGTGAATATCTTAATAAAGTTGTTTGAAAATCCTTTACAGATGATGCTGTATTCTTCACTTTGTATCACACTAGGAGGCATTTTATAGATGGTTGTCCTTATTTGTGAGAAATGTTAAGATTGAACTCTGGGTTAAGGTGATGACAACTGATGGTTGTCAGCACCTGGTATTCCGAGGTGGTCTCCCATTCAGGCCCGACTAACCAGGCCCGACTCTGCTTCCTTCTGAGATCAGACAAGATTGGGCACGTTCAGGATGGCATGGCCATAGACGGAAACTATATTTTTAACAAGTGCTTCAGAAAATTTATCTACCTTACAGGAATAATGCTACCTTATAAGGATGTTATGAGGATGAAATCAGAATGTGACATAGAGTAAATCATAAATATAGTAGGTAGAAGAAGCCACACATCCCTGGCCCCTGAAGAAAGATGTTCACATCCTGATCCCTAGAATCTATAAATGTGTTACTTTATAGTAAAAGGAACTTTGCAGATGTGATTAAGTTTAAGAATCTAGAGATGAGGAAATTTTATTATCTGGGTGGAATCTCAGGAGCTTAAAATCATGGTTCAGGAAAAATATTTTAAATGTTAGCTCTGTTCAACAATGCAGCATTTTCATTCACATTAGAACCTTTATCACCAAAATCAATTGTTCCTACAAGGAAATACAATCCAGCTTTCTCCTATTCCACAGACCTGCTCCTTTTCCACTATTCCCACCCAATTAATGGCACCTACCATTCACCCAGTTGCTGAGACAAAAACAGGAGACATCCTAGGCTTGGCTTTCTCTCTTATTTTCATGCTCACTTACCAGGTCCAACTGATTTACTTCCTAAATGTTTCCTTCAAACTTATCTAGTCTTCTGCATGCCACTCAGGGTCTTATCAACTCTCATCTGGACCATTCATTCATCAAATATTTACTGAATGCCTCTTATGGGCTTTTTGTAGCAGCGAGGAGAAATAACAGCATGTTTGTGCGCTTAGAGAAACAATAAAAGGGGTGGGGATGAAGACATAGGAAAGAGGAGAGAATTGCTGGAATGCAGGTGTTCTAGGGAAAAAGTAGAAAGTTGTCCTTCCATAAGCTCAGGGACAATTCCATATAGTAACAGGAAAGAAAGAGTATGTGGGTACAGATGCCGAGAGGTAGGAAGAGGTGGTAGGGGGTAAACTCTTTTGGTTGCATCATTTTTCTAAGTACAGAAACAAGCTGATAGTGAAGATGGGGGATTAGGTGTTGTGGGTTAGAGGAGCTGTGAAATACTCATCTAGGACAGTAAGAGGACAAGGGATAAGCAATGTGTTTGCCAGGAAGCAGTAGGGTTCAGAATCATGGTAGAGGTTGAGGGAGACATATCAGTGTGAGCGTACATTTTTCTCTAGTCCTGTTCAGCTGCAGATTTGGATTTAATCACAATCGTAGTTTTTACCAAAGCATGATGAACAAAGCTGGGCAAGGGAGTAATTTAAATAGAATTTAAGCAGAGCAAGAAGGAAACATCAGGGAAGTGAGGGACAGCGAAAAGGTGGTAGGAACAATGAATTTTACGTGGAACGAAGGGATTGCATTGCTAGAGGAGTGAACTGCAGAGCGATTAGAATAGGATGGATGAAACAGAGGACAGAGAAGGGATGTGGTAATAACAAGTAGTAACAGAAGTGCTTAACAAACGTTCACAAACGTTGACATCAAGGGGAAAAAACCTTATCCCGTTAATATTAGCATTTTCCTCAATACTGAGCATCTACTCTGCCCTAGATACGGATAAAGCCTCAGTATTTTCCACACATCCAAATAATGGGTGCAACGAAGGGCAAATTCCTTTCATGTATCCAGTGAGCAGCATTTAGGGAATTTCAGCGGATTACAGCATCAATGTTTCATTGAACCCATTATGCTTCATTATACAGGTGTACAGTCTCTTAAAAAAAAAATTCCAACGCAAAACAAAAGGTCCCTCTGCCCTTCACACCTCCTTGCCTCGATCCCACGCGTCTCAGAAGGGTTAAGGAGAGCAGGTGGAGATTCACAGGCCGACACCCAGTGAGGGGACCGCAAACTCGGAAGCCGGCAGAGGGCGCTGACCCGCCAGGCCTCCGGGACCTCGCACTCCCCAGAGGTTCAGACCGCGCCGTCATTTTTAAAATGGAAACAAACCCGGCCCCGCCCCCCGCCCTGGGGCCGCTGGGTAAAGGGCTCCGCCCCCGGCGGCCTCCGGGCCCGTCACGCGGAGGTTCCTGCGGGTTGGCCCTCCGTGCCCTTTCTCTTTTGGCTTCTTCCCTGCCTACCCGTTTCTCCAGCCAACTCGCTGGTAACCCTGAAAGACAGGGTGGAAGCCGCCGTTCCCTTCCCCGGGGTTCATCACTAACCCGCGCCGCCGCCCACCCCTCCCCCGGAAGTGACGACAGCCGCCCAGTCCTGCTGGTGTCCCGTCGGGCCTCGCGGCGGCGGCGCGAAGATGGCGGCGGCGGGAGCCCTGGAACGGAGCTTCATGGAGCTCAGCGGTGCTGAGCGCGAAAGGCCGAGGCGCTTTCGGGAATTCACAGTCTGCGGCGTTGGTACGAAAGTAGCCGAGGAGGGCGCCATCCTGTCCTTCCCCTCGGCTCCTACCATGAGTCCCTAAATCTCTGATCCCCTGTTCATCCTCCTAAGTCCACATGCCTATAACCCCGGGATCAGAGCTTCCTTAGGGTCCTATTTTGTCTTTCTCTTTTAATATGGATTATCAGTCTGTCACCCTTTGCTTTCTCGGAGTCCTCAGTCCCTGTTATCCCCAGAGAACCAAGTTAAAGCTGACCACTCTCCTTTTGCAGGGACTGCAAATGCCTTGACCGGAACCGTGAAATACAGTGAGAGCGCTGGAGGCTTCTATTATGTGGAAAGTGGCAAGTTGTTCTCTGTCACCAGAAACAGGTTCATCCATTGGTAAGTGTTGTGTTTGCCAAACCCCCTGGAAGGTTGGGTTGTTCGGCGTCTGAATTTTTGTGGCTGTTCGAAAAGTGACATTCTCCAAAGCGGTAATTGGCAGAAAGAGAAAGATTGTTTTCTAACATCTGAATCAGGAGAAAATTAAGGAGACCAGAATTCTAGGAGAGGTACCCTCCCAGGGCTGCACTAAAGGTAGGGGAAATGTAGCTTGGGGGATAGAGTCGTAAAGACCAGTTTTAAACATTAACTCATTATGTTATCACAGTGCTTTACAGTTTCATTCTACAAACACGTTTGAGCTTTTACATGTCAAGCGCTGTGCTAGGTGTGCTAGGGATGAAATAGTGAACAAAAATACCATGCAAGATGTAGCAGTTTAGATGTGGACCCATATTTCACAGGGCAGTTTTAAGAAAAGAGACATTAAACTAATGATCACAACATAGGTATATCAATACAGATTTTTTCTACTTGCCTCAGTGGAAAAGTGTAGGGGCTATGAGAGGGTCATGGGAGGACCAAATTTTATTGGTGGGGTTTGGAAGGCCTTTAAGGAAGGAAGTCACATTTAACCTGGTATCTGAAAGGTAAATGGTTAGCTAGGCAGGGTGTTGTGGGAGAGAACAGTTAGCAAGTGGGGTCACCATATGCAAAGTCCATGAGGTGGAAAGAACTTGGTGGGTTTGAGGAACTAACTGAAGGTCTGTGTGGCTTAAGTGCAATGGGGAAAACAAAGTGATATGAGAGATGCTGAGACCAAAAAGGTAGGCAGGATTCATTATGAGGGACCCTGAGATCTTTTTAAGGATTTTGGACTTCATCTTAGGTACATTGAACAATTATTGAAGAGTCTCAAAGGATTGCTAACATGATCAGAATTGCATTTTTTAAAAAAAATCAGTCTACTTTGTGGAAAGTGGTTTTTGGATGGGAATAATACAAAAGAAAGATTTGCTTTTATGATAGCCCAAGTAAGAGATGCTGAGAATGACTAGGAAAAGAGTTGTGGGAATGACTAGGAAAAGAGAAATAGATGGATTCAACATACACTGAGAAAGTAGATTCACTAGGACTTAATGATAGATTGACTATGGGGTGGGAGATGGTAAGGGAAAATGAAGGAACAAGGACAACTCGTTGGTTTCTGGTGTGACTAACCAGGTACATATGGCAGGGGTTTTGAGAGATTTGAATAATTCTTTTAGATGTACTAAATGTGAAATATCTGTGTAGCAGCCTTTTGGCAATGTCAGGTAGGTATTGAAATTTACATGTCTCAGGCTCAGAAAAAAGACCTATGTTAGAGATAAAAATCTCACTTAAGAGATGTTTTTGAGCATTTAATATGTTTTAGTTAATGTTTAGTTACTGGGGATACGGCAGGAACAAAGCAGACAGAGTCCCTGCTCCCATGGAGGGAAACAGGCAATAAACAAGTTACAAAAAAAAAAGTCAGTATGGTTTGTCAGGTGATAAGTGGAATAGAGAACAGGGAAACAAGTTAAGAGGGAAGAGAAATGCCTATGGGAGATAATATTTTGTATAAGATAGTCGGGCAAGACCCACTGATATGGTGACATTTGAGCAGAGGAAGGAAAGAAATCTGGGTGACAAGAATTTCAGGTAGAGCATTCCAAGAAAAAAAACTGCAAAGAACTTTGAGACAGGAACTTCTATGTTGTATTCAAAGAATGTCAAAGGGTCACGAATCCGTAGATGAGTGAACAAAGGGTAGAGTAATAAGAAAGGTAGCCAAGGACCAGGTCAGGACTTTGTCAGTTATTTTAAGCCTTTGACTTTTACTCTGAGATGGAAAGAAGCCATTTGAGAGTTTTAAGTGAAGGAATGGCATAATCTAAGTTGCATTTTTAAAGGATTAATGTGGCTGTGGATTGAGAACACTATGGTGGGAAAAGGGTGGGAGCATGGAGACCAGTTAGGAAGTCAGTGCCACAATCCAGACAAGAAATGATGCTGGCTTAGACCAGGGTGGCCTTGGTAGAGGCAATGAGAAATGTTCTGATTGTGGATATGTTTTGAAGGTGAATTTGTTAGAATTTACTATTGGATACAGATTTCTGGCTTGAGCAACTAAAAGTTATAGAGATGCCATTAACTGTGTTGGAAGAGTGCAGGTGAAGCAGGTGTTTTTGTTTCTTTGTTTTTTGGATTTGCTGGGTCTAGGAAATCTGTTTTGGACAGGTTTCCTTTGAGACCCTGTTAGATACCCAAGTGGAAGTGATGAGGCAAAGGTCAGGAGTTTAGCGGATACTTTGGGCAGACAATACATTATTTGGGAATTGTTGGCATTAGATGGCATTTAAAGCTGTTCTACTGAATAAAGCCACATAGAGAATGAGTATAAATAGGGGTTTCTTAGCGTCTGCACTATGAGCATTTGGAGGTAGGTAAGTCTCTGTGGTGAGGGCTGTCCTGTACATTACAGGGCGTTAAGCAACATCCCTGGCCTCTGCCCACTACATAGCAATCATGCACACATGTGCACGCACACCACATTTAGTTGTGAGAAGCAAAAATCTCCAGATATTGCTGTCTGTCCTTGGGGATTGGGGCAGAATGGCCCCCAGTTGAGAACCACTGTGTAGATGAGGGAGGATAAGAGGACTGAACCTGGATCACTCCTATATTTAGGAAACTGAGGAACCAGTGAAGGAAACGGAGAAGGAGTAGCTAGTAAGAATTGAACAAAAAGATAGTTGTGTCCCACAAAGTCAAGGAACTGTTTCAAGAAGGTGTAGAGTAAAAAAACTATTAAATGCTGCATATAAGTCAGAGAAATGAAAATCGACATTGCACCATGGAGGACATCAGTGACTTTGTCAGGAACTGCTCCAGTAAGTGGTACAAAAGCCTGAATGAAGTGGATTCAAGAGAGAAGGGGGCGGGGAATTGTGAGCTGAGAACAACTCCCTCAAGGAGCATTGCTGTGAGAGGAGCAGCGAAGTTAAATGGTAGTGGGAAGGTGATGGTATAGGAGATATATAATAGTACGTTTACATGCAGTCAAGGGTAACCACTAGAGGAGAGGAATTGAAGAAGCTGAGAAAGTGAGGTATTAGAAAACACATGGATATTGAAATCATTCAGAATATGGCAGGAGAAGTAAGAGTGAGCCAGGAGCTAAAGCCTTCAAGGAATGAGAGAGATCTGTAGATAACTAATATGCAGGATAGCAGGTGGTATCTGATTGCCTGAGCTTCAGAGCTGAGTGGTTAGGGCAGGGAGTAAGGAATAATGGCCTAGGGGGCAACAGGAAGCAAGCAAGATATCTGTGCTCTGCCCTGAGGCTCCATTACAAGGAGCATGGTAGAGAAAGCTACCACCATTAGAGAAGGATGGGGTGTGGGCAGTGTCCTACAGGAATATCCAGAACCTAATTTTAACCATAAGGCAGGAAAGTGAAGCGATTGTTCAGAGATGAGGTTGAAGATCCAGAAAATTGTGCTTATGACACAGTGAGTTACCCAAGTAGCTCTGGGGAATCATCAGGGCTTCAGTGGTGCTTGCAATGTTGGGAAAATGTGTACAGTGAGCAGAAAATATGATCCAGGATCAGGGTTTGAGGGACTAGCATGTAGGGGGTCGGGTCAAGGAGAAGGAGAGGGAATGCCCAGAGGTGTGGGAGTCACACCAGGAGAGGTGGTATGGAAGTCGAGAGAGGAGACTTTTAAGGATGGCATGGTCAAGTATGTGGATTGTTGCAAAGAGGTCAAGTAAGAGAAGGACTGAGTCCTTTGGAATTGGTCTGGTGACTTTGGAAGAAGAGGGTTGGTTGAAGCGTATGAAGGAGGTGAGGAAATAAGAGAAAGTTTGGCCGTGGAGGGCAATGAAGAGAATGTGATAGTTGGATGGGAGCTGGAATGGGGTGATGGAAAGAGAAAGGCCTGAGAAGAGCATATTTGCATGTCGGTAGAAGGCTCTGGAAGAAGGAGAGATGGATGCAGGAGGGATATTCTTGAGAAAGTCAGAGATTGGCCTTTAATTGCTGGAAGGAGACCTGCTCTTTGGGTAATATGGTAATCAAGGTAATGAGATGTTATGGCATTCCCAGCTTAGTGCCTTCTATAGTTCCAGAGCTACTATGTGGCAGTTGCACTTGGAGAAGAGTCTGCCCTGAATCCTAGCAGGAAGAAGTAGCGGAAGGAAGGGGAGGGGAAATACCCATATGTATTAAGGTCACTATAGTTTGAGGCTGTAGTTATATATGTGGAGGCCATGTTCCACCTCAAGTAATGAGGGTATGTGGCATGATTTTCATTAGAGTGGAGTGTAATTGCATTGAATATAGTTCTAAATAAGTGGACTGTCAAGTTTGGAAATGTCTTCATATGATAAGATTTGAGTTTTATAGTATGCTTGGTAAATCTATATAAGGTGGTTCAGGGTGTAAAAATTGGTCTGACTATGTTTATCCAAAATTTTCAAATTGGGAGAGTTTACCAGGAAACTATTTCCATGTATTTCAGTGCTACAATTAGTTAGAAAGAAAAGCATAAACTTTTTAAAGAAATGTACTTTTTTTTAACAGGAAGACCTCCGGAGATACACTGGAGCTGGTGGAAGAGTCACTGGATATAAATTTGTTGAATAATGCAGTTCGCCTCAAATTCCAAAATTGCAGCCTCTTACCTGGAGGGGTTCATGTCTCTGAGACTCAGAATCATGTGATAATCTTGATATTAACCAATCAAACAGTACACAGGTTGCTTTTACCACACCCTTCCCGGATGTATAGGAGCGTAAGTTGATTAAGTCCTTTATTAGATTCCTCTGGCTGTCACACATAAGTACTGGAGCAATAGCCTTTGGAATTGAAGGAAAGTTGAATTCCTTGGTAGCCCTCACCACACACAGTTTGATAGTTACTATTTAAAATGATCAGACACATTGTAGGTTGAAGAAATAGTTTTCATTTAAAAAAATAGATTTCTTTTTAAGCTGGACGATTTTTTACTCTAGAAGCTTTGGTAGCAATTGAGAGGAACTATGCAACGTTAAGCTTATTCTGATTTAACAGATTTTTCTTTGTAATTACTCCACAGGAGTTAGTAGTTGAAAGTCAGATGCAATCAATATTCACTGACATTGGAAAAGTTGATTTCAGAGATCCTTGCAACAATCAGTTAATTCCAGCAGTCCCCGGACTCCCCCCTAATTCTACCACCTCGGCAGCCTGGCTTAGCAATGATGGGGAGGCCCTGTTTGCTCTACCTTCTGCTGCTGGAGGAATCTTCGTTCTTAAACTACCTCCTTACGACATACCTGGTAAGAATGGGAACTGAATGTGGATATAACTTTAAACAAGGAAGGTTGGCATTAACACAGATCTTGGAGATCCATACCCATCACTCAACACAGGAATTGCTTCCATAACACTCCTGAAAAGATCATTCAGTGTCACTTACCCAATGCATCCCGAATGCTTTACTGTTTTCTTCCAAGAGGGCATGATTTTATATAGTGGATGAGGAACTGTAAAGCTTACTGGAATATGGGAAAACATAACTAAGACAGCCTATTCTAAGGTCTCTTGTAGAGATCAGTTGACTACCTTTAGGTTGAGGTACTATAACTAAAATTAATGAAAACAAGAAAGTCGAGTTGCTGATATCCTGCTTCAAGTCACCACTATCTCTTGCCTGGATTATTGCATCACCTTCCTCAATATCTCCCCAGATCTGTCCTTAACTCCTACACAGAAACTTCTTGGGCAGACTGAAATACTTAAAACCTAAATCAAGTCATGTCAGTATACTACTCAAAGCCCTCGAATGAGGGCGGTTCTTATCTCACTCTGAATCAACCCACAGTCCTTACATTGGTGAACAGGACCCCTCACCTCAGCACCAGCCACATGCCTTTTTGCAGTCCCTTGAACACACAGGCACGCCTTCCTCAGGGCTTTTGCCTGGAATAGTCTCCGCAGCAACCAGCTTGGCTCCTTCCTTCAGCTCCTTTAGGTCTTTACTCAATGCCCCCCTCAGCTAGGCCCTCCCTGACCACCCTTTTCAAAATTACACACACACCCTGCCCTAGCTTTCACTTTCCGTGTTTTATTTTTTTCTCATTGCTAATTCTACTTAATTTGTTAACTTCTTGCTTCTCCCATCTCCCAATGGAATGTAAGTTCCATGAAGGCAGGATTTTGTTTGTTTACTGCTCCATCTCCAGCACCTAGCACTGCCTGACACATGAAAGGTACCCATTGATTCTTTGTCAAAGAATAAAGTATTTCTTCTAAACAATACGAGTTATTTATAAATGGCAAAAATTTTCCCTAGGAATCTAAAAATGCTATTTTTATTGATCCAATAATGATTCAAAATATTTTAGGTGCGATATACATGAAAAGGTACATCTTAAGACTTCCTTATAGAAATGTAGAAGCCTGTCATTTGTTATAAAGAGCTTGTTCATTGTTGCATCCTTCTTGCCTTTGGGTGTCACGAAGTATCATCAAGAGGTGTCTTGGATGTCATTGATCTGTTTTCAATCTTTTAGGAATGGTGTCAATTGTGGAACTGAAACAGAGTTCAGTAATGCAACGATTGCTTATAGGCTGGATGCCAACAGCTATCAGGTGAGTGCTGTCTGGCAGGTAAATCAGGGGGCCTGAGAATTTAATTTTACATGGGTCAGCACCTGTTACTGCTTCCAGTATTACTCCAAGGCAGGTAAAGATTACACTGGAAAGGAGAGTCTGCGCAATATCACGTCCCATCTGAGGAGAGCCATGCTCCAGAGCCCACCTCATTTGAGATTGGCCACCCTGACAGCAAAAAGTAGCTTACTGTGTATGTCTTCCCAATATCTATTTCAGCGCTCTGCCTTGACTTACCAAATCAATTTTGTGTAATATTCAAAGTAGAAAGTTTCTGATGATTAGGACAGTATTCCATTGTTACATAGAGCCTTTTAAAATTTATCATAGTAATCGATTACAAATCAAATAAAAAGTGTAGTGGTCTTACACCAACATATAAACACTTGCTCCTTATGTTGATTAAAAGTATACATTTCTAATTTTATATCTTAAATTGCAAATTCTAACAATCAGATGATTTGCAATAGTCAAACTCTAAACTGGCCTTATGTTTTTAGAGGTGATCAGGGACCTTCAGATCGTCCCCTCAGCCTTGCCATTCATTGTGTCGAGCATGATGCCTTCATCTTTGCTCTGTGCCAGGATCATAAACTACGAATGTGGTCTTACAAGGTAAATGCTACATTTATAGTTTCTATAAGTTAAAATAGGACTGTGAATTGTTAGAGAATTGAAATAAATCTTGCTGCTTCTCTTAGGTTATCAGATAACTTAGTTTGAAAATTATAGGCCATTTCCAGATTTAGACAGTTTCATTTGGCTTTATTTTTCTTATATTTCTCCCCTTGTCTTTATATTTTGAAAATTATGAGTCTTAACAGAAAAGTTGAAATAATAGTACAGAGTATACCATTCACTTAAGAACAAATATGCTTTATAAGTTCAGGTTCGTAAAATAGTTTTCAAGATTCACCAAAAAACTGATAATTTTATCTATCAGAGATAATTTGATCTTACCCCTCAAAAAGAAACCTGTAGGGTCCTTCAGCAAACAAACTGTCTGCTGCAACGTTACACTCCAGTATCTTGGGACTGCCTTATTTCTGTTGTGTGAAGTTGTCCATCATGTCCCTAACTTGTCAATAAAAGTGATGTTTTTTTTTAATGTCCAAAAAAAAGAGTGGCTGTGTATCCTTTAAAGAGGAAGGGGATTTGTTTTCTAACCTAAATATTCTTCGGTACCAGTTATTAACTCTTTTATCTCGGGCAGGACCAGATGTGCCTGATGGTAGCTGACATGCTGGAATATGTCCCTGTGAATAAAGACCTTCGGCTCATGGCTGGGACTGGACACAAATTACGACTTGCGTATTCCCCTTCCATGGGACTCTATCTAGGGATATACATGCATGCACCAAAACGAGGACAGGTATGAAATATGACACATCAGGTTATTCTCTATGTACTGATGTAGGGGAGGAGCTGTAGCTTCATTAAGTCAATTTCAGACACCAACCTAGATGTCTCATGTGTTTCCACTGAGATGGTGGGTTTTGTGTTAATATGTGAATCAAAAGGTCTTGAAAGAGAAGTCAGAATAAAAGGAGGCAGAGAATTTAAAAGAATATGACAGGAAAAGTTAACCAAAATGAAATGAGAAAGAGCAAATTTAGGTCTACGAAAAAATGGAGTTATTTAAGGGACATAGGGGAAGTTAATTTTTAGAAATAATTTTGCTCATCAAACACTAGCTGTTGTATGAAAATGAGATATTTAGGATGTGATACAATAGCATAATCATAAACAGCTGTTTGTTGGATATTATGTTTGGCACAGTGCCAGGCCCTTTATGTACATTAACATAAATGCTTGGAGTATGCTTGCTCAGCTCACACTTTACATGTTATCCACTTACTCTTATTAACATTCCAATGAGGTTCGTCCTCCTCACTCTGCATGGATCCCTCATGCTGGCTGCTGCCCTGCCTGGGTGCCCACATTCCTGTTAGGCTCTGATATCCCATTCCGGGTTGCCCCTTCATATAGATGCCCTCCACACTGTTTGGGCCCTGATTCTCTGCACTAGGCCACCCACATGCAGTGGACACCCTTCTCACCTACTTGGGCTCTAATCCCCACTGCAGGCTGCAGGCTGCTACTCTGTATGGACACCCTTCTAGTCCTGTTGAGTTTCCACCCGGTCAGGCCCTTCGTATTTGTGGAAGCCCTCTCACCCTGCTCCTGCTCCTATACCCTAAACCAGGCTACTCCCAAAGGTGGACACTGTTCTCACCTCCTTGGGCTCTTGATTCATCCCATGACCCCTTTTGAGGGCTCAATAATTTGCTAGAACAGCCCACAGAACTCAAAGAATCACTTATGTTTACTAGTTTATTATATGACAAAGGATCTAGAGAAACAGCCAGATGAAAAGGTATATAGAGTGAGGTCCAGAAAGGTCCTGAGTGCAAGGGCTTCTCTCTCCATGGTATTGGGGTGGGGTGTGCCACCCTCCCAGCACAGGGATATGTTCACTAGCTCGGAAGCTCTCCAAGTCCTATACTTTAGGGGTTTTTATGGAGGCTTCATCATGTAGGCATGAGCCATTAACTCAGTCTTTAGCCTCTCTCCCTTCCCTGGAGGATGAAGGTTGGGCTGAAAGTTCCAGGCTTCCAATTATGGTTTGGTCTTTCTGTTGTCCAGCCCCCATCCTGAAGCTATCCAGGAGTTACCTCATTCCTATCATCCAGGAAGTTCCAAGAGACTTAGGATCTCTGTGTCAAGAACTGGGATCAAAGACCAAATATTAGAACAAAAGATGCTCCTGGTACCCCTGTCATTCAAGGGATTGTAAGTGTTTTAGGAGCTTAGTGTCAGAGACCTAGTGTCACTGACCCCCTGAAACATCTTAGTGTCAGGAACCAGGGGCAGAGACCAGGGGCAGAGAGGTGATTATTTCACAGTTCCTAATAGAGTGTGTTTAAATCATACTGGAAAATATTGCCATCTTAGTATTAAGCCTTTTACCATGAACATTGGATGCTTTTCTGTTTATTTAGATCTATAATTTTTTTTAACAATGTTTTATAGTTTTCAGAATACAAATTTTGCGGTTCTTTTGATCATTTTATTCCTAGGTATTTTATTCTTTTTGATGCTATCATAAATGGAATTATTTTCTTAATTTCATTTTCAGGTTGTTTGTTGCAAATTTATAGAAAAACAGTAGATTTTTGTATATTGACCATGAATCCTACAACCTTACTGAACTTTTATTAGTTCTAATAGTGTTATAGTGGAATCCTTAGGACTTTCTAAATACAGGTTATACTGCCTCCTTTCCAATATAGATGCCATTTCTTTCTTTTTTTCTTTCTTTTTTTCCTTTTTTTTTCTTTGCTGAATTGCCCTGGACATATACTCCAGCACAATGTTAAATAGAAGTGGCAAGGCCTGATATCATTGTCTTCTTCCTTGATCTAAAGGAAAAAGCTTTCAACGTTTCACTATTGAGTATATATTAGTTGTGAATTTTTCATAAATGCCATTTATTGGGTAGGGGAAGTTTCTACTCCTAGTTTTTATGAAAGTGTGTTCGGTTTGGTGTGGTTATCTTGATTCACATTAAGACATTTTTACTCACCATTTGCTTTTGCATCATCAGTGCAAATATCAACACAGCGAAAAGGCCAAATAATGTCATAGTATTATTTTGAAAGGAATTTTAACCTCACTGACCCCCTGAAACATCTCAGGCACCTATAAGAGTCTATGGACCACATTTTGAGAACCAGTGCCCTAAAAGTTAGATCCAGAGTTGAATGTGGTATTCTAGGAGTGGTGTCAGATTGAGCAGAGCTCTTACCTCCTTTGTTTTGAACACTGTGGTTCTATCAGGGAAGCTTTTTCGGCAGCCATGTAACCCTCGTGCCTGTTCAGATTGTTATGAATTTATAGTCTTTTCTCTTCCCCTCTTTACAAAAACTGCTCTTCAGCATGGTTTCTTCTCCTTAATCTGCATAGTTGCACCTTTGTATTTTTTAATTTCTAATATTTTACATCCATTTCTATTAATATTATTTGTTCTTGTTTTTCTTTTGGTTCTTTGGATTCTAAGTCTGTTAATAAGTGTTTTAATTCAGTAGGTTCTCACCGATATAATAAGCATGCTATCTGTATTTCCATCTAAGAAATTTATAAAAATCTCAAACAGAAGTCTTCTAGTGCTTGCTTTGGCAGCACATATACTAAAATTGGAACAATACAGAAAAGATTAGCATGGCCCCTGTACAAAGATGACATGCAAATTCATGAAGCATTCCGTATTTTTAAGTAGTACAAATTAGTAGTTACAAAATGGTTACAAGGATTTAGAGTATAGCATAGGGTATATAGTCAATATTGTAATGGCTGTGTGTAGTGACAGATGGGTGCTAGAATAATCAGAGAGATCACTTCATGGATTATATAAATGTCTAACTTTTTAAGATTTAAAATAAAATTAAAAAAAAAAGAAGTCTTGTAGATCTACCGTGTTGTGTATGGACTAGTCCTGGGCCAGGAATTCTTAGTGATTTGACATTGCCATAGATATCCACATTCAGGGTTTATATATTTTATAAAAGTAATCAGTCTGCAATGGATTGGAAATTAAAAAACAAACCAAAACAAAACAAATCCTTAATTACAGGTAGTTTGAGAACCACTGCATTAGACGAACATTCTTCCAACTTGTTTTTTGGCTAGAATCTGCAATAAGAAATATTTTTCATTGCTACCTAGTATATACATATGAGATGATGAACATTAACAACAAAATTTTTATAAAGTATTTACTATGAGTGATGATCTGATGAACTCTGATACTTCCATTTGGGGTGCTTTTTTTTTTTTAATGCTGTATGAGACCTGCTATATTGATTAATATTCCACTAATGAGTTGAGGTCTGTAGCTTATAAAATACAACTCTAGGCTGGGGTAAATATGATTACCACATATATTTTTCTTATTTCATACAGTCTTGTTTTTTTCTCAAAAGGGACTCTGTGTGTGTGTGTGTATTTTTTTATATATTTTATATATATTATAATATATATAAATATATATTTACTTGTTGAAAATTGCTTACATTGTAAGGACAGACCCATTGTCACTCTTTTTAGTCTGAAGCATTATTACTCTTGTCAGTGAATTTTCTTTTTTTTTCTTTTTTCATTTTTCAATTACAGTTAACATTAACATTATATTAGCTTCAGGTGTATAACATAGTAGTTAGACTTACGTATTTTACGAAGTGGTCATCTCCATTAAGTCTAGTACCCACTTAGCATCATACAGTTATTACAGTATTATTGATTATATTTCCTATGCTGTACTTTACATCTCTGACATCTTTTTTGTAACTACCAATTTGTTCTGTGAATTTTCTTTATCAAAAAATTATTTTAAGTACCCATCAAATTATTTTGAGTTTGAATTTTTTTGTTTTGACAAGGGAGTTAAATACTAAAGATGAAGTATTTTATAGGGTTTTTGTTGTTTTTTTTTTTAATAAAGATTAACTGGCTAATGTTGATTTGTATTATATATATGTTTTAAACTTAAGAATAGGTTTCTGACCATAATGAGATACCACCTCACACCCATTAGGATGGCTACTATCAAAAACAAAACAAAACAGAAAATAACAAGTGATGGCAAGGATGTGGAGAAATCATAATCCTTATGCATTGCTGATGGGAATGTAAAATGCTATAGTCGCTATGGAAAATAGCATGGCAGTTTCTCAAAAAAATAATCATAGAATTACTCTATGATCCAGCAGTTCTACTTCTGGGTATACACCCAAAAGAATTCAAAACGGGGTCTCAAAAAGATATTTGTACACCCATGTTTATTACATTATTCACAATAGCCAAGAGATGGAAGCAACCAGTGTTCATCAACACATGAATGAATAAACAAAATATGGTATATGCATAAAGTGAAATTTAGCTGTAAAAAGGAATGAAGTTGTGATAAATATTATAACATAGATGAACCTTGAGGATATTATGCTAAGTGAAATAAACCAGTCAAAAAAGACAAATACTCTTAAGATTTTACTTATATAAAGCACCTAGAGTAGTCATCGTCATAGAGACAAAGTAGAATGGTGGTTGCCAAAGGCTTGGGGGAGAGGAGAATGGGGAGTCATTTAACAGGTATAGAGTTTCAGTTTTGCAAGATGAAAAGTTTGGGAGATCGGCTACACAACAATGTGAATGTACTTAACACCACTGATTAAGATGGTATAAATGTAATGTGTATTTGACTATACTTTTTTCAAATTAGTTTCTGAATGCTAATAACTCATTTAAAAAAGTAGCACATTGATTATTTCAAATAATAAATTATCAATTTGTGTTTTAACAGTTCTGCATTTTCCAGCTGGTGAGCACTGAGAATAACCGCTACAGTCTAGATCACATTTCCTCCCTATTCACTTCTCAGGTAGGTTGGATCATCCTTTGTATATAAGTATAGGAAAGAAGAATTGGCTGACTCAACTACGTTGTAATAGATTGAAACCTTAAAATGGATGCAAACAAAATTTTATTTCATGTGGTACTCTTTCATATGCTTTTACCTCTTCTACCGATACAAATGTAAGTTGCCTTAAACTGCTACCCTTTCTATTTTAACCTACCTTTTTTACCCCACATTTCCTCCTAGGAGACACTAATTGACTTTGCCTTAACCCCTACGGATATCTGGGCCCTGTGGCATGATGCTGAGAACCAAACACTTGTGAAATACATCAATTTTGAACAGTATGTATCACTTACCTCTGTCATCTGCCTTACCCCAAGCAGTTTCATACTATGAATACATGAGAGCTTTTTTATGTAGAAACAAAGTCAAAGGTTTGCATTTAAAGGATACAGCCCTGGGTTTGCCTATTGCTAACTGTTTTCTGAAACATCTTTTGCGTTTTGTATTATTTTTTACCTTTTAGTTTTAGGACAAAATGAGGAATCTTGGGGATAGAATGAGATAAAATACTGTATTTCTTGGGAGAGATAGCACATATCCAAAATACTTCTAACCTGGGAGGGTTATTTTTTGCTTCTAAGAAAAGACAATTTCTGATAACCACAAAGTCCAAAAGACACTGCAGCCACTTTGGATTCTCAGTTTCTTCATCAAAAGATGAAAAGCAGATTGCAGAAGTACAGTGCTTCTCAAACTTTTTTAAAAACAGGAAACCTTTTTCTTCAAAAGATAATGAACTCTTGTATAACCAAACTAGTGTTTAATAAGTATGAAATTATAACATAATTTAATGTGTTGATAATTTCTAAGTATTAGATATATTTGGTATGTGATATTTTTAATTTATATGATACCAGTTTAAATTTTTTAATAGTCACAAAATACATTTTTAAAGCCAATTTTGAATCAAACACTTGTGTAACCTCTGAAATACCTGTGCAGGATTCCCTAGGATATAGCTCGATGTGCCTGGAACTAAATCAATTGAATCTTAGGGGTCCCTGATAACCCTGTATTCTAGAATAGAGTTCTGGAATGCTTGCCCCACAGATTGACCCTGAGCAGCCACACCTCAGAAAATCTGAGCGGACTCCTGATAGATGGCATTCAAACAAAATAGTAAAAAAACAAAGAATCTGGGTTTAGATGAGAGTTTGAATCCTGGTTATGCAACTTACTAGTTATGAGATACCTTAAGCCTCACTTTCCACATCTGTGAAATGGGGTTAATACATCCTTCAAAGTTATAAGGCATACATGAATAGTAACTAGAACTGTACCTAATATAACATCTAGTATATAGTAAATGCAGAATAAAAATTAGCTATTATAGATTTGGGTTTGGAGTTTTAATTTCAGAAAGGTAACTTAAAACTGGTAAGAGCACTTCTATAAAACCAGACTCTGCTAAGAATAAGTTTCTTTTTTCTGAAACATTTTTAATAGAATTGATCAAGCAGTCATTGCAGAGGTTCAGGGATGAGGCCCTCCCTGCCCACATACTGCCAACAGCATAAGCTTCGTCTTTATCATTTTTGTGTAGACTGATGGACTTTTTTTGTCTGTAGTAATGTTGCAGGTCAGTGGAATCCGGTTTTTATGCAGCCTCTGCCTGGGGAAGAAATCGTTATCAGAGATGATCAGGAACCCAGAGTAAGCAATGCTAAAGTCTTATACATAAGGAGATGATTTGCCCTGATCATTAGTTTGAGAGGAACCGGTTGTATTAGAACTTTTTTGCTACAGATGAAAGAAACCCACCTCAAACTGACTTAAGCTTAAAATGAGTACGTATTGGCTTGTGCAGCCGAGAAGTACAGAGTTACTTGGCTTCAGCCATGGCTGGACAGTGCTTTTAGAGCTTGATCTGTCTTCTGTCTGTATTCTGCTTTCTCCTTGTTGGGTTTACTCTCAGGCAGGCTTCCTGAGCCTGTGCATTCTGTGAATGTGAAGCAACTCCAGAGGAAAGAGAGCATAGCATCTCTGTCCCAGGTCCTGAAATAGACACCCACTGGCCTACTTGAGTCATGTGCTAATTCCTGACACTCACTTTGATCAGAAGAAATAGACTAGTCTGGCTTGTCATGGGAAACATGTCCAGCCTGGGCCTGGCTCTTGTGGAGGGTGGTGAAGTCAGTTGTGGAGGAGTGGTTCCCCAGAGAAAGATAAGGGATTCGTTAGTAAAAGAAGGGGAAGTGGATTCTGGGCAGGCACAAACACTAGTTGTCCACTATAATAACCATGTTGGTACATGCATATAAACTAGAAATAAGGTAAATTCTGATAGAGCTATATGCTATGAAGGAAATAACTTTAAAAGGTAATGCAATAGAGAGCAAAACAGGTCAGTCTGTTTTCCAGGGATACTCTCAGGAAAAATGGAAGAAAAAGTGTTCAGTTGATACCTTATTCTTAAAATAAGATTAAAAATTATGGGCTGTGGGTCTCAAACAGAGACTCTTAATTGGATTGGAAATCCCACTTTCCAGATCTGAAATTGAATATTGCTATGTTTTTAATCGCAAAAGTTTATTGGCACTTCACTTTTGTCTAAAAGCCAAAATCATATGCTGATTATTAAAATCCTTGTTTTTCTCCTTCATCTTAGTCATTTTGTCATCCCCCAGAACCTGAGTAGAAGGAAGGAAACCTGAATGAAGATTAGTCTCAGGTTTGCTACTTATTGGCAAATCTGGTTTATGAAATTTGGTCAAAGTAATTAGGCAATGTGAGATTATTCATCTTTTTCTCTCTACTTCATTTCCCCACTTGAGAGCTTATTGCACTTTTTCATTTTTCTTGGTTCATTTTCTTTAATATGTGAGCCATAGAACGAAGTGGATGGTGTAGAAAGCAGTTTAGTTTAATTGTTCTCTTACCAGTGCATATTGCCAGTAACCTAGATCCATCTCTTCCATTTAAGATTGTGTTCACTTAAGCAATGCCCAAACCCGTGTGGAATTTTTGTAAGAGTTTATTTGAGCCAAATAGATGCCTGGGAACAAGGTTTCAAATGCTCCTGAGAATAACAGTTTTGCATTTGAGATTAAGGAAGAGTACGTGGAGGCGAGAGAGAAGCAAGTCAGGGATTGGATTGCAGGATAGTTACCAAGATTATGTGCTCTGTAGAGGGTGGTTACAGCTTATTTCTAAAGTGTGTTAACCTAGATGCACAGGAACAATGGACAGTTTATTAAGGCAAAGTTAAACCTTTTACTAATGAAGTTCTATGCCTAGGGCGTGGCTGCTCACCGCAACCTGCCCAGTCAGGAATTTATGATCAGTCCCCCTGTGAGGTTATCTTCCATAGAATCCCTTTTTTCATCCACAGTTGGGATTTGACAAGCTGTTTTCCAGTAGAACCCAGTGAGGCAGTCCCTGAGAAGCACTCCGTTTTAAGAATAGTATATCTAGCCTTCTTTATGTTGAGTGTGACAATGTAGATTTGCTCTACTACTAGTTATTGCTCACATGTAGAGAGGCCATGTTCATATACTAGAAACTCAACTTTGAAGCTAACGTGTTGAATTCTTTCTTCAAATTTTTCAAAATTGTATCTTTTTAGAATGACATTAATTTTTATTTTTAACGTCCTAACAGGAGATGTATTTGCGGAATCTGTTTACCCCAGGACAATTCATAACTGCAGCTTTATGTAAAGCTTTACAGGTCGGTGAGAGAATAATGTTTATTCAAGACTATCTCTTTAAAAAAAGAAAAAGACTTATTATTATTGTTGTATAATTACTGGTTACTATTAATTTTTGTTTTGCATATACTAAACACTAAATGTATTTTTGTAGTTGCATAACATTTTTAGGATTTTTTACAGTTACCATTTATAAATGTGTTTATAAATACTATTATAATTTTTATAAATGTTCTTTCCATTAAGCAAGACTGCCAGTTGGGACGTAGGATGAGAACTTTCCCAGTGACTAGTGAAGCATGCCAGTAGTAAAAAGAGAAACTTGTGCCTACCCTGTTATAAAAAGATATCTTTTCATGCTACGTATAATCTCTATACTTGAAAGAAATTTAAAATATTTTCTGGTTAGTTTTGGTGGTGCTTTGTTTTTAACCCTTTTGTTAGTACAATGAAGATCTAATTAGCTCAGGTTCAAGAAAACTAAAAATCTTAGCTTCAAAATCACATGGTTTAAGACATGCTTATAACTTTTAAAAGGATTCTTTAAAGAATAATCACTCATAGAATTGAAAAATGCCTTAGAATCTCCTGACCTGACCTCCCACTACAAAGCAGAGATATTTTCTGTGGCTTCTCTAAAAGAAAACTGTTCAGTTTCTAGATGTCTCTGTGTCCAATGAAGAGTTTCTCACTAGCTCTTGCGAATTATTGTTCCCAAATCATGTCATTTAAAAGTTCTTCTCAGTATTGGATGAAATTTAACCCCCATCCTTTTGGTGGCTTCTTTGTTTGGGAGCTTTTTGGAACATGTCTCTCTAATATAAAGCAACTCTTCGGATATTTTAAGACTCTCTTAATATACTGTCTTTCTCCAGACTAAATACACCCAGTTCTGTAACTTTCAGGTAATATAGTTTCTAGACCCCAGACTTTTCTTTTAGGTATATTCTCGAATATCTATTTCATGTTTTCTTTCTAAAAAAAACTTCAGAATGACATGGTTACTTTGTCCTATGGTGTTTTTTCTTTCATCTCATCAGCACTTTTTCCTTTTTAACAATAATCAAATGTATGATACTATTTCTCTTGCTATCTCTTGCACAGTGAGACATTAAATTATCTGTAAGACATTAATCAGATGCTTTCCTTTTGCAGAATTATTGCCGGTAGTGAGCACCCCCATCACTCCTTTAGCTTACCTCTGTGCCAGTTTCAGGATGTATATATTTAGTATCGTCTTACAGCTTTCTTCTGGCTAAGCAATAGCTGTTCTGTTTCTTTTTGCTTTTTGTAATGATTCAAATGTGCCCAATTCCATTATTGAATTGAAAGAATCCATAATTCCTTTATATTTGTGGATTTCTGTAGTTACTCTGGTCTATGTAAACTTTTTCAAACTTGCTATACTTTCACTTACAGAAATTATATGGACAGCGTCAGGGCTAAATGTGTATTCTGCACATGTACAGTCTCTCTTGGATTGTTGTCTGTTGCCTCAATGCCTTCTAAAACTAGAGTATTTTTCATTCAGTTTTGGGTATTATATAATCCACTCACATTTCTCCTTTAAATTTAGATTTTCTGTCGAGGAACTGAGAGGAATTTAGACCTTTCCTGGAGTGAACTAAAGAAAGAAGTTACTTTAGCTGTTGAAAGTGAGGTGAGTTTGGGTAAAGGAAGAATATATTCTTCCATTTTGATGTTGGCAGGTTGATACTGAGGAACTGTTAAATTATTCACTGGAACTTGTTAGTAGGAAGTATAAATGTTTAAACCTTTTATTTAGAGAACTAGATACCTATTTATATAGTCTATGGCTTATAATGCATATGTATCATTATTAAATATTAAAGGAATATTCATTGACTGTAGCTTAGTAAAATACTAGTCTGTCATGTTTTGGGGGTAGAAAGATTTTAAATGGTATCAAGTTTTGTTTTGTTTTATTTTCTTTGCCAGCTCCAAGGAAGTGTAACAGAGTATGAATTTTCCCAGGAAGAGTTTCGAAATTTACAACGGGAATTCTGGTGCAAGTTTTATGCCTGCTGTCTTCAGTATCAAGAAGCCCTCTCTCATCCTCTTGCCCTACTTTTGAATCCACACACAAATATGGTGTGCCTGCTGAAAAAAGTAAGGGAACTGAAGCATACAGAAAAACTTTAGACAGTTCACTGGGTCTTTCATAATGCTAGTCTGTTGTATGTTGCAGTTAGCTTTTAGGACTTTGTTTTGTTTTTGGTTTTTTTCCTAAAATTATAGTTTATTTGTATTTAGATAGTTTCTGCATTATTTATACCTTTTTGCATTTTAGTTATCTCTTGTACAGAAGTGATTTCAAACTTAAGATTTAAGAGTTAAAAGAATAGCACAAAGAACTTCTGTATTCCCAGATGCACCATTTGTTAACTTTCACGTGCTTTTCTTCTTTCAATAATTTTTTTCCTGAACCACTTGAGAGTTAATTATAGACATTGTGCCCCATCGACATTATATATTTTAGCATATATCAAAGATCAAGGATATTCTTATATAACCACAGCACAGTTTAACAATCAGGCAACTTGATTGACATATACAGTTCATATTCATATTTTACCAGTTGTGCCTATAATTTTTCTTCTTGATCTAGGATCTAGTCCAAGAACTTGCATATGTTTATTTGTCATGTTTCTTTAGCTAAATCAAGAACTGTCGTCTGCCTTTCTTTGTCTTTCACGACATAAACATGTTTTGAAGACTATATCTGTTTTTTAGAGTGTCTCTTAATTTGGATTGTCTGATGTTTCCTCGTGATAAGATTTGGTTCATAATTTTATACCTTTAAACATTCACTGAAAAGAATATAACTGGAAGATTTGTTTTTCCAGGGGTACCTGTCTTTCTTTGTGCCTTCCTCCTTAGTGGATCATTTGTATCTCCTGCCTGATGAGAGCCTTTTGACAGAGGATGAGACGACTATATCTGATGGTAATAGTTATTATGTCCATATTTAATCCCTGTTCTATATGAACCCTATGTTTTATTTCAAATAGATGCAAAAAACATTGCTTGCCACTGTGACCTTTCCTGATCAGGTCACATTGTAGATATTTTAAGGAAAACTTAAGAGGCCTAAGCATCTCCAAGACCTCACATAGGTCCTCGGCATTTAATTATTACTACTTTATATTAGCATAATATTAATCAGCTCTTCATTGGCTTGAGACATGTTAACTTTCTCTCACAGATGTGGATGTTGCTCGGGATGTCATATGTCTTATAAAATGCCTTCGGCTGATTGGAGAGTCAGTGACTATGGATATGTCAGTAATGATGGAGATGAGCTGTTACAACCTACAGTCTCCAGAAAAAGCTGCAGAACAGATTCTGGAAGATTTGATCACTACTGATGTGTAAGGAGAATTTAGGGTAAAGTGCATTTCCTAATGGAAATTTAGCAATTTTTAGTGCCCAAGTCAGGTTTTTCATGTACATTCAAGTATGTACAAAGTAGTGGCTTAAAGTTATAGGGAGTTGCCCTTATTCTAAATAGACGTTTTTGGCTTTTAAACATAAAATGTAACACATGAATTCAGGTCTGAAAACAGACTCATAAATTATAGTCTAGCTGGTAACTATTAACTGACCTATAAATTCTAAAGCACAAAAGTATTTTTCTCACATTCATATTGTCATTTGTTGAAAAAATGAGGGGAAATTTAATACATGGAGTGAAAGTATGTTATATGTCAGAGTGATTATCTCCACTCCTTTGTTATGTGGCTGGTTTTCCTGTTTCATAGAGCATTTAGCTTTCAGGACTTGTATGGTTTGTCTGATGTGGTCTTGGTAGTAATAGGAATTTTCTGCTTGCCCTTATAGAGAAAATGTAATGGAGGACATTTGTAGTAAACTTCAGGAAATTAGGAACCCAGTCCATGCCATTGGGCTTCTCATACGGGAAATGGATTATGAAACAGAAGTGGAAATGGAAAAGGGCTTTAATCCAGGTAAATGACAACAACAAAGATGTCTAAGATTTCTAAAAATCTGATAAATTTAACTTTTTTTTTTTTTTTTTATAAATTACAGCCCAGCCTTTGAATATTCGAATGAATCTTTCCCAGCTTTATGGGAGTAGCACAGCAGGGTATATTGTGTGCAGAGGCGTGTGTAAAATTGCCAGTACTCGCTTCCTCATCTGCCGAGACCTTTTGATCTTGCAGCAGCTATTAATGAGGCTAGGAGATGCAGTAAGTACTACTCAAGGGAAAACTTGTGAAATCTGAAACTTGGTGTAACCCTAAGGCACATAACGGAAAGTCAGCTCTACCAGCACAGAGACTTTTGACTTTGTTCACTGCTCTGTCCCCCATGCTTGGCCCTTAGTAGGTGCTCTGTAAATAGTTGTTAAATTAGGAATGAGTAAGCATCATAATCCGAAATTATAAATCAAGAACATAGGTGAAGCAGATTGTCTCACTATTATCCTTTAGTGGTGGGAAATGTTCGCAAATTGTCTCTCCCAAAATTGAGTATTATTGTTACTATTTTGGATATGATAGCTGTGGAGGAGAGAATAAGGAAAAGAACTCTCTTTCTGCAATACAGGATTTACCCGAAGCGCAGTTTTGAGATTGGGGAGTTTGTCATTAGGGTTCTCCCAATGCCATTCTGTGCTTCCTTTTCCATCCTGTTCTTCTTAAGTTGCCAGACTAAAGACTGTACACCAGACATCCTGCAGTCCTTGTCTCCCACCCTGCTGGATGTTCCATGCTCAAAAATTACCTTTCTGCCCACAGCCAGAAGTCCTTTTGTCTCTTCATCAGTAATCTCTTCTGAGCCTGACAAGCAATCTGATTAAACTATTTCATGTTAGTATGTAAAGGTCTTTGGAGTTCCCGGAGATACTGATCCTTTTTAAATCAGGATTTATTAACTCAGATACATTGTTTATGGTACAATTTCAGGTGAAAATAAGGAAAAACATTTAGGAAGATTATTTGCTTAGGGCCACCAGGGAGCAACAGGACCTTTCCTGGAAGTCCATCACTTAGGGCAGCCCTTATTAAGTTCTTTTCAGTCTTAATAGATTCTTCCACTTCGTTAGTGTTTTTTGGATTTTTTAATTATAATCTTTGTCATTTTTTCCTAAACACAGAAGTAATAGAAATTCATTGTAGACTTTTTGTCTATAAGCCTTTACATGTAAGCAAAAAGAAAATAGAAATTCATTTGTAGCTTTCTACACAGTGATAACCACTATTTATGTTTTGGTGTACACCCTTTTTTCCTGTGCAAGTCATTTTTTGTTTTATTTATAAAATTAGTATACGTTATATGTATTTTTTTTGTAATCTGGTGGTTTTTATTCCACCTTACAAATTTCATCAGCATTTTCATGTTATTACATATTCTTCTGTAACGTTACTTTTAATTGTTATCTAGTACAATTTTAATTCAGTCTCATTTCTGGCCATCCAGATTGTTGCCAGTTTTTCCTTTATAGCTATAACTTTATACCTTTGATGATATCTCTAGGATAGGTCTAAGAACTAGAATTAATTGGTCACAGGCGCAGTTTTTAAGGCTTTTAAGGCTTTTATTGCCAAATTTTCCTCAAATGGTCATACTTATTTTTACTCAAGACCAGAAAGACTTAGATTTCTCTTTTTCTCTTCTTCAGTTCTGAATCCACAGATTTAATGAAAGTTAAGCATTTTAAGGGTTTTTTTCCCCCACCATCAGCTTCCATGACTTGGTGAGCTGTTTTTGATTATTTTTATACTTACTGCTTCGGTAGATATTTTTGCCACCTGCTACCCCAAAATGTAATAGATGTGTGCTTATATTTATGTATACATGTTGCTTTTTTATATGCCCTTTGTATTTATGATTATATTTTGTCTCCATCTAAACTGTAAGAGTTATTACTAATTGCTGTTTACTGTCTCACCCACCCACCTGTTACATGTAGGTGATTTTGGGAGTCGGTCAGCTTTTTCAAGCTCAGCAAGACCTACTACATCGAACAGCTCCCCTACTCTTATCTTATTACCTCATTAAGTGGGGAAGTCAGTGCTTGGCAACTGATGTTCCAGTTGACACACTGTGAGTTTATTTTTTTTTTCATTGTCTTGTAAGATAAAAATTATAAACATTATGCTGTCACATATTTTGTCTTTAAAACTCAGAGAGCTTTTAGATGCTTCATTTTCTAAAGGTCAAAGGCAACTTACAAGAATGAAAATGACAACTGTATATTATTATATATTATATATGTGTGTGTATGACATAAAGATAAATCCTGTTGAAGGCAAAATGATAAAATGAGTTCGGAGGGAAAATTAGGCCACACACAAAACATTGTACTAGTTATTAAAGGGAAACTAAGATTCTTTATAACCAAAAGAAGAAAAAATTCAACACAGGATTCACATTTTCAATCAAATAAACCATTGTTTTCTCTGACAAGGTAAAATCTAAGAAATTTCTGCTCTGGCTTTTCATTGAAGGATCACTGAGTAATATTGAGGGCAACAATCTAAACTATAACTATTCTGGATTTTTTCATGATTTGAATAGAGTTTTCATGTTCAGTTTGCTAATTACAATAACAGTGTTCTTGATAGGATAACTTGGTTGAAGTGATATTTGGCATAGGAGAAGTTATTAAGCTGTTTTTTTCCTTTTTCTCACAGGGAGTCTAATCTCCAACACTTATCAGTACTGGAACTAACTGACTCTGGTGCTTTAATGGCAAATAAGTTTGGTAAGGATTGGATTGTGTATGCATTTGATTTTAAATGTGGCACTTATTGCATATTCACTGAACGGGTCTTTTGCCATCTTTGCTATAAAAAGTTTGGCTAGGTGCTGCTGTCACTGTGAGAGGGTGTAAGTAAGCTGTGGCCTTAGACCCCTGGTTGTGACAAGGGGTCTTATGAAACTGTAGTCCCGGTGAGACATAAATGAAAGATGTTGTGTATATGTGTATTCACACTGCTGCCTTTTGGTTGTATATTGATACTCCACTGATAAATTTAACAAAATCCCTTTTTAAATTTACTTTACGGTAGCTTTTGTAATCTCGTATAATCAGCAGATATTCAGAAGCAGCCCCGCTCCTGCTTGAGAACCGTTCTGGAGAATTCGTTTTGTGTTGTTGTGGCATAACACTTGGACACTTGGGACTGTACTTATTGTCAACACTTTGTAGGGAAGATATATAAGAGACTAGTGAAAAGAAATGACTGCAGTGTTGATTTAAGTGGCTTTTTTATTGCATTGGTATAGTACTTTACAGTTTACAAACTGCTTTTATTTTTATTGCCATTTATACCAATGATGCATTTTATATTTTGAAATAATAAATGTTCTTTGTTATGGCCATAAAATGAATTTGTAGACTGTCTTAATTGAAAGTCGATATTACTATCACAAGTCGGTGATTGTTATAACTTTTTCTTTTTAAGTATCTTGCCCTCAGACAATTGTGGAATTATTCTTCCAAGAAGTTGCCAGAAAACACATTATATCTCATCTCTTCTCTCAACCAAAGGCACCTCTGAGCCAAACTGGGTTGAATTGGCCTGAGATGATTACTGCAATCACCAATTATTTATTGCAGCTCTTGTATCCTTTTATTTAAAAGCCACTAGAAAGGTTTCTTCTATCTAAATAGTCTAAGGCAGGGGTCCCCCACCCCCAGACCATGGACTGGTACCAGTCCATAGCCTGATAGGAACTAGGCCACACAATAGGAGGTGAGCGGCGGGCTGGCAAGCGAAGCTTCCCTGTATTTGCAGCCACTCCCCAGCACTAGCATCACTGCCTCAGCTCCACCTCAGATCATCAGGCTTTAGATTCTCATAGGAGCACCGGTCCCTGGTGCCAGAAAGGTTGGGGATCGCTGGTCTAAGGCTCTTCTTCTGCTTTCATAGTGAAGATTTTTAGCGAGGTTGGGTCCTTATCCCCCAATAAGAGATAATATTTATTTTCAAATGTGATCCCAATTTTTGGGTGTTTTTTTTTTTTGCTCAGGAGTTGAGCCACATTTTATTGGTGTGCACACATTTAATACCTAGTTCTCTTTTAAAGCATATATTCATCAAGTGTATTTGAATGGCTCTATATGCTAGAGACTGTGTTAGATGCTGGGTGTTCACTAGTACCAACAGCAGTCTCATACAATTTATCAGCTAGAATTAGAAATGACCACCTAGGGATGAAATACGTGATTTATCTCGTAGTTAATAATTGAGTTCTAATCTAGGTGAGTAGGATCCTAGTATATGACCTTTTCATTATCTTTGTCTAGTATTAAAGTTACATAGTTATGTCAAAAGAATTGTGCTCTGCCACTTTATCTGTACCTTTTTTTAAAATTAAGCCATTTCATGGAGTTCGACTACCCACTGTGGATGTTTTAGCTTTGCTTGAAAAGTAAAAAATCTCCTTAACTAGTGACTAGATGGCCTAGCAATCCCGGTTGCCTCTTTCTAGAATGTTTGATGGGAAATTGTCAGTATATACAATTGCAGGTGAGTACTATCGAATATTTCAGATTTTTTATTTTTGTAAAGAATGGAATTTCTGGAATTTTTTTCTTTGTAAATATTACCTTTATTTTAATTGTGCTGATAATAAGAACCATAATAATTTATAAATGATTGCACCAAAAGATACTCCAGAGATTATCTTTACTTCCATCTTTATGATATCAGTCCTAATACAATTTTTTCTGAAAGAGCCCCTTTTTAAAATAATCTCTATTAAGTTCTCTTTGTAGTAAAACAAATATACCATTGTCTTCATATTAATCTTTTACTGGAATCTAGTCATTAAAGCAGTAAATACCAAAATTGAAAAGGTAGAAAATGGCTAGAAAAGGTAGAAAGCCTTTGTGTGTTTACATATGTTATTGTTATTGGGGTCCTGTTTGCTTTCTTAAAATGTCTCATAGGCTAATAGGAGAATTGATTCATGGGATTAGGTTTTACTCTCCAGGCGATTTCAGGAAATTCAACTTTTGTATTGATTGGCCACTATCTTCTCTCGCTCTGTGAAGAACTTGGAAATGAGTATCTCCTTTCCTTAAATAGTATTTATTTTCTTAATCAGAAAGCACCTTTTATATCTTTAAGGATTATATTCAACTGCTACATCCCTGGTGTCAAGTCAATGTTGGTTCCTGTCGATTTATGCTGGGACGATGTTACCTGGTTACAGGAGAGGGACAGAAGGTAAACTGCATTTGAGTGATGAACAAACTTTAGTGCAAGGAGAACATTTAGTTTCCACCTAACTAGGTGGGAGGGGATGCATAGAATCCTTTAGATAAGGATAAAGAAGATTACGAGTGTCATAGAGGGCCACGATATACCTGTGCGGACTGTTCGGCTTTATGTACTTTACAGAATAGTTAGGACAGAGGAAGATATAAAGAAAACAGTAAAGCCCTCCTTCCCTTGTGCAAATGTTTTTAGGGATACATTTTTGTAAATAAAATTTATTTCTCAATTATATGTTCATTATACCTTTTTTTTAATGCTGCTGTTTTCCCCATTAAACAATCATATACTTACCACTCAAATTCTACAAATGTTAACATATTGCTGTAGTTGCTTTATTGTGTATTTGTCCATCAGTTATTAAAGTTTACTTCTTAATAGCATTTAAGTTTAAAAGTAAGATAAAATAAATATTAAGTAATGCATCAGATAGAATTTAGAATGGCAGAACTTGTGAATATAGTCAGCAGTCTTAAACAATTTGGGGTGGGTTTTTTTTGGCTTTCCCTCGTACATAGGCACCTAGAATTAGAACAATCCACTATAAGTCACTTTGCGTTTTTTTATTTTCCAGGCTCTGGAATGTTTCTGCCAGGCAGCATCTGAAGTGGGCAAAGAGGAATTCTTGGATCGCTTGATCCGGTCAGAGGATGGGGAGGTCGTGTCCACCCCTAGGCTGCAGTATTATGATAAGGTGCTTTATGTCATGGTTTGGCCCTTCTTCCCCCACCCTATGTAGAACTGTATCTGAAATGTATTACTTAGGTATTTTTGGAGAATAATATAGAAATTTAATTGTTCCCTGAACTTCCAACTAAAGAGAAAATGAATTTGCCTAGAGAAATTAAAGAAACATTTTAATTAAATTTGATAAGTGTTTTTAACTTGAACGAAGTACGCTTCATGATATAATTTTATTAGCCCAGTCATCGTTAGAATTTTATTACTTAATATTAGTCTTGCCGCTATCTCAAAGAGTTAACCTGTGATGTTTATGTGGCCTTAGTTCATGCTTTGGCCCTCGGGTGGGTGACCCTCCTGACCCTTCCACCGACCAGTCTTTCCTCTGGTAACTCAGCTGTAACGATAGTGGCCTTTCTACCATCTCCTGCAAGCCAGGCACATACCTTTTTTCCTTTGGGACCTTTCTTTCTGCTGTTCCCTCAGCCTGGAATAGTCTTCTTCCGGATAGGCAGGTTTGTTACACCCTCATTTCATTCAGGTCACTGCTCATGTGTCACCTCCTCAGCAAGTTCCTCCCTGCCTCACCTGTGTGGAATAACTCTGTGCTCACGCTCTCGTGCCTGCTTGTTCTCTCTCCCATAGGTACATGCAGACTGAGGCATGGTTTTCAATCTCCTTGCCCACCTTATTCTTCTTTATAACATTTGGCTGTTCTTGATATTGTATTTTTAAGTATCTACGTGTTATTTGTTATCTGGATTTCCCTCCCAAAAGTAATTGCAACCAAGGGCTGTTCATTGCTTGTTAAAGAGATAAATGAATTTATACTAAAATAGATTTGTAGCTCTTAATAACTTTCTACCATTCTACTAATGAGAAAATTATTTTGAATTCTAAAGATTTTTAATAGGAGGCCAGATAGATTTGAAGGATCAATAAATCCCCTGGAATTATGTGCAAAATATTTTGTTTTGTTTTTTCTGTAGAGAGGCTTGATGGCTTTCATTAGAAGAAAGTTACTGATTTAGAGTTCAAAAAAGTTAAGAATCACTGCTCCAGTAGACGCCACAGTGGGGCTTGGAAAGAAAATACTAGAGTTCTCGCTCGCAGAAATAAATCAAGATGTGCTAATATTTAATATAAGGATTGACTCTGGTGCCTTTAGTTGGTCCTTTTACCACGTGGTCACTTATCACTTAGTCTCAAGTTAGGCATCTGTGGGAAGAGTGAGTGTGCCACAGCTAGCGGCAGTGGTGCATAATGGCATACTCGTCATTTGATTTCATTAGGTTACGTTTGCCTGATTAAATTGATTACACATTATATTGCTTAATCTTCATGAAAATCACCTTTACAATATGGACGTGGCTTTTAAAATGTTTGCAATGAAGCCAGATTGAAGATTATAATAACAAAGAAAGTACAACCAAATGAAGAAAATTTAGGGCTAACACTTCTGCCTTTGACACAGGCTCTTCATCAGCCATGTTGCAAGGTAAAAACAGTGACAGTCTATAATCAGATCTGACAAGAATCAGCCAGAAACAATTGAACTTTTCAGGAATGCTATTTTAAAATCTAAGTAAGTATACCTTGAATTGAAATGTCAATTCAAGATAGTACAAAACCATGAAAATTATCAAGACATTTAGCATCCTAATCACGTGTGGTGGAGTATAAATCGGTTACAGCCACTTTGGGAAACTGTCAGTATCTGGTAGCTCCAGTCATACTCTATGACTGAGTAACTGCAGCTCTAAATATATCTAGACAGACAGACATACTAACCAAAAGAGCTATGTGATTATGTTCCAAGCAGCATATTCATAAAAGTCATGTACGAGAAACAACTCAAGTGTTCATTAACAGAATGGATCAATGAATTATGGTATATTTTTTCAATGAAATGAATTGCTGCATGTAATAACATAGATCAGTCTTTCAAACATGTCAAGCAAAAGAAGGCAGACATAAAAAATACGTACCATAAGGTTGTTTCCATGAAATTAAAAACAAAGCTATTAAAAGTCAGTAGTGGCTGGAGGAAGTAACATGAGGGCTTTGGTGTGCTGATATATTATCTTAATTTGGGTTCTGGGAACATGAATATGTTTACTTTGTGAACAGCCAACAAGCTATATACTTAGGATTTGTTTACATTTCTAAGTATATGTTATACTTCAACGAAAAGTATAACCTTAAAAAAAAAAAACTAAGCATCCAGAACAAAAAAAGGATGTTTTTGTACTGTGAATAAAGAAAAGAAAGCAAATAATAAGTACTAATAAATATAATGTTAAGCTATTTTTATCCTTCATTCTTTATAAATTTATATTTTGAGTGTGTTATACACATATTAGAGAATGTGTGTATAAATGTGCACGTAAGGAGGAGTATTACACAGACGTTGTTAATAGAGTGGACAATTTAAAAAGTTTGAAGAGCGCTGTTCCGTGTTGTATTAGAAATGAGTTGTATCAAACATTAATGTATATTTTTTAGGGTTTTTATAAGGCGGTGGTGTTAATTTATTTACTAGGCTTTAAATTCATCTGTGACCTAAACAGCAATAGGAATAGTAGTGAAATTGTCTTTGTTCCTTCATTCAACAAGTACTTACTGAGAGCCTATTATATCCTGAGCACTGAGGATAGAGCTGAGAACAGAAAAGACCAATAGAAAGTTTTTACAACAAGCCTGTTATTGAACAGTAGAATCTAAAGGAAAATCTTAAATATTGACCAGATAATCCTGTTCATCTTGTTAGCACTTTTGATTTAATCTTGACTTTGCCAAGTTATCTAATTGATTTAAAGTTATATTTCAATTTGAAGTGCACTAGCATATTAATTTTAATGGAAATTTCTTTTATTTCTCTTTAGGTTTTACGTCTACTAGATGTTATTGGTTTGCCTGAACTGGTTATTCAGTTGGCTACATCAGCAATTACTGAAGCAGGCGATGACTGGAAAAGTCAGGTAAGAACTAACTATAATCTAGTTCTTTCTTTTGAGGTTTGTCATGGATGTGATATTTTAATTTCATTTGTCCTTTTTCTCCATATTTTTGATACTTTAGGCTACTTTAAGGACATGCATTTTCAAACATCATTTGGATTTGGGTCACAATAGCGAAGCGTATGAGGCCTTAACCCAAATTCCTGATTCCAGCAGGTAGGTAGTGAGCCTCAGTCTTTTAGAGAAGGCGATTTGCCAACCCTGTTTAATCCACTAAGACAGTTCACCCTCGTGTCCCTTTTTTCTTCTTAGGCAGTTGGATTGTTTACGACAGCTGGTAGTGGTTCTCTGTGAACGCTCTCAGCTCCAGGATCTTGTAGAGTTTCCCTATGTGAATCTGCATAATGAGGTAATTTTATTTCTCCCCTGATGACCGGACACAACTATGGTGCTTGTCCTGATAGTTTCTAACTTTGATATCTGATTGCTTCCCCTTCCTTAGGTTGTGGGAATAATTGAATCACGTGCCAGAGCTGTAGACCTTATGACTCATAATTACTATGAGCTTCTATATGCCTTTCACATCTATCGCCACAATTACCGAAAGGGTAAGCAGTTGAAACCAACAGTTATACTTGGAGTCAACCTTATCAGTTTAATCATGTTTTACAAAAATATTGTGTTTGACCTATGTAATTTTTACCTTATTTTTACCATTGGACAAGTGTTCTCTACAAGCATTTGGAGAAATTATGTTTAAGGGCAAGATAAGCTTTGTCCTTTTGAAAATTACATGTTAACATTAAAGATACGTGCTTTCATTCTAGAACATTCTTGAAGCATTTCCAGTGAGATGGCATTATACATATATCATTTATCTGATTTTTTTTTTTTTTTTTTTGGCAAGGGAACCATTGATTGACCTCACAGATTGCAAGGACCTTGTCAGTTTACAATCCCTTATTTTTTTTTTACGCTTACAGCACTTGATCTTCCTAGGCGGTCTCCCATCCAAGTACTAACCAAGCCCGACCCTGCTTAGCTTCCAAGATCAGACGGGATCAGGCTTGTTCAGGATGGCATGGCCATAGACTCATTTATCTGATTATAAAAGAAACTTTTCTGTATAGGCATCTTGCATTCTTGTGGCTGGTTTTTGAGTTCCTGTGCCATTTTGCATTGACCTCTTCTTCCTTACTTATTTTTGCTAATCCTCTTGAGAGTAAGTTGCAGACATCAGGACTCAATGCAGAAATACTTCCCATGTGTCTCCCTCCTAAGGACGTTTTTTTATATAATCTCAGTACAATTATCAAATTAATGAAATGTAACGAATTTTGTGAATTAAATGTACATGTAGTGCTATAATCTAATGTGCTGCTCATACTTAAACTGTGCCAATTGTCATAATGATTTTTATTTAATAGTACATTCCTCACTACTTTCCTTACTCTCTGATCTAGAATCATGTACTGCATTTATTCATCATAGTCTCTTTTAATCTGAATCACTTCTTTTAGCCTTACTTTCCCTTTAAGGACACTGATAGTTTTGAAGACTATAGTCCAGTCATTTTTGTAGAATATATTTTAATTGGAATTTCTATGATGACCAAAGTCTTTATCAGAACAGCTAAAACGAAAGAATTGCATGTCTGTGTTAAGATCATACTTTACAAGATAAGCATTGTAGTCCCTTTTGGAACGTCTAACATTTTTATACCATTTTCACTCAGAATTTTTCATTAGATTTCTTGCTAATTTTCATTGGAAAAAATGGATTGAAATAATTTGTAGGCATGGTCTTAATATTCCTAATGGCTGAACATGTTTGCACATTTTTTATTTTCTTGACTCATACAGGAAGGGAAATACAGGTTAAAGATCTCCCACTGTTTGCTTCCACAATAACAACATCCATTACATCAGTCTGTTTAATACCAGTTTAGCTAGATTAATGTCCAGGTCTTTCTTGAGCAAGGCTGTTTTTCTAACAAATGTCTTACATATTGCAGGCATTCAAAAATATTGATTGGAATGAAAATAGTTTCTTTTGAAAACTGAAAGAGAATTTTTAAATGCTGTTTAGTTTCTGGAGTCCCATGCTGTCTCAAAAAAATATTTTTTTTCAACCTGTGTAAAGCATTATAAAAATAAGAGTGTGTTCTTGAGCAGAACATGCCAACATTTCTTGGTCTCAGAATCCTGGCTGGGGATAAATGACAGTTTGGCTGAGACTAGCTCTCTAAGCTAATCTTCTGTCCTGTCTGGAAATGTAGTACCTAAAAGTCAAAACTAACATTTTACATGATTTTTTAAAAATTGTGGTAAAGTATATAAAGCATTAACTTTACTATCTTAACCATTTTTAAGTGTTCGATAGGGTTAAGTAATTTGTGTTACTGTTTAACCAATCTCCAGACCTCTTTTCATCTTGCAAAACAGAAACTCTATACTCATTAAACAACATCCCATTGTTTTTTTAATCTTGTGTTAAAACATAAGTTGATAATTTATTACCCGTAGTAAACAATATGCTACTTTTTTAAACAAGAGTTATTAGCATTCAGAAACCAGTTTTTTTAAGTGTGGTAAAATACACATAACATTTACCCCCTTAACTGTTTTTAAGTGTACAGTTCAGTAGTGTTAATTAAGTATATCCACATTATTATGCAACCAATCCCCCCAATTTTTTCATCTTGCCAAACTGAAACTCTATACTCATTAAACAATTCTCCATTCCCCTCTCCCCCAGCCCTTGGCAACCACCGCCATTCTACTTTCTGTCTCTATGAATTTGGCTACTGGAATCATACAGTATTTTTGTGTGTGCAACTGGCTTATTTCACTTAGCATAGTGTCTTCAAGGATCATCCATGTTGTAGCATGTCAGAATTTCCTTCCCTTTTAAGACTCTCACTGTATAGTATTCCATTGTATACATATATCACATTTTATTTATCTATCAATGGGCACTTGGGTTCCCGCCATCTTTTGGCCATTATGCATATTGCTGCTATGAACAAAGGTGTACAACTATCTTTTCAAGATCTTGCTTTCAATTTTGTGAAGTATATACCTAAAAATGGAATTACTGGATCATAAGGTAATTACATTTTTGATTTTTTGAGGAACTGCCATACTGTTTTCTATAGTGGCTGCACCAATTTACATTCTGTCCAGCAGTGCACAAGGGTTCCAGTTTTTCTACATCCTTACTAATGTGATTTTCTGTGGCTTTAAGTTAAACTCAATTTTGTTTTAAATTTTAATTTAAATTTGATAAGTAAAGCAAATTCTGTGTCTCTAAAGAAACACATTTTTGTAATTCTAATGTCTGATTTATTGTTGCCTCATAGCTGGCACAGTGATGTTTGAGTACGGAATGCGTCTTGGCAGAGAGGTTCGAACTCTCCGGGGACTTGAGAAGCAAGGCAACTGTTACCTGGCTGCTATTAATTGTTTACGACTTATTCGTCCAGAATATGCGTGGATTGTGCAGCCAGCATCTGGTGCAGTGGTATGAAAACTTTCATTTTGGAATCTGAAGATCATTTATTTGATTTGGTCTTTTCAAAACTATTACCTCATTTTGCTTCATTTCATTTAAAATTTCTACTGGGGTATTGTGAACTTAATCCCTTTTCGCAGTAATTCAGTTGTTATATATTACTACCCCTTTAGTTCCCAAGTTTAGAATTATTGTAAAAACAAGTATTGCTGAGTGGTTTTGGAGTTAGATTAGACTAACTTCAGGTAAATTAATCTTTTGCTGTCCAGTTATCCTTTTGCATAAAATAGGGATGATTGGAATAATGTCTACCTTATAGGAATGTTTGGGTATTAAATGAAGTAATACATGTAGAAATTGCTTAGACCAGTGACAGTGCCTGGCCTACAAAAAGTGCTCAATAAATGGTAGTAGCTGCTTTTACTTCATTTATTTCTGTAAATTCAGTCTACAATTACTTTTTTAAAGGACATGCACTTGGAATCAATTTTTCCTGTTGTGCTGATGGGGTTATATATGCCCAGCTGCTTATATTCAGTAGTTCTTGCATTTGCTAGGCTGTTTCCCAGGGTTATGGGTGGAGACTATAACTCTGGAACCAAGGAAGATCAGGTGGTTTATATGGAGATCAAATCTATGTTCCTGGACTCAGTAGCATGTTATAGCCAAGTGAGCCAGCTTGGCACAAACTCCATTTCTTTGTCTGCTAGTTACAGTAGCTTTGTAGGAAAAGCTGTGCTAGTTGAAATAAACATGGTTTATATTGAGAGAATTTAAGCATGGATGCGCTGGATCACAGTTAATGACATCAGAAATAAAATACTAAGTTTTCACAAATGGGTTGTTTGTATTTTTAGTATGATCGCCCCGGAGCATCCCCTAAGAGGAATCATGATGGAGAATGCACAGCTGCCCCAAGTGAGTTGGGGTCTCACACTGATCTTGGCTGGACAGTAATTATATTGTGGTATTATAGTAGTAGTATTTATATTTATGTATTTAGTATTTATATTATATATATTGTAGCGTACTACATATTATATACATATTGCAGTTATTGTAAAAATGTTGCAAAATTCCTTTGTGTATTTTCAATATTTTAATCTGCTAAAGGTTGGTCATTTCATAGCCTTTTGAAAATTTTGGCTGTATGAGACATGAAATGCTTTTTATAAAAGTGTTTTTATTGCTTGTTGTATTTAAAACAGCTTAGTACCAAACTTCTGTTTAATCAGGTTCCTTTGATATTACCACAGAGGCATGATAACCCTTTCTTAAAGAGTCTGGGCTCTAGAACTGGACACTCCTGGTTTTAGTTCTGCCTCTCACATTGGGCATGTTCCTTTTTTGCTGGTAGAGATAACAATATTTCACGGTCATGAGAGTTAAGTGACATTATATGTAAAGTACCGAGTAAACACCTCCCCAACTGCAGCTATTGTTATTAGAGCACTGTTTTGACTTGACTCAGCTGTACATGTAAAGCAGGGATGTTGCTTTATTTTTTAAGTGAGGTTTTATTGAACCTTCTGTTTTCTCCCCATCTTCATGCCTTTGGAAATTAAACTGAATGTTCCTTAATGTTTAATGGAAATTGACAAGTCGAGTTAGTCTAATTGGCGCTTCTTTTGTACTTTTAAAATTGAAAATGTTTGTCTTTGGCTTATAGCAAATCGGCAGATTGAAATCCTAGAACTGGCAGATCTGGAGAAAGAGTGTTCCCTGGCTCGCATTCGCCTCACTTTGGCTCAGCATGATCCGTCAGCAGTTGCAGTTGCAGGTAACAGTTCAGTCTGTCAGTACCAGCAGCATATTTTAGGGTCAGGTAGTGGACCTAGGATGCTAGACGGGTATAAAGCATGTCATTGTTATTCTGAGATATTCATTAACAAGCCATCTTTGGGGTCTTTGGGCTCATTGGCATAGACCGCTGGTTGCACTAAATAGCACTTTTCTGTTTCCACAGGAAGTTCATCAGCAGAAGAGATGGTCACTCTCTTGGTTCAGGCTGGCCTTTTCGACACTGCCATATCGCTCTGTCAGACTTTTAAGCTTCCCTTAACACCAATCTTTGAGGGACTTGCTTTCAAGTATGTATGACATTGTCTTTTATGGTCTTAATTTTCTAATGCAGAAATAACTGTTGCTTAGTGTGTAGCAGTGGTCACATGAGCCAGTACCCTGTAAACCAGTTGTGCTTTAAAGAAGTGTTTTTCTTTAGTCAATACAAAGATTTTTTGTTTCTTTAGTTGATCGTGATTTTTTAAATCTTGATTTCTAGCTTCTCTTGAGAAATCAGAAGACCTGGCATTGACCCACATTCCCAAATGACAGTAGATAACCTAGGTTAAGTAGTAGTGTCCATTTTAGACAAGGCACATGTTTCTTCAGTCCTTTAGGACATCTTTTGGCTTCTGTAAGCATTATTTAAAAATCCTCTGTATTGAAGTTACTTTAAACTTAAATAATAGTCAAATAGTTTGCGAATTGAAAATATTTTTTAAACTTTCAGAATTTTTTATCATCAATTTTCTCTTTGAAATAAATTATCTCTTAATATTTATTGATGGCCTTGTGGGTCATTCAGTCATGAGGCTCTGAGGGGAGGGAAGAGCCAGTGCCCCAGCAGTGAATTTGGCAATAGACTAGAGCTGAAGTTGTCTTATCTCTAGTTTTACTAACAAAATAAGGTGGTGCTTTTCAGCAAATTAGTTTATTTTGTATGTGGAACTTTTTTTTTGGCAGATGCATCAAATTGCAGTTTGGAGGAGAGACAGCACAAGCAGAAGCCTGGGCCTGGCTAGCAGCCAATCAGCTCTCATCCATCATCACCACGAAGGAGTCCAGGTACAGCCTTGGTGTTCGCCCGACCCCGCGGGGGCTTAGCCTCCAGATACTTCCCTGGTGCACCCAGTTAGTGTCTGCCTGTCTGTACTTTAGTGTGTTTGGTATCCTCCTCTAACAACCCTCAGTAAACTTCCCTTCCTTGAATTGCATTTACAATTTGTATTATGCAGCTTAGCACTTTAGAAATGTAGCATTTTACAGTTTGGGAGTCTTTCAACCTCAGTATTGTTCGTATTTTGGAAATTTGGAACAAAGAAGATAAGTGAATCGTATGGTCAAGTTATATATGCAGTTAGTGGGAGAGAAATATAAGAGCCTAAGTCATTTAGTTTTTCTCTAGTACTACCCTTAAGTCGCATTGACCCTAGTAATATTACTTGCCATTTAGCTATATTATCAATTCAGTTGTGAACCTCTGCAGTTTTTTTCCTTGTAAATATGTGCTTTGAATGGTACTGTAAATACCTGTTAAGAATCTGGAACTCATTAGTCCTTTCTGCTTTTATCAAGTGCTACAGATGAAGCATGGCGACTACTATCAGCTTACCTGGAAAGGTACAAAGTCCAAAACAACTTATACCACCACTGTGTAATCAACAAGCTTTTGTCTCATGGAGTACCTCTGCCAAATTGGCTTATAAACAGTTATAAGGTAAGTGGTATCTTCACTTGTAGAGACTAAGAAGCTGATCTTTATCATTCAGAATAACCTCATAAGATGATTAAAAAGAAAAAAAGAGTGATCTATGGACATACACTTTGGGCAGCTTCTCAATCGTAGCTAAAAACAAAACAGTTCGACTTCAGTTCCACATGAAGTACCAGGTGATTAGATTTTAAGATCTGCAGGTTAGTAAGTTAATGTCTGCTTGTGCCCTCACTGAACAATGAGTATATATTTAGAACAATGAGTATATGCATGACACAGTATTTACTATACATTACTCAAGAAATTCACAGGAGCGGGTGGAGTAGTTTTCAAATAAGTTATAACAGTGTTTCTTTCAGTTTTTGTCAAAATTGGGTTTTTGGATTGCTTGCATTACAATTATTTGGGTAATGGGCTTTTTCAAAATACAGATTATTGTGCCTCGTCTCACACTTACAGAATCAAAGTATCAGATCTAGGACCAGGATCTATTTTTTAACAAGCACTTAATTTGATTTGATGCACTCATGGGTTTGAGAACTACTTGTATCTGAAATAAATTGGAAAGAATAGGGAAAGAAAGAGTGTAAAGCTTAAAATCCAGAAAATCGATTGGTTTTTAAGTTAGAAAATAGAGAATCAGATGGTAAAGGTTGATTGTGATCAGTCAGAATATAGAAATCATAATTAATGTAAGTAGAGCCCTTCCATACTGAGGCCCTATTCACTTTTCTCTCACCCTAAGTTATTACAGATTTGACTCAGGTTTTTAAAGTGGTGATTCTTTGAACTTCTTTTGCATTTGTCAGTCATACATTTCTGAGAATTAATGTGAACATTCTGTCTTTTTAGTTCTCAGCATTTCTGGGAAGGTTTGTTGACTTTCACTAACGTGGACACAGTTGAAAATAATTAATATGTATCTTAGATCACAAAACAGGAGAAATACCTTAACAGATAGGGTCTCACAAGGTGTTTAAAGGGTAACTGGGCTGTTGGGAATCCAGCCCATTCCCAAGATAAATAAACGAAGATAAGTAAACAAAGGTGCTCATTTATTCATATTGAGAAATAGAAATGCAAGGGAGACAGGCACTCAACACCCTTTGGTCATTGCCCAGGTAAGGTGGAAACAGATGTTCTTATTCACTGACTCTTTACAGAAGGTTGATGCTGCTGAGTTGCTGCGTCTGTACTTAAACTATGACCTTTTAGAAGAAGCTGTGGATTTGGTTTCAGAATATGTGGATGCTGTTCTGGGGAAAGGACATCAGTACTTTGGAATTGAGGTAGGCATGTGTACGCATTTCTTTAATTCTATATCATCACACTAAGTAAAACCAGGATCTGAAAATAAATTGAACTATAGAATAGTGGATTTAACCTTTACTATTAGTAGTTATACAACTAGTTTTCTCCAAGATCCAGTTTCCTGTTTATAAAATGGGAATACATTTCATTTTTCTCTATCAAAGGAATGTGGTTTTAGTTAGTATTTGGAAGAGGGAGGTAAATAAGAACAAAATGGTATTTTTTGTGTGCCAAAGACCCTGCCAAGTCTCTACCAGTGTATTCTCATTTAATCCTTACAACAGTGCATGAGAGATTGTTTTAATCCTTTTTTTTTTTTTTTTTAACCCATGAGGAAAGAGAGGCTCGGAAGTTAAATAAGTTGCCAAAGCTTAGACAGATGGTAAATAGAAGAGGTAGGTCTAAAATCTAGGTCTCGTTAACTGTAGAGCCAAGCTCTTCAACTCTAAGGAAAGTAAGTATTCAGAACTTCAAAAGTTAAACGTTCCTTTTCCAAATATTTTTCCAGATAATTCCAATCTAAATTTTAGACTAAAAATAGTATCACTCATTGACAGTTTAGAGTTTTGTTGAATGTGTTTATCCTTAATAGGATGAACTTGGGAGCCTTAGGTCTCCTTTAAGATAAGAGATGGCATGAGTTTAAAAATATATTTGATTTAACTGAGAAAAGGACAAGTTCCCAGTTGAAAAGAGAAGGGGGGGTCCAAACTTCATATGTGTATATATGTGTGTACTCATGCACACATTCATAGTTTCTTATAGTGAAAAAAAAAAATAAGTAAAGCATTTTTTGTGATCAGGGCCTGTGACAGTAACTACCCAGGAGAAATGGTTCACTTTGCAGATTTTCTTCAAACAATATTTTTCCTTTCAGTTTCCACTGTCTGCAACAGCTCCAATGGTGTGGCTTCCATACTCTTCTATCGATCAGCTTCTCCAAGCTCTAGGAGAAAACAGTGCCAACGGTCACAACATTGCAGTAAGTCACCAAATTACACCTTTTAGCTTGCTCTTCAGTTCTCAAAGATTAAGGAGAACAGAGAAGTCCAGTTTTATCAGTAGAATCACAAAGCAGACTCCTATACTGAATAGTAATTAAACAAAGCAGAGTGACTAACCTCTTTATTAAGGGAGGTCTGGTTGGTGACTAATAACCTCAAGCTTTGTTGGTCCTTGACTTCTGTAATGATTTCCTTTTCTCCTATAGCTGTCTCAGAAAATACTTGACAAATTGGAGGACTACCAGCAAAAAGTCGATACGGCAACACGGGATTTATTATATCGTCGAAACTTGTGATCTGGATGGTTGCCTAGCCTTTGTAACCGCTTGGTGCCTCTTAGGGCTTAAGACTTTACCCTACAGGAACCCTGTCCTCCAGCCTGATTTTTAGACCCGTAAATGATGTGTACAACATTCAAGTCGCCATTCTGTGCAGGAGAGGAGTGCACGTGAGTCACAGGACCTGTGCTTGCTGGTGGTGCTAACACAATTTCTGGTTTCAACCTTGGTCTCAAACAGCTGCTTTTGTATATGATTCTCAAGCTTTTTTAGAGTTTATATTTTTTTAAACTACCGAAGACATTCTTTATCTGCAAATCAAAACCCACTTTCACTTTCCAAAGTAGCTGATGGTTGTTGGTTTGTTGTAGCTGACCACCAAAAGCAGTCACTGCAAATCCTTTCATTCTTCCTTATCACTTTTTGTATTTCAACGGAATTATTTTGGTCCAAAACTGACATGTATTTTCTGTATTGTGAACAGAGGCTAATGATTTTACGTACTCTTTTCATTATTTATTGTGGAGTTTTTGTATGATCTTCAATAAAGTATTTAACAATTTGCCTAGATGAAGCTTAAAATGATGACCAGCTGTCAAAGAAGATATCTTATATTGAATCTGGTTCTGAAGCTAAAGTTGAGTAAACTCTTAGCTAAGAAAAAATTAGAACTCCGTCTTGGAAAATAACAGATTTTCAAAGTGAATTCTGTTAACTTCTATGATTTACGATAATCAAGCCGGACTTGATCATACAGTTAGTCTAATAATGTATTGGATCAAAATATAAACATTCCTGGTCAGATTCAAAAGCATTCATGCCCACAAATTTGGAGAAATGAAAAACAAAATCTTGTATTTTATTCTGTATGTTAAAATTTATCTTTTAAGGAAATGATCTGTATACTACTTGCTTGTATGCCCTTTGACCTTTCTTGAGTTTTTCATAAGCCTTTAATTTTTATACTATCAATACCATATTTACATTATATATTTTAAATAACAATGTGAGTTTTCCTGTTGTACTGTTATTGGTAGATATCGCGGTGTATGGTTCTTTTTACATTTTAGCTCTGCCATGATTAATATGAAGCGTTTGAGGCAATTGGGAATTGAGAGAGCCCTTGCCCTTCCAGCTCTATGAACCTGTGGCTTCCAACTCAGGCCAGAAATATATTTTGACCTCTGTACACATTTATCACCAAAAGAAAGGTTTCACAGAAAATGTATCCTCACTTAGTATGTACCCTGATGTCTTCAGGAGTGACTAATGGATCAAAACCCACATCCGGAAAATATCAAACCATGTTGTAGCCATTTCTGGAGGTCAAAAAGTAACTTGAGACCAGCCCTGTTACAGAAACCTGTCCATGTGCGTTGCTGATAAAAGCAGTGGTTTCCATGGGGGCAGTTCACAAGACTGACCAGCTTTTCCTGTCCTATTTGGGTTCAAGACCTAGAACCCTTGCTGGAGCCAACCCAGTTCTTCTGTCCGTTTTCTTCCACCTTCCTCACTTTGATTCCCAGCCAAAGCAGAAGGTGCCCACATTCTCTCACTTCATTTTTCTCACCTGTTTTGGTCTGCATTTTTATTTTCTGGACAATGTTATATTTTAATAGTCCATGTAAGCATCATTATTCCTTGTTTTTTTCCAACTCAGGCATTTTTCTGAATACAAAAAAAAATGTTAAAATGGCTCCTTCCTTTTTTGGTACTTAACTACCATTAAATAACAGTGTGACTCTTATAGGAACACTTTATAGTTCTTAAATAATTTAACAAAATGTAATAAGTCCTTACCTTACCAGCCTATGACAATAAAAGTAGATATCATTTCTGTTAATACAGTTTATGACATACTGAGTCTCATATTAACCATTCTTACCAGCTTTATCACTATGATTTTTGTGACCTTCCAATAAAGCTAATACATTCTACAAAGCCACCTTGGCAGTATATTGTTAACCTCTGCCAGCTCTCCTCACCAAAACAGCTTAAGAGCCCTAGTGCTCAGCTCTCACCAGTTCACTACTGGCTCTCTTTGCCCCATTCTCATTCCCTCTCAAAGTCCAGGTCGTATAGTTTCCTAAAACTTCACTGAACAGTTAGGGGTAAAGAAAACAAAAGCTTAAAAACCTGGTACAGGATTGGAAGCTTACAGAAACCATCAACTGTGCCCATCCCCACAGATTCCTCTATTGGCCACTCTTAAGTTCCCAGCGTGCTCTGGTGTGGGCAGATACCAACATTCCCCTCGCTAAGGGGAATGTAAATATAAGGGTGATTCATAATTAGTCAACAAAAAGTATCAGTGAACATATTCTAGGTGACAACCTAATTTACCTTAACCTATACTACATTTTTTCTACTAGAACACAGTATAAATTATAGAAAGTTCTAAAGTTTCCTTTAATCACCAATCTTTCCAACTGTGTACCTAAAATTCTCAAATTAAGAGCAACAATATAATCAATAACTCATCATTAACCCCCAAGCCACAAGAATATACCTTTCTACATCTGCACAGAACTCCAACATAAGACCAATTTATTATTCAAAGGACCATTTCTTTCAGTAAATGACGTGTCACGGTTTAAATGAACATCATAGAATACAAAGTTAAATAATGTGGTTTAATAAAGAATACATAGTATCTGGTCCTTGACCCTGATTCCTGGCACAGAGCTTCAAAAACCCTTGGAATTTCCTGAATGATGGAATATTATGCTAATGAGGTGATTCTTGGTGGGGCCTTAATTTCAGAATAGGGCCAGTCACCAGGAAGACCAACCCTGTGATAGTAATTATAGGGTTGGACCTTTGGGCCAGCCCAGCCTCCTGGGAGGACAGGAGGCCTGGAGATTGAGTTCAATCACAGACACAGTGGCCAATGATTCGATGAACCATGCCTAAGTAATGAATTCTCAGAAAAAATTGGGCACCAAAGCTAAATAGATTTTCCTGATGGGAGAACACTGATGTGCTAGGAGGGCACCAGATCCTGATTCCACAGGGAGGCAATATGGAAGCTCTGTGCTTCCTCCTAGACCTTGCCCTGTATGTATCCTTTTTAATAAACTATAATCATGAGTATAGTACTTTCCAGAATTCTGTGGATGGTTCTAGAGAATTAGCAAACTCAAAGAGGTCATGGGAACCGCTGACTTTATAGCCAGTTAGAACTGTGGTGGCCTGGGGACCTCGCTCGGAGCTGGCTTCTGAAGTAAGGGCAGTCCTCTGGGGGACTGAGCCCTTAAACCTGTGAAGTCAGGCTAATGTCCGGAGATCACCATCAGAATTGAGCTGATCAGCGTATGCCCAATTGGGGGTGAGACAGAATTAACAGTGTAGATAAATCAACACATACACATAAAACTTCACTCTTCCCTACTGCAGCTGGGACTTCTGTGGACAGTCCACCTCTACAGGTAACCCCCTGTTGAAGTTCCAAGAGTTACAGCTCTAAAAGGGATTCAGGAAGGTCAGCTTTTTTGTTTGTTTGTTTGTTTGTTTTTTAAATTAACATCAAATACCAAGTAAAGACATCACCCACCAAATAAACGTTTATTTGAAAATAAACGTTTATTCAAATAACTGCTCTTCCCAGGTTTTACTTGTCAAATGTCAGTCCTGATAATTTGGTTTTACTGAAATAACATCACCACACACACACAAAACCTCAGTAATTCCAGAGGTGCTTAGGACCCTGGCAATCAAGGATCAGGCCTGATTTTTCTTTAAAAGGAGTGACTGACCACATTTACCCATTCTGAGTCTAGACATAGGCAAAATTGTAAAGAGCCAGATAATAGTTGGGGCTTTATAGTCTACATACAGTCTCTGGCATGTATATTTTTGTTTGTTTCTTTGTATAACCCTTTAAAAGGCAGGCCTAATTTAGCCATAATTTGCCCACCCCTGGTCCAGTTCCTTAACACCTGTGAGGCCAACAACAGCAAAACATGTCTCCCTATAAAGCCAGTGGCTCTCAACACTGGCTAAGCATTGAAATAACCTAAGAGCTTTTTAAAAAATAATTGAAATGGGCCCTACACTCCCACCTTCATTCAACTGATTCAGATTCTTATATTGTTTTAATACTCTCCAGATGGTTCTAAGAAGAGCCAGGGTTGAGAACTCTGGTTATAAACCTAACAGCCGCCTCCAGAAATTTAAGTTTACTCCAAGAAAAACAGCCTTTCACATATCTATGCATTGTGATTTGGCTCATAATCTCAGCTTGGGTCCAGCCAGTTCTATAATAGGATCTGGACTTTTACTTAAACAAAAGGCTCATTAATAGTAAAAATAGCTACCATATAATGATTGCTTATTTCGTTCCTGGTACAGTGTTTTACAGTTGCAGAAACAAGTTTAGAGAAATTAAACTTGTTCAAGTGATCATACCTGGAAGGTGCTGGAGCTGAGTTGTGTGAATCCAGATGTTTGGTTTCAGAACTCCTAGGCACAACTTCCGTATTTCAAGGCCTCTCTCCTCAAGAAATAAATCCAGAAACTGCTAATAGCTTCAAAACAGCAAATTCTTCTGTTTTCTAGCTGTTAATTTTTCAGGTCTTGGGCACAATTCAGATATTCCTTGCATAGGCAAGAAAAAGAAATAACTTTTACCACTTATTTCAAGTTTGTATATATTCATGCACAATATTCATTGAAAAACTGAGTGCTTATGTTCCGGAATGTGCATTTCATATACAGGGAACAAAACAGACAAGTTACTGCTTTCACAGCTTTTACATTCACCAATCTGAGAATTCACCTATAAATAGGGGATAATAGTATCTACCTGTAAGGTTGTGGTGAGAATCAAATGTAATTCTACACGTAGACACTGCCTGACACATAGTTAAGTGCACAAAAAATGTTTTAGATATTAATAGTATGCTCTAGTAAAAACTGAGTCAGCAACCAGGAATATAAAAATAAATACCACTGAATTTAGTCTTAAACTCAATTTAGAAGTGAAAGAGGAATATCAACAGTGGGAATGTCAAGTGCTGGGGCGGGGCTCAGCATTGAGATAAAAGGTTTAAAGAAGTAATGCCTGCATTAGGTCTTGAGCAATTAAAAAATTTCGCCATGTGATGCAGTAGCTACTCCAGCTGCGTGAAGGACTGAAGGTGATAGAGGTGAAAAGGGATCGGGGAATGGGGAGCGGGGCCAGGACACGGGACAGGGGATGGAGGAGTGTTCAAGAAAGACACAAGACACATAAAGCAAACAGGATACCAGTGGGCCAGTTTTGGAAGGCTCCTGTATTCTACCACAATTCAGGCTTTTTCCTCGTATGCAGTAAAACTTCTGGCGATTTTTTTTTTTTCAGCTGATAAGCAACATTGTATGAGGCATCATCTTTGTGCTCTAAATTTCACAAAACCATAAAAGACCCACTATTCTATTTACTAGTGTTCAATGCTATACCCAAAGTAAGCCACAAAAATCAGGGCGAAACTTGGGTAAAAGCTCGGAAAGCGAAACAGCTTCCTAGATCAACGAAGATGAACAGCTAGTCGAGAACAGGAACAAGATGGAGGACAAGGGAGCAAAAAAAAAAAGAGAGAAAGAGCGAGAGCGAGCGAGCGAGGAGCGAGAGTGACAGGGAAGAGGGGGAGGGGAGGGGGGGAGGGAGAGAGAGAGAGAGAAACTCCGCAAAAGTCGCATGGGTGGAGCCCTACGTGATGGAGAAGAAATTCTATACTCAGGCCCTTCCGCACTATTGGCTTGATTCTCACTCTTTTTCCTTTCCCATTGGCTTTAGGCTTCTTCAATCGTTCAAAATAGCCAATAGTCGAGCGCCATGGGTAAAGCCCGCCCTTCCACCCTGGGGGGCGGAGCCAGAAGAATGTAAAGGACCCAAGGTACTGACGCAAGCGCGCGCCTCGCCGGTTAAATGCGGATCCTCGCAGGAGGCGGTGTCGCGGTGTATGAATATTGATTACGCAGCGCGGCGCAAAGCGCCCGCCCCTCTCGGCTGTCCGACGCTTGCGGCTCGCGCTTGGGCTCGCGATGGGGAAGAAGTCCCGGGCGGTACCCGGCCGCAGGCCTATCCTACAGCTCTCTCCTCCGGGTCCCCGGAGCAGTACACCGGGACGGGACCCGGAGCCAGAACCCGACACCGAGCTAGAATCGACGGCGACGGCCCCCAACCAGCCAACTCCGCCGACGCCGCCGCCACCAACGACTACCGCGGTGCCCGCGGCCGCGGCTCCGGAAGACTCGCCTTCAGAAGGTAAGGGTGTGCGAGGGGCCCCGACCCCTAGGTGAGGCGTCCGAAACTCGAGGTCGATCGAGGCTTGCGGCCTACACATCTCAAGCAGGGCCCTGGGAGGAAGAGAAACGCGGCGGGCGGTGTCTGCATCCGAGGCCTGCTGCGTGGGGCCTGCGAGGAATTCGGCTGCGGGCCCCAAGGCGGCGGAGCCGTGCGCGCCGATCCCACGAGGCGCCATCTGTGGTGCAAGGGTTGGCCCCGTGCACCCCGTGTCTCATCAGCGTCCACGCCCGTTTCGGATAACTTACGGGGTGTGTGTGAGAGTGTGAGCTTCCGCGTCTGAGGCTTGATGACAGTGGAACCTGGCCTTTTCTGCACGTCATCTCCTTTTCCTTTCGTTTTTGTTGAAGCTGGGAGAGACCCTTTAGAAGTGAGCAAACCCTTTTTATTATTCCAGCGAAAGTGTAAGTAACCCCTGATTAGCAGGTATGCCAAAAAATTCCTGGAGAAGTGGAGCTTGTGGGTTCCCAAGTACTTGTGTGTTTCTTCCCGAGTGATACTTAGATTGAGAGTAACTGCACAACGCTACTACAGGAGCCAGACGCCGGGGAAGCAGCGATCATTTCAAGTGTTAAAAAAATATCGCGTTTTTAGCTCATGCGGGAAAAAATGCTATAGCCGTGCTTGTCGTAAAGGCCCTATGGTAGTCTAGAGAAGGTTTATGGTTTGCGTATTTTTAAAAAATTGTTTTAGATGTAGTTTTTACAGATAATGCTCAGATCCTTGATGTTAAAGTCACTAAGCGGATGGAAGATTCTAGCTCTGCTTGTTTATCATCTTCCACTTATTTGGGTCAGTGATGGATTATACATACACCCTGCTTTTAAATTGATGAACTCTAGATTAGGAAGTTCAAATCGAAGATTATTTTGTCACCTATAGTGTTTTCTCTGGTTCATAATCTGACTGTAGTTTACTTTTGTTCGTTTTCTAAATCCAGATGAACAGGAAGTGGTGGTGGAGGTTCCCAGAGTTGTTCAGAATCCTCCAAAACCAGTCATGACCACCAGACCCACAGCCGTGAAAGCAACAGGTATAGATCTTTTTTTTTTTTTAACAGTTTTTCTACGGTATCTTTCATTAGGTTTGTATATAGTGTTTTGTTGAATACTTCAGTGTTGCTAATTTATCTTTCTCCTATAAAAATGGAAATTTAAATCTGTTTGTGAGAGCTTATTGGTAATATACTTCAACCATTGTAAAATTAGTTGCTTTTTATCTGTACCCTAAATACTTTACTTTTTGTTCTGATGCCATTTTCTAAAAAGTTTTCTGGCTCCCCCACCAGCATGGTGTTCTTTGTGGATACCATGTCTTTTCATCCTATTTCTTTTCTAACACTGCTTTGATTGGTACTTAGCAAATGTTTGTGGAGCTGAAAATTGCTCTTAGTAAATATTTACTAAGCAGTAAGGAATATTTGCAGCGGATGGTTTTGTAAATAAACGTGGTTTCAAATTGCCACTCTAGCATTCATTCTAAGGCTCCAGGACCTCAGTTCATTGTAAAATGTATCTTATAGCCCAAATGTTTTTGTCTTATAGCCCAAATTTTAATGTTTATAAAGTTTTGACACAGCAAGTGCCAAAAGGATTAGTTTTCTATCCTCTTTATGTATCTTGAAAGATTAAAATATGTTTCGATACTAAATATTCTATAATTGCTAGTAATTTTATTCTTTTCAGTCTGAAGTACTTTCTGTATTATATGACTCCTGAAATAAGAGATGCTTGTTCTCCCCTCCTCCCATTTGCCACTTAAACAAACAAATAGCATGGGTTAAAAAAGTTAAAACTTGGTTGTAAGAAATTTCCAAACTAGGAAATACCATTTTGTATTTGCAAACTACGTATATTATTTCATTTGAGTCTTCAAAGAATCATGTAAGATAGAATTTAAGTGTTTCTAAGAGAAATTTCCTTGATTGCTGTGTCTGTCAGCACTTTAGCCTTTTTTGTACCTTGTGATCAGAAAAGTTTCCATTCCGTCCATCATCGTCTTGCAGAATATCAGCTTTATTCAGTTCTTAACCTACTGGTTGATATAATACATAGGAAAAAATTTATCCAACAAAAACAGAGGAAAATAATTTTCCATTATTTGCATGGCTTTGTATAACAAATAGAGTAGGTATTCAAGAATTGACTTTTTTCCTTGAGATGATTTTACAATTTTACCTTTATCATTTATAAACGTATCAGATTTCTTTCCACAAAAATAAAAAATTTTAGTTATTGAAGTTTGTTTTTATAATATAATAGAGTATACATATCTCTTATCTTCTACTTCTGTGCTAAAATAACATTGTATGTGCATGTGAAATTAAGGAAAATTTCAAAATAAGCTCTATTAAATTAGATCAGTGACTACCATAATAATTAGTATTTTAAGCATCTTCTAGAAAATGGTACTTATTGTGATTCTACAGGTGAGTGTCAGAGGTCTGTGAATCTCCTGAAATGGCACACTCAAGTGTGTTTTGCTGGGAGGGGGTTTGTAGCTTTTACTGTATTGATTATTGTTTCTGTGACTAAAAGAGTTAGAAACTACTATTCCAACGATGATGTGAGGAAATGATAGTTACTAAAAGTATAAGGCACAGTTACTGTTTGAAGCTTATCAGGAAAGGTGTATAATCTAAGAAATAATTTACTGCCTGATATAGTTGATTTGCAGATTGTGTGACACCATGTATTAAAGGTAAGCATATTGAGGTTTGAGGAGTCAGCACCTCTCTCAAAAAAAGAGTAAAGACTATGGCTATGAAGAATGGCCTTGCATTCTCTGGTTTCAGGTAACAGCATCATCTCAATAGTAGTCTAGGACATGTTCCTGTGAGACTTTTGTTTATTTTTTTAAGGTTAAGCAATTTTGCATATTGTGAACATTTTTCTTCAGTATTCTAAATTCTCGCCCATTTTTATGGATTAAATTTTCACAGGTGTAGTTAGAACTATATCCATTTCATGACTTGCTTTTATCTTGCTTTTATTCCTTTAACATTACTTTTTGTCCCCTTAGCATAATTTCATGTAATCCTATAATGGTCCGATTATAATATCATAAAATTATATTGCATCTGGTACTGTGCTGTAATTTGCTTTGCCAGTCCCTTATTTGAGAGCATTTGAGTTATTTACAGCTTTTAGTTATTTAAGTAAAGTTACTAGAAGCTTTCTGCAAAAAAATTTTTTTGAGTTATTTCTAGGGGTTTTACCCTCAAAGATGAGATTATGTAGCTAAAAGAAACTTGAAGTAACTTGGTATATGTTACCAGATTGTTCTTAAGAAATACTGAATCAATTTGTGATGTCTCTAAAAGTATTACATATGCCTCTTTCCCCCAAATACTAGGTTTAATCATTTTTATTTACTTTGCTATTTAATAGTCATGTTGCTAGGAGCTTGGAAGAGGTGTGATGTGTGTGTTATGGAAAGCTCTGAGGAAAGAAGAATAGGTAGAGCTGGCTAAACCTATTGCTTGTGAAACCCTCTCCGAGCATGAGGAATTACCTCTGCTTGGGGAATTTTGTAATCAAAATTCCACACAGCTCACCTATTGGAACCTTTTACCAAAGGGTATATGTAAAATTAAGGCCAGTGATCTGGACGATTATATCTGATTGAATCTAAGAAGTGTTTTTATGTAAAAATACGAATTTTCCATTTTTCTCCTTCCCCCTAAAAAATCATCAATGCTGAGTGCCAAAGTGCATATTTTTTCCATACAGAAATGTCTCCTTTTGTAGCTCTACCCCTACAAGGCTATTTACCTCTTGTTCAGAAAATAAGGAAAATTACTGGCATCCCCCAAAACAATAAGATATAAAATATTTGGTAACTGGAAAATGGAAACACTGTCAAATAGCCACTTCAAATCCTTCTAGTTAATTTTGGAAATTAATATTTAGTGTAAGAACTTAACTTATATACTAAAAAAATAACAAAGGCAAAATTTATGTGGCTAAAACATTGAATGTGACTCTTGTATGACAAAGGAAGTAATTTATGTTTACTTTTATGTGAACTCATGAATTCATTTATGGATTTATAACAAAAGTAAATTTTATTCCCTGATAAATCTGTTCATCTACCAAATATTTAATGAGAACATAGAATGTGCCAGGCACTGAGAAATTTAGTCTTAATAATAAAGCTGAAAAGTCTAATGAGGCTTTAACATTTTATGTACCTATTCTAATGATATATAAAGAGGAAGTGTATGCTCACTTAATTTGTAACATTAGAGTGGCCACAGGTGATACAAAAGGAAATAGAGCATACGTAGAAGCATTTCAGAGGCCATACCTGATAAATTTAGGAAGACATTGATAATTGGTTCTAGCTGGGCTTTGGTTTTGGTTTTGGTTCTAGCATTTTTGAAATCATTTTAATGCATCCCTACTTGTTTGAGGAAAAATCACTCTAGAAGAACTTTGTTTTTAACTTTGGCAATCTCTTTATTTCATCTACTAAACCCTAAGTGGTTTACTTGTTTGAAATGGACACAAATCAACAAATTCTAAGACTAGAGAGTATGAAGTTGAATAATTGAACATATATTTTGAAAGAGATGTCAAGTAGCTATGCAGGTTGGTTTTATTAGCTCTAAGTGCATAATGTAATTTATACCTCTCTTGTATTTCATTGATGATCTATTTTGAGGTTTTGTTCTAATCTGTAAGTAAACTAAATGTAAACTGTTTGACTAGGAAGCATTTGAGATCTTGCTTCCTGGCAATTGTCGTCAGCTTGGTGAAATAAAATCTTATAAAAATTCTTTAAAAAAAAAATAAACTATTTGGAACCACATTTTATTTTTCTCCTGGATACTACTTAGGACATGTTGGCATTGTTATTAACTAATGTTGTTTACCTTTTTGTTTCTAGGAGGTTTATGCTTACTTGGTGCATATGCTGACAGTGATGATGAAGAGAGTGATGTTTCAGAAAAACCAGCACAATCTAAAGAGTCGAATGGAAACCAGTCAACTGATATTGATAGTACATTGGCCAACTTCCTAGCGGTTAGTGGTGCTTTATTTGTTTTTTCAGTTATTGAAGCCACCTTGGGAGTCAGAGCCCAACTAGCCTACTTGTCAATCTGTGTTTCTCCCTTCTTCTCTCCCATTACCTCATCTCTCTTCCTGAATCCCTCCCTTTCTCTTGCCTTCTTCTCTTTGTTAAGGTTGTAAGGAGAAAAATGGAGAATAGAAGGGTTTGAAGAATTTGTGTAATTGGAAGAGGAGGTTTTGATTTGAGAAACCAAGAACTGAGCATGTAGGATTTTTTAAAAAGATATTGCCATTTCTTCAATTTTCTGGTTTTGGTGTGGTTAATACATTTGTTACTGTTATCACTCTAAAGGAGATCGATGCTATAACAGCTCCTCAGCCTGCTGCTCCTGTAGGAGCTTCTGCTCCACCTCCAACTCCGCCTCGACCAGAGCCAAAGGAATCAGCAACATCTGCCCTTTCTTCCACTACAAATGGAACAGACTCAGCCCAGACATCAGGGTGGCAGTATGATACTCAGTGTTCCCTGGCAGGAGGTAAGCTTGATCCTTTGATGTTTAAAGGAATATGAAGTACAATCCTTAAAGACGTTCTCAGCACTGAGATTCCCAAAGATGAAAGCCCATATGCTTTAGCCCCAGACTTTAGGATTCTCCCTTTTTAAATACATTATTTGGAAAATTATAACTAGAGTAGTTACCTCTGAAAACTACTAGGATATATTTTTATTTTTTGAAAGATGATTGCTTGCCCTTTTAACCAGTAGCAGATTGTGCCTGATGAATAATTGAAATGATTATTTGAAAAAGCCTTTTGTCTAGCGACAGTTTTGGTTGTCACAAAAGGGAATAGGGGCATGTTACTGAATCTGGTGGGTAGAAGCCAGGATACTGCTAAACACTACAGAAGACTGCCCCCCGCCCCACAACAAAAACTGCCCTGCCCAAGTGCTAACAGTGATAAGGATAACAAACCCTGTGTTAGATTGTTGTGGCGTTAGACATAACTTTGGGTATATAAGGTTAGAATTGTGGAGGAATTTGTGCTCCTTAAAATCTGTTTTATTTTCTTCTAGTTGGAATTGAGATGGGAGATTGGCAAGAAGTCTGGGATGAGAACACAGGATGCTATTATTATTGGAACACACAAACAAATGAAGTGACATGGGAGTTGCCCCAGTATCTTGCCACCCAGGTTCAGGGAATACAACATTACCAGCCCAGGTAAGAATAGACTTGAAAAAGGAATTATCTAGAAGGAAATTAGCGTCTTTATCTTTTGCTGATAATATTTGCCTGCTATTGATCTTGCTAAGCATTTTATTTTTTTAAAGTTCTGTAACAGGTGCTGAAGCTAGTTATGTGGTAAATACAGACATGTATGCCAAGGAGAAAAATATTTCTATTTCCAATAGTAAAAGTGGACCAGTCATAGCCAAGCGAGAAGTTAAAAAGGTTAGTGTTTTAACTACCTCATTTATTTATTTTCAAATTTAAAGAACTTGAATGTTACTCTGGCACAGGTATAGAAGCCTTCTGTTAATTTACAACACAATTGTGAAATAGGATAGCTTCTATTTCTTAAAGTCTTCCTTAATATGTTTCTGTTTATTATGTGGCATTTACAACAGTTAATCATTTCAGTGGTTCTTTTAGAGCTTTAGGGTGCCCTCGAGGCTCCTCAGGTCATTGCGAAGGATGTGGGAGCAGCCAGTTAGGCAGAGCTTCAAGTCCCCTTCTCCACTGCTGAATAGCTCTATTTTGAGATTTCACATAAGTGTAGTTGACAGTATATTGTTAATTAGTTTTACAACATAGTGATTCACCACGATAAGTCTAGTAACCATCTGTCATCATACAAAGTTACTAGAATATTACTATCTGTAATGTCCCCATGATGTATTTATAACTGAAGTTTATACCTCTTATTCTCTTTCACCTCTCCTACCCTCCACAGTCATCAGTTTGTTCTCTGTTTCTATGAGTCTATTTCAGTTTTTTGTTGGTTTTAACTTACTTCACTCAGCCATCCATGTTGTCACAAATAGCAACATTTCATTCTTTTTTATGGCTAATATTCTCTTGTATACGTATACCACATTTTCTTTATCCATTCATCTATCGATGGACACCTAGGGTTGCTTCCATATCTTAGCCGTTGTAAATAATGCTGCAGTGAACATAGGAGCACCTATCTCTTTTTAAATTACCATTTGCATTTTCTCCGGATAAATACCCAGAAGAGGGATTGCTAGGTTGTATGGTAGTTCTATTTTAATTATTTGAGGAACCTCCATACTGTTTTCCATAGTGGCTGCACCAGTTTGCAGTCCCACCAACAGTGCACCAGGGTTCCCTTTTCTCCACATCCTCAGTACTTGTTACTGATCTTTTGATAATAGCCATTCTGACGTGTGAAGTTTCTTTTTTTAATAAAAAGATCAGCTACCTTAACAAAAACTACTAATGAAACTTGAGCATTTCTGTAGCCTCATCAGTAAGAAAAGTAAGTTGTATTCTACAGTGTATGTGCAATTTTCATTTATCTTGAATTTTCAGGTGACGGGTATTATATTAGAAAGTACTTTTAGAATAATTTAATCTTTATAACTCCAGGAGGGAGGTAGAATAAATATCCCAATATAGGAAATAAACATTTTAAATATAATCACATATTTCATTTTAGAAATATTTCACTTTTCTCTAAGTTACTTTCATAGTATAAATGTGAGGTTTCCTAATCATACAGAAGAGTAAGGCGAAGATTTATCTAGTCATGTGTGGTGTTGACAAGACTCTGATCTTTAAATCTGCTTGTACTTCTTACTAGTCTGTCTTTTGACATAGGGAGAATGGGATGAGGATGTGTTCGAGTCCCACCCACAGTTAGCATCTAGTTACACTGCCTTCCTAAGGTAGCACTGTTTCCATTATATATGCGTAAGAAAAATGTACAAAAGTTTACTAATCTTTTAGGAATTGGTTTTTAAGGATAGCCGGTGACTGAAAAATACACTTTTAACATGAGAATGTTAGCTTCTTAACAAATATATACTGAAGTGAGATTTCTTTGAAAATTAAGTGAGATTATTTTATTCTTTGTAGGAAGTAAATGAAGGCATTCAGGCTCTCTCAAATAGTGAGGAAGAGAAGAAAGGGGTGGCAGCATCACTGCTTGCTCCTTTATTGCCAGAAGGAATAAAAGAGGAAGAAGAGAGATGGAGAAGAAAAGTAATTTGTAAAGAAGTAGAGCCAATTTCAGAAGTGAAAGAAACAAGTACAACAGAAGAAGCAACAACAATAGTCAAGCCACAGGAAATTGTATTGGACAATATGGAAGACCCTTCTCAGGAGGATCTTTGCAGTGTTGTTCAATCTGGGGAAAGTGAAGAGGAAGAGGAGCAAGATACCCTTGAGCTGGAACTAGTTTTGGAAAGGAAAAAAGTAAGTATTCAAAGTTTTAAGTACATTTTCTTCCCTCAGTACTGTCACACTCTGAGATCATTGTCCTCAGTGTACAGCACAGTTGGGATTTTGTTTTTCTTATCCTTTCATCTAGATGTGATTTAAGTATATGCAATAAAATCTTGAGCTATGGACTTGTAGTTCTTTTGTTCCCTGATGATGCTTTTGGTAGTTGACAACCAGTGCAGACTGACATTGTTCTGATTTAAGGATAGATACAGTGAGGAACATCCTTGCTATAAGTATATGTTGATTCCAATTATCAGGCATGATATTGTTTAGTTAGTTAAATGGGCCTCATAAGATAAGAGAAACCCATAATTTCATGCTTTCCTTTTATAAAAGATAAAAGCACCATTTAAAAGAAAGCAGTTCATAGGAAACTTCCCTGAAAAAGTTGATTTTTACATATTTTCTTGGAACAGCCCTGATTTTCTTGAAACAGTTTCATTTGCTGCCTTGAGTATGAAGCAGAATTTTAACAGTTGTATAACAGTATTATCTCGAAGCTGTAGAGAGAGATTAGCTAAGTTAAGCTTTATCTGCTATATACACATACTGGAAAATTTGTCTGTTAGCAGATCTCTAGAACTTATCTTCTTCAAATTGATATTTGTTGACTATATTTATGAATAAGCATTTATTAAGCAACAATTGAATATGGAACATAGTGCTCGGCCCTCATAGAAAAATGTATTAAATCCTTCCTATTCTTAAAAGACTTAAATTCTAAGAACACATGGCTATCATCCTCGCTACGCACAGACGCAAATGTTAAACAGTTAATGACACTCTAACTTTATTTTCATGGTTGTTGTAGGCAGAGTTGCGAGCCTTGGAAGAAGGAGATGGTAGTGTGTCAGGGTCTAGTCCCTGTTCTGATAGCAGCCAGCCAGCATCTCAAGACGGGATGCGTAGACTTATGTCTAAAAAAGGGAAATGGAAGATGTTTGTTCGAGCTACCAGTCCAGAATCTACCAGCCGGAGTTCTAGCAAAACTGGACGGGAGACTCCAGAAAATGGAGAAACCGGTAATTCATGCTTTATATTAAACTTTAGAGATGAAAGATATAGAGGAGAAATCCTTCTTTTCCAGTTTTTTGTTCCCTCTTCAGCAAAAAGGGAGACAGCACTTTTATTCTTTTACTGAAACGCTGTGAAGGAAGCTTCCTTTTACTTCACCTTTTCCTGCCCCAGCTCTTAGTGGAAGTGTAAGATTCTGAAAGGCAGGCATTCATTGAGTTGCATATTCACTACTGATTGGGGGGTTGCTTCTCCCTCAAAAACAGAAAAACAAGATTGATCACTCCCCACCTTTTTTTTTTTTTAATCTCTTGCCACAATAGTTGTCTTGATCTATATAAAGACCATGGTTCTGCTTATTTAGCTCACTATTTCCAATTGATAAGCAAGGCAGGCAAGCCCAGCTTCATCTCTGCTCTCTGTACAAGTTGCCCAGACTCTGGTTGGCTGTGTAGTTTGGTCCTGTCATGAGGACCCAAGTTATTTTCATTCAGGGTAATGTAGAAGAGACACTGCTGCATTTTTCCGGTCTATTATCAGAACTAATTTTTAACTCTTCATTTGGTCCTAATTTTGTAGTTGGCAACCAATAAAATTTGAACACTAAACCTTAGTTGAGTATACCTAGCAGAAGATACCTTACAGGTTGTGGTTAAAAAACAACACATAAAAATAGAGGCAATAAATGGAAACAACTTTGTTTGAATTTTTTTTTTCTATCAACAGTATAGAAGAATATAAGTAGAATTCTAAAAGTTCACCTTCTTTTCCCTTTTCTCATTCCCTACCCCTAAAGTTCATTTTCTCTGTCCTTTTATCTACATAGATCCTTCTAGAGCTTTTCCTCTCTTTATTTAAATTTGTGGTTATGTGGGTTTTTATGTGCATGTGCATATGTAAATTTTACCATTGATGAAATTAACCATGTGGATTGTTAGGCAAAATAATTTTTTCACTTAACAAAGCTTGAAAATTACTGTTTTTAACCACTGAATGGTATAGATGTCTTCATTTAACTCTTTCCCTGTTGATGGACATTTAAGTTGTGTTCATGTTTCACTCTTATAAAGACAGTAGGTTAATAAGTCATTAGAGCTTCTTTAACAAATAACATTTATATTATTAAAAAATCTACAAGCCATTCCAGTGTCCATCAAAGGTAGAATGGATAGTGGTGTATTTCTTGCTAGTAAATTTTAAAGAATGAAAAAATGAATAATCCATAGTTATGGATTAATCTCACAAACAATAATTTGAATAAAAAAGAGCCATAGAAGAATGCATATGGTAATATTCTATGTATATAAGTTGGAAAATAGGGAGAAATTCTGTGTTTAAAGGTCATTGCATGATGAAACTAAAAGAAGGTGCTTATTACTAATAACCTTCAGGGTAGAAGTTTGTCTGGTGTGGATGGATGTTAGGGCAGAGAGGTACAGGGAGATTCAGAGGTTCTAATAATAGTCTTGAGTTAAGCTGAGTTGTAGTTACTTGAGTGTTCATTTTAATATTTCTTTAAACTACATTATATGCATTTATGATATACTTCACAAATATTTATTATATTTCATAATAATGCTGTAATAAATATTCTGGTACATACTTCTTTGTGCAGATTTTAGTATCATTATAGTATAGATTCTTAGTGGTATATTGCTAGGTCAGGGGGTGTATGCATCTTAATTCAATAGATCCTGTCTAATTGTCCTCCAAAATATCCAAGCGTTAGAGCTCTAGTGGTGCTCTAAGGTATAATTTTTTATACCTGCCACCAGATACAAGATGTCTAATTTATAATGAATTACAAACTAGTTAGTAGAGTAGAAAGATTTGGTTTCAGACAATTTGAAAATGCCAAAGGAACATTATTGATCAAGGAAGAAGAGAGCAAAGCCATTATATGATAAGGTTAAGTACTTAATATAAAATCTTAGCCTAATCTGTTGAAACTCTGTGAACCTTATGACAGAATGATTCATATTGTATATGATGTGGTAAGCAGGTGTTACAAAGCAAGCATAACAAAAAGAGTTTATATCTTCTACTCCATTCAAGCTGGTGGTAAACCTATTCTCATTTGGAGATTCCCACTACCAACAGACATCATTACCAACCAGAAAAGTAAGTAGGTTGGTCCAATATAGATTGTCTGCAGGTCTTAACCAGTTTTGGAAAGGAGTTATCAGGTAGTTATAAATACTCTGATTTTGAAAGCCTTTTTTTCCAAATCCACTTAGTAAAGAACTTTTATATATCCCAAGTTTGAGGTGTAGTTTTTGTAAGTAATTGAAGCTATGATGTTATGGAACAGAGGATTAGAAAAGATTAATAAAGGAGAAACTACAGAGTAACATAGTAAAACAAAGTTTTATTCATAGACTCATTTTAAGAAAGGCGATTATTAAGAATGAAGTTTTTTAGCTTTATAAAGACAGGTTGATAAGTCATCAGGGCTTCTTTAACAGGAGGCAACAGAGAGAAACTTAATAACCTTTTTCAGATCTCTCTGCTACAAGACTAAGAAAACGTAAGTGGGGCCCTGTTGGTATCAGTCCTTTTGATTTGATTTCACATGTTTTCTTTTGCAGCAAATGGTGCTGAAAATTCAGAAAAAATAGATGAGAATTCAGACAAAGAGATGGAAGTAGAAGAATCTCCAGAGAAGATGAAAGTACAAACAGCGCCTAAAGTAGAAGAAGAACAGGATTTAAAAGTATGTATACATATTACTTAATGCAACTTGACCAATATTTGTAAATTGGCTAACCATTAAACTACCTTCTACTAGTGAGTAGTAAAAGTAATCTTTACTATCTCCAAATATAAATAATTTACTTGATTAGGTGAAAAGATCATATTTAAAGCTGAGATAAGGAATTATAAGACTGACAGTATAAAATAATTATCTAAAAATAAATTCTAAATGTGTAATTACTTTGTTAAAAGTAGTCTCCTTTGGAAAGCAATAGCTTATCAAATAACAGACTTCTCTAGTTTGAAAGTACCAAAGAAACTAAAAGTCACAGATTTAATTCCAACATGAACTACATGTCCTTACACAAAGACAAATTTGGTTCCAATTTCACTTCTATTTTTAGGAGCATGTGAATTAGACCACATGAATATGTGGCTGTTTAAGGATGATTTGTTGGAAAAACCACATAGCATGTTCTATTGATTTGAAAAAGTTTATTCAGTTATTAGCTAGTGTACAGCCATGAGAATGGACGGGGAGAACTAATTTTGTTCAATATATGGCTAATATAAGCAGTAATGGATAAATGATAGTTTGAATAATGGGATTTCTGTCATTTAGAACAAGCTGTTGAATTTCATCTTTTGTTAGATATACATTTAATTTCTCTAGACCTGTCATCACTTTGTTATGTGAATTATTTTACTGTAAACTAGAATTTTATCTTCTGTTTAACTATTTGGAGGCAGCTATTTGATAAAGGCTGTATAATTTACAGGCAGAGTCATTTTTCTAGTATCTATAACAATAAATGAGAGATTTTATATAATACAGAAAATAGTACTCATTCTACTTTTATTTTAACATTTTTCTTTCATTTTTCTTACAGTTTCAGATTGGAGAACTGGCGAATACCCTGACAAGTAAATTTGAATTTTTAGGAATTAATAGACAATCCATCTCCAACTTTCATGTGCTGCTCTTACAGACTGAGGTAATTTAGCCATTTTTGGTATAAATAGTATGTTTGAATGAAATGCTATATGTGTGAGGAAATCTGTCCCATTTATGTTTTAATTCTAAATTTAAATATTGAACCTTGATGTATGTTTGAAGCACCAAACCAGGAAATAAAACTATGTGTTAGCCAAAGCAAAATGTAATTACAAAAATAAATACTGAGAGTTGATATATAATGTTGATATTTAAACTTACCACCTTCAGTAGGCAGATATATTTTTTTAAACTTACGGGGTAACATTGGTTAATATAAATTTCAGATGTACAACTTAATAGGCATATATTTTAATAAAGATTTTTTTCTAATATATTAAAATTTTATTAGTAATGATCAGATGAGGCCATATAATGGTGAAAGTACTTCACAAGTGTTAAAGCATTATAAATCTTTTTTTTTTAAAGTTCTGAGTCCTATTTGTAACCAATATACTAACAGAATGGCAGGGTGGGATTAGATAAGGAAGTCCTGTAGGAAGCTGGCTGATTTCCCTAAAAACTGAACCTTTGAGTTTGGTTAATAACATTACTGAACTGAATGAACTGTCTACCCACATTGAAGGTAAAATTACTGGGAAACCAATCTTAATATAGTCTAAAGGGGAAAGCAAAACTGCAACTCATTTCGCAGATATTGGAGAGTTGACAATATAAAAATATACTGGGATCCAGTCTCATTTTTCAAACTCTGCAGAGCAAACGAGATTCTTTATGAAATTAAGATGAGATTTCTTTTCTTCGTTGGTCTACTCCTACCAGAATATATAGCAGTATTGTCATGGATCAGAAGACTTATATCCTTCTTAGCTCTGCCTCCTGATATAATGAGTCTTTAAAACTAATTGACTGTTTGTTGATCCTAGACTCGGATTGCAGACTGGCGGGAAGGGGCTCTTAATGGAAACTACCTTAAACGAAAACTTCAGGATGCAGCAGAACAACTAAAACAGTATGAAATAAACGCCACTCCTAAAGGCTGGTCCTGCCACTGGGACAGGTACGCACTCTTCTCCCCTTTTCACCTTTCACCTTTGACATCTCAAACATGATTTGTGATCACCACCACCTGACAACATGACAGCCTGTCTGGAGACTGAGAGCAGCTGCAGTTAGCGGTGCTGGGCAGGCAAAGCACCGCAAGCCCTTACAGAGTTCGGGCCAGCCACGCGTTGGAGAAACAAAAAACAATGTTTAAAGTGTTCCATGTAACGGATTTTTTTCCAAGATTGGACAAAGCTGGTTTTTACTCTCCAGAGTGTTGCACGGAGTAGGGCGGGCTTGGGGGTTAAGCGCATGCGAGAGCTCTGTGCGCTTTACAGGACCTCTGGAAGCAACTACTCCTGATTAACCTCGGTGAAGTTAAGGAAAGCTTCGTGGTTGAAGATGTGAATGAAGAACAAGATTACTATCTTCGGCCAGCAGGTCAGATGAAAACATTTCTTTTTATATTTGGCTTTTCTTGATTTTTTTTTCGTTATTTGAAATCTTTGCTCTTTTATTTTTCAGCTCCCAGATCCTCTCCCTCTCTTTAGCTTTCACTGTGTTTGATATCAAGAGTATGAAATGTGAATTCCACGGTCCAAGAGGGGAAGAGTCACCTTTCGCAAACTTCGTTGTTCTCTTCTTTGGAAGGGAAATTAGTGTTCTAGGAAATTGAATCCCTCCGTTAATGAAACTTGAAACCCTGTTAAGCATTGGCCAAAAAAAAAAAAAAAGATGTGAGAGGTGTTTTCTAAGTCATCTGTTGGAGTGAGAGGGTTCAGGGCTGTATTCACAGAGCTGCTGGCAGTGCAAATAGCTTTGAATTATCCGTGGTTCTCCATCCTCAAATGTCAAAGCTCTTTGTTGCCTTTGTGAATAGCAGTCCATTAAGAAGAGGTTCGTCCCTGTGAGAGCAGACTGCTGTCCTGGGACAGGACCAAATGGAAGTGTCTTTGTAGGAGAATGGGTCTTAAAACATGTGTTTTCTTTCTTGTAATTTAGGGATCATAGACGATATTTCTATGTAAATGAACAGTCGGGCGAATCTCAGTGGGAGTTCCCAGATGGTGAGGAAGAGGAGGAAGAAAGCCAAGCACAAGAAAGTAGAGACGAGACTCTTCCTAAACAGACCTTGAAAGACAAAACTGGCACCGATTCACATTCTACAGAATCCTCTGAGAATTCCACAGGTGGGAGAATTTACTCTGTACTAATTGCAGAGAAATGTTTTTAGAGAAAAAAGACATATTAATATTATAAAAGAAAAAAATTTAAACCATGATATAAATTTCTGATTAAAAAATAGTGGCTCTACCTAAAAAAAGAGTGCAGAAGTTACACTGAAGAAACTAAGGTAGTAACTAGTTGGAAATCAGCATAATGTTGATACCAGTCTCTGCTAAAAATAAAATGATGACCCAATATATTTTGATTTTTAAAAGATTATTCGATAGCCAGTCATTCTACATACAAAGCTGTGGATTTCTAATAACAGGAATACTAATTAATACTTAAGAATTAGATAGTTGAATTGTCAGCATACCTTGAGTGATACTGTGAGATTTGTTTTACCTTTCTGTAGAAATCTATTGATATTGCAACCTCATTTTTCAACTCCATTTATAAGAAGTCTTATAAGAAGCATGATTGCTACAAATCAAAATTATCTAAAGAAATGCAATGAAACCAGGACCATATTTATTTCAGAGAAGCAAAATAATTGATCATTGCAAATAGCCAACAATATTCTTGTGTAAAACAAACAGAATGGCTCAACCCATTTAAAGCACTTTAGTTATATACAGTAAGTCCTCACTTAACATCTTCAATAGATTCTGTGACTTTAAGCAAAACAATGTATAATGAAACTAGTTTTACCACAGGCTAAATAAGAATTATGTTATAAACAAGAGTTATGTTCTTACAGCATCTCATTAACGTTATACAGAACATTAATCGAGGACCTGCTGTACCTTTAAAAAGCGGCTTTTATAGCTCCTCAGTTAACTGAGAATCTGATAGTTCTTTGAGAGCCATGGCTTAATTTTTACTTTATGGAAAAGGATTCATTTTTTTTGCCTCTTAAGTCCATCTTGGAATGACAAAAACAAGTGAATAATGAAGCATAGTCAGAAGACTATGATCAACAACCTTTTGATCTAAAAAAAGGTAGCTATTAAAATGATGACGTATGAAAGCAAAAGTCTATGGAGTGGTTTCTAAAGTAATAAACCTTTGAAGATAAAAAAGACATGGAATTCGTGGTAAGATAGGGAGTAAAGAGCTAAATTCTTTTGTCCTCTGCTTATCAAAAATGATGCTTTGTACCATACTGGTTCTCTGATCCCAGTACAAAAGTTCTGATAATGTACCAAGTGAAACTCGTAATGATTTTAACTTCTTAAATAACCTAGGAATTGTTAACTGATCACTCTAAATAAAAAGCTACATATGACTGCAGTGATAATTCTATAGCATAGCAAAAGGATGGTTTTATTCTACTTCATATTTCAGAAACATATTTTCTCAAGTTACAGGGTATTAACTGTTTTCACAAAGATAATTTTTTATTTTTTTCCCCGTTCTTTTGGTAGCAATGATAGATATTTCTAGTAAGTTGGTTTTATTGTTTGCTTTTTAGTGGTTAGTGAACTGAAGAGGCTTGATGGTGGTTTTGGGTAGGTGATTCCACTCTTGACCACTGTCTAATGTTCCTTTCTTGTATGTTCCAAAGCTGAATATTCGAGAATTACCAACTCTTAAGTGTTCTGTGATCACCTTAGTTAAGTATTAAGTTATTACCTCCTTTTGTTGATGATACACACAGTTGGTACTGTCTGGTAAAGTAAAGACCTTGAGACATTCTCGTCTGATGAGTAAAACAAACGTAGTTATGCTGTAGGAAAAAGCCCTTGATAAACTAGCTTATGTTCTTCAGCCTCTTTATTGAAAGCCACTAAAACTACATAATAAACTTGATCTAAATAAAATCCAAATTTGTACTTAGGTCTTTGGGATTCAAGAGCAATACCAATCAATATTTTAAACCTATGAAGTTGATATAATACATGCTTTTTGTCAGCCAAGCAGTGGTTAAAACCACTTTTTAAAGAAGAAAAATGACTACACTATGAGGAGCAAGGAAGTTCCAGAGTTCTGTTTATACAAATTCTTATTTATTGTTTAGTTTTTTAAATTAATATGTTTTTAAAGATGAGTGATCTTTCAAGATACCCAGTATATCTGTCTGTCTTACTGGGCTCGTCACTTAGGAAAAATTTAGCTGCTTTTCAAAAAAAAAGTCTCTATAGAACCTATTATTTATATAATAACTTGCTTTAAATTGCTAAACTGGTCTCTTGACTTAAAATATTAAGCAAAATTTTCTTTTGGGAAAAAAGATGCATAGAAAGGATATGTTCTTGAAAAATTCAGAATTTGTATCCTCACACTATTCTGTCCTTAAGCTCATAGTTTTAAAATCTATTAGCACACAATAAAAGCTGTTTATACCATTTTACTCTCTCCTTGGACTTCAAACTGAATATTCTCCTAAATGGCTGAATATACCAATGGGATTAAATTTAGAAATGAAGAAAAGTAACATATAATAATGATGTCTATGGATATTCAGACCAGGATTTCTTGAAGTTTTTCATATTTAAGCTAAAGGAAATAATTATGACTATTAAGACACAGCTTTTATGTTTTGAGTTACTGTAGTTTGGGATTCAGATATTAACTCAAAATGTGCTCCTTATTTGCTAAATTTATCAAGTCCAGTTTATCACATTTACACAAAGTTTAATTAGCTTTGATGGTGGTCGTAAACCACATTATTAGTCTTGAATCTGTTGTGTTTCCTTGAATTTCTCTGCATAGCAACATATCACCATCATAATTGTCTCTATATTGCATTATGCTTCTAGTTGAGAAATCTACCAATATATAAAATTGGACATTTTAATTTACCTACCCATTGTGGTTAGTTTAGTAGAAGGAAGTTTAATAAGATATTAATCTCCAATGTTTGTTATCTTAGTTCTGAGGTAATCTTGATGTACTGTTATGTAATGTAGTAGACTGCTTGATCTTACCCAGACTTTATTTGTCTAAAAGTTATTGTGTTATTACAGCCATGCCACCCTGAACGTGCCCGATCTCGTCTCATCTCGGAAGCTAAGCAGGGTCAGGCCTGGTTAGTACTTGGGTGGGAGACCACCTAGGAATACCAGGTGCTGTAGGTGTTAAAAAATAAAATAAAATAAAAATAAAAGTTATTGTGTAAATTCATATTAGATATGATCAAATACAAAAGTCGAATGACACATTTGAAGTCTTATCTAGAAAACTGCATTCCTGTTTTCTGGTGAATGTTTTCAGTGCTCTTTTCCTTAGTAGTAAAGAACTCACTCTCAGTAACCAACCATGTGAATCATGTTCTTAAAGTCTTTTACATAATGTATCATTTATCTGTTCCATGAAAAGCTATTTTAAAAGCCAAATGCTTCATGGTCACTTCAGTTTTACCTTGTCGAGTGCCAGTGTGGTGTGTTTTGAGCAAAGTAAAGTAAAAGGCCGTATCCTTGTCCCAGAGCCTTTTATAGATACAACTCTTATCTAATCCACCGCTTTTGACCGTGAAATTTAACAGGTGGCTGCATCTGGATCTCTACTCCATGAAAAGTGATATTTATTTGACCAAAATTTCTAAAGCTCTTGGACTCCTGATATTTCACCAGAACATCTTGGTAAAATAGCACTAGACTAGAAGTCATACCTGGCCACTAAGAGCTGTTTGATCTTGGGCAAGTTATATCCCTCCTGGGTTTCATTACCTTTAAAATGAGAGAGTTAAACTAGATGATTTCTCATGTCTCTTCTACTCCTAAATTCTATGGTTTTTAGGGAGAAAAACCCCTTCAGCATTCCTGGGATATATACCTAATAGTCCCATATATTGTGAAACTTCCCTATTGACGATAAAGAGGGATGGGGAAGGCTACAAGTAAGTATATCCTCCTATTTTCTCTAATCCTTAAAGCTTTTCCCAGCAGAAAAGGAATAGAAATAACTGTGGCTTTTGCAAAATAGAGGAAAGTTGATCCCACAACTTTTCAGTTGTAATTTCTTAACTCAGATTTCAACAGCCATTTCAAATCCTCTGCATCTTCTAACACCTTTTGTGGGTGTCTTATATTTACCTTGAAGATTTGTTCTCTTAAATTTTCCTTTTCTCATTATAGAAATAAATTACCCTCCCTGATTTGTGTTGCTATGATTTAGCAGATGAATGTAATTCACACAGAGGTGCAAAGGAATGACGATAGCACCTTGCAAATGGATTTTAAATTTTAGTAACCCAAGTTAATTAAAATGGGTTGAATTTGTGTGTTTAGAATGAGTACTTCTCTGGGTCATCCTCACTTATTTAGTTCGCTGAAAAATGAAATACGTGGAATCAGTATTGCAAATGCACATCATTCACTCGCCTCGTCACGTTTAATGACAGACTGTTTTACCTTCTGTTCTGTATGTTAAAACTGAATGTATTTTCAGATGACCTAATTTCTCATTGGGTCGATGCGATGTGCTTCATTTACTCATCCATAAATCTGGACCCAAAGAACAAGACTAGTATTTCATAGCTGGAGTGAGTGCTAACTATAAGGTTTATAGATGTATCTTTCCATGGAAACCATTTTTGAACTGAGTTGTTTAATATTTCAGTGACCTCAATGTAGAATAGATCTGTGTGTTAGATTTTATCTCACCAAGCAATTGAACATTTCTGTAAATATAAACCATGGAGTTTTTGTCTTGCTTTTTCCCTGACTCCTGTTTGTTTTCATAGGTTCTCTTTGTAAAGAGTCTTTTTCTGGCCAAGTTTCTTCTTCATCACTCATGCCACTTACTCCATTTTGGACCCTCCTTCAGTCAAATGTGCCTGTGCTTCAACCTCCATTACCTTTGGAAATGCCACCACCCCCACCTCCACCCCCAGAATCTCCTCCACCCCCTCCCCCTCCCCCGCCTCCTGTGGAAGATGGCGAGATCCAGGAGGTAGAGATGGAGGATGAGGGAAGTGAGGAGCCTCCTGCCCCAGGAACAGAGGAGGATACTCCACTGAAACCCTCTACACAAACCACAGTTGTAACTAGCCAGGTGAGAAATGTCATTTGGCACTCTGAAGAGTTTTTGGGAACCAAGACATGATTAACACCATGTTTTATTTTAGAAGAGAATGTTTAACTAGGACCTCTAGCCACTGACTAGAATCTTTGTGTTTCAGAGTTCAGTCGATTCTACTGTCTCTAGTTCTCCTTCCACTAAAGCGATAAAGAGAAAAGCTACAGAAATTAATACTGCAGTGGTTCAAAGGTCAGCTACCATTGGTAGTTCTCCGGTCCTCTACAGCCAGCCAGCTATAGCTACGGGTAAGCATTGTGATTAAAATGTGTTTTCCTCAATAGATTATCTTTGTTTCCAGACTTAGATATCATAAATTAATGTCAGAAGGCTATTCATTGTAAAACTATATACATTTCAGTTACTAAATAGTTCAGTTCAGTTACTAAACTATTTGGCATGTATCCTTCCAGATTGTTTTCTGTACATTTACATCAGTGATTTTGATGTTTAAGTACCTTAATACTAAAGTATTCAAAAATTAATATTTTACTACTAGAAAATATGGCTATTTTTTTGAGGAAAAGATATATTATTTTGTAGGTGATTATAGGAAATTCTTCATTTCCCTTTTCTTTTCCTTGTTTATGGCTTTATCATAAAAGTTTCATTTTGATTTCTGTTAGGTCACCAGACAACAGGAACTGGACAGCAGTCTGCAGGGATTGGACACCAGGCAATATCTGTTAGCCATCCAGCAACAGGAATGGGTCATCAGGCCAGAGGACTGAGCCTGCAGTCCAATTACCTAGGATTAGCATCAGCTCCTGCAATTATGAGCTATGCCGAATGTTCTGTCCCAATGGCAGTGACTGCTCCCACACTGCAGCCAGTCCAGGCCCGAAGTGCTGTGCCTGCCACTGCCATTATAGAACCACCACCTCCTCCTCCCCCTCCCCCTCCTCCTCCACCACCACCAGCTCCCAAAATGCCACCACCTGAGAAGACGAAAAAAGGAAAGAAAGATAAGGTATGTAAATCTCTCTTTACATTTTTATTTTTAAAAATTCTTATTAAGGTGATATTCATATAAAATTAACCATGTTAAAATGTACAATTTAGTGGCATTTAGTACATTTACATTGTGCAGCCACCACCTCTGTCTAGTTACATACCATCTTCATCATCTCAAGAGAAAAACTTTGTACCGATTAGATTCTAGTCAGTGGCTAGAAGTCCTCATCACCCCCTTACCCCAGCCTGTGGGAACCACCAATCTGCTTTCTGTCTCTCTGGATTTACCTATTCTGCAGTCATGCATGTGTGAACTTTTATGTCTGGCTTCCTTTATTTAGCACATTATTTTTGAGACTTATCCATGTTGTAGCATGTATCAGTATTTCATTCCTTTTATAGCTGAATAACAATAGTCCATTGTGTGTATATGCCACAATTTGTTTATCCGTTCATCCATTGATAGACATACGGATTGTTTTATACCTTTTGGCTATTGTGAGCAGTACCAATATGAACATGCATATGAGTACATGAATATTGAGTACTTGTTTTCATTTCTTTTGAGTGTATATTTAGAAGTAGAATTGCTGGGTCATATGATAATTCTGTGTTTTAACTTCTCGAACTGCCAGAGTTTTTTCATAGTGGCCAAACCATTTTACAGTACCACTAGCAATGTACAGAGGTTTCATATCTCCACATGCTCACCAACACTTATTATTTCCCATTTAAAAAAATTAATATACCAATCTTAGTGGCTATTAAGTGGTATCTTAACGTGGTTTTGATTCCTTTTTCTCTAGTGAGTAATTATGTTGCACATCTTTTCCTTTTCCTGTTGGCCATTTGTTTATCTTTGTAGAATTGTCTGTGTAAGTCGTTTGTTTTTTAATTGGGTGGTTTGTCTTTTATTGTTGAATTGTCAAGAGTTACATATGTATCATAGGTACATGTCCCTTATAAGATATATGGTTTGCAAATATTTTATTTCACTCTGTGCGTTGCCTTTTCATTCTGATAGTGTCCTTTGGTACACAAAAGATTTTAATTTTGATAAAGTCCAACTTAACTTTTTTTTTCATTTTTGCTTGTGCTTTTTGTGTCATATCTAAGAATTCATTGCCAAATCCAAGGTTATGAAAATTTACCCCTATGTTTTCTTCTAAGAGTTATATGGTTCTAGTACTTAAATTTAGATTGCTCATCCATTTTAATTAATTTTTGTTTATGGTGTCAGGTAAGGTCCATTTCATCCTCTTGAATGTGGACGTGCTTTTGTCTCAGCACCATTTGTTTAAAAGACCATTATTTCCCCATTGAATGGAAGACTTTATTTAAAATCAGTTCACCATAGATGTATGGGGTTTTTTCTGGACTTTCAGTTCTATTCCATTGGTCTATATGCCTGTACCACAATGTTTTGATTACTATAGCTTTGTGATATGTTTTGAAATTGAGAAGTAAGAGTTCTCTAACTTTATACTTTTTCAATATTGGCTGTTCAGGCCCTTTAATAATTTTATATGAATTTAAAGATCAGCTTTTCCATTTCTGCATAAAGGGCCAATGGAATTTTAATAGGGATTGCATTTACTCTTTTGATTGCTTGGGTCACATTGCTATCTTAACAATACTGAGTGAATCTTTCAGTCCATGAACACAAGATTCCTTTGTATTTATTTAGGTCTTCAATTTATTCCAGCAGTGTTTGATAGTTTTCAGTGTACAAGTGTTTCACCTTGGTTAAATTCATTCTCAGGTATTTGATTCTTTTGGATGCTATTGTAAGTGATATTGTTTCAATTTACTTGAATTTACTCTTATCATTATAATGTGCTTTATCTTTTATAACTGTTTTTGACTTAGTCTATTTTGTTTTGTACTGTTACAGTTACCCTTGGTATATAGTTATTCTTGGTTACTGTTAGCATGGAATATATTTTTCTGTCCCTTCACCTCAAACCTGTGTGTGTTCTTAGATATAGAATGGATTTCTTGCAGGCATCATCAGTTGGATTCTGTTTTGTTTTGTTTTTTAATCCATTCTTCCGGCATAAGAAGAATTTAATCCATTTACAATAGTAAATTACTAACTTAATATTAGTAATTACTGATAGATAATGACCTACTATAGCTATTCGTGTGTGTGTGTGCATGTCTTACAGCTTTTTTGGCCCTTGTTTCCTCTCTTACCGCCTGCTTTTAAGATTTTTCAGTGACATTTTTATTCCTTTTTTGTTTCCTTTGTGTGTTTTCTATATTTTCTTTGTGATTATTGTGGGAATTTTATATTACATGCTAAAGTTTAAGTCCTTTAGCATTTCTCATAGGACAAATCTAGCAATAATGAACTTCCTCAGCTTTTGTTTTATCTAAGAAGGGCTTAATTTCTCCCTCATTTTTGAAGGACAGTTTTGCCTGGCATATAAGTCTCAGTTGATAGGTTTTTCTTTGATCACTTTAAACATATCATCCCCCTGCCTTATAGCCTGCAAGGTTTCGGCCAGAAATCTCGTGATGTTATTGAGAAGCCCTTGTACAGACAAGTCACTTTTCTTTTGCTGCTTTTAAGATTCCATCTTTGGCTTTTGACTAAATATATATCTAAGTGTAGGGTCTTTGGGGATTTGTCCTAGGTGGAGTTAATTAGGCCACTTGGATATGTATCTCCATGTATTTCCTTAAATTCGGGAAGTTTTTGGCCATTATTTGTTCAAATGAGCTCTCTGCTCTTTTCTCTCCTTCTGGGATTCCCATAATGTATATGTTGGTCTAATTGATGGTGTCCTATAGGTCATTAGACTCTTCACTTTGTTTTATCTTTTTTGTTCCTCAGACTTAATTTCAAATGACTTACTAATTTTGCTGATCTTTTTTCTGACTATTGGAGTCTTCTGTTGAAACTAATGAATTTTTCAATTCAGTTAATAGAATTTTCAGCTGTAGAATTTCTATTTGGTTCTTTTTTTATAATTATCTAACTCTTTGTTGATGTTTGTTTATATATAATTTTTCTTATTTTCTTCAGTTATTTTGCCTATGTTTTCTTTTAGCTCCTGAGCACTTCTAAGACAATTGTTTTAAATACTGTCCAGTAAGTCTGAAGCATGTGTTTCTTTATAGTTGGTTTCTAGAGATTTGTTTTGTTCCTTTGAATGGCAATGTTTCTCAGTTTTTTTCGTATGCTTTGTGATCTTTTCTTGAAAATTGGGCATTTGACAGAACAGCTGTCTCTCCCAGTCTTTGCACACTGGCTCTCTATAGAGAAAGACCTCGGTTAATGAGGCAGTGACAGGCCAGAACATTTTATACATTCCAGTCTTCCTTCAGTCCTGAGGGAGGGAGCTGAGAACTGGGCCACTTTATTCTAACCCCATTGGGGAAGACAGTCCTGCAACTACAAGCAAACATACCACAAAATTTCTTACCATTTGAGTGGCTTTTTCTTGATTGTTTTCTTTTGGTTGCTGCAGATCTTTGACTGTTTTCCAGAGTTCCCACAATGCCATTTTAGTTGGTCTGTGTATTTGTTTATGTAATGTTTCCATGGGGGAATAAGGGCCTGGAGCTTCCTATTCTGCCATCTTTTAAACATCATCCTCATGGGCACCTTTGAGGGCCCTGATTGCCCTAAGAAACTTTCTCAACAGTTTTTCCTCCCCGTGTTGGTAGTGTGTTGTTTGCCTCAACTGTAATCATTTGCCCCAGGGGTTAACAAGACAAATTCATTTGCCTTACAGTGGTTCAGGTAACCTTCCTGAATGAGTTTTGAGTTCACACAAAATAGACAAGATATTTCCGGATTGAAGCACTGGTCCAAGTTGGTACCATGGTTCCAGAAATTATCTAGAAGTGAAGTAAATATAAATATTAACAGTGACAATTAGGACAATGTCTTGAATAGACTATTGTCAAGGTATTCACTGTGGTGAGTAGCATATACAGGTCTCTTGAGCCAACATACTGTTTTATCAAATCCATGTCTTTAGTTTATCTACCAGTCCACTATACTATTCATTATTTATACAATTAAATATTAGAACAACTGGTACTCAGGAATCATTTCTCTTATGGCCTTCTTTGGCACTCTGCCTCCAGTCCTCCAAGAGAGGTAGTTAACTACTTCCTCCTCTGTTCATTCAACAAGTAATTTTTTAGCCAGTAATGCTTTTATGGTCTAATAGTTTTTAAAATACAGAATTGTAAGCTATATCATTTTTACATACCTGATATCTGAAAACAAACGATGACCCTTCTCTTTGTTGTTACAAGGCATTTTTAAAGAATATAAAATGTATACTTAATGCCTTTAATGTTCAAGAATATTTGAGACCAATATATATTTTTAGTCTTTTTGCTGAAGTTTTGCATGCAGCTTAATAGAAAATAAACTAGAAAAAGAAGTTCTAACCATTTAATCTTTATTCCTCTGACTGCAGTGTTCCCCTCTTTAAAAATGTGCTCAAACAGCCAGTGCAACTCTGGGTACATGTTTTGAATGTGATAGACAAAATATAACTTCTAAAATAAAACTTATTTTATCATAATAGATATGAATCAACTGTGCTAAGAATACATGAAACCTTATAGAAATCTCAGTGAAACAGCAGTGACTCTACCTAGATCTGTAGTTTTTAATCATGTTTGCAGATGTTCAGTGAGAGATTACACCCCAGTGAGCCCTCTGTGCACACTTGACCGTTATTCATCCATGTTACTTTGTACTCATTTGATCCCATGCTAGCCCAGAATGGGCCTTGCTAGAAGGTTGTGTATGCAGTGAGTCAGGTTGTATCACAGGTGAAATGACCAATGAAATATAGGAAGATATGTGGAGCTGAAGGTAGATGGTATATGGGCAGTCATTTCCCTGGAAAGTTAAGAACTGTCAATGACGGTCAAAAAATAGAGTATGGAGCAAGGAGCCACGTAATTTTTAAAAAAGTTAAAAATATTAAGCTTATTTTTCTTTTCAGATCTTTGGAGACTTAATCAAGAAATGTGTTTGCCTCGAGGCAAACACAGGCTGGAAAAATAGCCTGGACCCCATATCCAGTTCTCACACAAGCACGACTTGCAACCACACCTATCATTTGAGTGCCTGCTTGTTGTGCCTATAGTGTAGCCTGGTCAGATCTTTAAGCATACGGCTTGAACAGGGATACAAATTGGTTTTATCAGTGTCTAATACATACAGTGGCTCTCTAATTTCCCATACACTTTCAACAAGTGTATTTCCAGTGCATACTATTTGTCAGGCATTCTCCCTAGGAGCTTGGGGTTTAGTAATAAATCGAACAAACAAAATCTTGGATTTTGTAGAGCTTCCCTTATGGCCAGATGAGGTTGAGAAGTGGGAACAGAGCTGTCGAGATAGATAAGCAAGTAAAGCTTCAGTGTTTTAAAATGTAGTGAAAAATATTAGTGTAAGAGGACAGAAAGTGGTGTTTGGGAGGTGCCGCTATTTCAGATAGGGTGGTGAGAGAAGGCCACTTCGCTAAGATGCCATTGATCAGAGCCTGAAGGTCGTGGAAGAGCAAACCATCTGGGATATATAGTTCTATTTTTGCAAGTATCACAAATATTTTTTTACTACAAGAGTGCACCTTTATTATAGACAATTTAGAAAATGAAGGTAAGCCAAAAGAAGAAAAATAAAATTTATTATACCTCCCGTTAGAACTCATCTCATCGTTCATATTTTGCTATATCTCCTTGCTCTGTTTTATATTTAATAGTTGGCATTGACTTTGTTGCTCTTTCCAGAAAAGCTGGTCATTTGTTTCTCAGCTCTATTTTTCACTTGATGTTAACACAGTCTATTTAAAATTTGCAAAAAGAAACACTATTTCTGAGATGAGATAAAGGCCGCAGTTTTGAATTCCATAGAATAAGGCTAAAGGAAAGTTTTCTGGCCTGATTTCATAAAATAACCACATTTACAGTTTGGCAAGAACTTAGAATGGTATTTACTTTGTGTTTCTGTTCTTCCGATCTTAAAGTTCACTTATTCCTTAGCGCTAAGGGAAGATCCCGATGTCATGTGGAGGACTCATTTCTTTGTGTTTTATACTCCTTCTGACCTTTAAACTTTGTTACAGGCGAAGAAGAGCAAAACCAAAATGCCATCTCTGGTAAAGAAGTGGCAGAGTATCCAGCGTGAGTTAGATGAAGAGGAGAACTCTAGTTCCAGTGAAGAGGACCGGGAATCAACTGCACAGAAGCGAATTGAAGAGTGGAAACAACAGCAGCTGGTCAGGTAAAAGAAAAGAGACCGCAGGAGGGGTGGGTTGTGGTTAATTCATAGAAATATTTATAAAAATTATGGCTTAGCCTTTTTTCAAAATCAGAACTATCAGTGTTGTAATACTTTCTCTCACTGATTGTTCACCTTAGATAAAGGACTATCTTAACACAGCATACCAGGAAAAATAAGGCATTTCCATTTACCACCTAGAGACATTCTCTTTTATGTATGTTTTTTTCCATTCCTTTTATATAAATTTTACATAAGTAAAATGAAGAGAAGAAAACTTCATTAGAAATTTTAATGAGAATTTAAACATAGCTAACCTAAATTTTTATTCCTTATTTTCCTGGTTTTGAAAGTGTACATACTGAAATGAGCAACATTCTTCTAATGCACTTAATTGTTCAGTTGTCCTGCATAACCTGGAACACACTCATCTCATAAGTAGTGATACTAGAGTTCAAATCCATCTTTGACAGGTTCTAGCTTATCCTCACTTCTGGCTCTTGTACTTGCAACATCCGTAAATGAAGTACTTAGGAAAACAATTGGGAGAGGACAGCCTTTCTTTGCTTCATAATTCAAAATATTTTTTTTTGCCTTGTTTTTCTTTCTTTTTTTAAAATTAATTTATTTATTTTGTTATGGTGACATCTGTAAAACATTTTCATTTTATATATAAACACCATAGGCATAATCATTCTAATGAATTTTATTTGTTTCTAAAATACCTATTTCTCTACACCTGGTTTCAGGGTGTCTACTTATGAATCCTATCAAATAAGTTTGATCATACAGCATCATAAAACTTGAAAAGATTCCTGTCACGTGTTTTCTTAGGAAAATGAGATGGTTTAGGTTCTCGTAACAAAATATTGGTTGAAGTTGTTCGTTTTGAATGAGAATATTATATTTCCTTTTTGTCCTTAGAAAATATTTACTCATCAATCTTAAATTTGAGAAAATTCATCTTGAATATAGTTCTCTTAACACCTGTCGTCTGAGGTTTTACTTTTTTGATCAATTTTATCATAATTAGAATCTCTAGTGCCACTATCTGTCTCTGCATTTATCTTCTGGTTTGTCTAATATTTGCAAAAGAAAACAAGACTATGAAGATGTCTCCAGACTTAATTTTTACTTCTTTGAAAGATGATGCACTATTTGGGCAACAAAATAAGAAAAGGATGGTATTAGTGACATTTATTTTACTTTTGTGTCATCCTTGTAGGTGATTCTATTCATTTTTTTATTTTAGTCATTTTTAGTATTGCTGGGAATTGAATGATGATTAATTCCTACAGTGATGAAATAACAGACTATTTCAAGATGATGGGAAAATCACAAAGATTCTATATTGTATCTTAGATTATTTTAGATTGATAAGTCTAGTGCATCCATTCTGGTAGATAGAACCTGAGTTTTAACCTATTTTCTAAATAATTGAAAAAACCATGAGATATCAATTCTTACAAATACAACTGATCAAAAGAGAATCTCAAAAAAATTAGGTCCAAAGGTCCTTATAGTGTATTGGAGGTTAAATATATCTTCCTTAAAGAATCAGAACTTCTAGGGACTAAGAAAAACTTTTACAAAAATGTGTTTTATTTCTTCAATGTGACTTTAATGGATACTGAAGATACATAAAAATAAATATGCAATTACATATACATGAAACTGTATGAAATGTGAGTGTATCTTTGGTTGACCCATCAGAGGAAATTTGATGAATATGCTAGTACTTGGCTGAGAAACTTGAAGCGTTTTCATGAACATAAATGTGACATCAGATTTTCAGTTTCAATTAGAGATTTTTACTTGCTAGGAAGTAAAGAGTTTCAGTCTTTTTCTTTCCAGTGAAGTAATGTGTGTTGTTTTCACAGTGGCATGGCAGAGAGAAATGCTAATTTTGAAGCCCTTCCTGAGGATTGGCGAGCAAGACTGAAGAGAAGGAAAATGGCTCCAAACACATAGTTGTGTTTTTTGTTTTTTTTTTTTTAATTTTTAAATTTTTATTATTGATTTTTTTGTGCGTGTGTTCAGTTCAGAGTCTTAACCTGTTTTACTGTTGTCAATAAACTATAAATGTTATGAGGGAGAGTAAATGAATTTCCTGGGCAAGAGCATACACATACAAAGTTTTCACATTTGTGAAATGTAATTTTTCTGTTTTGCTGAGGTGAGGTGACTGAATGCTTTCACTTGGCTGCCTTTATTCTCACACTGGCAAACTCAGCATGCTAGGTACATTAACCTCATCAGTCTCGAACATGTGATGTGGCTCATGAGTATGACACCTCTCTAGAGGACTCACTGACAAAAAATGAAGGCTTTTCCTGCATAATGGAGGCTCATTTAGTTCCTAGTGTGCCTCTCTCTCGTAACTTCTTCAGAACAAGTGCAATTAAGAAGGCAGCTCTGTATTCTACCTTGCTTACCTGGGATTATCAGAATCTCTTTCTGACCTCTTCCTCTAGTCTGCCACCTCTGAAGTGCTAAGGTATATCAAGTTGTTTACCTTGTGCTGACAGATGGCCACACTATAGAGTTCTTTCTCACATTCTAGAACTGATAGCTCAGTCATTTCATATACTAGGTGAAATATTTAAATTTCAGTACAGGCAGCAGCAGCAGCAGATGTTCATACCTGATTTTGAGAATGTCCCCCTCACATCTGTGGCAGTAAATGTAACAAGAGCCACTGTATGTATTGATGTGTCTCCATTGTTCTTTCCGAGATTCACCTACCTTTTATGTGTGAACGTATTGTCCATAAAATTCCAGTATTTAAAAAGCAGTTTACTGTTCTGTACTTTCTATTGTATCACAATCAGGTAAAAGTCACTTTAAACTGAAGAAAAGGCAAATTGTGTTTTAAAGCTGTTTGTATTTCTCCAGTTTCTGACCTTGTAAATTTGTATATATACATTAATAAAGCTTTTTTTATACTTCTGAATGACTATCCTTTTATATCCTTTTACTCTTCTAAACCACAATTATATAACTAAGACATTTTAAGTCAATTCTTAATCGTTTTTTTCTAATCAAATATAGTATAAGGTGTATCCAAACATTAACGAACAGCCCTCTAGAAAAAGGAGCAGCAGGATCTTGAGTTGGTTGTGGGGCGAAGGGACTGGAAGAGGACAGAGTTAGAAAAATGCTTCTAGAACCTGAAAATGCAGGATGTGGTTCCATAGTGTAGCGGTTAGCATGTCTGCTCTACACGCAGAAGGTCCTGGGTTCACACCCCAATGGAGCCACAGTCCATGGTCTAAGGCCATGCCACCCTGAACAAGCTGGATGTCTGATCTCAGAAGCTAAGCAGGGTCGGCCCAGTTAGTACTTGGATAGACGACCACCTAGGAAGACCAGGTCCTGTAAGCATTTAAAAAAAAAAAATCTTACTAGAACCAGAAAATACTGCATGACTTAAATTTTGAAGTTTATATTCTATAATATTAGCTAATGTTTGATCTACTGAAATCCTGTAAATGTCATGTTAACATTTTGAATAAATAAAGGAGCTTTGTTTCCCTCTGATTATAAAAATAATATATCCTTATGGTTATATTCGTATAAACTTAACCAAAGACAACAATTAAGAGTTTGAATTTTATGCCAGTATTCTTAAATGCATATAATTTAAAATTTTTATCTAATGTCATGTATTCTAGTGTGTCGGATTTTACCCCATTATACAAATATTGGAGTGACCTTTTGCATATAAATCGTTTCTCTTGTAATCGCATAGAGCAGATTTCTGGAAATGGAGCTGCTAAAGCTTTTGTTGTAACAGTATTCCAGACTTGTAGAAATGTCTACAGAGCACCAGTGCCTTCTGTCACTATCCTACCAGAATGGAGCATTTTTAAAAATCTGGCAATTTGGTAGTCAAAATGTGCGGTTTTTAATATGCTAACTTTATTTTTTTTTTCAATGTATAAAGTAATTTTTCAAATTCTAGCTCTGAGGAGGAGAGAATATAATAGGTGAAAGGAGAGCAGCACCCCTCGAGCAACACTTAACGGTTACTGAAAGCTAAGGAACAGCAAAGAAGTTTAGAATTGGCTTTGTATTCATCAAACCCAATATCGATTCTCCAGAAGCGGGTCTGCAGTACTGTACGAAAGGAAGATTGAGCCTGAATCAGCTGTTGCTGCAACGATGCTAGTCTTTCCCGGGTTCCCCACCTTCCTGGAGGCAGAGCCTCGCTCCCCGGAAGCTCGGGGCCACCCCGCCTTCCCGCTTCCGTTTCACAGTTGCTAGGCTACCAGGGCCCTAGCAGAAAACGGTGGGGCGGTGTGTTCTCCGTGTCCTCTGCACGGTAGTCTGCTGGGCTTCGTACCTGCCCAGAGGTGGCCTCCCACCTCGTCCAGGACTTGTTGCCACAGGCGCCGCACCCACACCTATTCCCCAGGACGGACCGGAGCGCGGAGGCGATCGCACCCTTTCCTCTGCCTTTCTAGGAAACCTACGCCACTCCCCTCACCCTTTTGGATCCCCTTCACCACCTTTCCCCGGACCAGGAAGTCCTGAACCCCTGAATTTCGTTTTTTAGAGCCCACTCTCTGGGCACCTTATATTTCATTTTCTTCTAGCCCGAAACAACTCGCCAGATCCCCGTTTTTTTCACTTTCCTGCGGCGTCCTGGTGTTGGCCATCTTTCTCATATTTCTCCTCTGGGAGAGGGAAGCATGGGGCCTGCTATGGTCCTGGCGCCTCGGGAGGAGGAGGCTGGAAGGCATGCCGCCCTCCCTAATTCCTCAGGTGCGCCTCCGGGCCTCAGAGTGGGAACCATCAGCCAGGCCTTTCCGAGGAGAGGATGAGTTGTCAGGGAAGACGGAATGATGTGACAGGGTTTCCTAAAATCGCTTGTGCTGCGGGGGTGCAGGATGGGAGTGGAGAATATGGGCAGTTTTTTCAGTAGGCTTGTTCTGTTTTTTAGCTTCTCCTGTGTAATCAGCTGCCCTCTTGGAAATTGAGCAGGCAGGGGTTGTGGCCGGATGCCGATGTCACTGACTGGTCTTCAGTATACCAATACAGAAGTAACATGTTCCCAGCATTGGAAACAGAGCTAAAGCAGGAGGTCGGTACACACCCCTCTCCAGGAACCCCACAGAAATCCAATACTAAATCAGAGATGTATCCTGGTGACATCTTTTTCTAGCTGAAGATTTTGATCCCCAAGGTAGAATAATTTGCATGAATGTCTTTCACTTGATTTGTTTACAGAATTCCTCAGGTATACTGTCCTCTGCAACCGTGCTTGGGTACCCTTTGTTAAGAGTTCAGTATTTTTTGAAGGGACTTTCCTGATTGAGATGGCCTTTCCTTTCACAGACTCTTCCTGATCCCTATGAAGACTTTATGTACCGTCACCTCCAGTACTATGGTTACTTTAAAGGTAATATCTCATTCTTATTTAGCATCACCTTTCCTGGGTTCATGAAGTAAATTGTTTGATTAACTGGGAGAGTTATATTTGAATAAACTAATGGTGAACTTTCCAGCACCGTTAATGAAAACTACTTCCTTTCCCCATTGATCTGTTATGTAATCTCTGTTGAGGATACATGTATACAAAGGTCTCCTTCTCTATCCTTGCAGAAATACTACCCATTGTTAATACATTATATGACATTAAAATGGTCTTGATATCTGGAAAGACATGTCCTCCAATCTTACTGTTCTTCAAAGATGTCTTGAATACTCTTGCCTTTTTATATAATTTTAGAATTGTCATGTGATGTTAAAATATTATTGGGATTGCATTAAATCTATAGAATCTAATTTCACAAGAACTGAGATTTTGCCAATACTGGGTTCTCCATCTATGTACATAATCTAATTCTCCATTTTATTTAGGTCTTCCTTACTATCTCCCAATAAAGATTTCAATTTTTTCATAGAACTTCATTTCTTTATGCTATTATAAATGGTATCTTTTTAAATTTTGATTTTCTAACTTTGTTCCTCATATTTAGAAATAAAATTAAGTTTTTACATTGATTTTATTTCTATCAATCTTGTTAAACTTTCTTATTAACTATTTCATTTTTTAAGTGATTACTAATTGGTTAAAAACTGAATTTCCAGTTTGCCAGATTCAGCAGAACCCTCAGGACAAAGCAGCTTTGGGCATCAGGGCTCCACTCAGTACCAGCCTTCACTTGGTTATGGCTCTCTTCTTGGCTGCTCTGATAGCTACCAGGTCTTTCTGCCTCCCAAACTCTTTCTCTTTTCCACTATACCATGCTGCTTCTCAAGAGTCCTCCGCACTATAAAATGGAGAAAATACTGTTTAACTAAAGTAAATTAGAATGTGAAAGCTCTTTGGAAAATGGGAAGTATTTATTGTAAAGGTCTATGGTAGTGGGGGTTTTGGTATTGACCTAGATGTTAGAAGCGATGAGCTAGCTTTCCAGCACCTTTAATTAAACTGCCTATTCTTAGCTCAGAGAGGCAGTTTACCAAACTCAGCTACGCAACAGCATGTTTGGAAGAATAATCCCCGATTCGTCTTGAGTGGCTCTTTTGGGGAAAGAGATGATTTGATACCAGACCCCCTGCAAAAGGAGAAGCTTCTATGTAAGTAATAATCAGTGTGTATGGCCCCCAAAACCTTCGCTGCCTTGAGCAACTGCACCAGGTATTCAAGAGAACATGGCCTAACACAGGAGAAGCCAAAGGAGCAACCTTGGCCAGTTTCTGATGTCACTTAAAAATGTTCTCTCTAGATCTACTTTGGACTGTAGGTTTAAATTAAAATACTGTACATTCTAGATTATCTCTCTCCCAGTCATTGGAAAATTTGTTAAGACTCTTTGGTCAACAGTAAAACATTGACTTTTCACACAGTTTTGATAGACATGTTTGCTTAAGAGTGGCAAAAAATCAGTCCGACTGGCATAAGCAAAATAATTTTCACAAGGATTCCATATGTTTATTTTAGAATCTAAGGACAGGGATGGAGCTGAATTTGTCCCTCAATACGTACCCAACGAAACATCAATTCACTTCTCTTTGCTCCACATCCTCCCCATCTCCAGTCCATTCTACCATTATTTCTCACTATTGAAGCAGCTGCATAATTATTCTCTTGGCTTCTTCTCTTGTTCCTTGATCCCTCTTTCCAGTGTATTTTTACACAGCAGTGTGCTTTTCTCATTTGAAAATCTGCTTGTGTCCCTGTTCTAGTAAAAACTTTTGAATGATAAAGACCCAAAAGCCATAAAATATAATATTGATAATGTTTACAGCAAAAATTTTAACTTCGCATTGAAAAAAGTACCATCAGTAAGTGACTATTTGACTTGGGAGTTTTGCATCGAGGCATTATGTCATCTGTTTCTTGAAATGTTTTTATTTAATTGCTTTATGGAAAATGTGAGAAAGCTTAAGTTTATATTTGTTAAATTTTTACTGCCATCCTCAAGTCAGATATGTCTTTACATTTTTTAAAAATACTGAAGTGTTCCACTAGATTAATGTTTTCCTGTCCTAGATGGCTAGGATTCTAGAGAATTAAATATAAATTTTTTCAATACAAAAAAGCAAAAGTACCATCAATAAAGGAAAATTACAAACTGAAAAAAAATTTGTGACAAATACATCAGAGAATTAACTTCCTTAACATTTACAGCTCTTACAAATCAATATGTAAAAGATGACCAAATAGAAAAATGGTCAAGAGACATGAGCAAGTTGGTAATAGAAAAACAAATACAGATGATCAATAAGCTTTATGAAAAGATGCTTAATTTCACCTCTAAAGATACAAATCAAAATGTCAAGTTACCATTTTTTAAATTATGAGATTTGGGCCAAAAACCTTTTTAAAAAAAATTATACCTAGTGTAGGTAGAGTACTCTCCAACACTGCTGTTAGGTATGTGGGTAGGAAGACTGTTTTAGGAAGGCCATTTGGTAATACCTGAGAAATTTGAAACAGTGCTTAACCCTGATATAGTAATTCCATTTTCAGATATATATCTTATATGTTTACTCCACCCTGGTGCCTGGAAGACTCTTCCATTCTGTGTCCCAGAGCTCCTGGCAGGGAGTAGAAAGGCAAGGATTGAACAAAAGACATACTGGTCAAGGTGGGATGGCTCAGTTTCCTCCTGCTCTCTTCGCTGACACTCAGAATACCATTGATAAGAAACAACTGCTAGTCTTAATATAATAAAAAACATAAAGTGAAAAATCAGCTCGTAGAAGTACACATACAATGTGAATGAGTTTTAGAGTGTAATTGATAACCTGATACCTTTTTTTTTCCTCTTTTGATCATCAGAGTGAGAAAGATATTTTTTCTTTATAGGAAAGCATTTATTATGTGTGGGGTTTTTTTAATGACAAAGTACAAGGGCAAAAAGGAATGAGTTACATTCAAATAGTAGAAAAAAACACAAAAATTAAACTAAAAGCTCTTCCTAACTCCATCCCCAATATAGCCACTGTTGTTATTCTTTCCAGGAAAAAAAATTTTATATATATATATATCCTCATGTGTCTATACTTTCTTTTTAATTGCTCACAGGGGATCCTATACACAATCTTTACTTTGTTTTTTTTTTTGTTTAATAATAGAGCCTTTCATATAAGCACACACAGAAAAAGCTACCTCATTCCTTTTAAGGGGACCTGCAGTATTCCATCTCATTAATGTGTCATAATTACTTTAACTTCCCTTTTGGTGGATGGTTGTTTCCACGTTTTAATTATTTTGATCATTGTTGCAATGAGCATCTTTGTATGTATCTTGACGAGTTTTTGTGAGAAAATCTATGAAGTAAATTCTTAGTAGTGGGATTCCTGGATCAAGAGTATGTATATTTTAAATCTTACCACATACTGCCAAAGTGCTTTCCAGAATGGTTGCACCAATTTGCCTTCTTGGAAGCAGTTTCTGAGAGTACTGTCTACTTACACCTTTGCCAGGATGCCTGTGAAAACATGTAAATGTTTTTCCTATTAGGTAAAAAACTAAATATTTCCTCGTCATTTTGATTTACATTTCTTTATAAGTAAGATTGAGTAGCTTTACCATATCTTCAAATGTTGATTGCCTCTCCCCTCTCCCCAGTTAAACAGTGGGTTAAAGATTTAGAGATGGAAATAGTGGGGGTGGAGGGTGGAAAAGGTAGGGGAAAGAGGACAAAGAAAAGATAAAGTTCCCTGAGACAAACCGTGCTGCCTCCTTTCTCTTTCTAGGGCCCTCCTGTCTCTCTTCAGCTATGCACAGACAGATAGAAGCTGTGAGCAGAGGTATTTCACGTCCTTCCAGACTAGAAAACGCAAACTCCTTTATGGGAACATGTCCTCGCCCCCTCCTCTCCCCACCAGACCTAAGAATCACCACCACACCAAGGGGGCCTTCAGCCTTTCCTTCCCCCTTCCATTTTCTTTCTTTTTATTCCTCCTCTCATTTCCTTTCTTTTTCTTTATCTGTGAAAGCCTTTCTTTTCTTCCCTTTTTTCTCATTCTCTATTTCCCAAGAGCTCTTCTCTTCTGAGCATTCTCACTCCTCCGCCCCTTCCCTTTTCATCCTGTTTTATGTGTGTCCTTTGAACGGTTGTATTACGGACTTGACATTTAATTTGTAGGTTGTCTCACTGAAGTTAATAGTTTTATGTACATTTTTCTAAAATGCTCACAGGCAAAATGAAAGTTTCCTCTCACCTCGCCCTAAAGTAATAAAACACATTGTTTTTAGTCATTTGTAACTCGCTATTGGAATGTCTTATACCCCTTACCTCTGATTTAAAAAACAAACAAGCTTCTTCTAACTTACTCTTAGATCTTACATTTAAATACTTAATAGACTATGCAGAATTGTAACTTAACATTTTATAGTTTCGATGCTGTCATCCTGGGCTAAAATCTCCTTGAAGGAGAAACATACCATAGGATTGCACACCTGTGCCCATATTTCAATACAGCGCTTAAAGTTACTGAGCTGTTATAGTTGAGCGCAAAAGTCTCCAAGGAATAAAAGGAAGCTGTTCACTCTTTCTCTTTCCCTTTAGCAGATTCCTTTATGCTGAGTTCACCACTTCTCAAGAGCAGACAGCTTCTTCATGATGAGTTTGGTGAAGTAAACACACGTCTTCGAGAACCCCGAGATCTCTTTGCCTTTTTCTCTGGTAGTGGGCCACTGCAGGCTCCAAGGTGGCCAATAGAATGTGAGGTCATCAAGGAAAACATTCATCATATTGGTAATGTGACTTACTCGTCATAGTCTTGCTGTTCTGACAGACTTTATTATGAGGCCTCACCGTCCTGAATGCTGAAGTACAAGGCAGGACAGATTCAACATCTCTTAGCTCACCCCGAAGTGATGAAGACCTAGGAAACTGATACACACTCACCAAAGTCAGAAGTTACACTAATGTGTAAACTGAACTGTTTCTGAGGTCGTTGGAATGGGAGGAGACCCTGTGAGAGGCCAAATATACTTAGATCTGTTTTCTAGATTATTTCTATCTCAGTATTAATATGCTTGGTTGAGTTTATAACAGTTGTATTTTTACTAGCCTTGGTATAATTAACAAACATTAAATATGCCAGAGCATAGCTTTTACTATTCTTAATTATATTTTGAGTCTATGGGAGTTTTTTTATAGGAACGGTAAAGACTTCTTTTATGACATTGCCAGTCATACCTATGAGCTATTGGTGCAAGTACGATCTTTAGCATTCATTTTATGTAACATTTTCAGAAGCAGATTTCATTAAAAAGTGGAGACTTTTCTAATTGCTGGAACATTTATATCTATCGAACATCATGTCTCTGTTCTAGACTTCTGGATAAACTACTGGATGTTTCAGATTTTCTCACTTCCCTCTTATAATATTTATTCAATAACTATTTATTAAGCATCTACCATATGGTAAGTACAGCGCTTGGTGTTGGAGATATAGTGATGAACACAATGGAGACACCCAAAGCTCATAGACTAGTATGAAGTTAAGCAGAGAGCTTGGTCTCTTTAGGAGCGCTTAGCCCCAGCCTGGAAGATCAGTGAGGGTTTCCAAGAGTTGACATGTATCTGAGCTCTAAAGGATGAGTTAGAAGTGATCCAGTTGAGAGGGTCAAAGAAAAGTATTCCAATTATAAGAAACAAAAAGAGCATGATGTGTCTGAACAACCATGGAGCACTGAGTGTGAAAGACGAGATAACGATGAAAATGTAGAGACAGGCTCAGTGTCTTAACCAGGGACAGAACTGCTCTTTGGGTTCAGAAATGCATGTGTTGGGCGTGGGGTACATTTTGAGTTGGCATGGTAGCTGAACAGTCTTAAGGTCATCTGTCCCTACCCTGTACAATTTTTAGAGAAAAGTCCAAGTTGATCCAGCCAAACGATAGGATTTTACCATTCTCTTTATAAAATAGACTAAGAAAATTCCTGTGAGGATTTTGGACTCGGTTCTAAGAGGGAAACAGAAGTGGAAAACGAATTTAATATCCAAGTTATTGCAGTGGTAATCCACTAAACCACTAAATCTTTAAAAAAGTAATTGTAAAAAACTTTTAAGGAAATTTAATGGCAATCACTTTACAGTTTAAACCAAGTTGTCAAAGCCTCATCAATCCCCATCACCTTAAAGGAAAGAAAATAGCATTGTCTTACTGAGTTGTGTCTCTTTATGCCCTTGGCTTTGATCAGTGGCTATTGTACTTAAAATGATATTGAGAAATTGCCTGAATTCCATATAAGAAACCCTTTAAAACTGAATGTTGATGAAAAAGCCTTGTTTCCTCTGAAACAATTGATATCCTTGTTGCTCAATGGTAATAAAAATATGTATCTGATCATATTTTCCTGATTTTAAAAGGAAATTCATTACCAAATATTGAAGAGTTATTAAAGCAACTATTTTGACTTTTCTGGTTATTTTTTAAGTCTTCTATTTAAAGTTTATGCTTTTATTATATATGCTCTTTGTCAAAAGTCTCCCCATAGTCTTTATGGAAAGAAGCAAGACATAATTTATAAACAAACTGGAAGCTAGGGTGGGGATTAGGTTTGATTCAACAAAACTAGCCATTTAAATAATTATTATAATTTTATATCAGTTCTGATAAAGTACCTTTTACAATATTTCTTATTTTGTACTTTTTAAATGTCTTGTTTCAGAGGGAGTTCCACCCGAACCAGAATATTTCTATCAACCTACAGGAAATGAAAAGGTACCAGAAATTGTAGGAGAGGAAAAAGGCACAGTTGTCTATCAATTAGATTCAGGTATTGTCATTACACTGAACAGTGAGCAATTAATCATGACAAAGTGATAATAAATAATCATGACAAGATTATAAATATTTTCTATAATAAATGTGATTTTTTTTAAATCCATAATTTAGTGATAAATTATCTTTTCCAGACCCATCTGAATGAGAGCCCTGGTATTCATGACCAATCAGCTTTAAAATTTTAATCTTTTTTTTTTTCATGACAGTACTTTTTTCTTAATAGTTCTAAGTCCATTTTATAGCTTCTTCCTTGTTATTCCCCTTCCTGAAATTTAGATGTTGGATCTTTGGGGAACTTGCACTTCTTTTCTCCACCTCCTGTATATACTTCAGTGAGTACTTTATATTATGTGCATATGACTGTCATTGACTATGTGGTTTTCTGCATTCAGTTTCAGGCTTCCTAGGGGTAGAATCCATGTCTTTTATAAAAGCGTGTGGAACACTGTACCCAACAACAACAAAATACACATTCTTTCAAGGGCACATGGTAGATCCCCAGGATACACCATATGCTAGGTTGTAATGCAAGTCTTAATACATATTATTTAAGAGGATTGAAAATAAATAAATAAATACATAAATAAATACCTACTCTTTTCTCTGATATTTAAAAATAAATAAATAAATAAATAAATAAAAAAGATTGAGATGATATATTCTCTGATGACAATAAAATTAAATTAGAAATCAACAACAGAATGACATTCGGGAAATCTACAAATATTTGGAAATTGAGCAACACATTTCTAAGAAACCCGTGAGTTAAATCACAAGGAGAGTTAAAAAATATTTTGAAGTGACAAAGTAAAACAGCATATCAAAGTTTATGGGATATAACTAAAGCACTGCAAGGTAAATTTATGGCTTTAAATGCCTATATTTGGATAGAAGAAAGATCTCAAATTACCTAAGCTTCCATCTTAATAAAGATCAGGCAAGATGAATCCAAAGCAAGCGGAAGGAAGGAAATGATACAGATAACAATGAAATCAGTCAATTAGAAAAATAGAAAAAATAATAGAGAAAATCAAACCAAAAGTTGGTTCTTTGGAAACATCAACAAAATTGACCAAACTTTAGCTAGCCCAATCAAGAAAAAAGGAGAGGAGACACAAATGATCAAAATCAGAAATGAAAGGAAATACAAACATCACTGTACAGAAATGAAAAGAATTTCAAGGTAATGCTGGTAACAACTTTATACTAACAAATTAGAAGACATAGATGAACAGGAACAATTGCTAGAACAAATTACCAAAACCGATTCAGGAAGAAATTAAAAATCTGACTAGATTATAACAAAGAAATTGAATTAGTAATTAAAAATCTTCCCACAAAGAAATCACTAGCTCAGATGGCTTGACATGGTTTGTTTGAATGGTATCAAACATTTAAAGATGAAATAGTACTAATTCTTCATAAATTCTGAAAACAAAGGAAGAGAAAGAACTGTTTCCCAACTCTTTTGTAAAGCCAGTTTTGCCCTGATCCTAAGCCAGCCAAAGACATCATGAGAAAACTATTATTTTCTTATAAATATTCTTCATGAATATAAATGCAAAAATTTGCAACAAAATACCACCAAACCATATGCAACAGCATATTAAAAGGCTTATACAACACGACCAAGGGGGATTTTTCTCAAGTGCAAGAGTGGTTGGTTCAACATAAGAAAATCAGTGTAACACACCACATTAATACAGCAAAGGGAAAAACAACAACCATCATCTCAGTGTAGAAAAAGCATTTGACAAAATCCAGGCTTTCATGATAAGAACATTCAGAAAACTAGGAATAGAAGAGAATTTCCTCAACTTGATAAATGGTATTTAGAGAAAGAATGGATCTATTTCACACCCACTAAAATAGCTGTAATTAAAATACAGACAATGTCAAGTGCTGGGGAGGATGTGGAACAGGTCGTAATACTAACATTTGAGATAGAAAGGAAAGGTAATACTGAAGAACAATGAGCCAAGAAATGTACATAAATTTTTTACTCCCAAGGAAAGGGAAGTAAATTTTTAATTAATACCAAGATGCCAGATTAGTAATAGAGACATGGGGAGGTAAAGAAGCTGCTAACAAGGGTGATCTTTGTTATCACCAAAGAATCATCTCATGCTCATTGTACACACAGGTACCAGAGCCAATTCGGACTTTAGAAAAAAGAGTTCTCTGCAGTTGGGTAATGCTGTATGCAAGGAATAGAAAGCAAGAAAAATATTCTCATAATTTAAAAATCAATCTCTTCTAGGTACTTATCAGAAAGGAAATCTATTTTATTGGAAGAGGAATATGTTTAGTTAGTAGAAACAAGGTGTTATATCAGTGAAATAAGGGGAGGTTTTGGAGCAACAACCTGAGGTAGGAGGGAGAGACTGCAGTGTGTTTACATTCTACAACTAGAAGAATGAAATGAGCCAGTTGTCGCAGAGGGCCCAACTGAGATGTGATTGCACACTCCACTCATAGTTGCCTTAATTATGAGCTGTCCTCATTGTTAATAATATTGTGGTGGAAAAAAGCTATATGCAATGAAGTAAATAAGGTGGAGCAACTCAGTCTACCTAGCTGCATCTTATGGAATGTCTGAGGAGGAGGTAAAGTATGAGATCTTGAGTAGACTTAGGTTATAAATAATAGGGGCTATACTGCTTTTAAAGCCTCGAGAAATTCTCAGGGTTTTCGGCCTGTTTTACCTGATTGTAGTCATTTTCGATAAGCCGGATGACCAGGAATCCACATGCTTCATCTGTTCTGTTCAGAGATATTTCTACATATCTTCCCCAGGAGGAACCCCTGAGGCTGAGAGCTCATTTTGACATGGCAGCTTTTGTGAATTAACACCCAGCTGTGGCAGCTGCCTTGATCCTGTCCTTTGGATTCATCAAGGAGAGCTGAACCCGCTTTATTAGAGGAATAAAGAAACAAAACTGAGAAGATGGGGCTCTAAGGAGGATCTGGGAGTTTGTCAGTTTAGGGGCCCCAGAGCCACTGCATGCTTTGAGAATGTCTGGGGTTTCGTTTTTTGAAAAATGTTACCGTGGGCTGTGAATTGGACCGTCTTTAATGTTACCTGAGAGACTCAAGAAAATACTGCCGTTTCTATGTTAATGACACCTGGTTGCTGGTGTGTACTGTGATTGCGGTTCCGTGAAGTGACTAAACCACATGGGTCCCCAGCTTTTACTTATAGTTTTTAATGATAGCTTTTAATTACGTGTACTCTTGCTGTTGCTTCTGTTCCTACTTCCTCTGGGCTTGTTTTCTTCTTTCACTCACTTCTTTGCATGCTCGCTCCTTTGCCCTCATTTGTTATCCATTGTTTATTATCTCAGTCTCCACAGTGACATGGTTGCAGATAGGAGCAAAAGTCATTATAATATTACTATATTTACTAATGATCTGACTATTTACATAATCAAGCCCCAAACATATTACCATTTATTTAGTGTTAGCATCCTGTCCCGTGGTCAGCATCTTTGTTGATATCAGTCACTTGCTGATTGGAAGATACTGTTAACATCTGATAATATAATGCAAATAAAGTAAAAATTAATTGCAAAGTGACATTTCTAATTCTTAACAAGAAATGCAGGATTTTTTGAAGTTGATGAATGTTAGAGAATTGCTTGAATCACTTGCAAAGTCACTGACAAATGAGAACCGAGAAATCTTTTTATCAGTTAACGAAGAGAAAATCAACAAAAGATGGCAAAATAGGTTTCTCTAGGCACAATGATAGGAATATTGTGGTACAAAGAGAAGTCCTTGGGAAAACTATGAAGCCCTAAAAGAGTTTTGCAAGAGTGACTGCCCAAATCAAAGGCGTTGTGGTGCAATCACTGAAGTTGTCTGAAAAATTGCAATCCCACCAAAAAAAAATTAAAAACTGAATATTATTCCAAAGAGTAGAAAGAGATTGTGATTTTAACCTAAGTTTTCTTAAGTAAGATAAATTTTATAATTTTTTCTTTTACTTTCATTTTAAAGATAAAATTTCAACCCTCAACTTTTCTTTTCGCTAATTACTATGATATTCTGGTTCCCCTCTTAAGGAAATTCACCCATGCCAGTTCTTCTCAAACTTCTATTTTTATTATATCTAAATTTAGAACGATGTACCAAAAAATTATATGAAGTATACTTTATTTTCTCTTTTTTTGTTTTCCCCTTTATCTTTTTTTAAATTAATAAATAGGTGCTATTTGTTCGTTGTGTTTTTTTCAGTAAGATTGCAAATGTTTTCAGATGGTTCATTTAGAATATTATTTTGCCAATATCCTTTTAAATTAGGGTTGAAATGGGTATAAGTAGTATCTGAGATGCCACAGGTAGCCATGCAGCAAAAGAAAGCACTCTCCAGGGGTCCCCAACCCCTAGGCCACGGACAGGACGGTACTGGTTGGTGGCTTGTCAGGAACCAGGCCGTACAGCAGGTGAGCAGAGTGCAAGCTAATGAAGCTTCAGCTGTGTTTGCAGCCGCTCCCCAGCTCTAGCTAGCATCACCACCTGCGCTTCACATCAGATCATCAAGCATTAGATTCTCATAGGAGCACCAGTCCCTGGTGCCAAAAAGGTTGGGAACCATTGCTCTAAAACCATATACAGGCCTTCAAAGAAATATACTGTTTAAAATTAAAAGCCTCAGCAAGGACAATTGAAAAATTTGAACATTCATTAACCTAGAATAGTGCTGAACACATAGAGAGGCTCAGTGAATATTTGCTGGATGAATGGATTCTGAGAGGAATGTGGCCTCAATATATCTGTCATCTGCAGTGCCCACCGAAGGTTCCTATTTCAGCAGTTCCAGAGTGGGAGGCAAACGGGGAATTATTAAGGAACTCGCTGTCACGTTGCAAGGACCAGAAGATAACACTCTACTGTTTGAATCAAGGTTTGAGAGTGGCAATCTGCAAAAAGCCATCAGAGTGTGAGTAACAAAGTGGATTATCTCAAAGGGATGATGATTGAAGTGACTGAGAAGTATCTTCAAGAATCATATTAGGAGTCGTGTTTTTAAAAAAGAGGTGATGGGAAATGGTTATGAGGATGATTAAGAAGAATGGAATAATTGTGACTCATATTTTTCCCCCAGAATAAAAATTTTAATTGTTCTTTCTTCTTATAAAAGAAATTAGTGCCCATTTAGAATTTGTATTAACAAAAATATGTAATGTAAAAATTGGGGTCCTATAATCATACCTCCCAATGCAGCAGCTAGTAATAGTTTGATGTATATGCATTCATTTTTTTCTTTCTCTCTTGTATTTGTAATACATACAAGTTATATGTTTTTAAAACTAGGATAATGGTATATATACATACTGTTTTGCAAATTGCTTTTATCCACTTAATTTTAGATCTTTTTCTGTTGGCAGTACTACAGATACATCTCCTTATTTTTAATAGTTCATTTTTTCTATTGTATGGATATTCCATACCTCATTTACCCTGTCTCCAGCTGATGGGGGATCGAGACGTCTATAATTTTTTGTTTAGCGAATTAACAGAATTAAACCCTTATGCTTTTATATTTTTAAGTATTTGTGGCTTTATGGGATAAATTCTAGAAGTAAACTTGTTGGGTCAAAGTGCGTGAACGCTAGGTGTTATTAGTTTTTGCCACATGGCCCTCCAGCGTGATTTCAGTTCCCATCAACAGTGTATGAGAGTGCTGTTGCCCAATGTTGGAGTGTTGTTGAGATGGAGGATAAAACGACATCCAGTTTTAGTTTGCATTTATTTCTTCAGTGATGCATGTGAGTGAATATGTTCTCATGTTTGGGGCATTCATATTTCCTCTTCTGCAAGTTAGTCCTGCTTCTTTTCAACAAGGTCCGTGCTTTGCAGAGATGCCCCCTCATCTTCAAATAATTGACAATCAGAGATAATAGCACAGAGGCTCGAGGGTCTGTACACTGGCGACGTCCAGGTTATAGCTAGCCACCAACAGAGGGCTCCAGCTTCCCTCCTGTCCAGTGTGTTTCAGGGAATGTATTGAAGTGGTTAGAAACTGCTTGCTCCTAGGTATTCTAGAAGGATACTAAGAAGCTCACAGCGCTCCCAAACATCTTGTGCAGCGGTGCAAATTTTGAGACTCTTCCTATCAGACCAAATAAACTTTCTTTCTCCAAGTTCCTGTTAGCTTAATATATGAGTTGGAGAACTAGGTAAATGAGAAAATAAATGGTTTATGTAGCAGGCTTTCTCTTGTAATAAGATTTATTTTTACTAGGGAAAAACAATATTTTCCCAGATTTGTTTTTTGTGGGGTGTGGATTTACAGAGATATTCTTCTATTTTCTCCATTACAGAGACACCTACGAGTATGAGCTCACCTTGCGAACTGACCTCTACACAAACAAACACACTCAGTGGTTTTATTTTCGAGTTCAGAACACCAGAAAAGATGTCACCTATCGCTTCACCATTGTCAACTTGCTGAAACCCAAGAGCCTGTATACTTTAGGGATGAAGCCACTCATGTACTCCCAGTTAGATGCCAACACCCACAACATCGGCTGGAGGAGAGAAGGAAATGAAATCAAATACTATAAGAACAACATGGATGATGGGCAGCAGCCCTTTTACTGCCTCACGTGGACCGTTCAGTTTCCACATGACCAGGACACCTGCTTCTTTGCACACTTCTACCCGTACACGTACACTGATTTGCAGTGCTACCTTCTGTCAGTGGCAAACAACCCCATCCAATCTCAATTCTGCAAACTCCGAACTTTATGCAGGAGCCTAGCAGGAAATACCGTCTACCTGCTCACCATCACCAACCCATCCCGGACCCCTCAAGAGGCGGCTGCAAAGAAAGCCGTGGTCCTAAGCGCCAGGGTCCACCCTGGGGAAAGTAATGGCTCCTGGATCATGAAAGGCTTTTTGGACTTCATTCTTAGCAACTCTCCAGACGCTGAGCTCCTCAGAGATATTTTTGTCTTCAAAGTGATTCCCATGTTAAACCCCGACGGAGTAATTGTGGGGAATTACCGATGTTCGTTGGCTGGAAGGGACTTGAACAGGCATTATAAAACCATTCTGAAGGAGTCTTTCCCTTGCATCTGGCACACCAGGAACATGATCAAGAGGTGAGACCCTTTATTGCTCTTCCTCTGAACACTGTGAGCATCATCTGATAGGGGGCAAGGTCTCCTGATGTTGCAGGAATTGAGAAGGCTCTGGAAGCCAAGTCTTTACCATGCGCACGTGGGTTTGTTCATTTTTAAACTCTTAAATCAGATCTTTACCTTTGGGTTGAAACTGGACATGCAACATTTCAACTAGAGGTATTTCACTTATAAGTGAAATGATTGAATGAAGAAGGTCAGAAGTCAAAGGAGTTCATAGCTTTTCATGATGAGACTTGTATAATAATGACAGTACTGTATTAGTACTTGTGTATGAGGTGACAGGCAGTGTTCTCAGTGCTTTACACTTATGACCCATCTAATCCTCACATTAACCCCGTGGGGTAGGAACAATCAATATCCCCATTTTGTATATGATGAGGAAATTAAGGCCCAGAAAGTTTCAGTAACTAGTAAGTGACAGAAGAGATATTTGAACACAGGCTCTCTGGCTCCAGAGTCTGAGCCCTTATTACCATCTTATATTGCCTATCATGAAGAAACAATAATAAATCAGTTAGCATTTTTCCAAGCCTGTGTTAAAGTAGTTGAAGGCTATGACGTAATAGCACCCCACATAAAGGTGCTTCTATTTCATTGGAAACGAAGCTCCAGCATATAAGATGGTCCATACCCTGTAACCATAGCTGTGCGGAAGGGTGGGCGTAGTGTTGGGATGGTAGTAAAATGGCAAGGGCATGTGTTTGGGAGCCAGACAGGCCCGGGCGTGAGACCTGGTTTAGTTACTGGCTGGTTCTGTGACCTCGGGAGTGATCTAATATCTGCTTCAGCTTTCTCATCTGTCGAGTGGGGATAATAATACCTGTCTTGGGTGGTTGCTGTGAGGATCAAATGAGACAGTCCTTGTAATCTATTTAGCATAGTACCCAGCACATTAAAAAAAAGTATGGCATTGTCTGCGGCCATGCCACCCCGAACAAGCCCAATCCCGTCTGATTTCGGAAGCTAAGCAGGGTCAGGCCTGGTTAGTACTTGCATGGGAGACCACCTAGGGAGACCAGGTGCTGTAGGTGTAAAAAATTAAAAAATAAGGGATTGTAAGCTGACAAGGTCCTTGCACTTTGTGAGATCAACCAAGGGTTGCCTCACCTAAAATAAACAAACAAATAAATAATAATAATAAATAATAAATTTTTAAAAGTATGGCATTATCGTTAACATCTTCATCCTCTCAACATGATTGTGGGGAAGATTGAGTAGGAGTCCTGGGTGATCAGGAGACCAAGAAGAGCTGAGCCTTGCAGGAACTAGCCCTGGAAAGCCAGGGACCACTGCTCTCCTTGGTTCTGCTTTTTTCATCCCTGCATTACAGCCTCTCTACCTCTCCCCCTCTTTCCACAGGTCTGCACGACAGGTGCACTTTATTTCAATAGATTTTTCTCCACTTCCTTGTCAACTTATACAAGGCCTACCTACCGCCCCTTTCCATGTCAGGACTTTTCCATCCCAAGTCCCGCTGACTGTCAGGGGCACAGAATGCTGGTGACATGTTTACAACTGTGACTGAGAGTAGGGATGGGGTCCTTTGAAGGCCATTAGGGGTTGAAATTTCCTTAGGAGGGAAGGTATCAGCAGCCATAGTTAAGGAAGAGACTCCAAAAGATCTTCGATCATTCCCATGCATTCGGATGTCCGCTGAGTCTTTTGTTTGCCCCCCTCAATAGACTTCTTGAAGAAAGGGAGGTTCTCTTATATTGTGATTTCCATGGCCACAGCCGTAAGAACAACATCTTCCTGTACGGCTGTAATAACAACGATCACAAGTACTGGCTGCACGAGCGAGTCTTTCCTTTAATGTTAAGCAAAAACGCACCAGATAAGGTGAGCACAGGAGGTAATTTTCTTTCCATTGACTAGGGGAGAAGGGAACTCACCGCTTCCCATGTGTAGTGTTTGATTTGCCACTTGTACCTCTTTCCATGATCCTGGATGAATCCCAGCAACCTGGACTTCAAGAAAGTTGTGGCTTTAAGAATTGCTCTGTGTCCATCAACCGATAAACATAAATAAAATGTAGTATATCCACACAATGGATTGTTGTTTGGCAATAAAAATAATTAACTACAGATAGCGCTAGGACAGGGATGAACCTTGAAAACATGATGCTAAATGACAGAAAATAGACACAAAAGGCCACCAATTGTATGATTCCATTCTACGAAATGTTCAGAAGAGTCAAATCTGTGGAGGCAAAGTAATTTAGTGGTCACCTAGGGCTGGTGGGGGGAGGGTGGCATGGAGAGTGACTGCCCATGGTACTGGGTTTTCTTGGGGAGTATTGAAAATGTTCTAAACTTAGATTGTGGCGATGACCACACAATTCTGTGAATATACTTAAACCATTGAATTGTGTACTTTAAATGTGTGAATTTTATGGTGTGTGAATTATATCTCAGTAAGTTGATTTTTAAAACTTGTGGCTGCTTTGCGTGGGCACGAGTTCAAACTGTCAGTGGTAGAGTTATCTATCATCTTTAATACTGTGATGTGCAGTGGAAGCAAGGATTGAAGGACAAACAAAATGCTAATGTTATATGAGTCTCCACAGAAAAGTTTATGTAATACAAGATCACAAGTAACTGTAAGATATTAAAGGACTAATGAAAACAACTTAAGTCTTTATTAGTTGGCTGAGTAATAGCTCTGTAACAATTGGGCGTACACAGAGTACCTGCATTGGTTTAGAAGTTGGTTTTCAGCATCATAAATACATCCACAAAATGTAACTGTCATTAGAAAGAAGAAATTAGTTTGGATTTAGAAAAGTATTTAAATGATAGTGCACATTTTCTCATATAAAGATATAAGACAAATATTTTGTATCTGCTATTCTTATCTATAAAAAAGAAAAGCTTTTCTGCATCCCTCCCTCTCTCCCTGCCTCCTTTCCTTCCTCTCTTTTTTCTTCTCTTTTTTCAGTCTTCCTGTCTATTTTTGCCAGGGATCTCTTTTTCTTCAAATGAAATCACATCCAGAACCCAGTATCTAAAACAATTAAAAGCAGAGCTACACTAATAGAAGGAGGGGTAGAGGGCTTGGACCCCTGCCCATTCTGCGTCCTTCTTCAGTCCTTGGGCAGGAATGCCCTGAGGCCACTCAGGAGAACCCCCAAATTCCATAGAGCACAATTTAGAAACCACTAGGTAGTGAGACACCTCCCAACTGTGAAGCATTTTCAGCAGGCTAGACTAGGATATGCTGGGATAGGCACCGTGTGTCTGTCAGAGGCTTGGGTGGGGTGGTCCGGAAAGACAATGGAGAACATTGAACTCTCCCGGAGGATGTTGGCCTGAGGGAGCAGAGAGTTCCAGGCAGAGATTTCAGGGGTGAGGCATACACAAGTCACCTACGGAGAATAAACCCAACTAGATCCAAGGATTTAAGTTGGGAAAAGGTAGAAAATAAGTCTTAGAAAGGGTGGCTAGGACCTTGAATGCCAACGTAAGCCAGCATTCCCAAACAGATATTCAAAGAACCCTAGTCCCGCAAAATATCCCTGGAGAGGTGGGGAAGGGAAGGAGGGTACATGGGCAAAGGAAAACAGAATATACTCCCCTTTGAAGAGTCACGGTCCACAATAACATTAAATAGTCTGCGGAGTCCTGTTTAATTTTATTAATCCTTCATCTCCTGACTAGCATGACCACAGAACTCATATTTTCCTTCGTAATACCTATTAACATCCCTTAGAGTTAGTATTTTATGGAACACATTTTAGGAAATAATACGTAGACTCTGAGGGAACCGTTCTTGTATGATGTGAATGAATCTTAGACATCTTACACTTGCCAGTTTACGATTAACAAAGGACTTGGACTTCTCTTTAGTTTTCTTTTCATAGTTGTAATTTTAAGGTCCAAAAGTGCAAAGAAGGAACAGGGCGAGTCGTGATGTGGCGGATGGGAATCCTAAACAGCTATACCATGGAGTCTACCTTCGGCGGCTCCACACTGGGTAAGCTCTCTTCTGTAAATCATAGGTCAGCATGGCAAGGGGAAGCCAAGCCAAGCACTGGGGAGATGAAATCCCTTTAAATGTTGAGGAGAGAATTGATCTAGGGGATTTTCTTGTCTGTGTCTGATGCTGATTTGCGTACCCAAAAATAGGAGTGTGAGAGTGTGAAATATACTCGATGGGTCAGTATAGCATAGTGTTTGCTGAGGACCTGGAATCAGGCAGATCTGGGTTTGAATTTCAGCTCCATTTACAAGTTGTGTGATCCTGGGTAAGTTATTTAACTCTTTGAACCTCATTTTTCCTTAACTGTCAACAATAATAGTACCTGCGTTATAGGTACTACTTAATGAGATTGTGTTTACCACACAGTAAAACTTTATAATTATAACTCCATCATTATAGCCATCATGATTGTAAACTTTGTCATTGTCCAAGATTCTTCTGAACCAAACTAAAACTAGGAGAGACCCTGTCCAGAAGCATAATATTCTAGAGTCAAAGGTGGTATTTTTAATGAGATTTTCATGAATTAGATTTGTATTTCCTCATTAAGATTTAACAGGAAATGTATATGGATTTTTTTTCCAGGCAATAAAAAAGACACTCACTTTACCACTGAGGATCTGAAGTCCCTAGGTTATCATGTCTGTGACACCCTTCTGGATTTCTGTGATCCTGACCGAACCAAGGTAAAGATGGGGTTTCAAGAAGTGTAGTGATGCTACTGTGATCAGTTTCACATGGCTCCAAAGTCAGCTCAGTGGGATTACAGGTGATCTTAATTTTCCTCTTAATGTTTTTCTAACGTGTTTATAATCAGAGGAAATAAGAAAGCCCCCAGCCCGCACACTCTCAGCAAATGATAAGACCTCATAATTCACCAAGAAGATAGAGACCATCATGCCAGCTTCCCTCGAGCACACCTCTCCCTCGCTTCTAGACTTAGCTATGGCAGCATCAATTCTTACTTCCGTTTCTCCTGTTTCAGAAAATCAGGTGTCCTTTCTCTTTTTCAAAACTCACCCTGCCCTTTGTGCACTTGTCAACCTCCCTATGGCCTCCCTGAGGTCTTGCCTCATTAATAACCTCCTTTCTTTTCTATGTCCTCAATTTTTCCCTCTTTTTACTTCTTCCCCTTACCTTCTTCCCCTTAACTGTTCTCAAGCTGCTTCTGTCCTAAATCACAGACAGGTTTTCTTTGGTCTCTTTTCTCCAGCAGGTTATTTCTAGTTCCCTTCACTCAGTGTCTTAAAAAGAAGTCTGTACCCATGGTCTCTAACTCATCTCTCAGACTCGCTCTGAAATGTCAGCCCTGGGAACACATGATATGCCCCACTCTGGATGCAGCTGTTCAATAAAAAATATTTAAAGGAGGCTTTGACCACAACATGGCCTGTTAAATCATATTTGCCATAGGCCAAAATCTGACCAGCCCCATTTTAACTTTTCCTTCCTTACAACTCAAAAAAATAAAACCAGACCTTTGCATTGCCTAAGAAATTTATTATTGGCTATAGCCCGGAAAAAGTGGCTAAAGCAGTTCTCACTGGTGTTCTGCCCTAAAATCACTTGCATTTGTTCTTACAGCTCATGTACTTTATTCGTTAAATGTCCTTAATAGCAGATTACAGTTTACTCATCTTTACGTCTCCAGTAATAAAGTGCCTTTCGGCATACACCTAGTAAATACTTGATGAATAAATAAATGAGTCATCAAAAATAGTTCTTTTTACTTCCGCAGTTCACACAGTGTCTAGAAGAGCTTAAAGAGCTCTTACAACAGGAAATCCATAAGAAGTTCTATGAACTTGGACAAGATATGGATTTAGAAGGAAGTTGGAATGATATCTCTTTGTCTGACATTGAATCCAGGTAACAAACTTCATTTCAAAGAAAAACCAGAGAAGTTCTATTTTTTAATTGTTTTATTTGCTCTGTTGTTTTGTTTTGAACCTCAGATGTGAAATACTGAGGAAATCATGGCACACTAATTACACGTTATTCCTTCAGCAGCTATGGATTGAGTGCCCGTTCTTTGACAACCTGTTTTCTAGGTACCAGAAAGGTTAGGGAGATGGGCAGGCAGTTGATGTAGGGCCTCTGTGATCTCCCTCACATGCTGCTATAGCTAAACTGGCCTCCTCGCTCTTCCTCAGACTTGTCAGGTCCTCTTCTGCATCATGGCCTTTGCACTGGCATTTCCAGCTGCTTGAACTCTCCCTGCAGATGTCCACGTGGCTAATTCCTTCTCCTCCTTAAAGCCTTTGCCTAAATGTTAACTTTTTCAATGTGGCCTACCCTCATTACTCTACTACTGCAACGTGCTCCCCTGCCTTCACCCTCCTGCCATCCCCTACCCCCCCTTAGATGTTCCAATTTTTTCCATAGTATTTTATCACCTTCTGTCTTTCTATATCATTTACAGCTTTATTATGTCTATTATTTATTATCTGTCTCCCGCTACTAGGATATAGGCTCCACAAGGTCAGCGATCTTTATTTTGTTCACCTCTGTATCTTGTGCATCTAGAACAGTACCTGATGCATGAGTTCAATAAATATTTGTCGAATTAACTGAGTATGTGGGATCACAGCCCCATCCTCATAGTCTCCACAGCTATTTTAAGAAGCTCCCATGGGGCGAGTGTCTCACTGTGTGCAAGAATACCTCCTCCTCCAGCTTACTGGCCAAGGCACCTCAAGCCTGAACCAGCTGCCCTCTGTCAGAAGGTTTCTGGCCTGGGCATGAAGGTCTTCTGCCTGAGGCCACACTGTAGTCTCTGGTGGACAGTGGGAAGCAGATGGCTCTCTCACTCACTCCATGTGACACATTGACATCTGGACCCTGAAGCAGTTCTGCTGGCTGAGGCTCCCAATAGTCTCCTTAGGAACCTTAAACCAGACCATTGGGCCAGGTAGAGTGTCCCATTCACCATGTTTCCTCTTCCACTCTCCCAGATTCCTTTGCCCAACTCTCCAGGACCACTGCACCCACCCCTCTTTGCTTTCAGCCTCAAAAGCAAATATTTCCTGCATATCAACTCATAGAGCCCAGGGGGAGTCGACTCAGAAACAGCCAGACTGAATTCTAGCTAGCTCAGCAGGGATACTCTGACACATTTAGTTAAGAACGGCTGAACCGAGTTTGCCAGCCACTGCCTCCCAAGCTTCTGCCTCGGGAAGCCGGCTATCACCAGCCTCCACAGGGCGTCACCTTTCCATTCTCACCATTACACAGAAAAGCGGATGGCGAGTGTGCAAGCCCAGTTTGACTCTGCTGTCTGCGTGTGCAACATTTCTGGGGCATTCTGCATCTAATGCTTTTATCCCATTTGTTTTATCTCTGAAAGAGACTTCAGAGACTATTATTATCCAGTGGCCTCAAAGGCCACTCCTTATACTGGAAAAGCCTTGCGAGAATAGGGAATTGGGAATTAGATCAGAGAGGGGAGGGCTTTCTTCCCGCTTTCTTGCTGTGGGGCTCCTCCCTGTGCACGGAAGGGAGGGAGAGGGCGCGTGACTAGAATGAAAGAGCCTAGCAGAGGAGCGGTTTGAAATGCTGTCTTTTCCTAAATTTGAGTTCTGTGCCTAAGACATTTTTTCTTGTCTGGAACCATGTCATAGCGCACAGCTCTCAGTTCTGGCCAGCCACACCCCAGGAAAGGGGAAAATAGAGTGTGACATAGGGTGAAGGAAGAAAAGATCGATTATCGGCATCCTCATTCCTCCTAGCCCTTGGAGAAATGGAGAGGGGACAGTCTGCGGGGAAGACCTTGAATCAGTCTAGTCATGCACCCAAAACTTTTGAAGGGGGAATTGGGGTGATAGAAGTAATATTTCTAGTCTCTGACCTACAGATTCTTTGTCATTACATTTATTTGTTTACTATATATTGAACACATTTTGAAAGAGTACCTGGTAGAAACCTTGCTCTCTAAACTGGTACTGGCCAGACAGGAACGAACGAGATAAAGCCCCTGCTTTCAAACAAATCACAGTTCCCTGGTATTCTGTAGCGCTGCACAATAAGAATCCTGCAACCTCTTGCAGTTGCTGCCAAGGCCAGCTCCCCCATCCGGCCAGTATTTATTTTGCCACAGTAATGGCAAGCTCTTTGGGGCAGGGGCTCTGTCATGGCCGTCTCTGTTTCCTGTGCCTGATGCACTGCCTGGAATGCAGTAGGCATTCCGAATGAATGAATGAATGAATGAATGAATGAATGAATGCACTCATCAAGAATTCTTCATAATCGAAACACAGACAGTGCGGGCAAGTAGAAGACTAGATAGATAGGTGAATCCCATGCGGCTGGTCTGGTAAATGTTACACTTCTGACATTAATAACAGATATTTCCCTTTCTTCTCTCCCTTTGAAAACAGCACCAGTGGTTCTGACAGCTCCCTCTCAGATGGTCTCCCTGTTCATCTCCTGAACATAGCAGATGAGGTAAGGTTATATAGACTCTTACACCCAGGAGGTATAAGCCTCAAAAAAAGCATGACACTACTGGGTAATTTGGTGGAATTTTCCAACTGTCCTAAGATCTGCAGAAAATATAGCCATGGCAACCTAACTGGTTACCCTGCCCTGGAGTCTTTCATTTTGTCCTTTATAACTTTTGTTTTACAAATCTAGGGGATAAAAAAAAAAAATGTGAGGACTCCATATTTATTCCAAAGTTAACTGAAAGTAAAAAAAAAAAGTTTAAAAGTGAAAACCATGTTAACAGATAGAGGTTTTTAAAAATGACACCTACTTTTTTTAAAAAGCATTTCTTTATTCATATAGTCTTAGATAGTTTTTTATACTTCCGTATATTAAGAATTTTTTTGCCCCATCTGTTCACAGACTTTTTCTCACATGAATACTGCAAGAGCTTTAGAAACAACAGAGTATTCTGTTATGGTTCATTATGCACATGATTTCCTAGTTGCATTAAGAAGTATCTCCATCATAGAATGAAATTAAGGCTGTGTCAGGAGGAGCCAGTTAAATTAGACTGGACCTTACACTTTCTTTGGCTAGATTTACAGCAACATCAGATTAAGCTTCATCTTACCACAGGTACCTAGATAATGAGTCCTGAGCTTCATTTACTTAATTATTAAAGTCACCTTGTAGTAAATGAATTTTTAACCACACATCTAATAATCATTATCATCTGTACCTGTCATTATTGCCATAAGAATCCGGTTTTATATCATAAATCACAGATATTTGGTATAGGTGCCTCTTTGGCAGTTTATCTATAATAGTGTAATTCTGGGGTGTTAACTAGGGAGCAGCCTCTGGTAAGAAGGTAACTCAACTGTTCTTCAAACCAACAACCACTTAACACTGTGAGGGCCTCATACTGATTAGCCATTGCTTCTTGAGCGCTGTGTGAAGGGAGTGCTACATGCAGGTGGGGGTTCCCCTGGAATCCTCAATGACTAGTTTCTCTCTACCTTCTGGAATAGTTGAATAAGAAGAAGATGCATAAGAAGAAAAAACAGAAGCCACTTCAGACTAGGAAACAGCGAAACGAACAGTATCAGAGAAATAATTTGATACGGGAGTTAAAGTCAACGGAAGATACCCCAGTAAGAAAGCTCTGCTGCCTTCCACTGTCTGGTGAAAGCGTGCTCCACGGAGGGAGCAGGACAGGGGTTAAGGTTTACTCTAAACCGGAAAGGGAGTGGGGAGTGGGTCAGGGGGAAGCTTGCTGTTTTGAGCTCAGAGCTCTTCCGTGAGTCCTCTGGACATCTCTGAGCAGCGTCCGGTCTTGGCCCGCTATGCTCTGGCGTAGTAAGTCTAGATCTCGACCGAGTCTGGATTTCCACAGGGAAGAGGTGGTTCTGGCTGGAAAAGTGGTGGCTGGAACTAGTGCAGAGTTGCTGGGTGCTGAAGGATCAGGCCTAGTCCTCCTTAATCTTCCTTTTTTGCTGCCAACTTTCTAAAGATGAAACTGCTTTCAGACGTGTGGGTTTTACTGTTGGGTAAATTGGGTCGATTATAAGTCGGTTAATTGCAACTGGTCAATTGAAAAACGTTCTCTTTGCACTCCATCCTTCTAGGAAAGGGCAGGATTTGCTTCCACTCTGCAAAAGCAGCCGACCTTTTTCAAAACTTCAGAGAATACCAGTTCTTCAACAATAAAAAATGAAAAACCAAGGATGAATGAGGTAGTATTTTTGCTTAACTTTTTTTAACTCCTCAATGGAAAATATATTAAAACTTTTCTTTGTATTATATTTAAAGTGTACATGATGATTTGATATACATATACATTGTAAAAGGATGCCCACCATTGAGTTAATTAACACATTCATTACCTCACATATTTACCTTTTTTTTTTCTTTTGGTGGGAACACTTAAGTTCTACTCTTAGCAGATTTCGATTATGCAATACAGTATTATTAGCTATAGTCACCATGTTGTACATTACATCCTCAGATCTTATTTATGTTATAACTGAAAGTTTGTACCCCTTTATCATCCTCTCCCTGTTACTCCCACTTCCCAGCCCCTGGCAACCACCATTTTACTCTCTGTTAATGTAAGTCTGACTGTTTTAGTTTCCACATATAAGTGATACCATACAGTATTTGTCTTCCTGTCTGGCTTTTTTCACTTAGCATAATACCCTCCATGTTCATCTCTGTTGTCACAAAGAGCAGGATTTCCCTCTTCTTTTAAGGCTAAATAATATATTGTTTGCAAATATTTCCTCCCATTTCGTAGATTGCCTTTTGGATTTTTTTCTTTTTTTATTATTTATTATTATTATTTATGCCTACAGCACCTGGTTTTCCTAGGTGGTCTCCCAGTCTCCCATCCAAGTACTAACCAGGCCTGACCTTGCTTAGCTTCCGAGACCAGACATAGGGCTTATTCAGGGTGGCATGGCCGTAGACCACAGACCCGCGGCTCTACCGGTGCGTGAACCCAGGACCTTCTGCGTGTAAAGCAGACGTGCTAACCGCTACACTATGGAACCACATCGTGCCTTTTCGTTTTGTTGGTGATTTCCTTTGTTGTGCAGAAGCTTTTTAGTTTGATGTAGTCTCGCCTGTGTTATCTCTGGGGTGATGTGAAATCCGGCATCATCCCAGCGGCATGTGGGGGGGAGGAAGACTGTGATGTTGTGTTTAGGAGACTGGCCATGCTAAGGAAGGCTGCAGCCCTGTGGAATGAAGGAGGTGAAAAGATAAGACAGAGTACGCCACAAGGGAGGAGTGGTTTTCAGCAAAGAGAGCTGTAACCACTTAGAAGTGGGAAGGTCTGTTTATATTTGGGTTGTGATGGGGGTGGGGTAAGGGGCTTCCTAGGTCCTGGACCTACAGCTGGCTGCTATATAACACTTTGCCTACTGCGCATGTGCTTAGCCAGAATTCAGTCTGTAACAATGAGATGCATGAACTTCCAGGCATAAACATAGTATTGTAATGAAACTTAAATTGTGGGCAAATTAGGGCAGTACCTTCTGTGCAGGCGTCTGTAGCCGGATTAGGCCAGCTAAGATTATGACCCTCCTATCCTTTGTCTGTGGGGAGGCAGGAGGGATTCTCTGACTATCAATAGGGTGTTCTTTGGGCGGACTCTAGACTGGGCCCTTGTTCCTTTGTTCCTTGTCGCTCATGTCTGACTAGCTACTGAACACCTGTTTATTTTTTTCTTTCGTTGCCTTTGCTGCTGGTGTCAAATCCAAAAAAATCATTGCCGAGGCCTATATCAAGGAGCATACTACGTTTTCTTCTAGGAGTTCTGTGGTTTCAGATCTTAAATTTAAGTTTTTAATCCATTTTGAGATGACTTTTGTGTATGGTATAAGATAGGGGTACATTCTTTTGCATGTAGATATCTAGTTTTCCCAACACTATTGAAGAAACTATTTTTCCCCGTTGTATATTCTTGGCTCCTTTGTCGAAAATTCATATGCATGAGTTTATTTCTGGGCTCTGTATTCTGTTCCATTCTTGACTCTGTCACACAGATTCTCTGATTCTTCCAATTAGCATGTCTCTCCCAGAGAGTGAGGAACATAATAGCTCCGTATGCTGTTCCCTGTCAGGGCCACTGGGAACAGGAGAACATTAAAATTGGTTGGGACAGTGGCTCTGCTCCGGATTAGACACCTCTGAAGTCTGACATCAGATATGGGTGATTTGTGATTTTATACCCAGAACATAAGAATAGGCTGCTTTATTATCCATCCATTCATTTATTCGACAAATTGTACTAGGCGACTACTGGGTGCTGGGAATGCAACACTGAACAAAACACTGTCCCTGCCTCAGGGACCTTGGCGTCTACTGGGGATTTTAACACGCAAACAGGAAATTACGTAACAGAATAGAATGCAGTGGGAACACAGAGGAGAGGCACCTAACCGACTTTCAGTCCTTTGGAGTTTTGTGGCTATAAAATCCTTGATGCTTTTATGTATAAAAATAGGTTTTGGTACAACAGTAGCTAATTCTTAATGGATAGGGTGTAAAAATCCTCACTCAGATGCTAACCTAGATCAACGGGTAATGTAATGAGATCCCGCTGCGTCACAATGAGGAACCGCCACAGAGCACAGCCACCTCTATTCCGTATGGAGGGCCATTTGATGTCTAGTGTTATTGTGATAAGGGCACAGGCTTTGAAGTCTGTCTTGAGTTCGCATTCCAGCCCCACTGTGTACATTTCTGTGAGTTACTTAACCACCCTGAGACTCAGTTTTGCATCTAAAATATTGGGGTAATAATAATCTACATCATAAAGTACGTTGAGAAAACTAGATGTGAAACTGTGTAAAGTCCCTGGCATATGGTAGGCATTCAACGAATATTAGTTTTCTTTTTTTTCTTTGAATCTTTATCTGTGTCCTGCCTCTCTTTTTGTGTTAGAATAGCGTAATGAATCAACATGCATGAATAAAAAATACTCAAGTAATGTCTATTCTATATAATCGCATTTGTCCAAGTGGAAATTTTAGTGAGAACGTGTTCATTTATTTTGGTCACAGTTAAATGGAAAAGACAAAGGCACCTCCCTGGACTCATCGAAAACGACCACCTTGATTTTAACTAAGAATAAAGAGACAATGCAGGTATTTCACCTAATACATATACATATATTTCAGTGATTTATTTTATTTGGTTTTGAGAGGTATTGTGTGATTTGGAGGAATGACGAACCTCAGTCCACCCAGTTTCACCTTCTCAGATTCGTTCTGCTCAAGTGAACGTCCAAGCTAATTTGACCCTCAGGCTATAAACCACTTGACCACTGTGGGGCGCAGCCCACAGGGCACCACAGGACAGAGGAAGCCCGCCCAGAGCTAAAAGCTTGCCATGGAGAATGTGGTCTTATTTCAACAAATATTTGTTAGGCAGCTCTTATTTTGTAACTCCCTGGCACGATTTCAGGTTAAACAGTGATAGTGAATAATATAGCAGTTCTCAACCTTAGGTGATGTTAACAAACATGGGGGTGCCACCGTCGGTGACGAAGTATGCCTCACATGCAGTGTGACCAGTGATTGTTCAATGAGGAGGTTTGCGAATTACTTGACTTTTAAACACGATAGGTTAAAATGGATTCATATCTACCCCTCTGACATTGTTCTTGCTTGTTTGCACTTGGTGAGATAGCTAGTAAGCTGTTGCTTTAAATAGCCCTGGGGACATCGGTGGGAGGGCTCTGCTCACACATGTCCAGGTAAAGGCTGAAAGCCACTGCATGAACATAGGTCTACTAGATATAGAACGCATAGTTCTCCCAAGGTGAAGTCCCTGCTTTCTTAAATCTGTCGCTTGGGGTTTCTCGGTTTGATGTTCTCATTTACCCACCAGTATCCTTTGAGGACGGTGAGACGTGATCCCTCCCTTAAAGCAGTGATCCTCAACGAGGGGTGACAAGATAGTCCAACCACAATGGTGTAACAGAAACTGAAAAGCAGCGAAAAGAGAGGTTTAAAGTCAAATCAAAGAGAGTTTCTTTCCCGACAGACTAATAGGTGGCGAACTTGTCCTTTTTCCTCATTCAGCATTCATTGGAAGATGTCTATGAGTTGCTAAAACCATATCTCACAACTGAAACTTGCTGTAACATGTAGTCAGGGATTATTTAAACTCAACGTACTGCATGAATGCCATCTAAACCTCTAACAGAGATGTAGGCATTTAACTTCCATGGCACGTCAGATAAGAAGAGTTGAAAAAAATGGAGTAGTCTCCCACCTTGGTCGATCAAGTTCTTCTCTTCCTTTATGTAAGATTTCTAGACAGCTTATAAAATGCAGTCCCCGGACTTCTCAGGGCAATTAAGATATTGCCTATGGACTGCTGGCGATCTGAGGCTCTAGGGCAAATGCTTGCTTGATTCGCCTCCATCCTGTGACAACAATCAGCTACTTTGGTATTTGAGGGAAATGCAACTACTTCTCACTAACTCCTGTAAAACCAACCCAAACCCTTATAGTAACTTTAGAAATTGCGACATAAAGTAAGTTCAACTTCTGTATCTTGTTTACACAGAGAGAGAAGCCAGGATTCATAGTATCATGCTCCTCAAAGAACAGCACCAACACCAGCCAAGATCCAGCTGCCGATGTGAAGCCAAACTGGTCCAGGAGCAGGTTTCTTGGCGCAAAGAAGGGCCGCTCCACCATGACAGTGTACCCTTCCTTGCACATATACACATACCCGTAGGGGGCCTGAGCCACGCCACACAGAGATGTAGGCATATTTAGCTTCCTTGACGTGCTTTGGGTTAAACACACTCTGTAATGAGGGGAGTAGTGTGCTTGAGAGCTACGGTCCTCTGTGATAAACTGTGTTGTGCGTTCATCGTGCACTGACCTTACACTGTGTGCTCACACTGTGTGCGTGCCTTCGAGGTGCGTACTTCACAAATTCAACTGCTTTTTCATAGAGTGAAATTTTATTATGACATAAAGAAAAGCTTCCTTTATCAGAAATCGAAGTCACGGAACTACAGCACAGATACACCTCATCTTAACCAATAGTCTCTCTAAAATTATGTGCGAATCCATTTGAAAAGATCAAACTGTTTTATACATATTCTGGGAGTGCGCTATGTTAAAAATGTCTGTGTTAGAGCTTTCTAGGGACAAATGATCAGTCAGACTGTGGTATGTCAGGTCTGCTCAGGGTGAGGTGTTCCCACATACAGGAAACAATTCCTGTACTACCCAGAATTTAATGTTGCATATATTATGTTCAACACAGTTATATAAGTTTTTTAACCCATTGATTAAAATTCATTCTCTCTAACCAGTTGTTTCCTTTGATTGGTTCGCCGCATAATCTATGTGAACAGATGTTTTATATTTTATTTCCCTCACAAGCACTGTCTGCCATCTACAGCCCGCCATGTCAACATGCTAGAGTCAAGTTAAAGAAGCGTCACGCCAGTTCACGCCAGGCCTCCTATTTTGACTTTACCGTCTTCCTCTCACATTGGACTGAAAGTTTCCTAGTATGTTTTTCATTACCACTTTTACACTCTTTCAGCCGCCACCACCGCTACCTGGGTGACTAGTGATTAGAACCACATGGCAACACAGATTTTATTACAATCCTAGGGTCTAGGTCTTTTTTTTTTTAATTATTTTAAGAACAGTTTTAGATTTACAGAGAAACTGTACAGATAGTAGAGTTCCCACATACTGTCCCCATCCCCCACCCACCCCTCACACATAGTGTGTGAGGCTTTTTAAAGGGAATGATGCCTACCCGGTGCTCTTTACATAGGAGTTTGCAAATGCTGCCCCCTTCTCCTAGTTCGCACCTTACTCACACCCTAAGACTATTAATCTTCATGCATTTTAAGTATCTAGAAAGCAGCAGCCAAACCCCTACTTTTTGTTTCTAAAAGGGTATCTTTGGAGGACAAGTCCCCGAGCAGTTACACACCGCTGGTGAAAACCTTGTTTGAAAGTAGTTCAGAAATACTTGCTTCTGCCCCAAATGATTCTGGAGAAAGTTCATAAAAAGCACCCCAGAATGATGATATTTTTGGAATCAAAAATCAGAATACATGATCAGGTTTTTAAAAAGTGTATTTTAAGAGCAAAGAGCTGCCTGAGAGATGTGGTTTGGATGCTGATATTAAAAGGGGAAAAGGAGGAGAATTCTATGCAATCCAGGCGGAGCCTCCACATCCGAAAACTGCCAAAAGGCCTTGACCCTTCAGTTTTGAGCCTTCGCAGCCCAGGGTCGGTCCTGTAAAGGAGTAGCTAAGCTATTCATTTTCTTTAGAAAAGAGAGGCAAGTTTACCTGCTTAGATTAGAAAGAAGCGCCCCTCAGGGAGTTTATATGCTGCAGTGTCTAGAAACCAATGTGCCTGTCATTTCTCATTCTGCTTTTGGTAGAAGACTATGAGGGTTGACTGTGGCTAGGAATTTTAAAATGACAAACTAAGGTAATTAATTCTGTGTGAACATGGTAAATCTCATTCTGCAGGAGAAAAGACCCGAAGCATCTCGACCACTAAGAGTGAAACATGAGAATGGAATCGGGGCAAAGCAGAAAAATAGCATGTTAGTCAGGTCAGAAGATAAGATAAACTTTACATCTAGCAGTTGCCAACAAAGGTTAAGGCTATCTGGGGAAAATACTGGATGTACCTTAATATTTTGTTTTCTTTATAAACTAAATGCATAGTCACTAATAAAAGTAACTTTTTGAGATTCAAAGTGCATTTCAAGTGAACACATTTCCTTTAGAAGCCATATATTTTGGACCCCGTGGTCATAACTGAGGTCCTGTTACTATCTGCTGATGACATACCCCTTTCTGTTTTGGGAGAAATAACACCTCTTGAAAGTAGTACAAACACATCTACTCAGGTAAGGAGATGGCAGTAAGTATTACTCCACTCTTAAGAAGCTTTTTGGTTTGAAATATACTATGTGACTTGGAGGAATGGCGATCCATAGTCCACGTAGTTTCACTTTCTCAGGTTTGTTCTGCTCAGGCGAACATCCAAAGTAGAACATTACATGCAGGAACTCTTTATAGACACAGAGGCTTCTCGAAAACAAAAATTCTAGATTTTTTTTTATTTGTCATTTAAAAAGTGCAAGAATTTTGGACCTCTATCGGTACCTGGCCACTCCGAAACTACCACTGATCACTGGTTTAGTTATATTGTCACCAAATTTGATCCCAGCTATTAGCAAAAATGCCACACAAAAGGCTCTGCTTTGCAGAAGTAGAACTACGAACTTCTGGTTTTCCAGGGTGTTCTCAGATGAGTTCTGGTTCAATTACCTAGAACAGCAGAGATGATTCCAACGTGCAGACACTTGGCACCTTCTGCACATGATGCCTTTTAAGTTACAAAGCCAATTCTGTCCTTTAAACATAAAGACAAACTGTGCGGCATGGCTGGGTTGGTTTAGTTGAACTGCCTTCCACCAGTGACATTTCTGCCCATTTCTTAGTGGAATACTCCTGGGGAGGATAAACTCATTACTGTTCGTGTTTGCTGAGGTCCAACATCTTTATCCCCTTTGCCTTATCTTGATGCTGCCTGATCAACTGAAAAGAAGCTTAGGATTTATTTTCACCTTTAAGTGGCTCTATACAGCTAAGTCATATGGTCTACGAGAAACAAGCTTTATTGTGAAATTAGGTTGGGAAAGGTTATTGTTTTAAGTATGTTAATGGACAAGCTCTGGTGACAAAGTATATGCCACATGTCCAGAGTAATGCTTGATTAATAAAGGTCGAAAGAAATGAAGATCCCTAAGAATGAGGAAAGGAATAATGCTACTTGAAAATTCTGACTCCCTGCCAACACTATGGGCTATTCCCTTAAGATATGGGCTATTCCCACAAATTCATCAATCAAAAAAGAATGCATTCAGCAGTAACTGACTTAGGAACTATGGGGAATGCAGTGTAAGACTCCACTCCTGCCCTTGCCAGTAAAACTCAGGTGGAGAACAAAGACTAGTGTACCGGAACAAACCAGTCAGTAAGACACTCCAATAGCTTCAGAACATGGCAGTGGGTTAAAGAGAGCCGCCAACTTGGAATTAAAACACTGGGTTTGAATCCCACCCAGAATGGGAGGGCAGGAAGGAGCAAAAAGGGCAGTCGCTTAATGTCTCTGGACTTTCATTTCCTGATCTCAAAAATGAAGTGACTGTCCAGGTGACATGATCTCTAAGGTCCCTTTATTTTTATGAAATCACATTTATTTGAATACGTCTCTCAGCTGTTGATCATACATTGCAGTAATGTGCCTGACACAGCTTCCTGCTTCAGCCTAGGACAGCTAGGGCTCCTCTCGCTCAGTGTTTGGTCCTTGGGGAAACAGACTCTGGTTGCTCTAAGTACAGCCCCACCCATCTTGCCTCCAAGTTTGGTACAAGCCACCTCTCCCAAAGTCCCCTGCACTGGCTATTCCTAGACTGTTGGATTCGGTGACCAGAAATCCCATCAGTGAACCCATGATCAGCCCAACTCAAGCTCCAGTCACTCTCCTTTCTCCTTGGCTTCACTTCCTCCTCCATTCAGCCCAGACTTCAGGGCGCATTGCGTCAACCACTCTCTTGCCAGCACCCCAGAGTCCTCACCCTCTGTCATTCTGCCACATCCACCTGGTAGTTCCCCAACTTTGGATCTGTCCAGCCATCCCAACCATCTGTCTTCTCTTCTCCTACACCCAGGCTGCCAAGATGGCTGCAGGAAAATATGCCATCAGGTGGACCAGAGCCACCACTTACATGTCTCCTCCAGCCTCGGAGATTTATCCTCTGCTTCAGAAATGGAAGTTCCCTCACCACTCCCCTTCCCGGTGATTTTACACCTTCTCCATTTCCTCAAGTCCCCTGCTCGCTCCCTGATACCATGTTCCTCCCAGCAAACTAGCTTGCTAGGAGGTAGTGGTTAAGAAGCTAGGCTCTGCTGGTTGCGGGGGGTGGAGGGTGGGGAGAGTATGTACGGAGAAAACCACAAATTCTGAACTCTTTGTAGCAAGTTTGTTTCTGTACTGGTTTTAGCAGATGACTCTGAAACCATCTTAGATGTATTATACAATTGAGCAAATGAGTAAATGTGTGATGTTAAGAGCCAGGGTTTTCACTCTGGAAGAAGAAACATACAAATATTTAATGGAGGGAAATTTAAAAAAAACAAACAAACCTGTGAAAACGGATTGGAATTGGAGATATCAGTGTGAACTCATGATTTCTAAAATGTATATGTATGTATATTCATGTATATGTATATACATATATACACATGTACACATATATATGTATATTCAGCTCTGTTTACTAAAAGGACCTGATGTCAAATATATCCATTAGCAATAAGCACATTTTGCACCCAGATTTTGTTTTCTAACACCATTCCCCACTAAAAGGAATCAGGGTTCATTAGGGAAATGATTGATTCCAGGGCTGGGCATTATAGCTACGAGATGTGGAGCCTGGAATATTTCATTATGCCAAAAAGTAAGAAAAAAAAAAAAAAAAAGCATCTTACAAGATATTTTGGCAAAATAAAATATATTATTAAAATAAATTTTACCTGTTTCATTTCAGTTTAATGTAGCTACTAAAATATTGAAATTATATATGTGGCTGGCATTAGATTTCTATTGGACAGCACTGATGTAGAACATTCATCTCACAATGATTATGGCCTCTTGCCTTCTGCAACACCACTGATCTTAGCTCCCTGAATACGCCCCGGGTTCTGGGACTTCTCCCTCTACATACCCACGCTTGGTGCCCGTGCACCATGATGATGTGGGGTCAGGCACCTCCTACACTGTCTCCCCTCCATCTCCACTTAGTTCTCTTCTGTATTTCAAAGGCGACAAGCCCAAAATGGATTTATTCTATTATATTTTCCTTAAACTAGAGCCTTCCTCTGCATTCTCTCTCAGCAAACAGCACCTGCATCATTACCACGCTTATAAGCCTGATATTGCTGGTCTCCCTCCCCTGCACCTCCACGTGCAGTCAGAGACCACATCTTATTGATGCTAGCTCCTGAGTAAATCCATACACTTCTCCCCACCCTCTTAGTTCAGGTTATCGTCGTTCTCCTAAATTACTAAGTCCAGTCTCTCAGCCTCCAGTCTTATGGATCCTGAACTTTCGTTGATAGAGGGGAGCCAAATACAAGGCAAAAATGATCACGTCGGACCCATTACAGGTGACTCTCTTCTGCAGGACAGTCCATCTCTGATGTGGCCCTGCTGCCCCGTCAGCCTCCACCTCTGAATTCCTCCTGCTCCCTATGAATGTGGAATATAAACTGTCTCTCCCTGCTCCCTTCATATGTCTTCCATTACTTTACAAACACCCGTCATCTTTCAAGACTCGGCTCAGTTATGTGTCAATTATACCTCAATTTAAAAAAAACAGAAGGACTCAGCTCAAAGAGTAGCCCGCTATTTGAAACTGGTCTTGATGCTGTTTCCTGAACTCATTAATTTTTCCTTTGTGCCCTGCAGACTTCTACCTCAGCACCTGAAATGCTTTAATGTGCAATTTGTTTATTCATCTGCCTTTCCTAACTAGAACGATTTTAACTACTACCCACAGGACAGGGTGGGGGGCGGGGAACTCAAGCAAAATGCAGTTATTGCTTTACATAAGTAGTCCACATACAAGACAGCTCCAGGACTTGCTAATTTATTCAGCAGCTCATTGGCGTCATCAAAGATCCAGGCTGTGGAAGCATTCGTCTCAGTCTGTTGAGATCTTGCTTCCAGGTATATCCTCTTTGGGGCTCAATACATTTTTATGAAAATTCAAAAAAACAAAGCAAAAGATCCAGGCTTTACCATCTTCCAGCTCTGCCACCTTCAGGGCCAACTTTGTCCAACTTTGTTGGCCAGATTCCTGTAGCAGATCCAGGCAAACTACCAGACCCAACAATGCCCAGTGAAAAAGAACACCTGTCTCTGTGTGTCTTTTCATTTTTTAATAACCTTTAACTTCTGCAATTTTTTATTTACAGAAAAGTTGCAAAGAAAGAGTTCCCATGTACCCTCGCTCGATTTCAGTTTCCCCTCATGTTATCTTACATTACCGTAGCACGTTTGACAAAACCAAGAAAACTTTGGTACATTACTATTAACTAAACTCCAGACTTTATTCGGATTTCACCAGTGTTTCCCTTAATGTCCTTTTTCTCTTCCAGAATCTAATCCAGAGCATGCATTCCATTGTCATGTCTCCTTAGTCTCCTTTGGTCTGTAATCATTTCCAGTCTTATTTTTATGACTGACAGTTTCGAAGAGTACTGGTTAGGTATTCTGTTAAATGGTCTTCAAATTGGTTTGTCTTATGTTTTCTCACGATTTGGAGGCGGGGTGTGTGGGTTTTGGAAGGATTACTACAGAAAAGCACCTTCTCATCGGGGCGCTTGCTGTTCATATGACATCACTGGTGATTGTGTCTCTTTTCAATGTCAGTAAACCTTCCCAAAAGCCCTAGGGGAGGATTTCTGCTTATGCCTCATTGGCCAGAATCCACTGGCTTTGATATCAAGGTTATATAAGGCTCATAGTATGAGTTGAGAAGTATTCTTCCCCTCTATTTTTTGAAAGAATTTTGCAAAATTGATATTTTTTTCCTAAATATTTGATAGAACTTTTAAGCAAAACTATTTGGGCCAAGGTTTTTCTTTGTGGAAAGATTTTAAATTACTACTTATTTTCTTGTTACCGTCTAATTAGTTTTTCAATTTCTCCTTGAATCAGTTTCGATAATTTGTGTCTTTATAAGACTTTGTCCATTTCATCTAAATTAATTTGTTGGCATGAATTTGTCCATAATATTCCTTTATATAACCTTTTTTCATTTCTGCAGGGTTTATGTTGATATCCCCTATTACATTTGTAATTTGGGTAATTCGTTCTTTTTTTTTTAGTGGTGGGTCTAGCTAAAATTTATGTTATCTTTTTCAAAGAATTGACTTTTGGTCACATTGATTTTCTCTATTGTTTCTGTTTACTGTTTGATCAATTTTCACTCTGATCTTTATTATTTCCTTTCTTCTACTTCAGATTTTATTTGCTCTTCTTTTTCTAGATTCCTGAGGTTGAAGCTGATTAGAATTAATATTTGAAGCTATAAATTTTCCTTTATTTCCCATTCCTTTCCTTTATATCCCATTAATTTTAATGTATTATGTTTTTGTTTTGATTCAGTTGAAGATATTTTCTAATTTCCTTTGTCATTTCTTTTTGATCCATGTATTACTTAGAAATATATTATTTAAATTCCAAGTATTTAGGGATTTTCTAAATTTCTTCTTGTTTTATTTCTAATTTAATTCCATTTTGAAGTTTATATGTTGTATGATTTGAGTTCTTTTAAATTTATTGAGATTTGTTTTTTGGCCTAGAATATTCTACGGAATATGTTTTCAAATAAAAAAAATACGGTATAAAACAGTACGTACGATAAAAATGCTACATGTTGTGTAAGGATTGAATATCAATATATATTTGAATTTGCTTGTGTTTACACAAAGAAACACCAAGAGAATAAATAAGAAACAAGTAAAATTGTTTGATTTTTACCTTTATTTATTGTAAAAACAATGCAGATTTATTATAGAAAATTATAAATTCAGTTAAACAAAAATAAGGAAATAAAAACAAAACGTTTCCATCACTCAGAAATGATCATAGAGTTAACACTTTAGTTTTTAATCTTTTGAATTCTTTTTAAAAAGTGTTTTTTGTTAAAATGAGATCATATTTTATATACTGTTTCATAACCTGGTTTAATTAACAGTCCTTACCTTTCATGGTTGTTTTTGTTTTTGAATTAAGTAAATAGAATATCTATGGAAAACATAATATCATATTTTTGAAAAGAAGATATAATTCAATCTTCCCAGCATAAGAAAATTCTTGAATCTGTGTATTGAAAGATCACACCTTGTCTCAGAAAAATTAACAACAAAAATAAAACTGCACTAAGACATGTCTTAGTAAAGTTATTGAAATTCAAGGTGAAATTAAGGCATCCAGGCAAAAAAGATAAAACATTTTATATGCATATACTAAAGGCATATATTTTTCATTCTCCTTTTTTGAAAGACCTACCAGAGGATGAACTTTAGTCAACCAACCAAGAGATGAACAGAGACGACGACATCAAGAGGACTCACAGAGAATAATACAGCTATTCTATTTTATTCTAGACCAGAGACTTTTGAAAATTTGGACATTTATTGTTGTAGAATGGAATGAAAATATTATAAATCTAGCAATGCATAAATTATATTCATAATAGCTGAGGAAGAAAGACGAGTAAAGGTAAAAAATAGTGTGACCATGCTGATTACATCAAAAGAAATAAGCTCTTTGCTGTATCTATTGTGAGGATGAAGACCGCTCTCAGCAATCCGACTATTGACATTCCAGAAAATGCGGATGTCACTCTGAAGGGACGTGCAGTTATTGTGAAGAGCCCCAGAGGCACCCTGCGGAGGGACTTCAGTCACATTGTAGAACTCAGTCTCCTTGGAAAAAAGAAGAGATTTGAGTTGCCAAATGGTGGGGAAATAGAAAGGGACTGGCTACTGTTCGCACCATGTGTAGTCACGTACAGAATATGATCAAGAGTGTTACGCTGGGCTTCCGTTACAAGCTGAGGTCTGTGTATGCTCACTACCCCGTCAATATTTTTCAGGAGAAGGGTTCTCTTGTTGAAATCTGAAATTTCTTGGGTGAAAAATACATCTGTAGGGTTCGGATGAGGTCGGGTGTTGCTTGTTCAGTATCTCAAGCCCAGAAAAATAAGTTAATTCTTGAAGGAAATGGCACTGAGCTTGTATCAAATTCAGCTGCTTTGATTCAACAAGCCACGCTATTAAAAACAAGGATTTTAATGGTATCTGTTTCTGAAAAAAGAACAGTTCAGCAGGCTAATGAATAAGGCCTAAGTTGTCCAGCTACAGAAACACCACGATGTCGGATGATTCCTCAAACTTATTTCTGATATTTTAAAGATGCAATAAAAGTTGCATACTAAAAAAAAAAGCTGATAAGTCAAGTAATAGAAATAGAAATATATTTAAAGGTTAAAGGTATAAAGGTAAATACTATGGAATATGAAATGTACAATTATGGGGAACTCGGAAGGCAGGAAGGTGATAGAGATGGGGAAAGGAAAGAAGTGAATATAAATTTATTTCAGCATTGCTCTGAGTAGGGAATCAATAGAGACTATCTACTAAGGAGAGAATAAGGTATAGTATATGAAGCTGTGGTCACAAATGTAACCACTATATCTAAAATAGAAACCTTTCAAATATACCCACACACGCCTACAAAGCAAATAGTTCATACAGTAAAAGTTGATTTTTAATGCATTGGCAAAAAGCTATTTAAAAATCGTAATCACTTTTTTTAATGTTATAAAAAAAATTGTAAAGTATAATAGAAGTACAAACATTTCTCATATCAAGAAATATAAATTGGCTAAATTCATTCTATCAGAAGAAAATAGATTTTGAAGTTGAATCACAAAACAAAGCCCACAAATTATATGGCATATACAAGAGACTCACCTAAAACGAAGTAACTAAGAAAGACTGAAAATGAAAGAAAAGACAGAGGAGCAATAGGCAACTGCAAATAAATAATAAAGGGCCATAGCCTTAATATCAGATAAGAGAGAATTCAAGGCCAAAAGCATTTTACAAGACAAATTGACTGAAAGAGAGCAATATACAATGAAGCTCTAATAGTTACAAATTCTCTATACCAAATAACATTGTATTAACATTCATAAGGAGAAAAACTACTTGAAATGCAAGAAGAATTAACCAATATACATTAATATTGGAGATTTTATTTCACCTTTCTTTGATCAAGTGGACAAAAAGTAAGTTAAAACACACACACACACACACACACACACACACACACACACACACAAAACACTAAAACCTGAAAAAAAAATACATACCCTTGCAAATGCTCATGGAACACTCCCCAAAATCACTCATATATTAAGCCACAGAGCAATAAATTAATTTATAAAATTCTAAAAAAGTAGAAATAGAAAAGACAACATTCTCTGAACACAAAACAAAACTAGTAATGAATAATATTATCTGGAAGGTGAAAACAAAAACTGCCCCTGAGAAATCAAAAAGCTCTTTCAAACAAATCTTTGGTCAAAGAAGAAATCAAAACCAAAATTGCTAACATCTGAAGAACATATTAGAATCTACAAGCTAACACAGTGCTCAAATGAAAGTTCATACTTAAATACTTACAGTAATGAATAAGAAAGGGTAACAATGAAATAAGCATCTATAGTAGGCAGAATTCTAAATGTCTCCCCAAAGAGGCCTGTCTTCTGGTTATTTTATCAAACACAAATCTAGGTACTGCTAGGAAAGGATCTTCTAGATGGAATTAAGATTATTTAATCAGCTGACTTTAAAATGAGATTATCCAGGGAGATCGGGTGTAATCCCATGAAATCTTAAAAAATAAGAGAAAGACGGAACAGTTTATCAGAGAGATAGAATGGAAGAAGAGGCAAAAGAGATTAGCAGGGGAGGTCAGAGATAAGACTTCACCCACCATTGCTGGCTTTGAATTTGGAAGAAGGGGGCCCTGAGCCCGGGAATATTAGCAACCTCTAGACACTGAAGACAACCCCTGGATAACAGCCAGCAAGGAAAAGGGAACCTCGGTCTTATAACCACAGGAAACTGAACTTGAATTGGCCAACAATCTGAATGAGCCTAATAGATTTCACCCCAGAGCCTTCAGATAAGAACCCAGTGAGCCAACACCTGATTTCAGCCTTGCAGAACCCAGAGTTGAGAACTCAGACAAGCCAACTAGATCTCTAACCTTCAATACTGTGACATAATAAATTTGTGTTATTTTAAGCCATTAAGCAGTAATTTATTATGGCAGCGATAGAAAACTAATACAGCATCTAATTTAAGAAGTTAGAAAAAGAACAACTAAATAAAACCAAGGAAAGCAGATAGAAGGAATTAAGAATTAGAAAAAGAAAATGATTATTTGGAGGACAAACAGAAAGTAGTCAACACACCTGTGAGCTGGTTGAACTGTAGTGAATCCCACATGACATGGCAGGGAGTCCAGAACATTCCCTCAGTTTCATGAGCCTCTCCTGGGCCAGTGGCCAAGGATGGGCAAGGCAGTAAAGGACAATGGCATATTTCTAAAACAAGAAAATTCTTTACATAACAAGTAAGTTTGGTTTTAAAAATAGCTATCTTTCTAATCTCTAAAATATAATAAATCTAAGTAGTAGATGGGCTGCAGAAGCTTTTTTCTCTCTGCCATGAAAGGAATCATAAATGCACTCACTCTCTGCTGCTACATGGTCCTTCTGAGCTGTGAGCACTGTCATGTAGATCTGCTTAACTCTTTTCTTTCTAGCTTTCCTATCTTCTGCATTAAAACTTTTGCTTTCATCTGCCAGTGGCAAGAACTTTCATTTGCTCTCACTGTTTTCATCCAACAGTATACCAATCATTTGAGGTGGGGGAAGCAATAATATGCTCCTGGGTGTCTCCAGCACTGCCCATGTGGTTTTCCCCAGTAAGGATCCAGCAACTAGATGAAGGCTCTCAAAAAATATTTATTGAACGAGAGAATGGATAGATGGATGCATCCATGGATGGATGGATGCATGGATGGATGGATGGATGGATGGATGGATGGATGGATGGATGGATGGAATTTGCTCTCTTTCAAATCTTATTTGAGTTCCTACTTCCTCTGTGAAGCCCACTCAGATCTAAATCTACTTTCCCAGATTTCTCCATTCTCTGCTTTCCCTATTCATTGGTGATACAATTCAGTTCTCGACAGTTTCATGTATCTTAGCTTTCTGTCCCTAACCAGATTGTACATTCTGCAGGATCCATGTGAGATGAAATTCAGTTCCCAGCACTGCACTGGGAGTTGTATTTCTAACCGTGCAACTTGGTACAGTCACCAACTTTTCTAAAGTTGTCTCCACATCTTTAGACACAGAGATGATCTCTTGCCAGCCCACTTCACAAGGTTGTTATGACAATCAAATGAGATATTGTATGTGACTAAGCACTAGAAATTGTAACCTTTTCTGAAAATAAGAGGTATTAGTATTATAGTAGGTTCAATGACTGTTGGCTGATTAAAGAAGCGAGAACCAACATTTAGTGAAAATCTGCCAAGTTCCAGGCAGAGGTTAATTCTCATAGCACCATTGTAGTTAAACACAATGTTGTTTTTGACTGTCCAGTGGACATTTGGCTTTTTTTATATCAGCACCCCAACTTTCCTTCAGGGGAAATCGTGCCACTCTCAATCATGTACTTTGAGTGGACTCCCTACAAGGATATAAGCTCCATTCCAGCTCCAAGGGAGGGCAAGTGGTCTACGCCTCAGGCAGGCTACATATCCCATCCCTCTGATCGCAGTGAATAGTTCAAGAGTGTGTATGCAATCCAATCCAGACCCTCAGATGTCTGATGGGACTTGACTTTAGGGTTGAGAGTAGCTTGTTTGTCTGGTCTTAGGACTATGACAGTATAAGGTGGGAGCTTCAGGAGACTTCCCTGAGGAGTTATTCCCTCTGAGAATAAAGCCAATAAAGAAGAAAACAGAACTTTAAAGGGAAGCCTAGTACAGGTACAACCTTTATATCCTGGATGCAGCCATGCCTGAAGTCATCCACTTATACAAATCAATAAATTCTTTTCCTCTCCCACTCCACCCCAAAGAAGTTTGGGTGGGATTTTATGTCACTTGCACCCAAAAAGTTCTAATTAAGACAATAGAGGAGTATCTCAGTTGAGACTAAGGCAGTTTAAAAAGAAGATCCATGAGGGAGTACATCTACAGTTAACTGAGGAATATGAAGGAATTTAGAGGAAGAATAAACAGCCTGGACCCACTCCCTAGTAAATCCCAGAGGTTCCCACTGGAATAATTATTTCAAGAAATACTTATTGAGTACCTACTGTATGCCTGGTGTACTCCAGGTACCGAGAATACAGCAGTGAACAAAAAAAAAGGACAAAAATCCCTGCCCTCTTGGACCTCACACTCTAGTATGTGGGTAAGAACAAATTTAAAAAGTAATTAAATAGTACTTTGGAGAAAAATAAAGCAAAGAGGGGGAATAGGGAATGCCAGATTGCTTTTGAAACTTATCACGATGAACCAGTGAAGGAGGTTTATTCACCCCAAATTCAACGCAAACAGATTAAATGACTCACACAAGATCATCAACTAGTAAGTGGCAGAATCAGAATTGGAAAATGGGAAAAAAGTTACAGGACATTCGATCTCTCTCCCAGGTCAGACTGCCTATCAGCCCAGGAGTCTTTCAATGGAGAAAGGCACTCATCTTTCTCTGGGCTTCATTACTTTTATTGACCTCTTGGCAGCTTTTGACATTACTAATCATCCCTTCCTTTTCCAAACTTTTCTCTTGACTTTAGCAACACTATGCTGTTCTAGTTCTGTTTCCCTTCCCAATTAGTTCTGCCCCTTTTGAAACTTTTCTTATTCCTCTCACTACTTGAATATGAGTCACCAAATACAATCCATCTTATGGAGTCAACATACTGAACTGCCGCGTCCTCTTTCTACCCTACTGCGTGACAAGGTCCGGAGATGGGGACAGAGGTTTCAAGGAATGCATCGTCAAGAATGAGGACGTGGCATGTGTTTAGGGATAATTGGTTTCTTAGAAACGATCCTATTCATAGGGGGGATTTGGGTAGCACAAATTCTAGTAAGTGTAAATGCTGTACAAATGGATTTCCTCAAAATTGGCTCTGAGGAAAACATAGTAAATTCCCCGCGTATGGAATCAATTCTAGTCACCCTGACGTGTCCAGAATGCGTAAACCCTTTATTTGAACAATTATTAAGAGGAATTCCTTTTGACGTGCCTCTTAAAGATGTTATGAATAAATTATAACAAGCCGAATTACTAGAACCAGTTTAAATTCCTGTTCCCACGCAGTTAGTAGAAAAATTAGTAAAGGATAAGAAATTTACTCATAAGCCTGTGCCTACTATGGAAGGGCCTCCTTTTATGGCCTACTGGATAAATGGAAAACTCTGGTATCCACCTAGGGGGGCTAATAGTATGAAAAGATTACCTGATCTTCCTTTGCCTTATACAGGAGCTTATAATAAAGATAGTATACATATAGTGAATAAAGATGGAATTCATGTGCCTTATAGTAGTTTAAGCTTCATAGAAAGGCTGGCTAGGTCAGGACTTCCTTAGTGCTTAAAAAACAAAGGAACAGAAACTTAGCTTATGAAAGCAGCTTTGTAAAACTGATTTTTATAAATATTTTCCTCATTACTACACCAAGGAAACTTTTGAACAGCTATGAGAAAGGTTCAGCTTGAACTTTAGATATAGCATAAATCAAATAGCATTTAAAAGATTTCTTCAGGCAGAAAGAAGAACAATGTCTGCCCACAAGCCAATGCTTGCTGTTATGAATACATCTATCTATCACCTTTACTTAAATCAAACTGTATCTTATGTAATAGATATAAGAATTAAAAGTTTAGATTGTTCCATCAGGTAGTTCTGTTCTAATGATTGAGAGAAAAATGTACTAGTTAATCATGAACATTAATAATAATATACTCTATAAGATTTTCTGCTTCGCCTAACCGAAATTTAACTCCCTGCTACCTTAACTACAAAGTATAATCAAATGCCAAAATAAAAAGTATAAAAGTTGTACTCAAATCACAATAAAACGAAACAGTGTCACACCACTTCTGAGTTGTGTAGTCGACTGTCTCCCGCGCCGACGCCTTGCCCACCTTCGGAGCCCCCTAAATCCTGTCGTGGCTGGACCGCGGCACTGAACTCTATCAGGGAACACCATTCATTCATATCATAGGCTTTGCGATGACATTCTTTGGAGTAGAGCAGTGCACAGCCCAGGCAGCAGTATATAACAACTCTATACCTTTTGCACTTCTCTTATCTATGCTACTGACTGTAGTTCCTTTTCCTCTGCAGATTTTACCCCAAACTTTATGGGCAGCTTCTGCCCTGAACCATTGGATAATATGGTGGAGTATCCTGCATGCCTCAACCACTCGCTCTTGCAAGAGGCTCTGTACCTCTCAGTGCCCACAGGCATCAGTGGGGCAGAAATAGTGAATATTTTGTTGGCAACACCAAAGCACAAATTCATGCATAAAGAGTCCCCTTGCTAAATGGTCTCTTTGGTTAGACATCAGACATTGTTGTTTAGATATCGATTGTATTGATGTCTAAAGATTTCTGGATTTAGTTAAACGTAACTTGTAAGTTTCTTGTAACTCTAAATGCTACTGGGTAGGAATATTACATAACTCAATCCTCACAACAAGAACGAAATAGACATTGCCATACTAATCTGTCCAAAATTCAAAGAGGTCCTGTGTTTTGCCTAACTAAAGTCACACTGTTATTAACTGGTAGAGGTGGAATTTGAACCAAGTTTATTGAACTTCAAATGCTCTGTAAACTGCCTCCCAATATTACCTAACACTGTGCTGAGTACAGGACATTATTAATTAAAACTAACTTTTGTATTTCTATATACAGTTTTAAAAACATCTACCCTGTGCACAATTTCACTTAATGCTCAATACCCTGAGAGGTGTTAGTGTTATTTTTAGACTTACATACAAAAACTGAAAACAAGAGAAAATGACTTCTGAATCACCTGGTTACAAAAGAAAGCCAAGATCCAAATGCAAGTCTTCTAGGTTCTTCATTCTCGGTGCCATGCTGTCTCACTAAGTGTTGTTTGATATAGAACATGTGTGTTCGGTGCGAAGGGATAAGGACAGTGCTTTTTTTCTTTTCGCCTCCATAGACTGATAGGCACTGAAGTGTTTGTTCATTCATGAGCACCTAGTATGTGCCAGGCACAGTATATGCCATGAAAAAAGGCTGTCCTGCTTTCTGAACTCAAGGGTGCTTACATTCTACTGGAGGAGACAGATAAATTTCAATGATATGTGCTACAGGACGATGTGGTAGGAAATGAGGGAGAGGTAAATTTAGATACAGATCAGAGAAGGCATTTCTGAGACTGAATTGAATGAATGCACCAATAGCGACCGGCTGATGGATTCATTATTCTATATCAGATTTATCCAGTTTTTGTTAGCCATTAGATTGTTTATGGTTCTGACGGTAAATACCCTTTGGACTTTATATTGCTCATGTGCAGAGGCAATGACGAAGCATAACGAAGAATCCTTTCGATTCTTTCTATTCTCCTGACCTTGCCTTAGCCGTCAGGGTCACATCCCCCCATCGCCACGCCCATTCTCCTCCTTCCGGGCGCTTCGGCCTGCGCAAGCGCAAGAGAAACTGCCGTTCCTACAGGAGGGCGCAGATGCCTACGAAACGCATGCGCTCCCGCCCCGTAGGCCCCGCCCCGCCCCCTGAGCAGGCTCGCGAGCGCCTGCCGTTTTTCGGGGCGGGGCGGTGGGCGGGGCCTGGGCGGGGACGCGCGTGCCGGTCCGTGCGTGCGCGCGCGCCGCGGGCGGGCCAGTGAAGCCGGCGGCCCTGGCACGTGATCCGGGACCGGCTTGGTTGCTTGGTGGCTCCGTCTGTCTGTCCGTCCGCGGGTGCCATCATGGCGGACGCGGCCAGTCAGGTGCTCCTGGGCTCCGGTCTCACCATCCTGTCCCAGCCGCTCATGTACGTGAAGGTGCTCATCCAGGTATGAGTCGTCGCCATTCCCTTCCCCGCGCGGCGCCCTGTTCGGTCGCCGCTGCCCACGGCGCCTGAGGATCGGCTCCAGCCGTCCTGGGCCTTCAGTCTCCCTAGATGCTGCTCCTTCTCTGCTGCCCTGTCCTTCCCGCAGGGACACCTTCCACCGCCCGCCAACCTTCCACTGCCCGTGGGCCTTCCCGAGGTCTCGCCTCCCCGCCAAGCGGCGAGGCCCGCTCCTTTCCCAGTAGTCAACTGCCGTCCTGCCCTGCTCCGTGGTTCCTCTGAACTTTGTTTTTCTTTCTGTGAGGTTGATCTTGGCCAGGTCGCCGCCAAGGGCTCCCCAACCTTCCCTTTTTGCCCCTCTGAAATTAGTATTCACCTCCCTCCCCACCCCAAACGCAAGACATGAAATCTGTTGAAATTAGAAATTAGAGGGGAGCCAAGATTTTTATTCTCTTTCCTACCTTTTTTTTTTTTGCTACCGTTACTGATGCTATTCTGTTCCGAGATTTTAGCACCAGATACCCACATAAACACAGGAGCTCATTCAGCAGTGATAACGAAGTGGTTGCCGAGTCAAATTTCGGAAGGATCCACTGAGCGCCCTCAACAACAGCCGCCCATGTGGCTCCTGACAGTGAAAACCCCAACTGTCTGAGCTGGAAATCAGTTCAGCTGGAAGAGTTTTGGCGAGTTTCAGCATATGTATTAGTTTCCAATCTACTGCAAAATAATTCTTAAATGGTATTGTATATACCAGGCAAGGAGGCCAAGTTTTAGCTGATGATAAACTGTTAGGTAGTATTTTCAATTGCCTTTCTAAATTCCCCTGTGATGGGCAAGTCATTCATTTTTTTAAACCTTTGAGAGTTAACATAATTATGTCTTGCACTTTACAGAGGATGGGAGCAGCTTTTAGAAGCCCTGTCCTCACCATCTACCTTTCTGTCAAAAATATGCAAGACGTGAGAGGGAGGGGCTACATTTCTTATTCTTGAGTTAATGCTAATGCAAATTATGTGTTGCTTAGCTGACCTTTGTAGGTTCAGATTCTATATGTAAAAGGCTATTGTAAAATAAGTTATTTGAACCAAGAACATAGACTTTGAACTAAATGTACTATGACGTCTAAAACAAAATGGGCACATGCGTAGCTAGATAGTATCTGAGATGACAACATTTTGCAGTAAACCTGGAATGAGCCCATTACTCTACTTTTACAGGAGGCGGGGTTTTCAAGAGACATTCAGAGCTCTTGCCTCAAAACTTGAATATCCTTAATCCTGATTACACAACATCTGTATGTTGTCAAGTGTCTCAGGTTTCCGTGAAATTCACGAATATTCAGTTTTTAAAAATAGTTGCATGATAACACTTTCAGGGAACTCAGTCAGGAGTTATTTAACTGAGCAAGAAAGAATTGTAGCAATATAGTCAAAACCATGTCCTACAACATTTTCACTCTTTCAAGTATCCCTTTAGTACTAAAAATCCTGAATATATTGTAGAAATAAAATGACAATCATTTTTCTAGTGTCCTTCATTGATAACAACATCTGCTGTTTTACATGGCCTTAGCTTGTAATTACTTCCCAAATGAATTTGCCTTTTTAATGTTCTGTCTTACTAACCAAATGTGAAGTTGATGACTTAGTCTTTTCATTTTGTCCAAATATAAGAAATGTGCTAGATTTTCATAAGAAAATATTTTGGAGCCTCCTCAGTAAACTGTCGCTTTCCTAACAGAAGATCCTCTTACTCTATTTTCAGTTTGATATTAGTCTTTCTCAGCTACATAGCTTAATCTGTAGAGTCTTAACCAAAAGGAAACTTGGAGTTTCTTGAAACCAGTCTTATCAGTTGACAAAATAAAAAACTGACAAGGATGATGCTTAATCATTGCCTTGGAAAACATATACTGTATTTTAACTTGTGTTAGAAATTAACCCTGTGTTCTTCTTCAAGACCTCGCAATCAAAGCATTCATGGGAATATTGCTTATGTTGATATATTCTCTTGTTTTGAAAGGTGGGATATGAACCTCTTCCTCCAACAATAGGACGAAATATTTTTGGGCGGCAAGTTTGTCAGCTTCCTGGTCTCTTTTGTTATGGTAAGTGTCTAATTTATTCAGAATTGGATGACATTGAGGACTATGTTAGGCAGGAGTTACTGAAAGAATATATGTAGAAAGCATATTTGCTTGAAATTTCTCTGTAACCATTTCCTTCTCCTGGAATTTAAATCTCTGACTTGTGTTTTTAGCTCAACACATTGCGAGCATCGATGGGAAGCGTGGGTTGTTCACAGGCTTAGCTCCAAGACTGTGTTCAGGAGTCCTTGGAACTGTGGTCCATGGTAAAGTTTTACAGGTAAGAAGAAAATCAGTTTATCTTCCCATAGATTTAGATTTTTCTTTTAGGCAGTTCAAGAGCAGTTTCAAAGATATATGTATAACCATGGCCTTTCTTCTTCTTGAAAAACATTTACATGAAATACCCATTCTTAATTCTTTTCTGGGAAGCAAGGGGAATTTGTATAAAATGAAGGAATTGATTTTGATCTACACAGCATTCTTCCTCTGAAGCAGTTGTTCTGAGTGGAAATTAAATACACTTATTCGATCTTATATATAGCTAATTTTATTTCTTTGAAGGAAGAATTTTATTTCTCTGATTAAAATAGATTTCTTTCTGAATTTATTTTCTCTCATTTCTAGAGTTACCTGTAGTAAAATGTTGCCTGTCACGAACTTATTTTAAAAAAAAACAACAAGATAAACATAAAAGTCAGGATAGTGGTTAACTGGGGGGGGGAGGGCCATGCGTGCGGTTCTTGGGTAATGGAAATGAGTTTTTCCTTGACCTGGATCATGGCTATATGGATTTTGCCTTTTAATTATGTATTACATTTAACATTTGTATTTGGCGCACTATTTCTATACCTGTTATATTTGCATAAATTTGAAAGTTTTTTTTTTAACTTCACCCTAAAGTATGCATCAACTGTGGGTTAGTGGTTAATTTGGGGAAGTCGGGGATAGATGAGGATGGGACTTTAGCTATGTCCATTGGTGTTTTATCTTAAGGCGAGAGATCTTAAGCATAAAGGACAAAATGTTAACACCTGTTTAACTTTAGTGGTGGCTATCTAGGTGAATTATTTTCTTAATTTTTCCATATGTTTGAGATGTTTCATAAAACATTTTTTGAAACATCAAAGTTACATTTCTTTCTTTCTTAGTGACCATTTTGTTTTGCAGCTTCTTTTAACTTCAGATACTAAAGCTTATAATTTTGATTGTATTAGCTCCTCAGTTACAATGTAGGTCTAACAGAATTGCCCTTTGTTCTATTTATAAAGGTGTTATGAATACAAATTCTGTACCATTTAGAACAGTCTATGGGAAGGTTGTTGAGCATGAGTATGGTTGAGAATATAAAACTAACGGTTTTTTTCTAGTGCATCATTCTGTCTCCTACTGGCACCAAGGGTGGGTTATCACACTATAACTCAAAAAATGTAGCAGTATATGCTAACCCAATCTATATAATACTTTCAACCTATATAATATATCAGATGTGCTAAATTCCAAACGTTTACTAACTGCTTAATACAATCCTTTATGTACTTTTTGAGACTTTAATGTGTTACCCCAATTCTAATGTTTTATTATCTGAAGAGCACATCATGATTTTGTTAAACAGTATCACAATCTAATTGGCTTAGATTTTGAATGCTCTTCAGCCTTCACTAATTTGAATTGGAGAGGTTTTTCAGTCATTTCCTCACGTGAAAGCTGTTTCACCCTTCAGTCATTTTGTTATTCTTTACATTCTTCTTGTTGTCCTTGCCTGTGGACTGAATTTAGAAGTACCATTCCCAAGGGCCCATGGATCAGAGTGATGGAGTCTTAATAGGCTCATGTTTTTAGTGTATTGATTACTAGTCTTCTCCAGTCACACCCTACTCTTGGCTCAGTGCAAGTTTTGCTGTTACGTAGGTAAGAAAGGCAGTCGTCATCTAGTCAGAGGTTTATATATGTAGACATAGGGCAAAAGTGAAATTACTGCTTGAAACCGAGTTCCTTTATGAAAGGAAAAGTAAGACAAACTTGATGTAACCAAGTACCTTTTTGAATATGTGTTTTCACATGTAGCCAAATGAATATAACAGATTGGTACTACACTTAGTGTCGAAAGCAGCTTGTACAGTTGAGAAGACAGACCAATCCAGGGTTGATGAAACTGTTAAACTCTATAAGAAAGAGTTCTATATAGCTGAACAAGAATTTAAATTGAAATCTGTTCAGAATGTCGAAGAAACAGGTAGAAATTTTTATTAATGCAGTAAAAAGCATAGTCTAGAGATGAGTGATAATTTTTAAAGGTGCCGTAAAGTACTAGAATTACTTTTAGCCGAAGACCTGTAATTTGACAAAAAAACACCATTTTGTTGAATCTTGATTTTCTCTTGCCTCTAATCTTTAAAAACAATTCTTTTTAGAAATTAAAGTGTTGTCTGTTTTTTTTATCTGGTATGACTAGGAGTATGCTTGATCCTTTTGTTTCACCTAACCCATCTTCTCTTTCTGAAATATCTCACAAATAATATTTCCTCTTCTAGCATAGTCTGAGCTCTGGCTATATTCATGTTCTCTTCTCTAGAAGAGTAAAAAAACCTCTCTTGCTTATTTCAGAAGTTGTTAGATACAAAAGGCAAAATGAGGTGATTTCAGCTATTCAGACTTAGCACCAATTCTCTGTTCTTTTGTACAGTGAAGAAAAGAGTTTTGCCCTAGTTTGGTATTGGTCCGGCTTTTTCCATAGCCTTAGACCTAGGCTATGTTTTTACCAGTTTACTTTCTGTTAAATGTGTATGTTTCGTAAATGTTCTTAGGTTTTTGTTTTGTTTTCCTTTTCCTTCTTTTCGATGAGAGTTTTCATGAGCATTTGCTTGTTCCTCCAGCTGATTAATGTGTTAAACTTAGCAACAAGATCATCTTACAAATACTTATTTATACTCAATCAATTAGAATTAGAAGTTACTTGGATAGTTGCAGCAAAAAAGAATCAACTATTTTGCTTTCTACCAATAGAGTTTTCATTTCATATCCTCTTTCAATGACACTGTGATTACCCTAATCATCCTTTATTTTTTTCTTTCTTTCTTTTTTTTTTTTCTCTTCTTCCTTTGCAGCATTACCAGGAGAGTGACAAGGTTGAGGTATGTTGGAGCTTCCTATGCATGGGCCCATTTTCCATGCAAGTTGTTATTGCTCTTTGGTCCTCTTTAGGAGAAGGGACAAGCAGTCAATTTCTTTTGCATCTCAGTGAGTGTTGCAGTACAGGGTGGCCTCTAGTTTGAGCAATTCTATTTAAAACCATCAAGTTATCTATCTTTTTCATTTGATTTCCAGGAGTTAGGACCTGGAAATGTACAGAAAGACGTCTCGACTTCTTCCTTCGACCGAGTTATCAAGGAGGTAAGAGATGAATTATGTCCTACGCTATTTCCCTGACTCAGTGTGTGCAGTGTGGCAGTTGTGGAATCAGGATTATCAGGCCTGTATGTTCATTATCTGTTCCAAATGAAGTTAAACCTTCACCTTAATTTGGGCTTTTCTATATGTATAACAAAAAAGAGAAAAAAACATCGCTTGCTGTTTGGAATAGGTGAATTTCAAGGGAACTAATTTTGTTCATCCATTTCATAAAATTGAAGAGATGTTTACTGAAGATCTAATAGAGTTGAAAACCTCTGTACAAAAGTGTTAAAATAGTGGTCAAGACTTTTGTGTGTTGATATCATGTATCCAGAAATGCTTTTATAGCATTCTGACATTAGATTTCACACACTCATATTCAGAGTTTGTTTCATGCCTGACTTAATATTTATGGCTTTCAGAACTACTTTTATTGCTTACTCTTTATATGTTGTCTGATTGTCTTTAGTGAGCTCACGATTTTCCAGGAAATGCTGTAGTTAAAATATATATTCTAAAACAAACCTTAGACATCAGATGAATCAGGTTGGTTTTCTATAAATTTTCATGAAGGGAGTTTATTTAAAAGTAGAGATACATGTATTAATATGTGTGTTGTAGTTTCTTAATTTTGGTTAGCCTGTTCTGTCCCACAGGATCTTCTCAGAACTACCATTGGAGTAGGGGTGAGGAACAATTAACGAAGTGACTGAAGATCGTGTTTAAATGCAAAAATGGATGACAAACCTGCTGTATTTACAACCTCCCTCCAAATATTGTAATTTAATTCTTTGCTACCTTTTTACAGAGTCCTGTAAAGAGAAGGATGAACCAGGATAAATATAACAGCTCTACGATGCTTTGGGCTGTGGGGTTGTAGTTCAAAAACAAATCAGAGTTGTTCTGTTCTCCCTAAGATGCTGGTGCAGATGCAGTGGAGCCTGACATTTGTCTGGTGTAGGTGTGTCTCTGAAATCACTTACAATGAGAGAGCAACTTAATCTAAACACAGGCCTCATAGTGTTACTCCATCTCGGTTACTGTTTGCTGGTGACCCTCCCTGTTGCTTTGCTTTCATTTTTCTTATCTGTAAAATTGAGATGATAATAGAAATCTGCTTTGCTGAGAAAAGTTGAGAAGTAACTGTAACAGAACATTGAAATCCATGAGTAAAAGGTATGATGAAGTGACAGTGTATTACATTGTATCGCATTCAAGCTCCTCTTTCTGACTCCAGGCAGGAGTGCCCCTTGCTCACTTTCTTTGTTCTGCAGTATCCCACACATAACTTTCCACAGGAATATGAATGTCATTTATTTAGATTTCAGCATGTGTGTTGATTGTTTCTAGACAACCCGTGAGATGATGGCTCGTTCTGCTGCTACCCTCATCACACATCCCTTCCACGGTATGTTTGCAGTTGATAACCGAAATCTAATTTCTTACCTTTCTTCTACAACATAACCTCTCCTGACTGCTTAGATGGTTGACGTGGGAGTTCACAGAAGTGCCTTGCATGTTTTTGTTTGCTTGCTTGTTTCGGCTTTTATCTAGTTCATCCAGATAGTACTGTCTTTAGATGGAAAAACCTTTTTTATTTTATTTGTGGGGGGGCTATCAAAATTTGTCTCAATGTAGTTTTAAAATCTTTTCTCTGTATTCTGTAGTGATCACTCTGAGATCTATGGTACAATTCATTGGCAGAGAATCCAAGTACTGGTAAGTGTTTTTGTTTTCAAGTATTCAAGATCTGTGGAAGCCAAAGTATTAGAATAATAGTGCTTTACATTTTTATGATGCCTTAGAATTTACAGAACAGATTCATCTATCTTATATTATTTCATCTGTACATAAACCAGTAAATAAAAGAAAATGGCCCAGGCAATTTTAGGAGTCTGCCTGGGATCTCAGGATAAGTTACAGAGCCAGTGAAGCCACAAGTCCCCCTGACTCTCTGCGACTGCATCCTTAGGCGGTACTGTCTCCACTTCTAAGCCACAGTCAGCTGTCTTTGCAGAGTGGGGGTGGTAGAAAAGGAGGCAGGGGTGTGTAAATTTGACCTTGTCAAAACTGATAATTGAACATTTTTTAAATAACTCCAAAATAATCTAACGTATTTTACGTTTTCTTTTTCTCTACCTACCTAGTGGACTTTGTGACTCCATAGTAACTATATATCGGGAAGAGGGCATACTAGGATTTTTTGCGTGAGTAAATTGTTGATTTGTGTCTGTGATCTTTCTGAGTGGAAGGCTTTAATGAAAATAAGGACATGACTGTTTAATCCCTGGGGAAATGTGCTTTCTGGGTTTACTTCATATTAAGCTCTATTTAGGCCCCTCTGGCTTATTCTCTTGTAAAGATCTGACTTTTGTTTCTGGACATCTAAAGCATTTGGAATGAGTTAGTTTGTTTCTTTGTTTGTTGGTAACAAATTTATTCTAAGTCTCTACCCTCACAGTTAAGTTTTCAATTATGTACAGTTGATAAAATGAGGGAAATTAACGTTTTAAAAAGGGAAAAATCATCTAACATGTAGCTTCTTTATCCTGAGAGGATACATTTTTGCAAGGGTGTACCGTTCCCTTGAATTTATATCGGAATGACTTAGACTGCCATCCTCATTTTTTTATTGACAGTAAAAATGGCATTATTAAGTAAATGGTCCTTTTTAATTTTCAGAGTGTTTCCACGTAATTGATTTTATTTGAATATCATAAATACTCTGGGCCATAGGCAGAATAGCCATAATTATTCTCATTTTAGAGATTTAAAAAAATGAATGCTCTAGGAAGTTCATTTGCTACTGGTCATATAGCTGATAAGTGATAGAAGTGGCATTTGAACCCTGGCCTTCAGTCTGTGGGGTAATGTTTATCTCATATTCTGTGCTGCCTCACCTCATCATCTAGGCTTTCAAAACTGGTTTTTGATGTCTCTCACCTAAATCTGTGTTCTCATTTTGTAATTTTTCTCATCTTTTGCCCTGACAGATTTGTCAAAACCATATTTAAGTCTCTTCTCCAAAGTAGGCAGATTTTTGGCTCCCTGCTTATAGTTATTAATAGTAAGGTGAGCCATTGGCCATAACTTAGAGTGGTATAGCTGACCTGCATTTTGAAAATAGGAATGAAAGTCATTAGAGATTAGCTTCAAGTACAATTTTATCAACTAGAATGAACTAGTTATGAGAGCTGGGTTCTGGTATTTGATGTCTTTTTCAGTTTTTTAGAATGTTTTAAAATTTCTAACTCTTTGAGAAGTGTTTGTTTTGTATTAAGTGGATTATCTTTTTACTGGTCACATTTCTTGATTCGTCTTATTATTGTTTCTTCATGTAGGGGTCTTATTCCTCGCCTCTTAGGTGACATCATTTCATTGTGGCTCTGTAACTCACTGGCCTACCTCGTCAATACCTATGCACTGGACAGTGGGGTAGGTTGTGACCTTGATGAGATGTGTTGGCGCTGACTTTATCGTATTCACCTGGCACCTAGGTTAGCTTTAAAGTAAGATGGCAATTTGTTATGTGCTAGACTCATCATATAGCTGAACATCAGTCAAGTTTCCAAAGGCCAGTGGGATGACCTATACTATTTACCATGGAGAGATGCACCTAAAAAGTAAGCCCAAGATACCTGTCCCTGTCTCTGTGCTGTAAGGAGATCGCCTCATTATTGATACCATGAAGGAAGGCAGTTTTATAGTGTGTTCATGGTGTTTCATCTAATCTGAAGGGTTAAGGGGACTTGTGCATTGGGCTTTCTAGAAACCTTGGCCTGGGACGTTTGAGGAATCAACCTTTCCTAAAAGTACTGTTTCCCCTGCCTCAGCCGTTCTAGGCCTCTTTGTACAGGCAGCCCCACAGCAGGATGGAAAATAGAACAGTTTAGTCTCAGGGGGTGGGACTAAACCCATGTGAGAAGCTTCTTGAGTCTGGAGACTGATCTCCAAAGCATCTCGTACACAGCTAGGTGTGTATAGAGGTAATGACTTGTCCCTCAGATGTACTGTAAATGCAGTTTCCAAGGATTGTATTTCTCATTTTTTTTTTTTGAAATCCTGAAGCTATGACATTTGTTCCTAAGCCATCTTATATATTCATCTACTATGAATTTACAAATGTTGAATCAAGTTGATCATTTTGACCACTGCTTTTTGATGCTCATAATCGGTATTTTATGTTTTCATCAAAATTAATTTTCAGGCTGTCAAAGAAATTAGTAATTCAGAGATAGACTATATTGATATGGTCGAGAACATTAGCTCTTAATATCAGCTTGATTTTCTTCCTCATTTTCATAAAGCCTTGCTTTCTGTTTTAGGTTTCCACCATGAATGAAATGAAGAGTTATTCCCAAGCTGTCACAGGAGTGAGTTTCTTTTTTAATCCTTTTAATCTTTTAGGGATTGTTCTGTTTTAAATTTGGACTGTATTATCACTACTTTAAAGCAACCAGGTGTCTTGCAAGGATAGTCTCTCAAAGTTGTTAATGTTTGTCAGAGGTAAGAATAACCCAGTTTCTGCATCACACTGACAGCAATAACAAGTCCGGTGGTTTGGTGCTGTTCAGCTTCCGGGGGTGGGGGGTGGTTTCCCATCACAGCTGTGCCTGCTTCTCAGGCCTGCTTCTCACCACACCCGCTGATCCCACGTGGGGGTCGTCGCCCTCTTTGGTCCTGTGGGCTTCCAGTCATTGCCTTCTGAAGTCATTTTCGTTGTCTTTGGAAGGATGCTCTGTTTTCTTATTTTCTTCAGTGGTGTTTTGAAATTACATGTAGTTGCATTTACTTCTCTTAAATATCATAGTTCAGTTTTATTTAAATGAGAACTCAATCATAGAAGAAGGGAAGTCTTCTGGCTTTTTGTTAAAATGTTAGATATAGTGGTGTATTAAGAAAAGGAAGCGTCTCCAGGCTTCAAAATATGTAACTTAGTCTTTCCTGGGATGCCAGAGAGCAAAACCCGTGTTGGCATATTTGACCACAGTGGCGCTAAGACTTTAAAGGAGAGGAAAGAAGAGAATAACGAAGACTAGGAATGACCTAATAACTTAGCTGTCTTTTTACCATTTTACAGTTTTTTGCCAGTATGTTGACCTATCCCTTTGTGCTTGTCTCTAATCTTATGGCTGTCAACAACTGTGGGTAAGTGCTTTGCTTTTCTTGTCCTAGTAGTTGGCTGCTTGTATACTTGACAGGCAGAGCAGTCTTGGTAGAAATTTGCGGAAGAAAAGTACCATTTATGCTATTACCAGATTTCCTAATTTTTTTCTTTATATGTCCCCATGTACCAGCAGTGGCATTAATTTATGTTATAAACGGCCACTTCCTACCCTTTTTTTGGAATAAGGAAAAGCATAAATAGGATTTCTCAAGTACTTATAAATAGTATGCATTTGCCAGTGATAGAGGCCCTACTCTGAAAAGGGCGGGGTAATTATCAGATTACCCTATTTTCATTTTACGTATTTCCTTTATTTTAAATCTTTATCCCCTTTTTCTTGAAAGTTACAAAAGGTATGTTAGGGATTGAGTGACAACTTATATTTGTTTTTCCTGGGGGCTTCATGGAGTGAGTTTTTAAGAAAGAAAAATAGGAAATTTGATCTATAGAAAGTTTCTTAACCTCACTGTATTGGTTGGGAAGGATGGGTGGTGACGGACACCCTTGAGTTCCAGCTTCTAGTTGCCAAGTGACCATACCAAGTTGTACAGAGGTTTTGCTTCTTGACTTCACTCAAAACTTTGTTCCAGTACAGTACCCGATGCAGTATACCATCAGACACGTCATTGATTTCAAATAAGATATCAGACAGCTGTGTGGAGTTTTAAATTGTCGTATTTCATACCATGCTACATTCTGTTTGTTTTGTGATTTGTAGGACAGCTGCCAGTTTTAGCCCAGACCATACTTAAAGGATGAACTAAATATATTATTATTATTTATTTATAATTTCTTAGAGAGGAAGAGATCACAGGTTATACCCAAGTAAGAGAATGTAGTCACCACTGTTTGTATCCATTGTCGTTTCGGTTCTTTTAACTACGACTTAGTTTTAAAACCCCTTTCCCTGCTCTTTAATCATCTCATTGCTGTATTCTAGAATTTCATTTGTCCACAAATGAAAAACTAGATGTTTTAGAAAATACACAATTGATTGAAGTTTCTATTTATTTGTTGATACAAAACCTAAATATAAGAGGGCGGAATTCATTAGAACCAAAATTGACTCTTAGAGAAACTTCTAGGTAGGAGACTATTTTGACAAAGATTTATTGAACTCTTGGGAGAATGTTTTGTAAATATTGGCTTGAATAGCTAATCTTTTTTTTTTTTCCTCTTTCAGGCTTGCTGGTGGATGCCCTCCTTACTCCCCATTATATACTTCTTGGATAGATTGCTGGTGCATGCTACAAAAAGAGGTACTTCTCCCTCTTTCTCTCTCACCTTCCACCCAATATATTTTATTTTGTTTGTGTTTGTTTTTTTTTAAATAATGTCTCTGGAATCCCAGATTGATTCTCGTAGCTTATCCTTTAGCTACCAAGTAGTGTGCCCCTTACAATGTTCCATGTCACTGTGGCATAGTACTAAAGTATGCTGCTTAGAAATCATCAGGAAGAGTAACGAGGATGCACCAGATGTGATCCAGTAGCCATTTGAGTGATCACGTTCAGATTACAGATGGGGTCTGGGTAGATAGTTATCCTCGTTTTTAGAATAATGGCCTTGATTTCGTATTTTTTTCCAAATGCAACTCTTTGTAACTTCTCAGAATCTCCCTATATATTCAGGTGTTTTCCTACAGTATAGTAGAGAGGAAACTGAGAAATAAGTTGTTTATTTATGACATTATTTGTCACAGTGTTAGAGCTGATCTCTTACTGATAGAGTCTCGTTAGTGGATGATTTTGTCCAGACTCCCATGTATTCTTTGTTATTGCTCTGAGGTATATCATCTGCAACCAAAATTTCTTGATCAGTCTAGGCAAAGCTTTATTAGGAACCAACATAGTGGATGGCTGTGTACTAAATTGAATACAGGATCACTTAAAATGGCCATCACTTAAAGCTGTTTTTGAATGGAAAGCACTTTTTACAGGATTGTAGGAGAAAGTGTAAGAAACAGCTCTTTGTTACATTATGTTATAGCGCTGGTGAGACATATGAAAAAGGCCTTTTTCACAGAGCTCAGGCTTCCCCAGCCTGAAGTCAAATGAAAAGGCCCAAGTGCCACTGAGGTTGCTGTTGCTCAGGGCACACGCCCAACCAGCCCCTCCGTGAATCCAGGCGCGAGCATGTGAGTGATTTCCATGCAGACCTAATATAAGCATTCTGGGTTTCACTCTGAGTTTTACGTTCTCATTTGGACAATCTCCTGTTGTCCCAATTTAAAAGGAAAGATGGCTCTTTTCCTACTTTCTAATTAACCCCCTGCTATAGGAAGAAAGTAGATATAAAATGTATAAGGGTATCAGGCACCTTACATAGGGAACAGTTGGTCCTGTGAGTACTTAAGACAACAGGAAAGCTTGACTGGAAATTTACGCTCCATCAGGCATCATGCTAAGAGCTTTCCACATATCAGCTCAGGTAATCCTCAAAATAAGGAAGGTACCATTTTTTTATCATCCCACTTCATGTGGGATGTGGGAGTTTGAACAATTAAATAACATCATTTATGTAACCCAAGGTTACACAGCTTGTACTGGGGAGAGCAGAGTCTGTGTGCAGGCTGTCTTAACTGCAGAGTCTACTCAGTTAAGCTCATGACATTGTTACTTTCATTTTAAGGCTTTATAAGTATTCCCTGAAGACCTGGCCATTCCATTGAAAAATAAAAACTAGCATTTACTGAGTGTTAGGGCTGTTCGCAGCACTTTATATCAATTAACTCATTTGATAGCCCAGCTAACAAATGGCAGAGCCAGAATCCAGACTGGAATTCTGTCTAAACAAGCAAGAAATTTTTTGCCTTATCCTTGTGGCAAAATTGTAGTTTGTTCTACAAAAGCTCAGCTCGAGTCAGAATACAAATTGCTACTCTAGTGAGAGTCCCAGTTTCGTCCTGGCTGTTTAGTTATGTCTCCCAGAAACATGTTCAGTTGGAGCTCTGCTGATTTGGACTAACTGATCTCATCTTCACACTAGACTATTTGTATTTTTTTTTCCCCAGGGAAATATGAGCCGAGGAAATAGCTTGTTTTTCCGGAAGGTCCCCTTTGGGAAGACTTATTGTTGTGACCTGAGAATGTTAATATGAAGATGTGGGGCAGGGACAGTGACATTTCTATAGTCCCAGATGCACAGAATTATGGGCGAGAATGTTGATTTCTATACAGTGTGGCACGCTTTTTTAATAATCATTTAATCTTGGGAAAATGGAGGTGTTTGGTGTCTGCCTTTTTTGTTCTTTTTTCTCAGCACACACAATTTGCCACTGATAATCCTCCTCTAGTTATTCTGAAATAGTATATTTTTGCTCCAGGCTCTGTATTTTACTTAAACAGGAAAAAAGTTGCATTTTCTTAAAGGTTGTCATGTGATTTGATCTATAATTTAAGGCTTTGTAAAATGAAGAGTACAATCCCAAGAAGAAAGGGAAATAATTCTGTAAATCTTAAGAAAAGTAATAAGGCAAACTATATGGGGGGGAGGATATGAGGGACCTCTTCTTTAGTAGACCCTAAAAATTCAACAGCATCCACCAGAATCTTCCTCCCATTATATGCTTCTAAGCACATTTGATTAACCCTGTCACTCATACATCATGAAAATGACAATACGTTGCTAAATTGCCCTAGAAAAATCTCTACATGAGGCATTCACACCATCAGTCTATTATTGCAAAGTAATAAATTGTCACCAACAACAGAAAAAAAAAGACAATTATAGAGAATAAGCAAGATTTGGAAAGGAAGTATCTGTTTTTTCCAAAAGGAATTCTTGTCATTTGAAATATGAAAAGCAAATACTGCAGCAGTTGCCCCCTTCTCTAAGAGCTAAATCTTTGCCAGTCCCTAAATGACATCATTATACTGTTCTAATTGTATATACTCTTTTGTTCTTCAGTTTTTATTTCGTTTCCTTCTTGTTATTGCAGAAGGTGAGTAGTTTTTCATTCCTAATGGCACCCTTGGAAAAAGTGTATAACTTCTTATCAGGTGATTCAGACTTAAGGCCACAGTGTTCTTAGGATCTTCACCACCTTGCATGTCATACTCCGTTAGGCATGTTAACAACATTTATAGAGGGAAAAAAAAAATCACTTTAGAAGGAAATGAATTTCAACTCAAGTATAAAGCTCCTATATACACAGGCCTTTTTAAAGCAGGTTAAAATGCTCAAAAATGAGAAAGCATATGGTTTTACTTAAATAATCCACTAGGATGTTGCCAAATGCGTAAGCACTTAATGTGCTGCTTCTCAGACTTCTCTGTCAAAGCAGCAGCACCCATAATATTAGCGTGAGCGAGCAGGGGTCTCCTCCCTCCCCCAGGGTTTAGGAATACAGCCTGAAGCTCATGAGTAGCTTACCACGAAATGTCTTCAATGTCTCTTACTTTGTCTCAAAAAGTAATGTAAATTTTATATTCTATTCCATATTATCTGCATTTGTTTTAATATTAAAATGTTTTGCATTACTCACTTTTTTCCCCAAAAAAATCTTCAAGTAAAGATGATCTAGGAAAATGTGCCATGTTTATTATCCTGTGGCTTCTGTGCTCATACACACCTGCCTGTTTGTAGTTGACTGTGATAACCATCTACCACCAGAGGGCGCCAAGGCTTTGGTTTTTGTCCACGCAAGTTGGGCTGTTGAAAATTTTCACCAAGGCCTGTGGTTGATTCAAAGTACTAGTCCAGGCAATCAGTCCAAGTGCATCCAAGCTATAGGTCCAATAAGGGTACTATACCTGTGGTCTTCCGAAAAATTTTATAAGCCATTAACCTAATCAAAAGCATGAAGTTAATTCAGGGGCTAGTAAATTTAGGTAGGTACTTTTAGGATACACATGCAAGAAATAATGAACTAACTCATTATATGTGTAAATAATATAGACTTACATAAGGATTATCTAGTAAGCTGCACTTATAAAACTGGGCAAGCGGTTTGCCTTGGCAGTGTTGAGCTGAAGTGCCAGGAAATATTCCCCCTAGGGAGTGTGATAGTCACTGAAGACTTGATTAAAGAAAAGAACGTGGGGTTTCCTAGAACTTTTGGAGTTATAAAAATACCAGTGTATAAAAGCAACCTTAGGATGAAATAAACTTTAAACATAGGCCCACATCTCAGCTTTTTACCGCTATCTAGACATACCTTGGCTTTGCTATAATCTCCTACTCTAGAAATGTTCTCTTTCTCCTCTCTCTGTGGAAATTTTTTCTACATGGTAAGATTCAGTTCTAGTGCCCTCTCTTGAAGTCTGTCATAGTCCTTCCAACCAGACAAGGTCTTTACCTTCACTCTCCCCTCCTCCAGATCTCGTAATTATAGTACAAACTAAACTGACAAAATGGAAATTACATCCAACACCAAGTTTAAGGCTTACACAACAGAGGCATTACTTCTCTTAGTTTTTTTGAAATCTGCAAAAAAATACATTTAGCCCTTTTAAACAGGCCCACTAAAACACTGGGCTTGAGAAAACCAAGCTGGTCGAGCAGCAGTACATGCAACTGGTCAGTCTAAGATGCTGTGGCAGGTAAGGGAGCAAGAAGAGAGAATAAACATTGGGCAGTAATGACTGCCAAGCCTGTCATGTAAGTTTTAATTCCTGTACTCTTTGGTAGAGTAGGTAAAATCTCCCTTTTATAAATACAATGCAATTCAGATTAAGTAACTCATTCAAAATTACATAACAAGTTTCAGAGCTGGATTCAAACTGCAGTTTCAAATTCTAAGGCATGTTTACTGCTTCATGGAGGCCTTGAAATGCTGAAAAAAAAAAAAACCCCAATGAACCAAATGATGAGTAATTCATCCATCTGAGGAAAAAGGCTCTGCATTTTAGTCAAAGCAGTGAACCAAAGAACAGGGCCCCCACAGAGTGGAATGGTCTTAAATCAGGAGATACACAGTTCTTGCCTCTGCAGAGTGATAAATAGGTGAAGCACCTGAAAATAGAAATGATCACCATTACTTTTCTGGATTATCATATGGTTTGTGAAGCTGGAAGGCAAAGGTTTTGTAAAGTCAGGATTTATTCATAAAAGTTTTATCAATCCATTGTGTTCGGACTTCTGTATTCGGTGGATAACTTTTCTTGAAAGTGATCTATGCGTCAGCTCCTATAATGGTTTCTTCTAGAACATCCTTACATATTGGATGGGTTCATTCAGGCTGCCTTAATAAGTGCCAAAGTAATTTATGATTTTTTGTTTGTTCGTTTTTTGTTTTTTAATGTAGACAAAGATGTGTTTTTGTCTCCCTTACAGAGATATTTAGGCTTACCTAAGGATGTCACGTGTGACATCTCATTTTACTTTTTCCTTTTCTATTCATCTTGTTGGCTCTTCAGACTTGAGAGAGTCAGAATCTTGCACTTTTACACTCTGATTTTTCCTTAGGGGGAAAGTTGCAAATGAAAGATTCTTTTGCCACCAACAAATGCCTCCTTTTCAGGAGACTATTTTTTATAGTAACAGCAATTAATTTTCTAAAGCAACTGAGTGTTTTCTAACTAACTTTGTCCCTATGAATCGGCTTCCTTATCTCTTTACTGCCTAAAGTGACGTTTTGGGGAGGCCCCTAGCAGTGCGTGTGTTAGGTGCCATACACTATACTAGTCTGCCATGATACCATGGCCATGAGATAAAATCATGAAAAGCCCATTTTTGCCTTGATCTCATAAGTAGACTCTTCTGTAGTCCAGGCCCAAAATTTCCTATCTGGGACTAATTAGGCAGATTTTATATTAAAACCACAGTTATTCTGGAATCAACTTACTGCAACGCTGAAAAAGAATGTTTTCAAATAGATTGAGCTGAGTACCACACTCTGTGATTGGAGAACAGTGCTTTAGAGCAGCGGTCCCCAACAATTTTGGCACCAGGGACTGGTGCTCCTATGAGAATCTAATGCCTGATGATCAGAGGTGGGGCTGAGGCGGTGATGCTAGCACTGGGGAGCGGCTGAAAATACAAATGAAGCTTCTCGCTGGCCTGCCGCTCATCTCCTGCTGTGTGGCCCGGGGATTGGGGACCCCTGCTTTAGAGAGCATCAAGGAAAAAAGGGGAGAAAAACAAAAATGTGACCTGGGGGGTGCTGTTCAAGACTCAGCAACTTCCAGAGAGGAAGAGCAAATAAACCTTGCCCTCCCAAAGTCTCCAAGACAACAATGGTGAGAAAGTTTTCTAGCACCAACTCTGCCTAACTGAGGCCACCAGAATGGACTGTTTTGTAACGCCGCATTTTCATGGAAAACCTGTTAGGTGTTGTGGCTTACTTCCAAACAGACTAGCGTTAGGAGCCAGAGGTTAAATAAGGACAAGAAACAGAATTGTACCTGGTCGCTTTCCATCCAGTCTGGAGCCCTGCCTTCCAGGCATCAGAAGGACTGGTGAGAATGTCCTTTGGCTGGAAACAAAAAAGGAGGGTGAAAATGGAAACAGTGAAGCAGCGTCCCACTTCAGACTGCTCGCCTCCCACTGGACTGCGGTATCTCATGCCTTCTCCTCTCCCTGAGGGGCCCACATGTAGAGTTTATAAGTGTGCAACCTGTGCAAAGCTGTGGTCGGGGAAGGGAGCACGCAGAGGTGAGCATCAGTCTCCCTGTCTGTGGCGCTTGCCGTGCACCAAGAGGGATGCAGTATTACAAGGACATAAAAGCTAGGAATGTTGGGAAAATTAAATGGAACCATATGTGGAACAGCAAAGCCTGGTATACTGAAAGAGGACACTCATTGAATCCCCTAAACACTTGCCGTGGTGACTGTCGTACAAGGCAGTGTATGCCAGGAGGTGTTGAAACCACGCATGTGGGATCCACAAGAGGAGGAGCGCACATCCGGTTGGGGGAACTCGAGGAAGACTTCATGAAGGAGTGGCGTTCGAGTTTTTTTAAGGATAGTGAGGATACTGGAGGGAGGATGGGAGCAATTTTCAGCTCTTGTCACTTACCAGCCTTGTGACCTTGATCGTTTTAAGCCTCTGGCTCCTCATCCCTAAAATGAGAATAGTTCTCCTCTTATTGGAGTATTAAATTTAGTATAGTGTCTGTAATATTTGTTATGTGGTAGCTGTTAATATTTAAGAATCAGAAGGGGAGAGGATACTTTACAAGAATAGATAATGTGGGCAGAGTTGTGAAGCGGTCCTGACCTTTCTTCAAAGCCGTATTTGAATAATGAGCACCCAGAACAGTAACTACCACATAGCACTCAGTGTTTGTGAATGAATGCATGTCCTTCGGGATCTTGATATTGAATTGCATCTCAACCCCTTTCTCCAAGCCTGCAGTAGTACTTGCATTCTCAAACTATTAAACACTTCATTATCACCCTGTTTCCCAAGCTAAAAACCCTGGAGATGATTGAGTCATCTACCCCTCCCTCTACTTCTAAGAAGTCACTTCTAGGTTCTCGGAAATGCCTCGAATTTGTCATCTCCCCTCCCTCTCCACCACCATGGTGGATCATCTCTGCTCAGCTGTTGCAGCAGCCTTTTATCGTGTCTTTCTGCCATCAGCACAGGACAGGAGGCAGTAGATAAGCTGGCACACTATGGTATGACAGAGTGTGGAGGACAGCTACAACTGTCTGCTTACACAAGCTCCACCAAAGGGTAAAATACTTTTTTCTGACCTATGTTTCTTAAGACTTGTTGGCGTAGCATCCTAAATCCTTATACCCAGAGCCCAAGCCATACAGTCCCAGTTCTCCTCTAGCCTCTGGTCTGCACATGTGTACCTCACTAGCCGCTGCTGTCTGTGTTCGTTATCTTCCACTGAAGCCTTGTGTAGGAGGAGCCAAGCTGAGAGACAAGGATATTTATAAATAGAAAGTGGGTGGAAAGTTCTGCAAGTGTTTTAAACAAGGCTAATTCCATCTCCTCCATTTGAGCTTTGAAATTCTGTCCACCTCCTCATTTTCCCTCTTTTCCCAAAGCCCGTGAATTCCTGCCCCCTCCTTGTTAAGGCCACAATGAACATGGAAACCATGGTGGCTAAGAGATGTGACCTGGAAAGAAGTGTGGGAAATATAAATGGATTCATCGCCTATAGACAACTATACAGAGTAAAAGCTATTGAAATAACATAAATGTATTTACCACCCAGTAATAGGACATTGCCCCCTGCCCATATATCCAGTAGCTCCAACCCATAAAACAACCATATAAGCAAAATATTACCTTTATGTTACTGATAGAACAGTGAAGCTCAGAAGGGTTGACTGCTTTGCCCAAGACTGGAAAATTTCAAAACTGGATTCAGACCTGGGTCTACAAGTCTGGGGAGTTTCTGATAATATGCCATGCAATGAATCCTCCTGTTTTTCTGCATAAAAATAGGGGAACAGATTTAAGGAGTTAAACATGAAACGATGAGCAGGAACTCATGATTTTATAAAAACAAAAAGGTCAACATTGTATATTATGGTTGCATACTCAGAAGCCCAACAAACTGGCTTAAGAAAAGGAATTTATTGGTTCAGGTAACAGAAATGACCAGTGGTTAATCATCTGGTTCAAACAGGGGCATCAGGGCTCCCATTCTCATCCCTTGGATCTGCCTGCCTCTGCCTGGTTTCCCTCTCGTACAGGCTCACTTCATGTGGCAACAACATGCCAAATGGCAGCTTCATGCACATGGCTTCTTAGATCTTGTAATTCCATAGAATGAGCAAATATCTCTTAGGGAAGCCCCAGCAAAAATCTCCTGGAGGACTCTGGCTAAAAACACACATCCATCTGTAAACTATTCATAGTATCTGATGTACTGTCTACTGGCCAGACCTGAGTCTCAGGCCCAGCCTGAAGGGGTCAAAATCCAGGGTCAGCCCCAATGGACCCTTATACATTGAGCTGGAGCGGCATGGCTCATCAAAAGAACGTTCGCCGGTAGAGACGCATACTGCAACCTGTTTCAGAAACAGCTTGAATAGAATAGGAAAGAAAGGAACACAGTCCAACAAGAGCCTATAACCTCTGAAAATCCATGAACCTGAGATGATCACAGGGGCTGATGTGTATTGAAACCTACTATGCACGAGTAGTTACATATATTAAACACCTCGCCAACCAGAAAATATCCCTATTTTTCAAATGAGCAAAAATTGAAGCTCCGAGATTTAAACAACTTGCTAGCAGGGGCCAGAACATGCATTCAGCCCTGGATACGTTTGACTCCAAGTCCTACGTGCTTTACACCTCAGCACACTGCTAATAGGAGAGGAGCCAGACACGGAGCCCTTGCTGACACTGAAAGATGAGTCCTTGGAAGGAAGCCATGTCCCTGGGATGCCCCGCCGTGCCCTGAGGACTATACGACACCGGGCTGGAAGGCGCCCCTCCCTGGCAACCAGAGTCCTGCATAGCTCTCCGCTGAGCCGCTGAGAAATTCACCTGTATCGGGGACAGTTTCCTCTCTAGAGAAGAAAAAGCCACTAGGGAGCTGCTCCGCAAACCTTACTTCTGACCATGGGAAAGAATTGCCTGGTGCTGTCCGTGTCACAGGAACCACAGGAGAAAGTTCAGTCGAGAAGAAAGGGCATGTGGGGCATGGAATGAATGGATGAATGAATAAATAGTCCCAGGAAACAATTTGAGAAAAATAGAGAAAAGACGCCAAGTTTAGAGACTTCAAGTGGGAATGTAGCACAGGAGGGATGGGAAACTAAAATAAAAATGGAGGATCACCCACTTGGAGAAAGTCCTCGTACAGAAAAGGGGAGTAAGAGCTCTCTGACAGGCTCAAAAATTAAAAGGCGGGAGAAGAGATGGCAGGAAGGCTGAAGTCCTTGGTAAATTGAGACTTGGAAAAGGCACAGACAATAAAAGACATTGTTGGTCATGTTCAGACCCAGAGGACTAGAGAGGACAGGGTTCCCCTCGGGGACAAAGGTGTTAGGTTGGCATCTGTCAGAAAACAGTGTTCAACTTTGTCTTCATTCTCCCCCCAAGGAAAAGCATTTATGCACTGGGACGAGCAAAGCAAAACAAGGTTTAGAGAAATTGAAACCCCAAATAGAAGAGATGATACTAAAAGAAAACCTAAGCACCTGGCCATTTAAAATGAGGTACAAATCTCAAGGTGTTGAAAAACCTTGGCAGATACAACCGCGGAACCCTTGCTAGTGTCTCTGAGAAAGCCATGGAGAAAAGGAGAGCGGTCACAGTGCCCAATGGTGGCAGGTGTTCTCATAGTCAGAAAAGAGGACAGGTAGATTCTGGAAACTGTAGGTGGGTATATTTGAGGTGAATTCTCCCCAAAATTCATTCTAGAGTATAATACTAAACTGTGGGTTTGAGAGCACCTAGAAAAAGGATTGGTACTTTCACTAAGAACAAGATTCAATAAATAATACCAACAACAATCTAATTTATTATTTATTTGGAAGGCCGCTAGGAAAACCTTGGACATAGTATACCTGTTTCCAGTTAGACATCAAATGCCTCCTGATTGAGGAGACACCTACGATAACGGTGATCTCAGAGATTGCTCAGTTGGGTGGGTTCAAAGCCCTTTTAACCACTGTACCCCTTCCCCCCAGTTCATTGTGCAGTTGAGGCAAACATGGAGAGGAGCCTCTAGACTCTGCATTTGGTCAGCTCATTAGATATCGGTGCCTGCCACAATCACCGTGTTTGCAGATGGCACCACTATTGAGAGCAAAAGCTAATATTTGAATGTCAGAACCCAGATTCTAAAGTATCTTGAAACAGTGGGCTGAAACCAACAGTATGAATTTAAAAGAAGTGGAAAGACCTGCATTTTGATTTTTTTTTTTTTTAAATCAGCCGACAAGCACAGGATGAAGGAAGTTTGGTTTGACAGTGGTGTGTGCAGGACAAGGCTGAGGGCTTTCAGCCCATCTCAGCTCAAATAGAAGCCAGTAGGAATGGAGCAGCTGCTTAAAAAGATAGTAGTCCTTCCCGCTCGTTTTTATTTGAGGCACAAAAGAGTGAAACAGTGAAAAGCATGTCTTCCGTAACCATTCCTCTTCCCAGGATCCTGAGATGTATTCTATGCACATAAAAGCAAACGCATGCTTTCTTTTCCTTTACATAAATGGTAGCATGCTGCACACCTTGTTTTCCACATAACAGTAAACCTCAGAGATTATTTCATATCAATGTACAAAACGATTTCTCATTCTTTTGTAAAGGGTGCTTAGTGTCCTATCGTTTGTATGTATCGGAATATATTTAATGGGCCCTCTACTGCTGGACCTGTAGACTGTTTCCAGTATTCTGCTGTTACAAGACAACTGCAGTGAATAACTTGTTTCAAACATGTATCTGAAAAACAGCTTTTTCAGAAGTGGAGCCACTAAGTTAAAGGATGCGCATTTTTTAATTTGGTAGATATTGTCCAGTTGCCCAGTTGTGTCCACCCACTAACAATGAATGAATGTGTTTTTCCACTTCCTCACAGATACAGTACGTTACAAATACACATCATACTGCTTTCTGACAACCTCAGAGGTAAAAAAGTAATGGCACCTTCCTGTAATTTTCTTACTCTAATAATTTATATTGTCTTTTTTTAATTAACCGTTTATATCCTTTACCCATTTTTCTACTGAGTTGTCTTTTTCTTAGAGCTCCGCTCTTTGTGATATGAGTTACAAATATGTTTTCCAGTTTGTAGTTTGTCTTTTGATTTTATTTCTGGCAATTTTGCCATGGAAATACGTTTTCCTTTTAAGCTGTAGTAAAATGTAACCATCTTTTCTTTTTTTTTATGACTTCTGGAATATATGTTATAGTTCAAAGTTCTTCCTCACTCTGAAATTTTAAAAATATACATCATTTGATTATTTTCAGTACTTTTTCGGTTTCATTTTTATACTTAAATATGTGATCCATTTTGGAATTTGATTTGATATAAGGCATAATATATATGATTATGGATCCAATTTAATTTTTCTCCAGATGGCTACCTAGTTGTTCCCATGTAATTTACTAAATCTTGTGTCTTTCCTCCTCTGATTTAAAATCCCACTTTTATAATATTCTAATTCTAATATATATTTGGATCTAATACTGGATTTTATATTCTGTTTCATTGATCTTCTTTTGATACATTTCAAAGGAATTATACTTTTTATTGATATTGTTAATTTTGAAATGAAAGCAATAAATATTTGTTGTAGAAAGTTTGGGAAATAGGAAAAATTGTACAGAAAAAAAATAAATATCATCCCTGAACCTACCATAAATAACTGAACATTTTGGTGTTTATTCATCCAGTCTCTTCTTGTGTAATTATAATTTTTACCCAGTTAAGATGAAACTATTTACATCTAATTTTCCATCCCCCAAATCTAGTGTGATCTAAATGCCCAAAGTGGAACTAATAGTCATCTTACCCAGACTGAACCTACTCCTTCACCATCCTCCCAGATAACGCAAGAGGTAGAGTCAGCTTTTGAGTCTTCCAGCTCCTTCACTCCCCTGTTCATTCTAGTCACCAAGTCCTCCATATTTTCCCTGCATAAACTCTCAGGCCATAGACTGAGAAACCGTCTCAACATACAAATGAAGACACCAGGACCCAGAAAGGGGGAAATAACTTGTCAAAGTGAGAGTGCTTTTGACTAAAAGAAAGAGGATTCTGCTCAAAATGGCTCAGCCAAGAAGTAGATTTGTCAACTCTCATAATGAGAGAACCATAGGTCGGGTAAATCCAGGATGTGTGAACTCGGTGGCTCAGTGATATCATCACGGACCCCGATCCTTGCCATCTGTCCATCCTGCCATCCTCAGCGTATTGGCTTTTTCCCCATTTCCCCACCTGGTTGTTAAAAGATGGTGGCAGTAGCTCCAAGTGTCATCTCACATGATACTACATAAAGGTCAGAAGAGAGCGCCCCTTCCTAAGTCCATGTTGCCCAAAGCAGGAGATGGGGAGTATCTGGGAAATGTAGGAGGGCGGTTTTGGTTGTCACAATGATTGAGGGATACCACTGGCATTTAGTGGCGTGGCAGGAGGGCAGGGGGAGTAAGGGGGAGGAGTGGGCAGGGATGCTAGATGTCCTATAATGTTTAGGACAGTCGATCGAATAAAACATTAGCACTCATTCCTCACAATGTTCATGTAGGTGAAAAAAACAGAACCTAACTCTCTTTTTATATACTAAAACTATTTTTTGCCTGGTTTTAATGTACACTGAATTTTTCAGGAATGTAACTTCCCTGTAAATTGAGGAAGGATTGTAGTTTTTTGTTTGGAACTTCAGCAGGAGTGTTCACTATTTTAGACAGCAGTGTTCCTAGTGGTGTTGGGGTTCCAGATGTGTACCCTTGCATCAGACTGTGTAGCTGTTGCGCTTACGATTCTGTATTAGAAGTTTAGACACCCAATTTCTCTATTTGGTTACTCTGGGGTAGCAATGTCCAAATATTTACATATCAAAAAACAGATTATTTTATTAAAATTATTACTTTTATTTCTTCTTTATATTATACTTGGAGCATTGTATGCATTTTTGAGTATGTGTGTCAGATTTCATTTTCTATGAATTTCATTTCGGCATAGGAAAGGCGGCATTACAAAATACTTCTTAGGAAAGAAGTTAGATCAGACAAGATTGAGATTCACTAGCTTCCAGAATAAAATCTAGAAAGCTTAGCCTGGCACTTAAAATCCTTTATAATTAGATCCAAAACCCGCTTTTATGGACCTGTCTCCGGGCAACATCCCTGGACCTCGTCCTTCAGCCATACCAAGGTAATTATTTATTTTTCAAACACACCAAGCAATAGTAATAGCACATAGTGCTTACAATATGCCAGGCTCTGTGCTATGTGCTTTACCTTGAGGATGTCTTTTTAATGATTGAGACAAGCCAGTGAGGCATAGATACTCTTCATACCCCCATTGTACAAGTTGGGAAACTGAGGTCACAATTAGTGATGGAGCTGGGATTCAAACCAAAGCAATCTAGTGCCAGTCACTGCTCTTCACTGAGACTGTATTGTCTCCTAAGGGGATACCCCTGGCTCCCTGGTCCTTTCTCCCAGAATGCTCGTCCCATCTCTTGTTATCTGTCCAAGTGGTGTGGCCTTCACAACTTCATTTTTGGTGTCACTTCATTTATCCTTGCTGGATCCCTCCACTTGGAATTAATTTCTTTCCCTAGTGCTCCCATTGCACCTGATCTATGGTTTTTATTATGTCTACACTTTTAAAAATTGGGATGATAAATTGCTATATACCGTTCATGCCTCTCCTTCTCCAACAGTTACTCAGCTGGGTTGTGGATTATGTTTACATCCCAGGCTACCTCCCCCAATCTTCAAGACTGTCCCAACCCACCCACTGGCTGGCACTGGGGTAAACATAAGCAAAGTGATTCAGCTACACACACACACACACACACACACACACACACACACCATTTATAATCGGAATGTAATGTCATCAAAAGGACACTTCGTTGTCAGGAACAGGGATCAAAATGCCTCAGGGATTCTCTCCCTTACCCACCTTGGTAGGACATACTCTTCCATCTCTCCCTTCCTCTTTTCCAGTAACTGTCACTCCCTCAGGCTCCTACAGGCCATGGAGACCTAACCACTGTCTCCTACCTGGGCCACTGCCACCACTGTTTCAGCTCACGGAAAGTGGGTCTTTTCCCAGCCTCCCCCATTAGAAAATCTGACATTTCCCCCCAAGGATGTGCCAGTCGTGGGATCGACATAACACCATTCCGTGGCCAGATGTACAGAATTTAGGTCTTCTGACCATCCAGAGTTATTTGTGCTTCTAATCTCCTCTGCCACCATAGGTCAAGGGAGAAACTGGGTGATGATCTTGCATCTTCACCCTAGTTTTGAGCAGTTCTGGTTCTCCCAGTGTTCCAACTATCGTGCTGCAGTAACCCAAAAGTTGCTGGCTTAGCACAGCAATCATTTCTATCCTTCGCGGATCTGGAGGTGACTGAGTTCAGCTAAGTGGTTCTCATTCAGGGTCCTTCATACAGTTGCAATCAGCAGCTGGGCCCGGGCTATCTTGGAGGCTTTCTCACTCATATTTCGAGCAATTGTTGCTGGAACTCCAGCTGGGGTCAGGGCTAACTTCATGGGATGTCACTTATGCAGCTGCACAAGGCCCCACACTTAGAAGGGTTCTACGTTTGATGTGATTCTCTGTTATCACCATTTAAATTCTTAATTTTTGAATAAGAGGCTCTGCATTTTCATTTTGCAATAGACCTTGCAAATTAGGTAGCCTGTCCTGACTGGGGCTGTTGGCCACAGTATCTACCCGTGGCCTTTCCATGTGGCTTGGGCATTCTCATGATGGCTGGATTCCAGAGTGTGAGAGTTGCAAGAGAGAGCCAGGTAGAAGCAGTTGTGATTCTGAACTTCTATGACTGAACCTAAAGCCTCCTCTTAGAGTGGCAAGGTCACAGTGTAAGAAGAGCACATGGGATGGGAGATACTGTCACAGCTGTCTTTGAAAAATGCAGTTTGACCCATGCAGTCATGAGCAGTCTCTATCCCTGGCCTCAACCTCCCCATCTGCAGAAGGAGCCCCGGGGTTCAGTTCCCCTCTGGGAAAAAAAAGCCATTGGAGAATTGGGACCTTGGTCCTTGAAGCTACTCCCGACTTTCCCCCTCCCAGGTCGTTTACCAAGTACTCAGAGGATCTGGAACCCTGCCCATCAGGCCAGGAACTCTGAATGTCTACTCCCCTGGAGGGCTGACATCTCTGAGGAAGGCAGGGACTCAGCACCCTGACATCTGTTTCTCCTGCCGGCATCTCTGCTTGGCTAATGATGATTCTTCTTTCATTTCTCCCTGGGGCATATTGTTGTCTTTCTCATTAACTTCCCCTCAACTCCCAGCAAGGTCCCTAGACTCTCAGCTCTGTTAATTCCCCTGTAATCCCCTGGCAACCCAGGAAGCTAATTAAATTGTGAGTTTGTGCGCTCACTCTGTCAATCTCTGAATCTCTCTTCCTTTTTCCTTTCTTACTAGCGCCCTGTCGATCAGATCCACCTGGATACTTTTGAAAGCTTTCTCGCATATCTCCCTGCCTCACTGATCTTCTGTCTCCTGTCTTTCACTCTGCAGCCAGAGTAATCTTACAACACAGCTCTGCGCACTCTCTCCTCTGCTGCCAGATAAACAGAGCTCCTTAGCTCGCATTTAAGCCCCAGATACCTTACCTGCCATAACTTCCTTCTGCGAACCTTGTCTTCCTGAAGTGAGCGTACTGTTCCCTCCCCAAGCCCCCACTATGCCACCTCCACCTCTTTGTTCAGATTCTTAACCTTTGACTGGATCCCACCCCCTCACTCCTCCATCCCATTATGTCAGATCCTCACCATTATTTCGAAATAGCCTCCCCTGTGACACTGTCCCTGATTCCCCCAAGGAGAAGTCTCTCCCTCCTTGAGCTCTCAAAGTACTTTACAGTTCTCTCCTGACTCTGATCTCTTTTTCACCTATTATGGTTTCTATGTCCACATCCAGCTACTCTCACTGAATAATTAGCTCCTTTAGGGCAGGGTCTCTAAGTCTTACTCATCTCAGCTTCTGAGCACCTACCTAACACTGTGCCTTAGCCTTAGAACACTTCATTGTTGTCTCCAGGCCCTAAGTGGCAGCTGAAGCTCCAGCCTTCATGTATACATTCCAAGAAGAGAAGAGAGAGGGCAAAAAGAATGGACATCCCAGCAGAGTCTGTCCCTGTAAAGCCCTTTCTCTTTTAATACATTGCTTACATCCCATTGATCATGCCTAGCTGCAGGAGAAACTGGCTACACTGACTCCCTTCAAACTCAAGAGCTCATCTCTCATTTTGTAGATGAAAAGATAAGTCCCAGAGAGGATTAGATTAGAGAGGCTGTAGAGCTAAAGACCGAGTTTTGTAGATTGACAGACCTGAGTTTGAATCCTCCTGTATCAACCTCTTTATTCCTCATTTGTAGAATTGGATTAATGGTACCTACTGCATGGGGATGTTAAGAAAATTAAACAAGGCAATAGATGTGAAAAAGCACTAAACACAGTGTGAAACTCAGTTACTGTTCACTGTCCTAGTTGGGGTTCCCTCAGAAGTAGACCCTGAGACAAAGACTTGGGTGCAATTAGTTTATTTAGGTGATCCCAAGAAGCAGGGTGAGGGAGTGGGCACGTGAGACAAGGGAGAGAGAAAAGCAAATAAAGCATACAGATGTAAGTAGGTTTTCCCCATGGTTGACTTAGGTTTCATTCCTCTGGAGTCTTCTCAGATCAGAACATGCCTGGGGATTGGTAACTGTCCCACTGAGAGACACAAAGCTGGAGTATTTATCCAGAGACACAGGAGCCTCCTTGGTTGAAGGTTGCCCCCGGGGGTATTAACTCTCTACCTCCAGCCTGCCCCACACTCACTTCCCCAGCTAAAAATGCCCCAGGGGAGACCCAAGAAGTTTGGCAGGTTCTAAAAGTATTTGCAGATGACCTGTATGTAGGCCTGGGCTTGTAGGTGGTGCACTGATAGCATCTGCTACACTCAGTAAAAGGACCTGCTCGTAAAAGTATTGTGTTGTGGTAGCTGTACAACCGAGGAGCAGGCAGACCTACAGCCTGGCCCAGGGCTCTTCTCTCTGAATCCTGTGCCACCTCCTAACTTCCATTCTGACACACTCCACGCCTGCCACCCAGGCTGCCCTAGACACCGGTCAGCTCGTGGCACCTCCTCCTTGTCCCTTTCCCAGTGGCCTCCACCCACTCCCAGTCCATTGAAGCAAATCTGCTGTCATCCGCCTCAGTCACCTGACTCCATCCCCAACCCTGACTTATCTGGAGAAACTTTTGGTACACTCAGGGAAAAGTGTCACATGGTTTTCAGCCAGAGCCAGGCCCCCACTGGGATTTACTGGTCCTGCCTGGAAAGTCCTGTCCTCTCCCCTCTCTTCCCACCATTGGAATCACACCTTCAAAAGGCGCCTTCAAGATGGGAGCCCTGCACTCCCGGTCGAAAAAAGATCTATGCTCTAAGAAGGGCTGTCGTTACTAGAGGTGGCTTTCTTCCTTCCCCAGAACATCCTGCAACATCCCCATGTGGCTTGTCTCCCTCTCATTCTGCCTCATACCCTCCTCACAGGTCTTTCCAAACTGGTGAAGGAGACAGGGCTAAACAGTTGCTTCACCCTATGCCTCCGAATACTCCCATGCCCAGCCTGAGACACCTCTGCTCACTTCTTTCTTTTAAGGCAGGAGTCCCAACCACCGGGCTCTGGACTGGTACCTGTCTATGGCCTGTTAGGAACCAGGCCACACAGCAGGAGGTGAGCTGCAGGCAAGCAAGCCAAGCTTTATCTGTATCTGCAGCCGCTCTACAGCGCTAGCTAGCATCACCGCCTCAGCTCCACTCGGATCATCAGGCTTTCGATTCTTATAGAAGCGTTGATCCTTACTGCCAAAAAGATCGGGGATCACTGTTTTAAGGCACACGTTCATTCATTCATCATTCACCTAACACCCTGAAGAAAACTCAGTGAGCCAATTGTTATCAACACCTTCATGAGGACTAACACCTATTAAATTAACTAGGATTATATAAGTTTGGGGAGAAAAGGGAAGCTCCAGAGGGCAGTTTCACGGGGCACCAGGATTCTCAGCGACCACACAGAAGATGTGTGGCAGAGCCAGGACTGGAGACCAGGCATCCTGCCTGAGTCACCCAGGGCAGGTGAAGGGCACCAGCAACTGGAAGCTCAGAGTGGGGCTCTTCAAAAGTCATCCACACAGTGTACTTAGTGCCAGGCAGGTAGTCACCTCCGCAGCGGTCATGAGAGGGCAGCCGCCCTGATGAAGGGAGTTTGAGCTCCCTAGGTGGGGTCAAAGCCCAGAGTGGGGCCATTGGAAGGGGCTCTGGTGAGTGCCGAGGTGGGAAGACAGCTGTTCCCAGCCCTGCTGTCCTGGATGTTGCCACACCTGCCCCAGCTAGGCAGGCTGTCAGCGTTCCTCTGCAAACAGGCCCTTCAAGCTCTGCCATTGCCCTAAAGGCACTGGAAAAGCAGCCTTGCTAGCCAAAACCCAATCTTGCCCTAAGGACTCCCTTTATTCCTCACCCGCTCTCCATGGGGGGCCGGGACTGACCCGCTGATGTCGGGAGCTTTCTCTTCCTCATTCCTTACTAACCGACTGTGGGCATTTCCAGATTTGAAGATGAGGAAGAAAAATTAGGTCGCTTTAAGCCCTTCCTTTAACTGGTGACATTGACCCATTTATCCTCTTTCCTCAGATCCCCTCCCCCAATGCCACTCAGCCTGAACATCTGTCCCAGCCAAAATCTCACCTTCCACTGTCCTTGCAGCCCAGATGGTAGTCCAGTCTCTGTGTCCTGCCTCAGTCCCCTCTCCTTAAACCAGGGAAGACGGTGATCTGTAGAGTGCCCTGGGCCACCCCCAGTTCAGCCTCTGCCTCAGGCCTCAGTTTTACCTCTCGGGCCTCAGTTTCCACACCTGCAAATTTGAACGAATGATACCTGCGCGCTAGATCCAGAGGGATGAAGCTCCAGGGAGGTCACGGATGAGGAAGGGCCCACAGCTCGGCGCAGCCTGCGCAGGGGCTGCCTGCGTGCAGTGAGTGCCCCTAGGCCCCGCCACTCGGCTCCCCTCTGCGGCGCGCCCCTCCCTCTCGCTTCTCCTCGCCGCTCTCCCCTTCCCGCCTCTCCCCTGCATCTCCTCCCGCCAGTCTGTTCCGCTAGCTCTCTAGCTGTCCTCTTTCCCTGGCGCCTCCCAACACCTCGCAGCCCCGCGCCCACGTCGGGGTCCCAGCGCCCAGCCGCCGCAGCCTTGGGCCTGGGAGGAGCAGCCCGAGCCCCCGCCGTCCCGCCAGGCGCGGCCCACCGCAGCGCGGGCGGCCAGTGCGGAGCCCGGCGCCCTCGCGGAGCCCGAGCCGGATCACCGGCTCGCAGAGAGCCCGATCAGACCGCCGCCCCCGGCCAGGTGAGGGCAACTCGTGGCGGGGTGGGATGGCGCTGGGGGGACGGCCAGGTCTCCTTTATTGGAGGCGAGGAAGACGCGGTGGGATCGGGCACTTCTCTAAAAGGAGGACCTAGGAGCTTTTTTCATGAAAGAGGCTCAAGGGCTTTTTCTCCGAAGGAATGGATAAAGGAAGGTCTGGGGTGGGGGAGAGCGGGCAGGCAGAGGGTTTGGGGTACCTCTTTTTGAGAGATTTTTTTTCATGAGAAATGATTGATTGGCTTCTGTGAAAGGGGTACTCATCTTGGGAGCATGAGGGGCTTTCAAGGTAGGTGGGAAGGGGGTTCTGGCTGGGCTTGAAGGAGGAGGTAATTGGGGAGTGGAGTTGGGCTGGGAGGGGCTCTCTGAGTTCCCCTTACCTGACATCGCTGCACCTCCCCCGTCAGTTCCAGGGCTCTGGGTCTGTCCACCTCTGTGTCCCAGTTTTTTTCTCTTTGAAGATGACTATTGTGAGCCCCACCTGGACAGAGCTAGAAACAGCCATTTCCTTCCCTGCAGCTCTGAGGCCCACCTGACACCCTCCTTCCTACCTTAGACCCGCTCAGGGAAGGGGGTCTAAGGAAGGAGGGGACTTAAGGGTCTGGGAAATGGTCTGGACACACGGGAGGACCCTGCGGCGCTGGCGGATGGGAGACTGCGGGTTAGAGGGGGAAGGTGCTTCTGGGGCAGGACCTGCTAGGAGAGCAGCAGGGCTGGGAAGAGGTGTGATGTTCCCATACTCTCAGAGGGCAAAACGCTGGCGTTTTTTGTTTGGTTGGTTTTATTTGGTTTTGTCTTCTTTCTCCTTCACCCTGGATCCCCTCCTGTTTTTTCAAAAAGGGAAACTGAGGCAGAGGACAAGTTGGCTAGCAATATCTGTCGAGGGGGGAAAGGTGGTGGAGAGGAAGGCACTCCAAATTTGCAGTCAAAAGACCTCAGTTCAAGATTTGCTTTAGTGCTCCTTAGGTGACCTTGGCCCAAAACTCTTCCTCTTCTTGGGCCTTGGCTTCCTCATCTGTAAAATGAGAGAGGGCCTACCTGTCTCCCAGGTGTGCTGTGACCAGACGTGTCCAAAGAGTTTTATGAAAGAAAATGCATCAGTACTTGTGTGTTCGATCGTCACCACTGCAGATGGGCTCCCTCCCACCTCCTTGCCCTAAGGGTCTTGGGGCACCTTCGTAGGAATTAGGAAAGGTACCTCCTCTGGAGGAAAAGCGTGTTCGGCTGGGCTAAGGACCTGAGGTCTTTATTATGAGAAAAAAAGGCACACTTTTCCCCAGGCGCAGCACCCCACACATTTGGGCAAGTAGAATGTGGGCTAGATTCCAGAGCCTACCTACCCTTAGGTGGGCACGTCTGCACATCTGCACCCTGCAACCCTTCTCAGCAGGCCCCCAGTGCCTCTAAAAAACACAAAGCTACACACACTCTCAGGGTATTGCCCATAGAAGGCCATATCCTAGGCTGTTGCCAGCTCATTTTCTGTCCTGCTTTAACTTCAGGGCCTTTGAATAGTCAATGCCCAAAGACTATGCACTACTAGGAAGCACGATGGAATCCTATCAGACAGTGACTCCTTTGAGTTAAGCAGTGCCTTCGTCAAGCTCCCAGGGGTAGGAGTTACTGAGACTCTAACCCCTATGTTAAGAACTTGATTAGATTGCTTTTCTCAAGGCCAAGAGCAGAAGCTTCTGCACACCTGGTGGCACAGCTGTTCACAAACTGTTGAAACCTGTTATTTCAGAGCATCCTCAGAGTAAGCTTGGGAGGAAGGTTTCATCCCATCTACACAGAGGAAGCCATGCCCTGAGAAGTTAAGGAACTTGCCTAAGGTTTCACAGTGTGTAAGTGGTAAAGCAAAGGCTCAAGCCCAGGTCTAGCCTCTCCACTCCACCACTGAGGAACAAAGGTGCGGACCTCACAGCCTTGCCAAAGCTCTGCTGGAACTGTTACTCTCCCTCTCTGTCCCCAGCAACTCCTGGCTCTCTCCTTCCCCTCAGTGACCAGCCCCTAAGCCCAGATGGAGTCACTTTCACTTGCTCTGATTTCATGGGGGAGGAGGGAGCTGCTTCAAAGCCTAACTGTTCTGGCCTCTTCAAAGCCTAACTGTTCTGCAAAAAGCGCCCTGGGAAGTCCAGAGGTCCAGTGTAGGAGCTGACCTTTGAGTAGGTCAGAGGCCAGGAAAGAGGTCAGGGAGCAGCTATTTCCTTTCCTGCCCATATGGGGACTGAAACAATGGCCATCATGGAGGATATCAGCACAGAGAGCCAGTGACCAAAGAAGAGCCACAGGAAAATGCAGCAACCCGGAGGCTAAAGGAAACTCATGGACCCCCTAACCATCCATTGTGTTCCCAGGATCCCTGGGTACCAAGGGGGGAGAGGATGGGGTAAGCCCAGTAGACAGGGATACAGGCCCCTTCAAACAGAGGGTCTCTGCTTGTGTCTGTGTTATATGTGTGTGAGTTTTCACCTGAGAAAGGGGTGCCGGTGCTTACAAAAAAAAAAGTTTTAAGAATCACTGGCCCAATCTAATGGTTCCCAAAATGCTGGACCATCTGTATTACCTGGGTAATCGTTAAAAATGCAAATTCTCAGGCGTCATCCTGGACCTACTAAATAACTCTGGGGGTAGGGCTCAACAATGTGTGTTTTAACTAGCCCTCCAGGTGATACACCGGCCTATTAAAGTTTAAGAACCACTGATCTAGTCCAAGTGTATAAGAAACAGAATCCTAGTTGTGGGTCAAGGGCAGCGCTGGGAAGAGAATCCGTCTCCCGACCCGGGAGCTATGGACATTTGGAGGCAGCCCCTACCCAACCTTCTCCTTCTCCTTCCCCTTCTCCTTCCTCTCCCAGGCACCATGCTGCCTCTCCTGCTGGGCCTGCTGGGCCTGGCCACCAGCTGGGCCCTGAGCCCGGCTCCCAGCTCCACGGAGCTGCGCTCGGCCTTCTCAGCGGCACGCACCACTCCGCTGGAGGGCACGTCGGAGATGGCAGTGACCTTCGACAAGGTGTACGTGAACATCGGGGGCGACTTCGATGCTGCCACGGGCCAGTTCCGCTGCCGCGTGCCCGGAGCCTACTTCTTCTCCTTCACCGCCGGCAAGGCCCCGCACAAGAGCCTGTCGGTGATGCTGGTGCGCAACCGCGACGAGGTGCAGGCGCTAGCCTTCGACGAGCAGCGGCGGCCCGACGCGCGGCGCGCCGCCAGCCAGAGCGCCATGCTGCAGCTAGACTACGGCGACACGGTGTGGCTGCGGCTCCACGGCGCCCCGCAATATGCGTTAGGCGCGCCCGGCGCTACCTTCAGCGGCTACCTGGTGTATGCCGACGCCGACGCGCCTGCGCGCGGCCCGCCCGCACCCCGCGAGCCGCGCTCGGCCTTCTCGGCGGCGCGCACGCGCAGCCTGGTGGGCTCGGACGCGGGCCCCGGGCCGCGGCACCGGCCTCTCGCCTTCGACACCGAGCTCGTCAACATCGGCGGCGACTTCGACGCCGCGGCCGGCGTGTTCCGCTGCCGCCTGCCCGGCGCCTACTTCTTCTCTTTCACGCTGGGCAAACTGCCGCGCAAGACGCTGTCGGTGAAGCTGATGAAGAACCACGATGAGGTGCAGGCCATGATTTACGACGACGGCGCGTCGCGGCGCCGCGAGATGCAGAGCCAGAGCGTGATGCTGGCGCTGCGGCGCGGCGACGCCGTGTGGCTGCTCAGCCACGACCACGACGGCTACGGCGCCTACAGCAACCACGGCAAGTACATCACCTTCTCTGGCTTCCTGGTGTACCCCGACCTCGCCCCCACCGGCCCGCCGGGCCTCGGGCCCCTGGAGCTCTGAGCTGCCACCGGGAGAGGAGCCGGGGCCATGTCCCGAACGCCCCGCCGGCGCGAGCATGACGGCCTGCGCGGCTGGACTCTGCCAATAAAGTAGGCCTGCGCCGGCGGCGGTCACCCAGGGTCCTGCGCTGTCTTGACTGCGACACTGTTGTTTCCGGGCGGGGTGGGAAGACACTAATGCAGGTGCAGGGTCAGGGTGAGAGGTCAGAGGGCAGGATTTGGTGAGGTCCTGGGAGGGCAAGTAGGTGGGAATTTGATTGAACCCTACTAATCTAAGACGTTGTGGGCCTCCCCTTCATGTTCCTTTCCAGGCAGTCCCTCTGACTCCTCCCCATTGACCTTCGACGTCATTCTTAGGGCCCACTGATGGGTGATTCCCTTTTGTGACAAGGGGCAACACCCTGCCTCCTCTCTGGGGGTATGGGATTCAAGGAAACAGCACATCCCTTCTCCCAGTAGGGCATGTGAATGGGATGAACAGTTGATACTTGGTTGCCCCAATTCCTGCCCTTCCAGGAGAAAGAGGGTGATTCGCTCAGGACAGGGGTTAAACAACTTACTCTGACATGGAAGGATACAGGCTCCAGGAGGCCGGAACAGAACATTTTATAGGATGAGCAACACAAGATCGGGGCTATACCAGCCAGGCGCAGCTCGTCTCTCCGTCAGCCCCCTCCCAGCCTCACTTTGTTCTAGGGTGTTCATCTCATAAGCCTTGTCGAGAGGGACCAAACAAAAAAAACCATTCCCCCCATCAAGAAAAGTATATTCCTCTGTTTCCTTTCTTTCCTCCAACAGACCAAACTAAAAATATCCAGTCTATTCTCCCAGCCCAAATGGGGAACTTGGAGGTTCAGGGATCCCAGAGCACTGGTTGGGCTTAAAAGTGGTATCTAAATTAGGAATGGGTGCTGAGCGCTTACCAGGTTCCTGTTAGATTCTACAAGTCCTCTCACCAACTGCCAGGGTAGGAGTTGGAGGGTCTGACCTGGCCTTACTTGGCAGCTTTGCTTTTAGCATCTCTTAAACACACCGCTCAACCCCAAAAATGCACAACTCTGCCTTTAGCCCTGCACCTGCTGCCTGGGACCTAGAGCCCTGGCTCTTAGCCTATGAGGACCCAGGGAAGAAGATGGGGGAGGAGTAAACAGGGGTCCAGGGTACAAGCCAAGCCCAGAGACCAGAACACAGAAATAAGAAGTAGGTACCAGATGGAAGTCCTTTCCTAGGATGGGTCTGGCTTGCGGGTGTGGGTGGGGAGGCTGGCAAGTGAAAGGGAAGGGTCAGGGGAAGGGGTCAAGGATCAAAGCCCAGGGTCCCAGAGAAGGGGGCTGGTCATGGGGGCAGAAGCCCTTACACAGGTCCCAGAGTGTTTCCTGTGCCAGGAGGGCAAAGACCTGAGCCCAGCGACCCCTCTCCTCAGCCTCGCTAGCCTTGTGGAGCCGGTAGACACAGGATAGACCTGTGAGGAGCAGATTTTCAAAGTCCCAAGGGCTAAGAGGAGGCCCCTTCCGCAGGTCCTGGAACTGCTGCAGCCGCTGCTTAGCACCCTCCAAGTCACTGGGCACGTTGTGCTGCAGAAGAAGCCTGAGTCGGTGGCCTGGATGTGTGGACGCCAGTTCCTCGTCCTGGATGTGCAGCTGCCCCATGACATCCAGCTCCAGCCCAGCCCAGAGCAGCTGCAAGGGGATTTATGTAAGGGGTGGGCTGGGGTCCCAGGGGCAAGGCAGGGAGCAAGAGTGGGCCAGGGGGGCATAAGCAGGCATTAGGGCCCATGCTGGATTGCCTCCCATCCCCCAGCAGGCCCAGCTTGAGACATCCCCCTTCCCAACCCTGAGCTTAGGGACCTGTGGACACTCCCACCCCCCTGACCCAGGCTGGAGGAAAGACCTCAAACATCACTTCCGGGGCCTCTGGCTCCTGCAGGCCACCTCCCACGCTGGTGCTGTCCATGGGCTGCCCTGGGGCAGCAGAGAGAAGTCAGGCCCCTGCCAAACTCTGCCCTGAACATCCCAGCTTCCCAGGAGTGCCCCTCAGCTGCCTGGCAAGGGTGCCTAGAGGTTCTTCTAGCTGCAAGAGCAAGAATGCCATCCCATGTTCCCCTCCCCCTATACAAACATGCACATTGACATTCACCCTCCCAGGCATAGGTCTTGTGATCCCAGAATCATCATCCCAAACTCAGATACCACTTTGGCAAATGTCCAGGACTCCTCCTTGAACTTCTACAGTTCCCTTGGCCAAGAGCTCCAGGCCAACGGGTCACAAGACACTTTACTTCCCACTTCCCCTCCCTATAAGCATCTGGGAACAGTGTAACCTAACAGTGCCACTGACCCTCCCCAAAGGTTGAGAACCCCTTTAGGAAGAACCCACTTCTTCCTTGCTTCTCAGCAGTGATGGTGTGGAAGGCAGGATGTCTGTTACAGCTTCCTTCATCCCACTCTAGGGTGCTGCCAGGCCCTTGGAATGCTTGTTCCCAGCCCAGGGCAGATCAAGAGGTGCTGCTTTGTGCAACATTTGGAATAAGCCCAGGCCCAATTCTATCCAGGGCCAGCACTGAGAGCACCTAGGGCTATCTCCCTGACTTTACCTGGACCTCTCCAGTTCTAGGGGTGGGGCCCACACAGTTAGCCCCCACAGCACAGGTCAGCCTGGTACCGAACCTGCCCACAGTTCCTACGCCCTGCTAGGCTCGGATAGAACTAACTGTTAACTATCAGCCAGCAGCCTTCCTTGGTTCCCATCCACCCCACCCTGAAGCCCCGGTACCTGCATGGTGCTGGGTTGTAGTCACCCCAGGGAGGAGGCAAGTGGCAACTATTAGCGAGGCCAGGAACTGCATTTTCCCCGCCATGCCCCACCACGTCCTCTGAGTCTTACTCTTCCTAGCTGCTCTCTGCTCCTGCATCCGTTTGCCACACACCATGGCTCCAACTTTCCACTGCAGGCTGCCCAGGCGTTCCTTGCTTTTCGTGTCAGTCTTCAATGCTGAACAGGGAGGGGCTGGTTCTGGCTTCCCAGGGGCTCTTTCCATCCCTTACAAATGTGGAATCTTTGGTTGTTGGCAGTAGGAGCCTAGCTCCCTGCTGCTTGTCAAGCCTTCAGCCTATTCCTGCCCAGATGGGCGGGATGCTTAGTTAATAGAAAAATGTTTGGTAGCAAACAGCTCTAGCTTGACCCTCCCAAGAGGTAGAGAAGAGCCCATGCAATAACACTACCTTACTTTCTGTCCTCACATCCAAGACATCCTACAGCTGAGCCCAAGTCTTGACAGCCAGACCAGCCCAGCCTCCAGGGAGCCCCTCAGCAGCCAAGAGCATCAGCTGCAAAACCCGGTCCTCCAATTGCATGGCCAGTTAGCCCATGGACAGGCAGAGCCGAGCGCTTTCACCTCTGGCACTCAGCCATGGCTGAACAGACCCTGACCAGCTGGGTTAGGGCGTCTTATTCCTTGGGAGACAGATCTACAGTTCCTGAGTGTCTTTTGCCCCATCTCTGGGACCTCCTTTGCTTGCTTACAAAATTCTTGGCTCAGACTAGAGTCCAGGAAGATTCCTTAGCCCAAGCATGATGGGCTATCAGGTTGCAAAGAGCAGGATGCAGGGTTTAAGCCTCAAAAATGAGCTGCGGCTCTTCCTGGTTCTGGCTGTTGGCTCATGGATCCCTGTGGCTGTTTGGATGGGATGAGGGTGGGTGGGGGTTTCCTTGTTCCACCCAGGCTCCTGGATCCACCAGACAAGGGGCTTTCTCCAGCAGTTGTTGGACCTCCTCCAGTTTTTAGAAAGGGCCAAGCCACACCCATCCTGAGCCCAGTGGACTGAGATCTTTCAATTTCAGCCCCAGAATCCCTCTTTCAGAAATATATCCAGGGCTTCAGGTCATCATGTCTGCAACTGCACTATTTAGTCCCATTAAAACACACTCTTTTGTTAGTCTAAAGGAGCAAGGAAAACCCGTCTGCATCTCCTCTCTCCAGAGTCAAAGCTTCATGAGCACAGAGGAAGTGGTGAGTTTTAAGTAGGATTTTATTTACACATACACTCAATTATAGATAAGGCGCTTTCTAGGATCCACATGCCTTCCCTGAAGCTACTTGGTTTCCGGTTTCTTGTCTCCAGCTTCCAGCTTGAGACTCTCAGGAGGCTGGCGATAGGCAGGGAAAGCCTCCCATGGACTATTCAGGTCAAACTTGCGGAACTCTTGGGACAACTCCACTGGCTCGGCCACCACCCGTTTCACTTCATCATCATAGCGTAACTGCAGAAGAGAAAGGTAAGTCTGTGCACTGAGGCCTTGTTCCAGTAAGAAACACACTTTTTCCAAGGCCATGGGTGATTTCTCCAGCTCCTTTACCCACATCATGAGCTCTGAGCTCCTGTTCCAGCAGAACTGACTTTGTTCACCCATCCACACTCTCATAAGGTAATGGTAAGCATTTGCCCAGGATTAGGAAGCAAATCAGTAGCTGAAAAAGAGTAAACCTAAACTAGCAAGCACTCAAGTTCAGGCCCTGTGGCCTTGGCATTAACATTGTCAAGATGTAAAGCAGTCAACTTGGCTTTTCTTGTTATTGGAGGATCAGCTGGACATGGTAAGGACAAACAGGTACTGGAGTGAAAAGGCAAACCAGATTAGGGGGACCATAGGGGAGACTGAAGGTGAGATGAGAGGGAAGTAGTCCTGACCAGAAGTAGCTTGAGAAGGAAATGGAACCATGCAAAAGAGAAGCATTTGGGTACTAAAGAGAAGGGCTGGACTGCTACTCTCAACATTTCTAAAAAATTACTTTGCTACAAAATTACCTGTATGTATACCATAGCCCCTTCTCCTGCTAGTAAACAACCTGCAGCACTGAAATTCTTTATAAGGCTTTTGTAGTCACCTTACTGCTCCTGCCTCTGGCCATTCTCGAAGACTGAACATTTAGTATCTTCCCTGTCAGCTCCCTTCTCAGAGATCCAGGGCAGGGTAAAATGATACTCCACTTTCAGATCTTGGGGACAGACTAAGCATGTCCTCAAGGTTACCGTGGTCATTAAAATGACTACAATAGTGCCTAACATCAACTGAGCGTTTATAATACACCAGGCTTTACACATAAATCATTTAGCACATCGCAAACCTTAAGTACTATTATTGTTTCCATTTTGCAGATGAGAAAACTTGCCCCAGATTACAAAAGTAGAGTCAGGAATTGAATCTGGAGCCAATGCTCTTAAACCACCACAATCCACGAACCATATTTGCTGTCGCACCCACGATCCCCCACATTCCCTGCCAGTCCCTCCCTGAGCTGCTGCCCCAGTTCCAAGGCTCCCACCTCAACGTAGCCAGACAGGGGGAAGTCCTTCCGGAAAGGATGTCCCTCAAAGCCATAGTCTGTCAGGATCCTTCTTAGGTCAGGGTGGTTAGCAAAGAAGACTCCAAACATGTCCCATATCTAGAAAAAAGAGGTCCTCAGGCAACCAGTCCATCAGTGCCAACACAGGGGTGAGCGGCTATGCTACATCCAGTAGTTTCAACCAATTCTGCAACTCTAGCCCAGAGGCAGGATCCAACGTGTCTATTTTATTTTATTTTATCTATCTAATCTATCTATCTATTAAAACGCCTAGAGCACCTGGTATTCCTAGGTGGTCTCCCATCCAAGTACTAACCAGGCCTAACCCTGTTTAGCTTGAGATCAGATGAGATCGAGCACGTTCAGGGTGGCATGGCGTAGACTAACGTGTCTATTTTAACTCACCTCTCTCTCATACCAGTTGGCTGCCTTGTGCACAGAGACAGTGGACTCAATGGGTGTCAGCTCATCTGTGTAAGTCTTCACACGGATCCGGGAGTTGAAGCGCAGAGAGAGTAGGTTGTAAACAATCTAGGAGAATAGAGGGAGCTGGAAAACCAAGATGGCCACAGGCTGAAGGGTCTGAGGCAGGAGTCCCTGAGTGGGAGCACCAATGATGAAGATATAGGATGGGTTGGGTTCCACCCTGTGAACCTGCCTTCCGTCCAAAGTTCAAAACCTCAAGATCCTTCTATACTTAACAACTACTTTGAAAGGCCTAAGCCACACAATAGCTCAGCATGTCAGCATGTTTATCTTTGTTTATGCTATTCCCTTTGTCTGGGATGTCGTTTGATCCCATCTTCCCAAACCCTAATCCTCACTGGGCTAATTCCTGGTCTCCTGGTCATCCATTAAGATTCAGCACAAAAATTCTCTCTCTTCAAAGAAGCCTCCCAGACAGGGCTAAGTGGCCCTCCTGGCATTCTTATAGCATCTCTATAACATCCCATGTGTTACATGTTATTACAGTAAGCTGTTTATGTGTCCTCGCTCACAGGGGGACTATGGGAGACTCCTGGAGGACAGGTATTCAGTATTATTTCTTTCTCAATCCCAGGATCTGGTAAACAGTACATGATCAGTAAATATCAAGAAGTATTGAAAACTTATTGTGTGCTAGCAATCTATCTGTATTATTTCATATAATCCTCACACCACTCTATGAGGTAAGGACAATTTTATGCTTATTTTGCACATAAGAAAACTAAAATTCAGAAAGATTCAACAAAATGTTTGAAGTTACACAGCCTATGAGTGCAGATCCAGGATTCAAACTCGAGGTCTGCCTGCTTCTGAGGCCCCAGTTTAACTGCTGTGTTGAACTCTCTGACCCAGACTGAAACTAAGAAGGCTATGGGTCCCAGTGGTAGCTGTCACCTTCCTGTCCCTTCTTTTCTTCCCAAACCTTCTCAAATCTCCTTACTGACCTCAAAACGGTTCTGCCGGGTGGGGATGTCCACTGCCGTCAGATCAGCCAAAGATTTGAACTGTGCGTTACTGTGATCCCTGAGAAAAGTGAGCACTGGGATGACTCCATCAGGATGGATACAGATCTCTAACTCATTGAAGCAGGACACCTGCAGGCATGGAACAGGAGGGGAGAGACAACAAAGAGCTACTGAGGGAACAGCTAACTTCAGCTGATTCTCCTGGTTTAAGGTAGAGAAAGAAGCCCAAGATGGGATGAAAGAATCTGTGGGTTTTTTTTTATACCGGGATGCCCACTCCCACATGACCTGAGAATATGGTTCTTTCTTGTCCCAGACCAAACAACAGTAGTGAATATTACCTGAACTTGTTGGACATACTTGGGCAGGATTTCAGCCACATACTCTCCAAAAGCTGAGAGCTGTTTGTGGGCCACATCATTCCGTGGTCTGACAGTGGCTGGAAGGAGAAGGCATATTTAACAAAGGAATGGCAAAGGCAGCAGCCAGCCCTGCATCCAGTCTCTTGGGTTTCTGTGAATCTCTTTAGCACCTGGCTCGTAGCAGGTTCTCAAGCTAAGAATTTCAGGGCTTAAGAGCCCTCACAGATTATCTAGTTGAACCTCCGTCCCATTTTTTTTTTTTTTTACAAAGATGAGGAAACTGAGGCCCAAAAAGGGGAAAATGCAAGTCTCCTGACTCCCAGTCAGCTTATGTTGACTGTCACATATTTCATTCATGCAACCCGAAATCATTGAGTACCCACACATCATAGACTGCAAGGTAATGGTTAAGTGTTCTCTGCCTCGGCAGCAGGCAGGCCTGCTCTGTCACTCAGCTGGTGCTGTGACCCTGGGCAAGTTACTTCTCTGGACAGTTTCCTGATCTATAGTATGAAGAGCATAATACTATCGATTTTATAAGACTGTTGTGAGGACTAAATAAGATCATTCACTAAAACATTTCGCAAAGTGACCAGCACAAAATAAGCACTCAATTAATGTGAGCAGGCTCTACACTAGGCTGAGGCCCGAAGGTTGTTTCCAGCTCTCAAACTACTGACAGTTTAATCAAAGAAAAAAGTAACCATGGAGATGAACATGGGGGCAATCAGGGCCATAAGAGACAGGCCCTAAAGGCTCCAGGAGGAACCGATTCTGCCTGCAGAGTGAAGACCATTGCAATCAGGGCTCCAAGGACAAGCAGAGATTTGCCAGGACACAGAGAAGGGCATCCCAGAGCAAGGACAAACAGCTGACAAAAAAATGAAAAGGCCCCCGTCTGTAGTCCCGAGAAGGGCCGGGCTCGCACATACTCACGGCGCGTGTCGGCCGCAGTGCTTTCCCTCCTCATCGGCAGCAACAACACCGAGGGTCTCCTCGCCACTGTACGGGGAGACAAAAGGCAAAAGAGCGCAAGGTGAGTCCTGAGGGGCTCCCTGCACAGGGAGCCCTGCTGCTCCTGCCCCGGGCCTCATCCGACTGTCCCCTGCTCACCCCTGGGCAGCGCTACGGCTCCCACGAACCCCCGCCAACAGCCCCTCGCCGCTACCGCCGCCATGTTTTCCGGATGCAGATCAAGCAACAGAGCAAAACCCACAGGACACGGAGCCTCAAGGGCACGGACCGGAAGCGGAAGTGTGCATCATATATTCTTCCGGGCGGTCGCGGGGTAGGAAGCAGAGGTTCCGGTTTCTGAGCTTCGGAATGAAAGGAGGGAACGCAGGTGACAAAACAAGGCAAGCAGGTGAGGAAACCGTGAGGTGAACAGACCCCTAGCTTGGCAGCGGCTGGAAAGAAATCGAGGACTCTAAAGAACCGGACGGGTGAGATGAGGGGAAGGTATTCTGGTTCTACATTCCATATCCCTCCCCTGCTCCCTAAACTAAGCTTTTGACAAGGGCTGCGGGGCATAGTGAGTGGGGGACGGGAGAGAAGAACGGTTTCCCTGGAGACCGTTTCCCAAGTAACTATAGGTGGAGCGGCGACACTACACGTAGCAGTAGGCCTCCTCGTGCCCCAGGCTGGGGACGTCTGGGCTGTCTCGAGTTCTGGGAGGGAGCCTTGGGGAGTCATTAGGGAGATGCGGGGAAGGGCGGGGGGAAAGCTCACAAAAGAGCAAATATGGACCTGAAGACTCACACTGGAATTTGAACTTCCTGCGCGCGCGGCTTCAGAGCGGGTATGGGGGACCTGCCTGGACACTCACTAGGTCTTGGGAGCCTTTTTTGTTTGGTTCTGCTCCCCAATGCCTCACTAGTTTTATATCCAATAGTTACTTGGTTTGTAAGGCTTTTTGCCAGGCTTTTAAGATCATAGGCTTTCTCCATATGTTGACCTAAATACCAAACTTTTTGTTACATCGTGGAAAGGAATATTCAGTGTTTTCTCAGGGAAACACTCAGAGTAGGAAATTTTATTGACTTATTAGGGATGGGGTTGCCACTGCAGGAGAATGAACCCAGTTGTGGTTGGAGGAGAGCATCAGAGATGTTATTGACAAAGCCAGGACTAAGGCCAATATGGCCTACTTTGCTTTTTCCTTCTTCCTCCCTGAATTTGGACTGTTTGATTAATGGACTGTGGCTGTGGATTCCCCCAAGTTACTGAGGGTGGTGTTGCTTTGCAGACAGCTGGCAGAGAGAGAAGTTGGCTACCATGGAATCACCAGAGGAGCCTGGAGCATCCATGGATGAGAACTACTTTGTGAACTACACTTTCAAAGATCGTTCACACTCAGGCCGTGTGGTTCAGGGCATCATGAAACTGTGTCTGGAGGAAGAGCTCTTTGCTGATGTCACCATTTCAGTGGAAGGCCGGGAGTTTCAGCTCCACAGGCTGGTGCTCTCAGCTCAGAGCTGCTTCTTCAGGTCCATGTTCACTTCCAACCTGAAGGAGGCCCACAACCGGGTGATAGTGCTGCAGGATGTCAGCGAGTCTGTTTTCCAGCTCCTGGTTGATTATATCTACCACGGGACTGTGAAACTTCGAGCTGACGAGCTGCAGGAAATTTATGAGGTGTCAGACATGTATCAGCTGACATCTCTCTTTGAGGAGTGTTCTCGGTTTTTGGCCCGCACAGTGCAGGTGGGGAATTGCCTTCAGGTGATGTGGCTGGCAGATCGGCACAGTGATCCTGAGCTCTACACTGCTGCCAAGCACTGTGCTAAGGCCCACCTGGCCCAGCTGCAGAGCACAGAGGAATTTCTCCACTTGCCCCACCATCTACTCACTGATATCATCTCGGGTAAGTTGAGGGAGGAGGCATATCATACCCAGCTACTTGGGCATGGTGTTCAATGGATGTTTAGTTCAGGACAAAGGAACCCTCAGGCTTCCCGGTATTAGTTTATAGTATTATTGGTAGGAATTTAGATACTTTCTGGGAGAAATTGAGTTGAGATTTAGTGTAGCTGCTGTTAGAGACAGAGGCCTTTATTGAGGAAGATGCCAAGAAAATGAAAGCAGCACTTATCCACAAAAGGTAGTGAAGAACCATTTATATGTATACTCTAATCTCTCCTGTGCATAAGTGTACTCATCTGTCCTGCCCTGCGCTTTTCATACACCTATGGGACTAGTCACCTAAGTAAATTAACAATGGACAAGTTGAGATATCTAAAAAACTTTGTAAGTTACAGACCAACTTTTGGTAATCCTGACCCTGCAACTGAGGTATAATCATACTTTACATATGAGTGCTGCAGCCTAGTAGATTACTTCCATGACAAATGGGAGTGCATCAAACCATCCATTTATTTTTTTAAAAAAAGGCAATTTTAGGTTAATTTCTCATACACACACACACACACACACACACCCCTAAATGGTGGCAGTCTAACAAAGTGGTTCACATCTTTAAAGCCCTTGGCTCTAAATTTCCCTTTCTGTCAGATTCCTGTTGACCATGCCTTTCCTCTGGCTCTCACAGATGGAGTTCCATGTTCCCAGAACCCAACAGAGGCAATAGAAGCCTGGATCAATTTTAATAAAGAGGAAAGAGAGGCTTTTGCAGAGTCACTCAGGACTAGCTTAAAGGTACGGCAGATTTGTTTAGAGTTGGGACACTGTAATAGCCGCACGTTATAGCCTTCAATTGGCCTGGCCTCTTTGGTGGCTGGTGATAAGGTCTCTGGCTTGAAGTTACTAAGAGCTGTGAAGGAGGATGAATGAGCCAAGAAGCCACCAGCTTCTGAGCTCCAAAGCTCCTTGAGAGAACTACTTTCATCATTGCTTTAACAATCCTAAGCACCCTTTGTCTGAAGCACCAGCTCAGACATAGTTTTTAAAAAGCTCAAAGGATGAGTATGACAGATTCTCTGTTCTAGCATAAAATTCCTGAAAGTGATTGGAAGAGAGCAAGATGACACAAACTAGAAGGGAATACGTTAGAGTAAGATAAAAGTGTATGGTCCAGTATCTTAAGGGTATGCGTCTCAGCCGAGCCTTAGCCTAGAACCGATATCATTTATAATTTTAATTTTGTCAATAGGAAATTGGGGAGAATGTGCACATTTATCTGATCGGGAAAGAGTCATCTCGTACTCACTCGTTGGCTGTGTCCTTGCACTGTGCAGAAGACGACTCCATCAGTGTAAGTGGCCAAAACAGCTTGTGCCACCAGATCACGGCAGCCTGCAAGCATGGTGGAGACTTGTACGTGGTGGGAGGGTCTATCCCACGGCGCATGTGGAAGTGCAACAACGCCACTGTGGACTGGGAGTGGTGTGCGCCCTTGCCCCGAGACCGGCTCCAGCACACCCTGGTGTCTGTGCCTGAGAAAGATGCCATATATTCACTGGGTGGCAAGACACTAAAGGATAGCCTCTCCAATGCAGTTATCTATTATCGGGTAGGTGATAACGTCTGGACAGAGACAACCCAGCTAGAGGTAGCCGTGTCAGGGGCCGCTGGAGCCAACCTCAACGGGATTATCTACTTACTAGGGGGGGAGGAGGGTGACTTGGACTTGTTTACGAAACCTTCCCGACTCATCCAGTGCTTTGACACAGAGACAGACAAGTGCCATGTGAAGCCCTATGTGCTGCCTTTCGCAGGCCGCATGCATGCAGCTGTTCATAAGGATCTGGTATTCATCGTGGCTGAAGGGGACTCCCTGGTGTGCTATAATCCCCTGCTAGATAGCTTTACAAGGCTTTGCCTTCCTGAAGCCTGGAGCTCTGCTCCATCCCTCTGGAAGATCGCCAGCTGTAATGGGAGCATTTATGTTTTTCGGGACCGATATAAAAAGGAGGATGCCAACACCTACAAGCTTGACCCTGCCACTTCAGCTATAACTGTCACCAGAGGCATTAAGGTGCTGCTTACCAATTTGCAGTTTGTGTTGGCCTAAGGCTGTGAAAGGACAAGCAGCTGACTTTTGTCCTCCCCTTTTTGAGCACCTACCCATCCAAACTTGAAGTCCCCGAGGCTCCAGTTCAGAGTACGATGTTATTTTTCGGTACATATTCAAAAGGCAGCACTCAGCCCTCCCCTGAACCCATAGAGGTGGCCCATTTGGGGCTTTTTAGACTGCTGTTGCTCAGCTGGCTGCTTGAACTGAGAGTAGGCCAGCCTGTTTTCTGCTATCTGGCAATCCTATGCGTCACTGCAGATTGCTTAGAGCAAGCCTCTTTATGGATCTTAGGCACAGCCTCCCCTCTTTCCCTGACCTGATCAATGTTAAATAGAAGCGTCCGGCTCCTGGCCAGAAGGAAAAATGCCTAATCTTCCTTTTCTTTCTGTAGCCTGTAAAGTGGCTACTTGGTAATTTTTCCACAAAGAGTTAGGTGTTAAAAGTTTTCTTTCAGGCTTTGGTTAGGAGAATGGACTAAGCCAAAGGTGCCGTTCACCAGCAAGAGTCACCTCTAGAATTCAGGACATTCCATCTATTGTTTTCTCATCTATCTGTCAGGAAATGTATACTTTGGTTTGATTTTTGGCTTACTCAGGGTAAGCCAGAAAAAAGTAGAAGGGATTATCTCTGATCAACAGCAGAAACATTTTTCAAACTCAAATATGTAAAGTCTCTACTCTTAAAAAGTTCTAAGCCAAGTCAAGAGCTAGGAACTGTTCATACAAATAAACATTTTTGAAGAGATATGTTTCTGTTTTGAATTCTGAAAGTGTGACTTCCTAAGGGAGACTAATTACATGCCCATACATTTCTAAGTCAGCCACAATACCGATTGAATCCCATACTTCCTTTTCTACACACAGGATCAGTGGTCCAAAAGTGAGGGGCCAGCAAATTGAGGTTCTGACGGTGGCAAAGAGCCAGAGCTGAGTATTTTTCCTCTTTTCCTGGTGTTAGATGTCTTGGAGTTATGGTGCTAAATATCATTAGGTATGGTAGGTGCACAATAGATTTCTTTGACCTTATTCAAAAAAAAGAAGAAGACACCCTCATCCCCATACCCTGTGAACAGAAGCCATGCTAAATCTTTCTAGGCATACAACAGTGTTATTTCAAGAAAATGAAACAAGACAAAAGGAGCAAAATTATCCATTACTTAGCACATTTCTGTTACGTTAAGTCTGGGCTTAAGCCCCTTTGGTCCTGTTAAACTTTTTTATTCTACAGCCAGCAGGGTTGTCTTGAGTTCTTTCTAATCCACGTGCTTCATGTCTGTGATGTGTGACGTCTCATCCTTTGCTGCCCCTGTAATAATCTCCCTGTGGAACTCCTTGAGAATTTCCATCTGGCCAGGTCTGATGTAGACGTGTGACCGGATCTTGGTGATGGCTCTTACAGCCTCCTCTGGACTCCAGTTGTACATCTGAAGTTCAAGGTTGGGTAATCAGAGAAACAAGCAGGTATAAGGTGTCCTTGACCTAATGACAAGTGCTAAAGGGCTCCCAGAATTTCATTTTTTTAAAAAAATTCCATTTGGAGAGGAGTTAAAAACCATGCTAGATATAAGTATATGAGAACACCTTAATGCCCTTAATTAACTGGCCCCAAATTCCTATGTAATGGGCTGTGGGGCACAAGTCAGTCTTTCTACCTAATTCTTGCTCCACCAAATCCTGGAAAAAGGTCAACCGTGAAGCTTGAATTTAGGAATTCAAGCCTGCCTAGGCCTACTAGATGTCCTCCTAGAAAGTGATGTTTTTAAGTAACTTGTCACCATGGCTAGAAAAACAGCACTTTTTACAATTGACTAGGAGAGTTATCTTTGTGACCTAAGGATTCTTTCTGGTTTAGAACTCAATAGAGTCAAGAAAATACAGATTTCTAACCGGCTGGTTCAATTCTCAGACAAAATATCCTCCTGAGACCCTGTTTCCAGCGTTGGTATTGTTAAATCATATACTCACCAGTCCACAGTAACACAAACAAGGCCAGGCTAGTTATCTTTACATTTCCTTTCTCCTTAAACTATCCACATGACTTAGTAAATGCAGGCGCCAACAGGTAAAAATGAGTCAAGAAGGGGGCGTGTAATGGAATGATGGACTAGAGTACTTGCTTCTAAATATTTTTGAAAGCATCCCACCTGCTGACCATAACAAATTGATTGGCAAAATTCCATTGAGTTTCTAATAACCAATGTCCAGAACTTTACTCTGAAATACTCGAAGAAATCTGTAGTACTATATAGTATTATTTACGGTACTAGATTTCCTGCTATTTATAACCAATGTTTCTAGCCTTTTGCTGGTGTTAACATCCTTTGCAACTCCGATTTTGAGTGTGTGCTGTCAGTGTTTGATGTACTTTCTCATTCAAGCCTCATAACACATTTAGTTTGAGGAAACAGCATCAGAGAGGGGAAGGCACTTTTGCCTAAGGTCTAATAGCTGGCAGGTGACAAAGCCACAGATCAGCCTATCCACAAAGATCAGGTGCTTTCCACCTCCCAACAGCCTAAAACTGGAGACATGCCTCCTTCCAGCAAGGCCCCGCCAGTAGACCATGCTACGGAAGTTCTGGAAATCTGCAAAAGGGACCAGTCCAGAAAGGGCTTTCCTACCTGAATCAGATATGCTGCCACCATTGTGGCACTTCGGGAGCGCCCAGCCTTACAATGCACGTAGACACTCTGGCCCAGCAACTGGTACTTGAGAACAAACTGGACTCCTTTCTGGAGGTTAGCCAAGGTTGGGATTCCAGTCATGTCTACTGTGCTGAGTCGCAGCTGCTCAACTCCTAATCTCTTCCACTCCTGGAACCAAGTCCATCAGTATAAAAAAAGAAGATGAAAAAAGCCTGATGTTAGTGGTATGAAGATGGGCTCCCAAGAGGCAGAAAGGCAACAAAGGAGCTTCAGTGTTTACTACAAAGTGAATATACCATTTACTATTTTCTTGTTTTTGTTTGTTTTGTCTGTTTTTTTATTCTTTTAAAAAACAAGAAAGACCTACATAGTTGGTCTTTCATCAAACAATAGCTAGGCTGCTGAGTTAGAATTATGTCCAAGATTGAAAGTGTTCTTAAAGTGCCCTTTGGGCACTTTGAATCTTTAGTTGCAAAATATTAGTTGTATAAAATTCATCTACAAAAGTTGTGCAACTGTTTTTGCATAATGTGTGCAGTGATCTAGTTGCAGGGTTGGGCTACTATATTTTACAAGAGCTTTCATTTCTCTATCCATAAATCTCTTTTTTACCACTTTTTTCTTGAGAGGATATGTGGTAGAAAATAAGAGTTATTTTAAAATTGAAACAATGCACCTACCTTTGCTAGTGCAATTATCACTTAAGAATCACAAACAGGAGAAATAAGGCCTCTGGCAAACTGGGCAACCCATTTTTTTTTCCTTTTAGACTTCTGATAGGCTCCAGCTACTCTTGTTATTAATCTCTAGCTAGAACCAGAAAATTTATGACTATGAATGAACATCAATATTTAAGTTGATAATGAAATTAAAAATAACAGCAGTTTTGCAGCATGTGACTTATGCATCAATTACACCAGAAACAGCTGGGGAACTTGCTAAATATTCAGATTCCTGAGCCCCACCCTAAAGTTCCTGAGTCAGAATCGCTGGGGGTTGTACCTAGGAATCTGCCATTTTAACAAGGCTGTCAGATCATTCTTAGATATATTAAAATGTGAAAACCACTGCCTTGGAGACTTCTCTTCTCTAAGCTGGTAGAATGATATAGCTGCCTCCTATAAATACCAATGCATCACATCAAGAGACCAAGCACTTTTTGTGACTCTTCTTGCTCCACAGGACTGACCACACTAAGGAACATTTATCATTTTGACTAATAGTTCCTGTGGCCTTGTGGCAAGGTACTTTGGGAAATTCAAGGAACTGTTATCCATTTCTTAAAAATGTATGCCATCACTAATCAATATATTTTAAATGTGACAAATATTTTTAAGGTTTCAAAATATCTACAGGTTGAAATAGCAGCATCTTCATCGGGCTAGATCAGTAAACAAGAAAGATAATTGTGTAGTGCTAATGGATGTCAAAAACTACAAAGATAAGGCAACATCTTTATATATAAACATAGGGCAACGGCTAATAATTATTGTGGAGAGTTCTACAAACATAACATTTAATGAAAATTATGTTTTAGGCCTGAATTTTGTTACGATAGTACGTTCAAATTCCACTATAGCCCTAACATAGGAATAAAAATTCCCTTAAACCAGAACCAAATGAATTCTATGCAGTTTTTCAACGTATGGTTTTATGATAAATTCACTCTCTGCTGGGGGGTGGGAGGGCAGGGATAGCTTTTCTTAGAGTTTATATGGCCTTCATTTTGAATGCTTAGGCAGTGCCTTAGCGCTTACAGATCCATACTTAGTGCTCATTAACTGTTGAATGAATGAAATCAAGCCACAGAAAAGTTGCCCTTCAATTTTGGTTACTGATTTGAGTTACCTATGTTAAGAATACATCTGTGTACGAAGTTGTCTGACTTTGTCGACTCTACTTTTAAATGCCTTTCACAACAGTTTCTATTTCACAGTTTCTACCCCCAGTCGCAGCCATTTAAGCTTAGAGCACCAGACCCTCCTGAGGAGGCAAAAAAGCCTGGGACACCTGTCTCTGGGGCACCGTGACCTGCTGGGCCCCTCCCCCAACTTCCTCCGGCTCTCCCAGGCCCCGGGTGGTGGGCGAGGCTGGCGGGCGCCCCCGGCCCCTCACCTTTGAGGAGTTGCACAGGAACCTGGTCTCATACTCCTCGTTCATGGTGATCACCCCGCGCACGTTCTCGTCCTGTATCAGCTGCCGAGGTAAAGAGGGGGCTCAGGACCGGACGCCGAGGCCCGGGCGGCGCTCGCCCGGCTCCCACGCCCGGCGCCCACGCCCGGCGCGGTGCGGCCTCCCGGCCCGGCTCACCCGGCGCGTCATGCTCCGCAGCGGCAGCGCGCCCAACAACACGGTGTGGTCGATCCGGTGGTACCAGTCGCGGTGTGCGCGGCCCGGCACCTTCCCGCGGAACATCGTGTACAGCAGCGTTGGGTAGAAGAGCACCCGGGCCAGGCCGGCCTCCAGCAACCCGCCGGCCGCCATCCCGCCCCACGCGGCCTGGCGCAGCAGCGACCCGTCCACGGCTGTGCTCGCGGTTGGCGGCCGCGAGGAGGGCAAGGAGGACGAAGAGAACGCGGGCTGCGACGCGATCGGCGCAGGCCCCTCGGGCTTCGGGACCTCTGGCCGGGCCCTCGGGGACTCCTTGTTAGAGCATGGGGGTGCTGGGCCCCGCGGCATGGTTCTGGAGGGAGGGGCCGCCGACCTCGGGGGAGGGACCAAGGCCTCCGAGGAGGGAAACCAGGACCCCGGCCCAGGCGGGGCGCGTCCTAGGCTAGAGGCCCGTGACTGCTGCGTGTGACACTGTGACCCCTGTCTGCGGCCTGTGACCCCCCACTCCCTCGAGAGGGGGCTGTGACTCCCTCCCCCAGAGGAGAAGACAAGACCTGGACGAGCCTCTGCGGGTGGGGTAACCCTGAAGGGGCAGGTGAAAGGGGCCTTGAGCTTTTAAGCAGAGGGGCCACCTTGGTGGAGAAGGCCTGATCCTGGGCAAACAGTGAACCTAGGTTGACGGAGACCCTCCCACTGCCCGCACCGCCATCTGCCTAAAGTCATGGCTCCCTCCTCCTCCTGACCAAACCACAGCATATGCATGTACTATGACGAAATGTAATGTCTTCAATATATCATGAAAATACATTAATATATCATTAAGAGTCTACGGCCGTCCTACCCTGAACCAGCCCCATTCTGTCTGATCTCGAAGCTAAGCAGGGTCGGGCCTGGTTAGTACTCGGATGGGAGACTACCTAGGAAGACCAGATGCTTTAGGAGTAAAAATAAAATAAAATAAGAGATTGTAAACTGACAAGGTCCTTGCAATCTGTAAGATCAACCAAGGGTTGCCTCGCCTAAAAAAAAAAATTAAAAAATACTACATCATTAAGAAAAATATCGGCTTAAATATAAAACCCACGACCCACAAAGAGGTAAGAGGGATAGTTGTAATGTTGTTTATTTGCATTTAAATAGTCTGAAATACGCATCTGGCTCTTTTAAAACAGCTCTATTCTTGTAAAATACATACCACAACAACTGGAAAGTAAAATTTTACTTTAATCACCCATAATCCTAACACCTCAAATATATTATTTATTTTTTTCTCCAACTTTGTTTTCTATGTGTACCATTAAATTTTTTAATAATAGCTTTATTGAGATACCATACAATTCACCCGTTTAAGGTGTTCTGTTCAATGGTTTTTAGTATAGTCACAGAGTTGTACGACCATCACCACAATCGATTTTAGAACATTTTCATCATCCCCCAAAGAAACCCAATTCCCATTAGTACTCACTCCCCATTTCCCTGCAACCCACTAGCCCTAGGCAGCCACCAATTTATTTTTCTGTTTCTATAGATTTGCCTCTTCTGAACATTTCAAATAAATGGGATCATACCATATGTGTCATTTGTGTCTGGCTTCTTTTACTTGGCAAGTTTTCAAGATTCATCCATGTCGTAGCATGTATCAGTACTGTATTTCTTTTTATTGCCAAATAATATTCCATTGTATGAATATACTACATTTTGCTTCTCCATTGATCAGTTCATAGACACTTGGGATGTTTCTACTTTTTGTCTATTTTGAATAATGCTGCTGTGAACATTTGTATTCAAGTTTTTGTGTGGACATATGTTTTCATTTCTCTTAAATATCTACCTAAGAGTGGAATTGTTGGATCATATGATAACGCTATGGTCTATGTGTACCGTTTTCTAAAAAATCATTGTAACCATGTTGATCAAATTTTTGTATCATGATTTTTTTTACTAAATGTTGTCCTGGGTCACCAAATAATTACTTTGAGTAGAGGCTCCCTTTCTTCATCCTCCCAAAAACTAGGAGCATGTATCCTAGTCTGTTAGAGGAGAGAGAAACTTCTATTTTATTTCAGCTATTTCTTTTAAGTCTAATTTTACAGTAGTTTAACCTAACTAATATGTATGCATTAGTCAGTTGCAACTTACTACAATATTGTAGTAAGATATTCTTGTTATAAAATATGCCATTTTAACCATTTTAAGTGTACAGTTCATTGGCAATAAGTACATTCACTATGTTGTTAAGCCATCACCATCATCCATCTCCAGAACTTTTTTCACCTTTCCAAACTGAAATTCTGTACTGGCTGCAACTCCTATGTAACCTTTTCCTCTCATGCCTCTTTATTTCCATATCCCAATCCCTGACAACCACTGATCCACTACAGATGAATTAACATTTTCTAGAATTTTATATAAAAGATGTGAATATTTATAATTTTAATGACTTCTGTTAAATTTCCCTCCCCTATGGCTATGTCTGTATACATTGAGAGTGCCTGTTTCTTACAGTTTTATCAATAAAATTTAATTCCTTAATTTTTTCCCCAATCATAGTAAAAAATAAATCCACATTTTAATTTGAATATCTTTAATTATTTGTGAGCTGAGATTGAACATCTTATGTTTACTGGCCATTCCTATTCTTCCTAAGAATTGCATGTTCATTTCCTTTACCCATTTGTCTAATGGCTTGATTGTTGTTATTCTTCTCGGCCATAGAAAGTGCACAAATTCTAAGTGTATAGCTTGATAAATTTTACATATCTATACACTCATGTGACTACCACCCAGACTGATATAAAACATTCTGTTCTCCAGAAAGCTCTCTTTTGCTCGCTCCAGTCAGTCAATCCCATCTCCCTGGCCAAGTTAACCTTTTTTCTGACTTTTCTTATTGTTTTTGCCTGTTCTCAAACTTCAATTAAATAGACTCATACAATATACGCTCTTTTTTTTTCCGGCTTCTTGTGCTCACTGTCATGTCTGTGAATTCATCCATGTTGTTTTATGTCGTAGCAGTTTGTTTCTTTTCATCACTATATATGTAGTCCATTATAAATATGCTTCATAATTTATCATTTACAGTTTGGTCTATTATTAAGAGTGCTAAAAACCATTTGGTGGAAATAAGTTCGTAATTTCTGTTGGGAGTAGAATTGCTGCATCATACGGCACAAATCATTTAGCTGTTTGGATTTAGTAGATACAGTCAGTATTCCAAAATGGTTGTATCAATTCTCATTCCTACTGACAATATATGAGAATTAAAAAAAAAGGCTTCACTGCCAATCTCAGGAGGGAAAAGATGGTCTTCTCAAATGATGATGGATCAACTGGAAAGGAAAAGAAAAGAAAATTGACCCTTATCTCACACCATATACAAAAATTAGAGATGGATTCTAGATCTAAACGTGAAAGGTTAAAAATGAAGAAGACAATGTTCCCAATCCGAGTAAACATAGGTTTCTAAAATAGAACATGAAAATAACCAATCATAAAATAAGGATTAATAAATAAGGTCTTAGTAAAATTAAAATTTTTTGTTTATCAAAAGAAACCATTAAGAGGGTAAAAGACAAGCCACAGACTGGGAAAAGAGTGCCCAACAAGGAACTTGTACTCAAAATATATAAAGAACTCCTCCTGCAGATCAGAGATAGGGAGAGAGCAAGAGAGTGAGAGAGTGAGAGCGAGAGCGAGAATGAGAAAGGGGTGGGGTGAAGCTCGATTAGGCAATTCACAAAAGAGAATATCCAAACGGTCAATAAACATTATGTGGAAAGTTTCTTGACATCACTGGCCATTAGGGAAATAGAAATTTAAACCGCAAATACCACTACACCCCTACCAAAATGATTAAACTTGAAAGGATTGATAATATCAAGTGGTGGTGAGGATGCAGAGCACTGTTATCACTTTAATCAATATTCTTTGTGAGTTTTGTCTTTCCCAACAAACACACTCTCTAACAAAGTTGGGATCATATTGTACCTATTGATTTGTTACCTGCTTATTCATTAAGCATGTATTATGTTAACATTTTCCCACAATTTAATATTTTTCTGTATCATTATTTGAAATTATCATATTCTATGCTATGAACATATACTTTATCAATCTCCTTTTGTATTAAATTTTATGCATTTCAACAATGTTATGAACCACATACATCAGTATATCTCTGCATCTATGGTTATTTCTTTCTTTAAGATAAGTTCCTAGAAAGGCATGTAAAATTTCAAATTCGTTCAGACAGACTATTTGAATTTCATTTCCACCAGCACTTGGAGAGGACTTGTTTCTCTGCATCTTTGCTATCATTGGCTGTTTTAAAAAACAAATCTTAATCAATTAGGAAGGCAAAAACAAAACAGGAAGTTTTTAATACTTGTTTACATCTCACATTTGGCTTTTTTGTACTTGGATTCTTTAGTATTTTTGTCTATGCTGTGGAGTCCTTTGAAGTTATAAGAGCCCATTGGCATTCTTCATGTCATTGTTCTTACCCCAGCTTTGGGCCTGTGACCTTCCTAGGTACCTAGATGTGAAAGTGACCCTGCAAGAAGTGGCAGTTCCTCTCTGCCAACGAGAGCTCTAAATCAAGGCAGATAAAATAAGAAAAGTTTTTGGGTGCCTTTTGAGAAACATCTGTGGAGCCAGACACTGTGAAAAACACTGGTCAGACAAGAGAATAACAAGACAGGCATGATCTCTCTCTCATTTAGTTCATGGGCAGCTTCCAAGAAGCTTTTGAAGACTAAACAATTCATTCTCTATTTTCATACCCAGCACCTAGCTATGCCTATTCATTAATTCAACAATATTTATGATGGGTCGGGAGAGGAATTCGGCGAAGGTGGACAAAAAGGTGAATTGTATCAATGTGATGACTTAACATTGCTGTATGGGATATTTGAAAGTTAAGAGAAAAGATCCCAAGAGTTCTCATTTAGAGAAAATATCATCTTTTTTTCTTTCATATCTGTACGAGATAATGGATGTTAACTAAACTTACTGTGGTAATCGTTTCACAATATATATAAATCAAATAAAAAACAATATTTATTGAGCACTTACTATTGGTCAGGCATTATTTTAGGCCCTGAGGATATCAAACAGACAAAATCCCTATTCCCACAGAGTTTATTTCCTGGTAGGGAAGACTACAAATAAAATAAGTAAAATATGAAGTACAAAATATACCATGTTAAGATGGTGATAAATGCTTTGGATAAAAACAAAACAGGAAAGGGAGATTGAAAGCACGGCTGTATATGTGTATAAATTTAAATAGGGTGGTCTGAGAAGGCCCTACTAAGAAGGTGACAGTTAAGTCAAGACCCAAAGAAGGTGAGGAAGTGAACTATATGGATATCTGGATGATTCTATGGTTCACAAAAGAATGAGACAGATTCTCTGCTTAAAAGGTTTCTACAATCTATGATAGCTGGGAGACAAATATAAAATTAATTGCAGTAATGTATCTGACACTTTATAAGCTATAATGGTCTATAAATATAGAATGTTTTTAGTAAATTACACATAAAACTATTAAGATCATATCTCAGCACAATAAATATATAAAATGATAAACTACACAGTACGATTAGGGCATACAATAGTGTACAACTTAGAGTCTAACTGTTCTGGTCTATGTTACCAGAAAAACTATGGTTAGTTTTTTTCCTCTTAGGGAGAGAAGAGGTGCTTTCAACACATGAAAAAACCCTTGAGGCTTCTGCTTGGGAGTCCACTTGTTTGGGGTTTTTTTTTTTGTGGTAAGGTAGGGTATAATCTGTATTTGCGGGTATGAAAATTATTTGCTTTGGGAAGCCAAATGATGTTACAGAGAAATCATTTGCAAACCCATGAGTTATTTGCATGTTGCTGGGGCCAAAAAGTCCCAGAACTAAGTCTTCTTTCTCCATCTGTATTTCACTGTCCCACAGGATGTAGAACCCGCTGAATAAATGATGTTATTAGCCTTTTTAAAAAACAAATTGTTGTATTCTATCTAGATCCTGAGATTCCTGAGTTACTCTGAAGGAGATCTTTAGCGTCCTAACTTGAGTTGTTTAGAAATTTTTTTTTTCTAGGAAAAGCAGTTTATGGCTGGGCCGTAAAGATTCTCTCTTAATAGAACCCTTCCTGGCGCTGCAGGGATTTTTGCAAGGGTGAGCGTTCACACAGCGGATCAACCCTCCTAGAAAGCACTTCCTTAATTCTGAAAGCTTGCAATATATTCACATTCCGCATCTCAGCAATGGAAGAAGGCCTGGATCCTGTTGCTCCTCTGCAAGGGCAGAAAGGAGGGTGTGTCAGGTGCTCAACGTGGGCCAAACATCATTCCATTGAACTCATTTATTCATTCAACAAAAATTTTATTATGCGCATATTCAGTGCCAAGCAGGGGTCCTTGCCCACCAGGTCATTCAGAGTTTCTGTTGGACGAGGCGTGCAGAGCCGAGAACTTCAGATTCCCAGACCAAGGTCTTCCATCCTTCCCTCCAGGAGAGCTCGGAGACAAAGAGATGAACCCCCGCAGCTCCCAGGGCTGAGGGTTCCGCCCACGGCCCGGGGGGCTCCGGCCGGGTTGCTTCTCCACTCCCCAGCCCGAGGGGGCGCTGCAGCGCCGGGCGCTCGGCCCGCCCCTGCGTCGCGCTCCGCTCTGATCCGCGCTGCGGGCGGCACCGCTGTGGTACGTTCCTCCTTCGCCGCCCTCCCCCTCCTCCTCGGCCCTCCCCGCCGGTGGTAGGTGCCGGAAGTGCCGCCATTTTGGGGTGTTCTGCTCTGGCGGCAGCGGCAGCGGCAGCGGCGGCGGGACTCGGAGGCTCCCCCGGGATTCGGCCTCAGCAGCGAGGCGGCGGCGGCGGCTGCGGAGGCTCAGGCAGCAGCTGAGGCAGCGGCGGGCTCAGGTGCAGCCGCTGGTGAGTGGGGCGGCCGCGGGATAACGGGCCGCGGGTGGGAGGGAGGAAAAGAAGGCAGGAGGGAGGCGCCGCGGGGCGGGTCTGGTCCGGGAGGCCGCCGGGCACAGGGCCCTCCGGGCGCGGCCGCTCCTCGTTCCCCGCGCCCCGGGGGCAGGTTCACTATCTCCTCCCGCGTGTCGGGGTTCGCTGCTCCCTGGGACCCGCCGCGCTTGCCCGGCGCGTGCCCCTGCGGCCAGGGAGACCCGCCCTCCTCGTGGTCTCGCTCCCTTCTCCCCGCGCCCTTTGCCTTCACCCTTTGGGCCCAGAAGGCTTCGTCCCCTACCCAGGGGTAGCCCTGTCCTCTTTTTCCGGCCGCCGTGCCAGACCCAGGCTGCCTGCCTAGGACACCCCTTCCCTGCCCCACGTGTTCTTGGTGCTCACCCCTGGGGGTGGGTGACCCCCTGCCTCTGGGGCGCAGCGCTTTTCAGGAGCCTCGAGAGCCCCTCTTTCTCGCCCCAGATCAGCTAGGGCCTTGGCTCGCCCTCCCCCCTACATCAGGTGTTCACCCAGTCATGGCCTAGAAGCAGGGCTGGAGTCTCGCACCCGGGAGCGCGGAGAGCACGGTGAAGAGCTTTCTGTTAGGTACTTACCTTTGAATTTAAAGTTACTGCTGCTTTGGTTGTGGCCCTTCGGGCAGGATATTGTTTAAATTGTCTAAGACTATTGTTTAGGCTTTAAGGAGCTTCTCGTTGGTTAAGGCTCATCATATTTGAGGAGAAGGTGGTGAGAATTTGGTCGGAGCCTGTTTGAGCAAAATGGAATCTTTTTCTCGTCAGCAGTTACTGCTGTACTTTTATTACCTTCGAGTAGAAAGGCTGTATAACAGTTTTAAATAACGTGGGCTGCTGTAACGTCTGCAGTGTAAGAGGTTATAGATACCCAAAGAATCCTTTACAGGAACTTCACCTTTTAAAAGCTTTCACTGTCTTTGTGGATTGGAGAGGCTTTTATTGCATTCTTTCACCTTTTCCACAAATGTTCGGTCGGCTCTTTTCAAGTGCGGTATCTCCTAGAGCGCTATGCAAGTTTCAGCCTCTCCTGAAATTTTTGCTGGAGATGGTGTCTCCACTTAGAATCACCCAGGGCTCTTTCTGTTTTAACATTAAGGAGCCCACTTGGAAAATGATGGAGTTATAGCGTGCATAAACTATTACAGTTCTCCCACACTCCCATGTCAATGTTAATGTTCTTGAAACTTTATAATATGTGGTTTCTGATCATGATTTAGCCAAGATTGAATCTAGAGCTTTCAGCTGTTGCTTTAACCAGGAAGTTTATGGTTCCCCCATTGGTTTTTCCTTCTTGACTATCCTCCACCTGTTTCCATTAAGAATGAATCTTGGCCCAGAACATAGGCCTCAACTTCTTTCCAGCATTCATTCTTGCCCTTGGGGTTTTCTTCTCTAGATATTATCTCCTAGGTAGTGTCTGGTCTTAAAATCCATTAGCAGGTGGAGCTGTTAGAGATAGAATACCTTGTCCAGCCCCTTCACTTTTCAGATGAAAAAACTGAGGCCCCCAGAGAGTAAAGTGACTTTGGTCCAAGGTTACATAGGAAGTGCTCTTAAAACAGTCTCATCAGAGATTTTTTTTTTTTTTAACAGTGTTATGAGCAGTAATGCAGATTGCCCTTTAAGATATGATGGGATAGAAAAGGTCCTGAGCTTGAAGTTAAAAGGCCTGGGTTGTAATCCTTGCTCTGTCGGTTACTAGCTATATAACTTTGACCAAATCACTGTTCTGAGCCTCAGTTTATGCTCATCTGCAAAATGGAGGAAATAGTATCTACCTCACGTGGTGCTAATTCAGCTTCGGTGCTGTAGCATGTGAAAGTGCCTGTAGTGTAAGAGGCAGACAAGGAAATTTTGAGCCTGATGATTTTTAGGAAGATTCCTATATTTCTTACTAAAGAGGTTACAGATTCATTATAAAAAAATGGATAAGCCAAAAAGGAAGAAACTCACCCTTAGTCTCACCACTTAAAGGTGATTATTAATATTTGGTCTTTATCTTATCCTTTTTATGTGCTATAGAAATGTTTATTATTTTACCAAAAGGGGCTTATCCTTGTAACAGTTTTATGATGTGTTTTTTAGATTTAATAATAGGCAATAGGCATGGTTTAACAACCATGTTATAAATGATGCTTTGTATTTAACAGCTCTAGCATATGTGAGGTAAGGCCAGTGAATATCCCAGCGCAGGAGCAGTGAAGTTGCTCTTTTAAACATATGCTGGCTGGAAGAGGAAGAGAGGAGGGGCAGAGACCTAACATTTATTGTATATCTACTGTGTTAATATTTTTTTTTTTTTAAATAAAGATTTGAGCTCTGCTGCTGAATGTAGAGTATGAGTTCTGAATTCCGTGCCCTTTCCTGTGACTGCCACTGCAGCTTCTTTAACTTAATTTTATCACGATGCTGGACTTAATAAGGAAGTGGGAGTTTAAAAGGTGGTAATGTGCCTTGGAGAGGAAAGAGAAGAGCTGTCACCTGGAGGCCAGGGTGAAGTTGGAGAAAGTAGGAGCGTTAGGCTCCTTTCTGCTCAACAAATTTCTGTGTCCTTCCCCCCGCCCCCGTCTTTTAAAACAAACAAACAAAAGCAAAAAAACCAGCTTTTTTTGAGATATAATTCACATAATATACAATTCAATGGTTTTTGGTATATTACATTATTAATTTTTAAAAATCACGATGAAATATAATAAAATTTGCCACTTTACCATTTTTTATATTTGCGCATTTTATGTAGTAAAATACAAAAAAATTATCATCTTAACTATTTTTGAATATATGGTTCTGTAGCATAAAGTATATTAACATTGTTGGGAAACAGAGCTACAGAATTTTCATCTTGCAAATCTGAAAGTTTATACCTATTAAACAGCTCCCTTTTTCACCTCCCCCCAGCCTTTGATAATCACCATTCTATTTTGTGTTTCTGTGAATTTGACCATGTAAGTGGAGTCATGATAATATTTGTCTTTTCGTGACTGGCTGTTTCACTTAGTGTAATGTATAAGATTCATCCACTTTGTAGCATGTAACGGGATTTCCTTTTAAATGGCTAAATAATAATCTTGTGTGTATGTACTACAATTTGTTTAATCCATCCACCGATGGACCTGAGTTATTTCACTTTTTTGGCCATTTTGATTAGTGCCACTGTGAATGTGAGTAGGTAAATATCTTTTTGAGACCCTGCTTTCAGTTCTTTTGGATAGACACCTAGAAACGGGATTACTGGATCTTATGGTAGTTCTATTTTTAATTTTTTGAGGAACCGTCATACTGTTTTCCATAGTGGTTACACCATTTTACAAGCCCACTAACAACACAAGGGCTTAAGTGTTTCCACATTCTCACCAATATTTGTTATTTTCTATTTTTTTAATTAAAAATTGTAGCCATTCTAATGGGTGTGAGTGATGTGTGTGTGTGTGTGTGTGTGAGAGAGAGAGAGAGAGAGAGAGACTGGTTTTGATTTACATTTCTCTGATTAATAATGTTGAACATCTTTTCATCTGCTTGTTGGCCAATATCATCATTGTAAAAATCTCTATTCAAGTTTTAACCGTTTTTTCATCACATTTGTTTTTTTTCCGAGTTGTAGTTTTTAATATATTGTGAATGTTAACTCCTTATCAGATATATGATTTGCAAATACTTTCTCTCATATGGTAGTTGCCTTTTCACTTTGTTGATTATGTCCTTTAAAAACGTAGTTTTTAAGTTTGGTGTAGTCCCATTTGTTTGTACTTTTACATCCAAGAAATCATTGCCAAGTCCAAAACTATGAAGCTTTTTCCCTACGTTTTCTTCTGGGAGTTTTTTAATTTTAGATTTTTAGGTTTAAGTCAATTTAACCATTTTTAAGAGTACAGTTCAGTGGCATTGAGTGCATTCAGTGTTGTGCAATCACCACCACTTTTTCCAAAATGTTTTCGTCACCCCAAGCAGAAACTCTGTAACCATTGAGCAATAACTCTCCTTTCTCCCAGCTCCTAGTAACCTCTAGTCTACTTTCTGTCTGAATGAATATGCCTATTCTTGGAATCATACAATATTTGTCCTTTTGTGTCTTATTTCACTTAGCACAAAGTTTTTAAGGTTCATCCACGTCGTAGCATGGGATTTCATTCCTTTTTGTGGCTGAATTCCTGTGCTTCTTGAGCTCAGGGATGTCTCTTGATATCTCTCCTTCTCTTGGAGCTCTGTAAAAACTATTGCATTGATTAGAATTCATGCTTTTTGTGCGGATTGCCATACATAGGGATGGCCACTAACATGCTCAAATATCTTGAAAATTTAAACATATCAGTGTGCGTAAAAGTATATAACAATAAACCAAATCACAATAGCATCATTTATAATTTCTAATCTAATAATTTCCAGTCTTTGAATGTACAGCATATTCAGAATATGGATTGTGTACAGAAAAAAATGTTACATGAAGAGAACAAGAATGGACAAGTTTAAGAAAGCAGCAGATGAACAAAGCAAACAAACTCATAGACACAAACAGAATGGTGGTTACCAGAGAGGAAGAGGGGTGGGGGTGGTTGAAGAGGGTAAAGGGGGCCAGATATATGATGAAAGGACTTCGGGTGGTGAGCACACAATGCAGTATACAGATTATGTATTATAGAATTGTACATTGGAAATGTGTTAACCATTGTCACCCCAGTAAATTTAATTCAATTAAAAAGAATAGGCAAGTTTCTACCATTGCTTTATAATGATAATATATGAGGTTTTTTGTTTTTAGTTTTTTTTTTTTTTTTTTTTTTTTGATCAGAGGGTAGACTGATCTCTAGATATTCCGTATTGTGTACAAATAAGTTTAAAGACCTGATATTTAATGGCCTAGTTTGATTAAATAACTAATACTTTTAGGGTAAGAATATGTTGAAGGTAGTCACAGGTTTCTCTGTTTCAGTAGGAACAAAGCTTATTCAGAGTATTCTCATGTATGAAAGACTTTCTTATTAAGATGAGCTTCTCTTTACTTGGAGATTCATGACTGATTTTGATCTGCTTGATTGTCTACTTTTCCTCTTTGCTTTTTGGACCTTGCTTCCCACTACATTTTTCTCCTCTCTAGTAAGAAAGGAGGTTTCATATTAATCCTTGGGAAATGGGATGAACTGGAAGTTTTATTCTCAACCATATTGTCACACGAGGTATTAGAGCCCTCACAGTACTTAACACATAAGATGTTATTTTAGGGTTAAGGAAGACATACTTTTCCCCCAAACAACATGAACTGTTCTTTTGTTCAAAACTATTTTTAATTCTTGATAATTTTTAATAATAGTTAGAAATAGAATGTGTCATGGAAGTTCAAGTATTTCAGAAATATAATTTGAACCAAGAATTAACTTTATGTAGCTTTTCGATTTGGAGCATCTAACAAATTCCAGAGTTGATTGGTAGTAATATAATCTTATATTTACCTGCACACTCCTTCTAGAGGTGCTGTGGAACACTAAAATAGTCAGAAGGCAAGTAAAATAGAAGTAAGACATTTTTGAAAGAAAACTAGAGAAGTAATCTATCCCATTATTGAGAGTCGATTCTTTGATTTTCGAGTTCTTAAAATGAAAACCTGTGGTTTGAAAGAATGATGAGACTTGAACGGGGAATTATAAGCGTAGACTGGGAGGGATAGGTGTGACAGCTCCAGCCAGTGAGCTTAAAAATTGGTGCCATCACTATGTGACCTTAACATTTCTGGGCTTATTTTACCATCTTTAAAATAGAGATACCAACCTGGAATGGTAATGTGAGATTTAATTGAGATAACTTAGGCCAGGCACCAAACAGTGTGCCTGGTACAGTGTTGATAATGCTATTTCCTTTTTTCATCTGTAGAAATGGGCATACAGCTTACCACATGGGTCATAATGCAGTTCAGCCAAATGAAACAACACAGTAAAAATGCCTCCTGGTGCCACGAATAGGCAGTAGCTACTAAGTCAGTGTTCCTTTTGTTTCTCCTTTTGGGTATATTTTGTTTTGCATTTTTCTTTGTCTCTTGTGGCTTAAGGGATAAGATTGTTTCCTAATGTCCAATTCCTGCATCTGAAATGATTTGCTACACAAGGCATTCTTCTCCATAGAACCTTTTAGCTCATTGTTCCCTGTGGAATCCTTGGGTAATGTGGTTTCCTAGATTCATCTTCACTGTCTACTTCATGTGAGAGTCTGTTGATAGAAAACTGAAAAATACAGATGAGTATATTATTGGATTTGTAATAACGACACCTGAGTCTCTTCCTAAGTAGGTAACTAGTTTTAGGGAGGGAGGGCTCTAATATTTAGAGTTGTATTGTAGATGAAAGAGTTAATCAGTTTTAGCTGTTTGCCTTGTAAACTATGTTGTATCAAGAATTCTTATCCAAGCTTTATAACTTGCTAATGAGTTTTCTTGATGAGATCATGATTTTAACTTTATCCTTGTCATGAAATTGGCTATTAGAATCTCCTTAAAGTAGGGGTTTCCTTACAGAATTAATCAGAAAGATTGTTCTATAGTTATTTTTTAACCTCTGCTATGATGTGGAGGCCGTGAGCATATATTTGTTTATTTTCGACTTCTTTGAGTTCCAGACCTGTAAAATTTCCCAAGAATGCTTTTATATCCATCATAAAGTCCATATTGATTTAACATATTCTTTCTGCTAAGGAAATCTTTAATTCTCCTAAAATTTTTATTTCACAGGCTAGAAGGATAAATACCAACAATTTCTCTGGGCATTGGGACATGGGTGATTTTTTTTTTTCTTCATACTTAGCATTTTAAAATTTTTATACAGGGTACATGAATTTCACAAATATGAAAAGTTACATTAAAATTAGACTTTTCTCAAGGGTTGAGAAAGGGGAGGAGACTGAATATAAGATATATCAGCATCTTAAATAATTTAAAGCATTTTAACTCAGAGAGAGCTTTGTGAAATTCTGATGTGACAGCTGACCTTTTCCCCCACTTTACAGGAAATGGACTAATTTTCAGAACAGCTTTTGGATTGTAACACTTTGATTTTTCTTTCTTCTACTTAGAAAATATGGCAGCAAATATAAAGAGGATGGGTGAGTTAGTTTAGAAGCTGCAGTGAGATCTGAGAGATCTCACCTAATCGTTTTTAATGTGTCACTTTTGGGATGTGTTCATACATAGGTGCAGAGTGTGGCTTTAGGAAGAACTGTTGGCTAACTTTCCGACCTCTACGGACTACCAGCTCTTTTTACAGCGATGTTCAGCTTTGACAAAATAGAATTGAATATCACCATCCCCATATTGAACCAACATTGAAACTTTATTTTTGAGATGGGATATATCTTTAGTTTGGGGATTCTACAAAATGAAGGTTTTTGGTTCCAAAGCTGTTTAATTTTATAGTGTTTTAATTTAGGAAGGTCAGTTCCATTTACATAACATTGCTGCTCTCCAGCAAAAGAATCCCTAAATTAGAAACTGTCACCACTTTCTCATTGTTCTTTTATCTTTTTGTTTCCTGTGAGATTGAAGCAAGCTCCTGCAGTGACTTTTGGGACTCTGACATTCTGGTGATAACGTGGGGGCAACTAATAGTCTACTCTGAGTAGACTTCTTTAACCCAGTGTTATTTGGACATCTGTTAAGTTTTTTGAAACTGGCAAAAACTTGACATATTCTTTTTGTGTTTTTAGCTTTGTGTGTGGGAAATGGTCCTCTTTTCTGCTTGATCCCCTCCCCCACACTACCATCACATATCTTGGCCAGTATTTCCTTCTTGTCTGAATTGTCTATGTGATGCCGCCAACTTACCATGCTAGGTTGGGTGGGATAGAACCAGTGAGAAACGCCTGCGTTGTATTATTGGCTGCCTGCTTGATTCAGAATGCTGTCTGAGCAAGAGTGTTAGGAGGTCCAGGGGGTGAAAAGAAGTCAGGGTGGTGGTGACATTCATCAGCTAGCTGGTTATTATTTGCACATTAAAGCAGTCCTCCTTTATGGACATATAGTCGTTTTAAGCTTTGTTGTTGTTCAACAGGGATATTTCACTAGAGGCTATTTATGCGCTAAAAAACGATTCCTTAGATTGATATTTCTTTAGATGGCTAGAGCAAGAAGAACAAGCATTGCATTTTGTGTTATTCAGCACTTCCCTGCTTATGGTTCAATTTCTGTTTGTCTTTTAGCGAACAGCTAGACTTTTCTCACAAAGCTTTTCTTCTCCAATACTGTATCATAAGATATTATTTAGTATTTTGTTAATGATACATTTTTTTTTCATTTCAGCAAGATATTAAGCTTTTTGAGGATGGAGGTTGCTTTATTACTGAACGTATTATACATCTTTTGAGGAGTCAGGCACACAGTCTGACTCCTCAAAAGATATAGGTATAATTAGTATACCCTAATTATATGCTGTGACCTAGCCCTTCTTTTAACAGCTTATTGAACCAGAGGTGGACTCTTGACTCAGGCTGGACAAATCCATTTCTCCTAGGAATCGGAGATTGGAATTGAGATTCAGGTCTTTAGGGAACAGATAGATCACCTGCATTCAGAGAATTTGGGACATATAAACTCACATGCTGGGGCATGGCCACATTCAGGTTCATACATGTGGAAGCAGTGAAGACCTGTCTCCAGGGAGGGAGAATTAAGTAGATTCATCTATAAAGATGTATAAATGAGAAATGCAGCTTTGAAGAGAGAGTCAGCTGTCCACATGCAGAATAGAATGTGTGTAAAGGCTTTCAGCATGTGGCCCTGTCGTATTTTCTGCCTTTGGATTTCTTGAGATACTCTGGTAACCTTTCAGTTAATTTTGCTTTAGTTCGAAGGAGGTTTCCTCTTAGTTACAACCAAATAGAGCTTTGAATAAGACACTTTAGTGTAGAGCTTGCCTAACATTTCTTCAATTCATTTGAATTTTAGAATAGTTAGGCATAGGATCGTGTCTCTTTGCAAGATTATTGCCCCTTTCTTCCCAACAGCCTCCTCATCCCCAGGCTTAGGCTGCTTGGGGTCTTGGCTCCTCAGTTTGTAGTGTAGACAGGTACCTGTGTTGTTGCTTTTTGGGTTTATAGAGTGCTTCTCTCTGATGCATTGCTGGATCAAGAAAGAAGTTTTGTTTTTTACAAGTTTTAATGATTATTTGTTTATAACTAGTTCTTATATAAGGCAGATAATACTGCTGTTTCAGATAGGAAACTTAAAGTGAGCCATCGCTTTTAAAGAATTTTTTGTGAGGCATATAGATTAGGTCCTTTTTTCTTTTCTAGTTAAGTACCACATTTGTTTTAGTTTCCTGGTGGTTTCCTCTTTGGAAAAAAAAAAAAACATTGATGGACTTGAGTGGAACACAATAATGTGGGTTGAACGGCAGTTGAGACTTTAAACAAAGGGTAATGGTGAGTGGCTGTGTGCCCAGTTGATGGAGTCTGGTCTCTGCTGTTAGTAACTTCATGAATGATCTGTAATAGGAGCATCACAGTGGAGTTTTTCTCTTTGAGAAATGTTAATGAGGGGAGAGGAAGCTCTGAGAAAAACAGTTTAATGCTTCTAATTTGATTTTTTTTTCTTCCTGCGATTAGTTGGTTCTTGTTAAGTCGAAAGACTTTATTCGAGTAATGTAAAACTTCCCTGTAATATTAAGGAGCAGGAATTAAAAAGAGACAAGAGCCAGTTTTGAAATATGGATTTGTATACAACCAGGAAGGAATAGATTTGCAGGATAGAAAAAGCTGGAAGACATTATTTGACATTGGAGGCCACGTTGTGACTGCACCTAAACAATGTTATGTCTTTATGCAGTGTATGTATAGTTATGAACTGAATGTCATACATGGAAGTTTTATATTCTGTAGTGCTTACTTATATTGGGGCCTTGCACAAAATAGTACTCAATAAATATTTGTTGAATAGCCCATATCCTTCTAATGGCACTTTAATTTTATGTTTTGAGACAGTTCAGTACTAAGGACTAGGAATAGGAGGAAGACATTTAAATTTAAATTCTGTAAATTTCTTGCTTATTCAAATCATTGCCTTTTGAAGATAAAGTACTTTAAAGTTCCAAGGAATTTTCTGGAAAAAAAAGTAAGCAGCTTTTTTTCCCCTTTGAAAGACATTAAGTTGGCTAAGATTTGTACTATAAAAAAGCCTTTGTGTAGCTCTGTGATCTTGAAACCTCTTATTGTATATTGCTTGGATGAAATCAGAAGACTCCTAGACAACCCTGATTCTGGCTCTGTTTTCTATAGCTCCAGAGAATAAGGAAAGGAGAATCTGATACTGCTGGCAATCTATGCTGTCTTGCTTTTCTGGGCCAAGACATGCATTTAAAAATAAAATCAAGGAAATTGTAAACCAGTAGTAAAAAAAGAATAAATCATCCAGGAGTTTGCCTCCTTTCATGTCCTGTGGCCTCAGTCTCTCCTTTTTGTCTTTAGACTCTCTGATATTAAACTGATGTGGCAAAATTGCCCTCTGAGACTTGAACTTCGTACTTGCTCTTTTAAGTTTAAGGGAAATCATGGATAGGCACCATGTTTATTAATGTATGTATTCTTTTTATCATATGTGTTTCTATTTGATAGTTTCTGGATATATTTACAAGTACATTTAAAAAAGCTTTTAAACTTCTTTACTGAACTAATTTTGGTTATAGATTGTGGCAATAGGAGTGGGAAGCTATTTAAAAATAATCCTTTTGGATTCGCTACAGGAAAGCTTAGGTGAATAAGTATATCAAAACCAGATACACTATTTCTATGGAATATCTTAATGCCTACTGCTTACCTTTAGCTGATTGTATACCTTATCTCCTTAGATAAAAGTTTTTAGGCTTATGAAGTTCTGTTTTGTAATAAGATTATAAATTGGTTTTCAACAAATTTTATCTTAGTGGCATTTATATTTAGGTGCTTCAATAATTATTAGTTTGAGATCAAAGAAAGACTTTTATGAGCTCTAGGACACTGCTTGAGCGTTGGTCCAGATACTTTCTAGCTTTAAAGTTATTGTGGACCAGGCCTAGGATAGTTGAAGTTCTAGATTATTACTATGAAATCAAGTGCTGTTTTTGTTTATTAATGTTCATTTATCTGGTGTAACTTTACCCTGGGCTAAGTAAGACCTTGAGAAAGACTTCACTCTGTTCCAAGAAGTGTACAACTTAGAAAAATGTTTTCTTTTGAATTCTGACTGCTCCATTTTTCTTAACAAACCAGATCCACAGATCAGACTTGTAAATAATCTGTTTTCTTAAGGTATCTTCTAACAAAACGTGTCCGAGGGAGCTGAGTGTCAGCCCACATTTAGTGGGGAGTGGCAGCTCATCTCCCTGAATTACATCTTCTTTGTCCACGCACAGCAGCTTTGGAGTCGACTTGGAATTTAAACTTAAACTTCTGTTCTCCTTAATCGGTTTCATTTATTTCATAATCAGTTTTATTATAATATTATGTGTTTGATATTTCTAATATATGTAGGGTAGCTGGAATTTCTTGAGTAGAACTTGCTTTGAAGAACTCTGTGAAGTCTTGATAAGAAAAATACTAAATAATTCATGCAATATGGTGATATGGAAAGAAACAGCATCATACATAGGTCACTGAAACTCGAATTTGTATATAATTGTTTTTATGAATAGGGAGGGGAAAGAGTAAGATTTAAATGTATTTAATTCTTTGGCAAGAGAGAGAGTCACTAAAAGTTTAGTATTTCTTCAGAACTGTATACTACCTGATAGTATTTCTTTTTTTTTCTTTCTTTTTTTTTTAAGGCAAGGCAAACCCTTGGTTGACCTCACAGGTTCAAGGACCTTGTCAGCTTACAGTCCCTTATTTTTTATGCCTACAGCACCTGGTCTTCCTTGGTGGTCTCCCATCCAAGTACTGACCAGGCCCGACCCTGCTTAGCTTCCGAGATCAGACGGGATTGGGCTTGTTCAGGGTGGCATGGCCATAGACGGTAATATTTCTTAAAGGCAGCTTCCTGAAGAAAAATCAGATCAGGTTTTCTGAATTGCCAGATTGAGAAGATCATAAAATGCTTGGACCGCCACCCCCCCCCCCCCCCCCCCCGCAAAAAAAAAAAAAAAAAAGGCCTGCTGGATCCATCCCCAGGAATCCTAGTGGGTCCCCATGGTAACAAACTCCTTGCTTACAACTTGTCACTGTGTAACTGTCCCTGGGGTTCAAGAACTGTGTGGCATTTACTAGTCCTTGATAAAATGCTGTTGCACATTTGCAACAAGCTAGAAATAGAAAGTTAAAGGTTTTAATTTTCGTGTTCCATTAATTAGATGCTTTAAAAAGCTGCCTAATTATGGTAAGGTGCAGCAGTGGGAAGCTGGTGGGTGGCTGAGGCAAGCATAGAAGGAAGCCATAGGCTCAGAATGTTAGAATCTTCAGAGATTTTTCTTCTCTAGTCCTCTCGTTTTGCAAATGAGGGAAGCGAAATGCCTTAGTTAGGTTCACATAGAAGCAGTAGCAGAATTCCAGCCCAGGCTTTTAATTTTCCAGCATACTGTTCTCTTGTCTCCATCCATGCGTTGCGTTTACCATGCCTCTACTTTTCATAAATAAAGTCTCAGTTTCTAAGATTAGGAAAGGACCTCCTTAGAGGTCATGCAGGGAAACTTTCTATCCAGGGAAGGAATCTCTTTTACACCATCTGGACAGGCAGACTTTTCCTCTACCCTCAGGTAGGAGTTATCTGTCTAGTTAGCAAAACCCCACTGTCTCTTCAAGGAGAAGATAGTTTTACATGGATTTTCTATTTTAGAGCTACACACCTTTTCTCTCCTTTTAAAACGGCAATTGAAAGTCAGACCCAAATGTTTTTCATTAACCTGTTTATCTCCATTTAAGTCATGCTTGTCAGTCATGACAAGGCAGATAATTCTTTAAAAGAATTATGTCATACCCAGCCTAGAACTTCGAAAAGATAACACCATATTTGGAGTAAGCTAGTTCTTTAACAGGTGGGTGGAAGCGATGATAAATGCTATGTTCAGCTTAAAGTACTCTATAATGTGCTTAACAAGATGGAATGACTGTGAGCTAAAGAGGATCAAGAGAGTCTTCAAAGTATTTTAAAAGCAAAATTAAAAGCCAACCTGGCAAATTGTTTTGTACTTTTATTTGTGGTGCATTTATGAATACTTTTGCCATTGTTTAAGAGTAGCTTCATTTACATAGAAGTGAGTTTGAGGTTCAAAACCAACATTATTTTGGCAATTATTAATCACATACACCAAAAAAGGGATTTTTAGGTTCAATTTTTGTATGTTATGTTGCTCAGCATGCCAGTCATTTAATGCCCTTGTTAGTAAGTGCTTCAGCTTTTATTTTACTTTTTCTCTTTCAGAACTGCTTATTAGCTTGAGTTTTTTTTAATGCTTTCTAAGCAAAGCACAAATATTTATTTTCTAGTAAGAGATACAGAAATGTTTTCAGTTTCTGAAAACCACAGATGTTTTTCCTGGAATTTGCCATAAGAATTTACCATACCTAGAAATGGAGAATTTGGCTCCAATATTAATTTTTCTTTTTGTCTTACCAGAAAATTAAAGTGAAAATGCTCTTGGCAGCCTTTTGCTCTCTTGACTTCAACACAGTAGAGAATGCTATAATGAAAATGTGGCTGAGTTTTTAATATTCTGGAATTTCATGACCACCAGCACTTCTTGGTGTACAGCCAAGATAATTAAGGTAATCAAATATTTTAGTAATTAGCAGGTGTGCTCGGACTCTGAAAGAAATCTCTAATCCTAGTAGCTTCATTTCCAGTGTCCTTTCCCCTCATTTACTCTAAAATGTATTTATCATTTTTTTCTGTTCTGGCTCTTAATTTGACCAGGGATTTTGCATAAAAGTTCACTGTCCAAAGTTTTCCTTGGTAAGAAAATATGCCATGTTATAGTGTAATGAATAAACTATCCGTTGGACTTTATATTGATGGGGTGGGTTGGGGGTAGACAGATAAACCAACGGGGAGGGAGAGAGATACGGTTGCATCCTTACCGTTTTGTATACAAGGAAACTCTAGGTTAGAAAACTCAGTGAAGAGAGTCACTTAGGGGCATCCAGCTATTAAGTGGTAGGACAGGACCAGGCTACCTACCAGTCTGCACTCCAAATGCTATGCTGTTTTCCTTTACTTTTCTTGCTTATCGAGGCCTAGTCTCTTAACAGTAATGAAATAATTTATTTTTATAACCATTCCTTTTTGTGTGGCAGTATAATTTTTTAACTATTAGTAATGTAAATTTAGTGTCTCATTCTAGAAGTTCTTACCTGTGAGAACTTTAGGAAAAAATAAGCTCATCTTTAACTACCTTGATGAGATATTTGTGTACCCTAAACCGTTTACCTGTTTTCTTATTGTAAGTTAGGAACAATTCAACCCTAACAAGTGGCATGGAAATGTGGTTTTAAGGTAGGTAGCATTCATGAACAGAATCTTCAGGTCTTTTAAAAGAAATCTGTGGATCATAACGGAGTTCCTATAGGCAGACAGGTGGAGGTATCCCTTCGATGGGTTATTTAGTAGATGATAAAGAGGAATCATCTTTATTCGATTCCCTAGTGAGACATGATGTGACATCTCCTTTTTAATATTTTTCCCTTTTCTTAAAATCTGGTCCCCTGTTTCCCAACTCTCATGACCCACAGCCATCCTTTTGGCTCTGATACTGCTTCTTAAATCTAAACAACCATATTCCCATAAGCTCCTAGAGAAAGAAGAAAGAAAAAGCCAACCTTTCCAGGCTGCCTTTAGTAAAATGATCTTATCTGTGATCATGTCCTCTTTTGATTGGGCCCACATTGAAGAGGATGCCAAATGCTTTCTTGATATATGTCCTGACTAGCAATCTTGTTTTTTGAAGCCTCCATTTGCAAGTTGATTCACAGTGGGGAGAGCCATGTTCAGAAACTTTTTCTGATAGCCTAAATTGTCTTGTCTTTCATCTCTTTGCTTCTACTTATGTTCTTTGTATTTCTTCTTCCTTGAGCTTGCACCTTCTGCATAGTCGACTCTATTATATCATCTTTGGGGCTGAAAAATGAAAGTTGGAAGATTTTAAAGTTAAAGTACCCAGAATAATGTTGTCGCCCACATTGCACATATGTCACATTTTGAGTTTACTAGTTAAGCCTCTAAATATGTGCTTTATATACAGTATGTGCAGTGTGATGACTTAGGTTGCCATGAGAACCTAAAAATTTTAGGCTTAAATGGTTCAGTAAAAGACACATTTTTTTTTTCTTTTATTGTCTTAGGAAAGCTGTTTTTTCTTTTATCTAATATATGGTTTTTTTGCAAATTGAGATATTAGGCAGCAGCCATTCTCATGTATCACCTCTTGCTAGCAGATGGGTAGCTTCTTTGTTTGCCTGTTATCAGTCTCCTTCATTCCAGTCTTCCGTGCTCTAGTTTTTTTCCCTCTGAACCTGTCTCCTATTACTCTTTGCTACAGGATAGTTTTAGAAGTAGGGAACTGGAAGCTTTGCCTTTCTTAAAAAGTGCACCTGGTAAGAAAGGAACTATCTAGCGGGATATCCCTAAGCACACCTAAGGAATTCTCTCATGTAAGCCCCTGAGATAAGCTGTAGTGGTAAAATTTGCTTGAAAACCTTTTTTTTAAAAGCATTGTGAAGTTAGTCTCTCATCTAAAAACAATTCAGGTTTAGTTTGAATTGGAATACATTATTTTGAATAATTTCTTGGCCAGGGTAACTTGTTTATTCTTGACTGGGTTTAGTCATGAAGATTTTCTTTTTGGACCAGAAGTATAAGAGGAGGTGACAGGATGTTAGGGAACAAACTGTTTTGTTTTGTTTTTATTATTATTTATGCCTACAGCACCTGATCTTCCTAGGTGGTCTCCCAGCCAAGCACTAATCAGGCCTAACCCTGCTTAGTTTCTGAGATCAGACGGGATTGGGCTTGTTCAAGGTGGCATGGCATAGACCATTGACTGTGGCTCCACTGGGGTGCAAACCCAGGACCTTCTGCGTGTAAAGCAGATGTGCTAACTGCTATACTATGGAACTAGGTCCAATAAACTGTGTTTTGTTTAGTCTTGGGTTCTTAAAACTATTTTGGATCATGGACCACCTTTGAAAATCTGGTAAACAGTTATGGACCCACTTTCCTATAAATATAAATAAGTACATAAATATAGTTTATATGTATATATAAAATTTCGCACATAATATAAGAGAGTTCATGGAATTCGTGAAATATCCTGATTTGATCTAGTACAAGTTTTCACTTGAGGAATTGAGTCCAGAGAAGAGAAGTAACTTGCCAAAGGCTATACTGTGTGTTTATAGCTGTTTTGATTTTGAGGATCTACACTGAGTAATCAGCTTTGGTATATACAGTTGTAGTGTTTTGCAGTGTGTTCTTTATTTTTACTTAGTTGTCCTCTCATAGTAATCTTAATAAAGTACATAACCGATAATTAAAACTTTGATCATACCCCGAAAGGTAGCATATCAATTCATGGTAAGCTACTCCTTTGGAAATCAAAGTTGCTATAACGGCTGTTCAAAAAAATTAAATATATAAGCACTATACATCGTTCAGAGGTTTTTAATAAAATGCTGACCACTTGTATGCTTGTGTTTTGTGGGAGATGAAAGTGCCTTTACTGTAGGAATCCTGCTGTGTTCTTTTCCTTTTCAGTATAATCAAACAGGGTGTGGACAGGGCTCTGCCTTGCACTAGGAGATTTAGGTAGTGGGATTGAGAGATCAAGTTCGTTATCATCAAGCATCCTTTGCTTATTACTGTATTATCTACAAAGGGCAAAGAGAAAATTTCAAAATTTCAAACCGTTAATTTGCTGATAAATGTATTAAAGTAAGTAATTATGGACCAATTATATCTTAAGAATATGAAGGATTTTCTTTAAGTTTCAGGGAAAACATGTTGTTGGGGTCTACCTCATATATTTGCGTATTTATGCCCCATAGGCTTGGGATTGTGCACACATATGTACCAGACAGTTCCATGATGGAAAGGAGCTGGGCAGTGCCCTTTTTCTCTGGAGCTCCCCGTTATGACTGGATGACTTAGCAGTGTTTTATAACAGATCTCAGAGTATATCAGCATCAACATTTTTAGTCCTACCATTTTGTTTTCCCTATGGCAGCTGCGTGTTTGTGTTTTTGTTTTTCTTTTAATAGTGGTGTAAAATTTCCTCAAAAGGCTAGACCAAGTTCTGAGATGGAAGACTGTTTTTCTGAAAGTATTATGTGAGAGATGCTGAATTATGGTCTGAGTTCATTTTTATCTTTCTTGAGAGTATATTTTCTCTACAATGGGCAAAAACTATAATTTTGGTTACATGAGCAGTGTGGTATTAATTTCCTACTACTGTGAAACATTTTAGGTTTAAGTCATGTTACATTTTTAAATTATAAACTCAAGAAATTTCAGGAATGGTGGGGTCCTTAGAAATCATCTAGTACAAATCTTGTATCCTCACATTTAAGGTAACAGTGTTAAGTGGGATCCCTGGAAGGTTTAGGCCGGTCTGTCTTCAGTCTCTCTTAAATTTACACAGCATTTATAGTTTGTATCCCATACTTTAGCTGTAGTCATATACTGTCAGCCTTTATTATCTCATGTGTTAATCTTATCTAAGAACTAGATTATAAGTATTGGAGGTCAGTGATAATATGGCTTAATGTTCGTTCTGCAGCTCGTAGAATACCAAATAAATATATAGACAGTGTGCAGTAAGTACTTGGTTAATGACTTAAGAGTTAATGCACAGAATCATTTAAGCCAAATGGTCATGCATTTCTTTGGAGAGTTTATTTTACTCTGCTTAGAAATTACGCTTTTCATATATTTTCCATGGAGATAAATCCGAATGAATTGTTCTGAGCAAAGTAATTTTTGGAATATAAATATTTGGCTTCTGATTATATAAGCCAGCATCCTGGGAATATATTTTTAATATTATATCAGAATTTATTTTAACTTGTACTAACCTTAAAAAATAAGAGAGATTCCAAAATATAGTCTGAGAATTGGAATGAGACTGTTTTTCTGAAAACAGCAAAGGGCTAGTAAAGGTTAGGATGATTCACACAAATGGGGAGTAACCTTTTTTGCGTGTTAAATTCTAGAATTTAAATAAGTTACGCCTCACTGTTACTGCTGATCTGGTAAGAATCTGACCTAGTAAAGTTTTCGTAATGTCTTTTCTGTTTCTCGTGACTAAGTGAAATTATTGGGAAGTTCCTTGACTGAAATAGAATCTCTCAAACCTTTCTTCCAGCACCAGCCTTTGGGTTTCTGTTTCTTGTCTGGAGCATGTGAACATAGTGCATGTGTGCAAGATAATTGGGTTTTTACTAATGGCCCCCTTTCAGCAACCATGTATGGATAAAGCTGTTCAGGTCCCTGCTCCTCCCTCTCTGAGCACGGAGCAGAATCTGTTCTGCTGAAGCTGCTGTTCCACTTTTCAATTTTCTATATTTGTACAGCAACAGCAGGAGCAGCCCACTAGCTAGGCTGTGTGGCTGCCCTGTGCACCCATAACTGGTTCTGGCCTGCTCAAGACTAGAACTTTATGTTCTTAAGTGCATCCATCTGTCTGTGTACATTTCTGTGGAGGACTCAGGTTTTCAAGTTAAAGAGGTGACTCGTTTGTCTTTTTTTCTGTTTTGTTGATTACAAATTGTAGAGAGTGTTTCAGAATCTTCGGAATAGGGTGAGGAGGCAAGATTTATATTATTCAACATACGTTCTAGGGTAAAGAATGCCAAACTGGTAAATATAGTGTCAGAAATGGTCTTTGGGGTCTCTTACAAACTTACCTCATTAAAGTAGCAATGTTTTTTTTTTTCCTTTTGTTTTTTTACTGATCACAAAGATCAGTTCTTTGGAGTAGAAGTGAATTCCTTTCCTGGCACACAAATTTGCAGATATAAGTTTGAGTAGAAAAGGCTGAGACACTTCTACCCCCTTAGGAAATGATTCTGTACACATCTTTTTGGAGGAGGTTCCAGTAGGGACTACATTTCTTAACTTGGCTGTTGGCTGGGAAAGGAACTGTGGGAAATGCCCTGTTGCTTTGGGCTTTTCTATGGCTTGTGCTGTGTTTGCGCTGATTCAGAGTGCTTTGTAAAGTTTGGCCTTACAGAGGGCTTGCAGTGTGTTTTGGTGTCTTGTCTATTTAAGGAATAGTAGGGGCCATGACCTGTAGACAGGTTTCAGGCTATTTGCAAACAGTATTGAGTTTGTTACTGTATTTTTAAAGGATGCTTTCTTGGTTTGTTATGAAATATTCTGATTAGACAGAAATGAATTCCTCATCCTTGATCAACTAAAGTTTAAATTCAAGTTTATTTCTTTGTTTTACAGTCCCTCTCCCCAATGAGTCATAAGCATGTGCAGAGTTGGTAATAGAATTTGTCAGCTGAGTAGGGATGAGACAGTTCTCCGCATATATTTGTGACTGTGACAGATGAGGAGAGAAAAGGTATTTAAATGCTGGAGAAACACATTCACTGAGGCAGCTTCTTCCTGTGGCCGTGTGGTATGGTTGCTGAGTTCTGTGTGACCATTCGCTGATGTATTCTGACTCGAGTCACTTAGGAATCTGTTCTGCCACTTGTCCGTTGTCAGCTTTGGGTGTATGTGTTTGTTTAGGTCCTAGGACCCCGTGCAGAGTCTCTCATGGGTCCTGCATACTTAATGACTTACTAAAATTCTGTTTAGTGTGGCATTAAATAGGCTTCAGCTTCACCTTCCCTCTTTTGGCATCTCGCAGCGCCCATCTCATTTTACCATCCTAGTAATGTTTTCCTATTTATACTGTAAATCACTGTACACCCTCTGTGTAGGGGCTGTTATTGGAGATTAAACTCAGTGGCAGCTCTTTGATTTTACAGCCCAGCCTCAGTGAAGGACACTATGATTAGCTTTCCTTTTATTCTTGATCTTTTAAAGCAATTTATAATTTCCCTAGCCTCATTTTATTAGTTTATATATTTTTTTATTATATGCATTTTGAAAGCTTCAGCAAATTCCTTTTTGGTATGATGAGGGTGATAAATAAATGATTATAAATAAATACTCTTAGAACTAGTAATTTAGTATTTCATATCGAAGGTTACACTTAAACTGGATGCTAATGAGCCCACTTGGAGGTTGAAGGTCATCAGCCAGTCATTGCTTTCTCTCTTCCCCCTCCTTCTGATAGGAAATATTTCTGTATAATTTCGGGGACTCCGTTTTGAAGAGAAATATCTTCTCAAAGAATAAAACTTGAGACTCATCCTATCTCACCATAGACACTAACCTTAGAACCTGGAATAATGATGATGGAAAACGTTTATTGAGTACTTTCATGTGCCAGGCACTGTTCTAAATACTTTATATATGTAAATCCTCCAATTCGAACAAACACCCTATATGGTAGATACTACTACTATAACCCTTTTCCGAATTAGGGAACTAGTATGAAGAAAGTAAACAATTTACCCAAAGTTACCTGGCTAGTAAACCGCAAAACTGGGATTAGTAAGCAAGTGGTGTGACTCCAGAATCTGAGTGAAGGATATATCGTAGTCTTACAGTGAATATTTGTCTATTAAATTAACACATTCAGAATATTATATGGGATAATTGAATCATGAATCAGTCCAACCCAGTTTCATTTTAGAATTTCCTTATGAAAATTACTATATAACTTTGGTTTTGCAGGTCACTGTCGAGCAATTCGTTTATTAATGATAAAGAGCTGCAAGGCAAATAGCAAGTTCATGGAGTATCCCCCAAATGACTAGTTTATCTCTGCTAGTGCCAGACTATTTATTGAAGATATTGAAAGCTGAATTAATTTTAGCTTCTTTAACTCTTGTTCCCTGCCCTACACATCTTCAAGAGATGCTCTTACAGGGGGAGCATGAGAAGGCAGGACTAGCAAGTTTTGCCTAATCCATTAACAATGATTTATGTGAGCATAACAAGATAACAGGGAGATCTGTTCTGAAGACATGGGAGAATTATTGGTAGGCTGAGTAATTTCAGGGGAGGGCAGCAAAAATGTTATTCTGTCTTAGACAAATGTGATTGAATAGCGCACAAATTTGATTTCAACAGAGAAAACCAGCTCTTTTAAGATGTTTTAGTCTTTCTCACATTGATGGGAGATTGTCCCTTGCCATATTTGCTTTCCCTTGGATATATGCTATCCTATCTATGGTTTTTGTTTCTCGTTTAAGTCATGTCTTCTGAACAAGACTATAAACTCATTAAGGACAGAGATTGGGGGCCTCTTTTGTACCTTCTCTAGTTCTAGGTTTATAGTGGATGTTCTGTTCTCTACATGCATTTTTGATTGATAGAGCTCTGATTTTATAAAGAGCTTGTTTATATAAAAATGAAATCAAAGCACTGACAAGTTTAATTTTGTGGAACAGTGGGATTTTTTAGGAGTGATTTGAAGGAGGTGAAGAAGATCATATAAATGGGTATTTAAATGTGAGAGCACAATTTGGGAGTGATGAAAGCATGATAATTGAAGTAACTTTTTTTTTTTTAATGACGATATTAAAGAGATATTTAAGATTTGTCCTAGGGTTGTGCATCTTTTGAGATGAATCAAGCTATGCCGAAATACTCCCTGATTGGCTGAGTAAAAGTGTAATTTTTGTACTTTTTGGCATATAACCTAGCTATCTCAGGAAGCACCTCCAAGGATAGAAGTCTTTTCTGGTTTTGTAGGATTGTGATGTTAAGAATAGAAGGGAATTGAATAAAGTTTCTTGCTCTTCAACAGGACAGGATAAACCTCCTGAGACAAGGCCATATGGAAACATCCTGCATGAGTGCCCATGTGTTTGAGGGTGAGGTTGGGGCAGATGGTACAGGCAGGGTTCTTGGCTGCTTGGGTAAGGGTTTTGGAGATGACAGAAGTTAGATGCTAGGTGCTGTGGAAGGGCTGTTGTGTGTTGTATGTATTGGACATGTCTGTCTAAGAGGTGGAGTGAGCTCAGTGAAAGGATATTGATGTGTTGGGTAGTGCAAGGGTAAGATAAGGGAAGAGGTGGGGAGATGCTGACTTGGAATGATACCTGCAATTCAATCTTAACCTCCCCCTGAGATTAGGGAAAGGGACCCGAGATGGTGGTGTAAGAAAAAAGAATCCGGATCCCTAGCCTCTTCTGTTCTCTAGAGCTTTTAAGTAAGATATTGCAGGACTGTAGGATTTTTTTCTATTTAAACTTGAATTTGTTTTGATTTCCTTTTGAGATACTAGGCCAAAACTGTATTTATAGAACTTGTTTTGACATATTATTTCACCGTGTCCCTTGCCTTCCTTACTGGAATCCACCTAATGGTGCACTCTGCCTGGCAGGAGAGGTTGATTGAAGAAAATGTACACATATATACAGCTGAGTGATTGAAAATAGTTCCAAATTTTGAAAGTAGGCCAGCCATAAGGTTTGCAGTCCAAGCTGCATGAACATCAGTTGAGTTGCTAAGGTCGTTTGAAATGGTGTAGTGTAATTACCCAGCTCACGTGTGGTTTTACTGCTGGTTCACCTGGACAATGGCTATTTCCACACAAAAGTTTCAGGCAAAGCAAGAAGAAAAAATACAGTAACAAAGTGCTTGTTTTGGAACAGAGCATGAGTTGGGAATTTTTTTTGCTTTGTCCCTCATAGTTTCAAGAATTTTCTTTAAAATATTTTCTGTAGAATAGGCAACACATCCATATATAAACAATTCTACCAGTATTCTACATCTGCAACCTTGTTAGCAGTTTTTTCTTTATCCTTCCAGAGATGTTCTGTTTAAATATAAGCTGTGTGTAATTCCTTTATGATATATCTTGATCAGCCCTTAATAGTGGTTAGAACTGCCTTATTCTCTTTAATAGCTACAGTGTTCTCTTGTTTCACAGTATTGTCATTTATTTAACCAGCACTCAACTGATGGATATATGTGTTTCTGGCTTTTGCTATTATTATAAACAATGTTCTTATGAATGCTCCTTTGCATACTCTCTGTATATCAGATGCAAGTTTATTTGAAGGCTATGTTTCTAGAACTGGAATTGCTGGATTCAGAGTGCATGTGCAGTTTTCAAAAGTGATAAGATAATTCTCTTATATTTTGCAAATGATATTATCCATTGAAGAATATTACTTGTGATCAGAAAAGTCGCAATACAATGGCAATCAAACTACCACCCCAAACAGCTGCTAAAATGAACACATGACCTGAAATGGAAGATTTAAGAAATCTTCTGGAGATAAGCCTCATTATCAAACCTAACAATCATTGTGAGAGAAGAGGCAGGTTGCCTAGAATAAGCGGGAGTATCCATCCTCCGCCCCTTTTTTTAATTTTAAGGGAATTTGGTGATGATAGGTGAATCTGCAAGTCAGATATCTTTTTTACCTTCAAAATGTTAGTTTCACCTATTTATGCTCTCTACCAATTAGAAAAACGTTTATTGTCCGTAGCTCATTCAGTCCTTTACTCTTAAAATTATATGGAAATCAAGAGACCATTTAGTCATCAGAATTAGCTTTTAAATTCTAAGTCGTTATAACTAAAGTTTAATAATCACCTCAGAAAATAAAAGCAAAGTAATATTTTGAATTTTCCCCCCAAAAAAGCATTTTACAGACAGACACATTTTAGCAAATAGAATGCTGTCACTCCAGAAAGTACATGTCTCATTGGCTGGTTGTGGACCCTGGGTCACTTAATTTGTTCTTTTCACTTGAATTTCTTCATCTGAAAATGGGGGTGAAAATGCCAAAGAATCTCCTTTGAGCAGTCGGAAAAATAATTACAAAGTCATCTCCAGAAGGTTATGTATTATAGAAATGACTCTTCAAAGACATCAAGATTATAAGGTAATTTTAAAAGTAACTCTTGACAGTGTTTTAGAAAAAAATTAGTCACATTCTGCCTACATGGTACTAACATATGGTGCAGCCCTGATGAGCTGCACAAGTGGGCTGAAATTAAAATGCAGTTGGAGAGAGGAGCAGTAGTGACTCACTAGATGAGACAAATTTGGCCTTATGGCAGGGCAGTAAAACTAAGGCGGAACTGGTGGTCTTAGAACATGCCAAATTCAAGCAAGTGATACATGAATATTATGGCAAAGTAGAATGACTGAGCCTTGGTGTTTGGATTCGGTGCTTTGTCCTGTTTCAGACCTTGTAGATAGGCCCCTTCTGTGTCTTCAGAGCCCCCACAATGGTAAACCTTTGCTGCCTCTGACTTCTGTACATAGCTCCCTGTGTCTATGGAAGTAGAAGCCACTAGGCAAATATTCGACAATGATATGTCTGAATATTGGGTTCAACCTGGAAAGATAGAGAAAAGGTAGCAGTTCTTTTCAGAGAAAGCTGCGTATTAGCTTAGCTACCATATGTAAATCGCTACTGCTATATCCAGCAATTTGTTGCCCAGTTCTGACAGTGCTGCCAGGGAAACAGGAGGAGCTAAAGCCGAATGAGATTCCTACACTCCGCCCCTGGCCCCCAGTAGAGAGCTGTAGGGAATACTTAATGGAGATTTGAGAATTTGAGAGTATAGGCATTTTGGAAGGAAGTAGGAAAACAAATTTTTAAAAATATGTTTTGCATTCCCTCTCTTTCTTACCTGAGCACCTCCAAAATGGGATGGATACGTGTCAGGTGAGATGTCCTGTTGTTTAGGTGTGGGTATAGTCATATGGAAAGATCATATAACTAAACAGGAGATGAGATGGCAGATCAGGGAAACGAAGAACGGAGAGCCAACTCACCCACCCCTATCCAGCTTTAGTGTGCCACTTTTTTTGTAGCAGTTTAAGAGAATTTAATAATTATGATGGCTTTGTAAAATAGATGGTACATTTATTGGTTGTGACATGTAGAAAGATGCTATTGGCAAAGTCAGACTTTAGGCCACTTCTGACTCTGATTCTTAAATATGGGCTGCTCACAAGAAAAATGTTTATAATTGTTAAGTGAAGAAAGTAGGTTATGCAATAGTATATGCAGTATATTTAATTTGATAGTATTCATGTGTCTTTGTGCATGCATCTTAATATATGCATAGAAAAAAGCCTGGTAGGAATTAAACCGAAATGTGATTTTACGTAAAAATGAATAAATAGGTAAATTTTTTAAATCCTGGAAGTAGAAAAATTAAAAGGAAATAAATGCTTGGCGGGGGTGGGGGCGCTGCTTACAATGTTGCTTTTACCCAGATATCCATAATTTAAAGGGGGAGGGGACTTTTTTTTTACTAAAAAGTACAAATATTTATGTGTAAATATCTCAATTTATAAGTTAGAATAGATAAACTAGAGAATTCCAATTGAACAATTGAAGATCTGATATTATTCCAGGCGTCCTGGGGATATAAATAGAAAAGAGAAGGAGAAACTTGTTGTTTACAAAATGGTAGCATTTGTAATATGTTTCATTAACAAAAATTTAGAAATGACATTTACACATGGTTTTTCCCAGATGTATCTTTTATGTGGTAAGGATTAAACTAGATTTTGGATAACTTTTAAATCAGTTTGGAGGAAATAGAATCATGCTTTTAGCTGATTTAGCAATAGTCTGGATTATCTTGTCCTAGCCTCTAGTTTTATAGATGAGGAAACTGAGGCCCAGAAAAAGTGACTCAAGATCACACAAATGGCATCAAGCTTTCATCTAACATACAGTCTGTTTTGTTACTTTGAGAGCAGAGTGAGTCAGAGTGGGAGACCATCCTAGCAGTGGTCATGAGCCCCTCAGTGAGTCTGTTGAAAACTTTGGATTTTATCTTCAGGAAACCTCCATCTTCACACAGTTTAGCCAAAAATGTCATAGGGTTCACAGACCTACTTCCTCTTTCTCCAAAGCCCATCTATGGACTTTGAAGTGATCTGAGAGTCCCAGATTAAGAATCATGATGAAAAAGGAAAGGTTTTAAAATTGCTGCCACATTGCGCAGCAGTGTTAACATACTGAACTGTGCACTTAAAAAATGGTTAAGATGGTAAATTTAATGTATGTGTTTCTTACCAGTTTCTTTTTAAAAGGTGGAAAAAAAGAGTTGCCACTAAAGAAGAGATGAACTTACTGGCCATTGGAGAAGGATATGAGATTGAGATCTGTTTATAAATTCTTCTAGGGTCAGAGAGAGGATACACGTAGATGACTCAGTAAAGAGTCAGAAACCCCAGACATAAGCCTAAATCATGGAAATAGTAGCCACAGAGCAAATGTCACAAGAGGAAAAAAAGATTTTTGTATATCCCACAGAGAAAGTGTTAAATTTTATCCCTGCCAGCCACGACAAGTCAGAACTAAGCCTGGTGCAATACAGGACCTGGACTGTACATAGAGCAGCTTAGTACTGTGGAAGGAGTTGCTCTGGAAATGATGGGACTGGAAGGGAATTTACTGTGCCCTTCAGTGTATCTATTGAATCTGCCTAATCACCCCCATTTTACAGATGAGTGAAACAGTGGTTACGTAGTTTCTCTATGGTCAGTCTTGGGTCCACCTATTCATTGATGAGTGCATTTACAAATTTTGTTTAATTCACTAGCCTTTGAGGTAGATTCTAACCTCTTAGTTGTGATGTGTGTGCCCAGGATCCTTAGAATCTAGTGGCAACTGTTATTTCTCTGGTATAGGTTCCCAAGGAAGATAGACTGGCTACATCAGGAAAACTGTACTGGATTTTAGCACCAATCCCTGGTGCAGTTTTGCATCGGGATGAGCCAGGCTAGCCTGGAAAGCTTCCCAGTTGATCTTTTTATCTGGTTACTTGGCTTTTCAGGGTAAGGAAGTGGGAGGACATGCAGTTTTTCAGAGTAGTAAGCCCAGCCTTCTTATTGAGCCAGCCATATAATAGGAGGAAAAGAAGGAAGACAGGGCATTCATTGCAAGCAATCTGAAAAGTAACGACATTTTAGAAAAAGAACACATTTTCCCCAAATCATTTCTACTTGTCTCTTCTTCCGATTAGAAATTTGTTCAATGGTGTGATTGAATTCTGGGCATCCATTTGGTTCCTTTTGAGATATGTAGTTAAGTCTTTTATAAGTGAGGAAACTGGCATTTACAGATGTTACTTGCTCAGACTCACACCTCCACTGAGTAACAGCAGGAAGTTTTCACTACCTTAAATCATCTTTCTCATGATAGTTGTGGACATTTATCTACTTACAAGGTTTGTCTTAGAAAAATGGTCACACTCAACTTTATGCCCCTCAAGCATTTAAACATCCTTTTGTGTGGGTCATGTGCATGATCTTCCTTTACACAGGTTTTAACCTGAGTCAGCCTTTGACCCAGGGTTGAAGCGCTTGGCTTTATATTCCAACCCCATCATTGCCTGGATGCAGGAGATTTTGAAAGTTACTTCGTTTCTTTGTGTCTTTTCTCATCTGTAAATAAGGATAGGATAGGTATAAGGATTGAATATAAAGCACACAGGACATCGTATGGCATATAATAAATGCTCAGAAATGTTCTTATAATTATTATCACTTTGTAAATGGACATTTCTCCCCACTTTCAGGTGATAAGGTTTATGAATATTAAATAACCGTATTCCATTAATTTGAGAATGCATATTTATTACCGTTGATGGAATCTTAAATTCTTTGATTCGTAGTAATCTATTAGATTCTATAAGATAGAGAAGTCTGCTGTTCAAAAATCTATTCATCTCAAAGCTGGATATAAAATCGGTAGGTTATTGTTTTGAATTTTCTAGACCTGTTTTCATATTTCCCAGGAGACCTAGGGTTAGGGTTAGTTACCCTGAGGGCCAGGAGAAATAAACAAGTGAGACCTGCCTTGCCCTCCCTCTGTCTTCAACCTGAACTGCTTCACTTTAATGTCTAGAGGAAAAACATTTAATGTTTTAAAAACCTCTGATTTGGACAGTTGTTCAGTTCTTCATTAGCTCCTTGCTTTATATCAACAAAGTTTTTCAAGGTATTGAGGGCACTTACCTAACTATTGTTAATAAGAAAACTTGGTCAGTCTTAACAGAATAGTGGTTACCAGAGGAGAAAGGGAACGGCAGAATGGGTAAAGGAAGTCAAATATATGGTAATGGGTTAGAAACCAGACATTTGGTGGTGAGTTCACAATAGAGTATACAGATACTGAATTATAATGTACACCTGAAATTTATATACTGTTATTAGTGTTACTTGAATTAAAAAGTTTAAAGAGTTAGTTTTGCTAATGAGCCCAAAGCTGTGGGTTCAGGCTTTATGTAGGTCACTGAGCATTACTGTGTCGGCTATCAGCCCCTCTATCTGGAGTTTGTGATTCAGTGCATACTGTGTAAGAGCTGCTGATGGTGAGTGAGTCAGTGGCCATCTTCCTGGGAAGGACAGTATTTCGACGTACAGGCTCCATAGGCCAGCAGAAAACTGAGGAATGAAAAATGTCCATTACCTTGCCTACTACAATAAGGAAGGTGTGTAGGAGATCTGAGAGCTTTTGTATCAGTCCTGAGAGGTGATGTTCATACATCCTAAAAAAAAGTCAAGGTCAGGTATGAGTTCTAAGATAAATTCCAAAACCAAATGTAAGTTCCTTACAGGTTATCTTTCTTTGGGGAAATTGTGAGATAGGTAGTTTGCTTTTTAGAGTCCCCTGTTCTATTGACTTTCCAAGTACAATTTTAAAACTTCAAAGGAAGTCATAGTTTGAACATTTCTGGGGAGGTACACGTTTACAACAAAAGTTTATTTTCTAATACTTCTGGAGTCTAGAAGTTCAAGATCAAGGTATCGCCAAGTCTGGATTTTTCTGAGACTTCTCTTGATAGCTTGCAGATGGCCATCTTTTCACTGTGTCCTCACATGGCCTTCCCTCTGTGTGTGTGCGTGCCTGATGTCTTCCTTATTTTGGAAGGCAGCTATGCTCACCACTATACCACCAACACCAGCTTGTCTCCCATATTTTGAACATTTAACATGTCACAAGAAGGTAATACTGCTTGCTTCCCTCAGAGGTAGCTTGCCGTTCATCTTTCTCTCCTCTCTTGCTTCCTTCTCCCCACCTTTTTTGGCGCTTTTCCCCCTTACCTCTATTCACCCCTCTTTAGAACCACCTTTATACCCCTCTGCATGGTGATTGAGAAAGGTAAAGGCAATGTTAATAGAAACCGACTTCTGTGGATCTCCAAGGGAGATACAGGCTTCCTCTCAGAGCTTAATGCATTTTGAAAGGTGTAAAAAACTCATACTTAAAGCTTTTAGTTTGCATTTAGCTTTCCCCTCTTCTCAAAGCATTTCTGTTTTCTTACAGACTAGGCAACAGAATGGAGGAAAAGCAAAACTGAGAAAACAAAGGCTTTAAAGAAAATACCTTCTTGTGTATTGGGCTTCCCAGTGTCCTCCTTCAAGTGACCAGGGCCTGTGTGAAGGAAAATGATCCTTTTTTGTGTATTTGAGTTTACCTTTAAAAAGTCTCTGGGTGACTTAGGAGTAGGGTGAATCCATTTTTCTTTTACTCTTGGCTGGGCAAACAGGTGTTCCTTAGCCCCATTTGGGCTGCTGTGTTCTCTAGGACCTAGATAAGGGTCCCTCACTCTTTTCGTACATCTGCCCTTCTTAACAACCCTAGGCTTCCCTTTTACCCTCTGTATCCTGGAGATTTCTCAGCTAGCATGCAATCTGAGTCTGGTCATGCAGAGTCACAGAACAGCAGTGCTTCTCAACTGTTCCATGCATCGCTGGTCTTTTCATTGCCCTTTACATCTTTCAGAATAAAACAGGTAGAAATTTAACTTGCTTTCTAATCTCCAAGATAACCACTACTCCAGTGCCCTCTCAAGACACTGTTTCAATAAAATTTTGTACCTCCTAGATGATGGTCACGTTTCTCAAGACAGACGGACTATGGGCTCTGGGGTTAGAATCCGTCACGCAGATTATTTTAGCATGTAAACCCTTAGAACAGTCCCCAGTTTCAGTGATGATAATGGTACATCGAATGAGGTATTGTAGATTTAGTATATGAATCGAATGAGATATTGTAGATTTAGTATATGATTTTATGCCAGTCAAGAGACATCTTTGTCTTCTGGTAGGGTAGGTAGATTGTAGAGTCTCACAGTTCTGGTTCTGGATTTGTCCTTCAGGGTTCTTCTTATTCCAGTGTAGATCTCGTCCTTGGTGACTTTGAGCAGTTATCTGTGTATAGCCAGGGCCAGACAGCAGTACAGCTGGCAGGAGTTGTAGATGGTTTGTAGGAATACAGGCAGCTTTACAGAATCAATTTTTAGTTGCAAGATGTTTGATAATGTTTAAAAATAAAACAAATTGGTTTTGTGGTTCCTCTGTTTGCTTTTACCTTCAATTAACTTCCCCATCTCCTGGTTTTTTTTGGTTTTAGTGGTTCACCACCACCCTGCATTTACTGGGCCAGCGAGATGCATTTATACAGGCAGGAACTTTATTGCCTTTGAAGAGTTATGCCTGGCTCCTATTCAGGGAGGTTGCTTTGGGGAAATAGTGCAGCCTCTCTGCATTAATAACATGATCTTTAATTGCTAAAAGAATTATACAACCTTTAGCTTTATTGTAGTTTCCCATCCAAAAGCAGATTTTTTAAATGATAGATGTATTGAAATTCAACCTCTTAAATCCTAGTCATTGCCTTACTGTTAGTTGTGACATTTTGGGCAAGCCAGTTTTAAGCCTTTTAGTACTTTAAATTCCCATCTTTTAAGTTGCTGGTGATTTTAAATTAGCTTTGAGATGTTAAATGCAATTTATCTTTAAGGTATTGTGTACTTTAAAAATGGGAGAGGGAGGGGCTCTTTAAAATTTTTTTTAAAATCTTCAGCCATGGTGACAAAGGGGGCTTTACTTTGGAAGGAACTTAGATGCCTGGAATTATGAGAAATGTAGGCGTGGCCCACTTATTTTTCTTTCCTTGGTTTTTTAGAGTGAAGACATAGTCAAGAGAGGGAGGTGTAAAGCTACAGGTATGGGCTAACTGCTGGATGGGTGTGCTCCATGGGCGTCTTTTTAACCTTGCATGAGGCCTGTTGTGCAGATAGAAAAAATTGCCTTTAGAAAGGGAATGACCTTTTTTTTTTCCCATTATGGAATACAACTTCCTGTTCCTAGGAAACGAAATATTTTCTTGCTTTTCCCAACTCTTTCTCCTTAGCTATCTTTCAAGGCAGGCTTGTCTCCCAGGTGAACTAGCTAACTGCTGCTTAGTTCTAACAACTGGGGGGCGGGGAGGGAGGAGAGGAATGTGTCTGTATTTGTGTGTGTGGGAGCGTGAGCTGTACTTCACACAGTAGCTACCCAGCTAACTCCCCTTCCCCCGATTTTACTTCATAGCTGGAAGACCCCAAGTAAGCCAGAACAAGGGTGAGGACAGAACTTAATGGATTTCACAGATAATGTTACCCTCCTGGAACTAAAATTTGTTCAACATACTGATTTTTCAATCAGCCTTAGAGCTTAAATAAAGAATTACACTTAAGTTCCAGAACTAGTTTGGGATCTGAAAATATGACTTGATTTGAAGGTGGTCACAATTTGACAGGACAATTCATTAGGTCACAGTTAGTCCTAGAAACTCCAAAGGAAGACTCTCAGCTTATTCTTTTGCTGACTGCACTAAGCAGAGACAGGGTCTTTATGCTGTCCTTATCTTTGACACTGATTGAAGGAGGAGACAGTAGTGATTTAATGATGGAGGAGGAAATGGAAAACCTTTTAGATTTCAAAAAAGGTAGTTTTCCTTCCTTCAACCTTGTCATATCCTCTCAGTATATCATATGTGACAATTTTACAGACAAACCAGCTTGCCTACAATTACTAAACTTAGTGCTTTTTGTCTTACAGTGATTTTAGATTCGAAATCGAAAAAATATTTTTGCAATATTTCTATTCTTTAAAACTCCCTTTCTCCCAAGTTCAGAAATTTTTTCATTGTCTAGAGACTTCCTGGAAACTCAAAATGGTAGTTATTCTGGTTGGTTATTTTCAAGGTGTATCAATTGCTTCTTTTCTACATCCCTTATGTCATCTAACTGGCAGAAGCTCAGGTAGAAGAAAATATCTAGTCCATTTAACTGAGGTTATGACTACCTTAGATTTTTATACTTTCCTTTACATAGACCGACGGTGATTTTTAGTGACATGGATTCTCTTTTATAATTTACTAGTAGTCTCTAATTTCCTATAAGGTCATTTAACCAAATGACCTTACATTTTTGCCCTTTAAAACACATTTAGAATATCGAGGTGGAAGCATAAAATCCCTTCACCTGTCATTGAACTCCCTGGTTACATTAAGATAGACAGCCTGACATTTGCACATGCCACCTGGGTTTTTGTTGTTGTTGTTGTTTTGCTCAACTGTGCTTTTCTTTGCTCTTACTCTTTCAGCAAAACTGCTGTGATTTCTAGCATTTCTCTCTTTTAATCCAGTTTTTAAACTGTTCATTCCATCTAGTATTCTAAATGCAGGGTGTGCTATTCTTTTGAGGGTTTCCCTACTGATCATTTTTAATGATCTGAGTTCTTAATGATTATAGCAGGCTGATTGCCCTTACCCTCTCATAATCAGGTTTTGAACAGTTTGCCCTTAGAAAAGAAGTAGAGACTATTCAAGGCAAAAGAAACATAACTAGCTGAGAAGAAGAACCCATGAATGTAAATTCATAATGAGAGGACCCATGGTAAAAAGGAACTGAGGGAAAGTTTAAGGCCTTTTGCAGATTTATAACCTTTCCTGCCATCTCTTTATTTTTAATGCATTCTTTGTGGCAATAGCCTGAAATGTGTTTCCGGTTAAATTAAAAAAAACTTATGGGCAATTTTCTGTAAATAACTTTTAATTCTAGTTTTTAATTTTCTCTTTTAACACCTACATTTTTATATTCCCATAATCGTTTTTATCATCATTTAACTTTGTAACCCTTTTCTAAAATTGAGTGGCTCGTGATTAATATCTGTGCTCCCCCGTCACAAGCATGTTGAATTTGATTATACTGAGATAACTCTTATGACCTCCTTCATGTAATAACATTTTCATTTTGTAGGTTTCTAAAACAGTATTGCTTTATAAATCATAAAATGGATTTTAAAATATTACTCTAAATCAATGCTTCCCAACATTTGACTTGGTAAAAATTACTGTGAGGAGTGCACACCCTTTCATACACCAAGCAAGCCTGGCTACTCACTAAAGTATCCCACATTTACGTACTCTCTTTCCAGTTTGAAATAGAAATGTAATTAAAAGTTGTGTATTTTTAGTGAATAGTAAAAGTATAACGATAACCAGTGGGATTCCTTAAAATTTGTTGATTCCTTTTTAAAGGAGTCCTGGAACTAAAAGCTCCAGTATACATAGGAGAAACAAGGACAAACTTAACCAGTAACTTAACCAGTCCCAGCTTGGGTTACCATCATCTGCCTGTCTGGGAATCAGGGCTTGGTGAACTGTGTATTGTGTGCCAGTTGCATAGTCTCTTCTCACTTGTAACTTGTTTTTGCTTCCTCCTTTAATAGGATGGAAGAGAGCTCCTCCTACTTCTGTCTCTAAAGCAGTAGATCAGATGAGCCAGAGTCTCTGACAAAATAAAAAAGCAGTTAGCTGCTTTTCTAAATTTTGGGTGCTTATGTCTGGATATTGGACTGAAGAGACAGTTTCTACCTTCCTCAGTCAAATGCAGTCAGGTGTCAGCTGCTCTTAATACAGATTAGATCATTTAGGCCTATACCATGACATGCTGCCTTTCATTTATTTATTTATTTATTTATTTATTTATTTATTTATTTATTTATTTATTTATTTTAAACAACTCTCCAAGTTTAGGAGTTCATCCATTTACCTCCTTACAGGCTGAACATAACTTCTTTTTTCAAAGTTCACTGTGTTGTGAACTGAGGTTGAGTGAAGTGAAATCTTTGAGGTAAGGCAACCCTAATGATAAAAATGGAAAGAAGGCCTGTGAAATTTGGGAGCCTTCAGAGATACAGTTTTAGAGTCACTGCCTAAATATTGAAATGCCACCATTTGTTGTTTGAAGGGATGTGGAGCTAAATTGAGAACGGGAGCACCACATCTGCCTTGACTGCTAAGTATATCCATCTCTGCTGCTCACCCACAATAGAATTTTTATGTGTGCATTCATTAATCTTGGTTTTAGCAGAAGTTTAAAGGAGGACAGAGAAGAGGCGTAGTCTGCATTTCTCTGTCCTTCCTTTCATGTTTGAGTGTTTATCCCTAGCAGACCCCAGTCCTTTTTCATCATTAGGTCAAACAACTGAAAAGACACTATTTCCTAGTACTCTATCAAGAGACAGAATATTACAGTTCCCTTTTTATTTTTACTTTTTAAGTTTTCTGGCAAATTAAGATTCAGAGTTAGTAAAGAAGTTCTGCCTTGTGTCACCTAATGAATGTCACCGAAACAGCAATATTGAAAGTCCTTCACTCTGATGAAGCACACTTTGCTCTCAACATGGTCCAGTGCAGGTATTAGTATGTGAGCAAGAAGTTTCTGGTGACCCCTTCTTCGGCCCGCTTGCCTCTGGCCTGCTTCTGAAGATCTGAACTCTTCCTCTTTATTTGAGTATTCTGAGCTTAGTTTGGACCCAAGGACTGTGTTCATTGCTGTCTTTGGCACATGGAAACTAAGTTTGGATGGGACCAAGGCTAACAAACCAGTTCTTCTCAAAAACATTTTCAGACAACATGAGGTGAGCTTGCTTTTTTTTTTTTTTTTTTTTGCTTCAGGCAGTTTTGGGCTTTTTGGGGGTCCTCAAAAACTGATTTGCAGAGAAGAGTTTAGAAGACATGAAACAAGTTTATGTTTCTTCTGCTCTGTTAGCCACTGCTATCTTCATGGATCTGACACTCTATTTATCTGACAGTGCACTTAGTACTGCTTCGCCAGGGAAAATCACACAAAACAAGCCTGGCGCATCAGCACTTTCATTGTGTGCTGGGCTGAGCCTCCCTTCACATGGTCACATCCCCCTTTTAATCCAGTACTCCCTTTCCCTTCCCCAGTCCTGCCTGTTTCTGTGGCACTTAATGCTAGTTTCCCTGAGCTCCTGTTTCCACTTTGTGTTTTTTGTGGGGCCCAGGAAGCTAAAGCTGTGTGTATTTGTGGATCAGACAAGTGCAGCAAGTTAATATCATTGGCTTCTGAAGGGGAGAGTGAGGTGATGGCTGCGTTTAAGTTGGATTTCCTTCCAGAAATGATGGTGGATCATTGCTCTTTGAATTCCAGTCCCGTGTAAGTATTTTTGTTGTCTAATTTTTTATCATAAGCAGAGGAACTGGGTTGTCTTCTTTGTTGTTTAATGAAACTGGTCCCTTTCCTTTAAACAGAGAAGAAAAAATTGGATGAGGAAGCACAGTCTACGCTATGGTTATTTTCTATTGTAGTCTGATCCATCTTATTGTTGCTGATTTCCTCTAGGCTATAACTAACTTCTGTACATAAGGATGTATTTGATACATGACCAGAGACATCAACTCAAGTGTGCTGGCTTAACCGTAGCTTTATTTCTTTGGGTTGGATATATAATTTCAAATAATCTTTTGGGAAGTTACTTATTTTTAATGATCAAATTCTAAGACTCATTACAGAGGATATATTTAATAGTGTATACAAGATGCTATATTGACATGTGAAGTGTAATTCTGGTTTTTATTTTTCCCAACCTAATTGAAAATGAAACACAATACATGATTTAGGAGGTGTCAGATGCTCCCCCTCCAAAGAAATATATTAAATTTGATTGGCAATTTGCCCAAATAAATTTCGAATGTGGGAATGAGAAGCCGCCTCAGTTTGCACTAGTGTTCAAGAAGAGACACTGCCATTGTACAGAGCAAAAATACTAACCTGGCCCTGAGTTGTAGCTACAGGGAACCTGAGTTCTGGGTTTTGTAGAGACCACATTCCTAACTTCTGATTTCAGTTACTTTAACCAAGCTTCAGAATGTTTTGGAACTTCAAGTAAATGAGTCTTTGGTTATTCAAAGCCAAGAGTATTAAATGGTAGAATACTCCCTAGATAACAGGTGGTAGTTGCAGGTCTTTGAGTTTAGGCCTCCATGTGCAAGTCAGGTTACCCTGGGGTCGGGTGTAACAGGTGTGAATAATAGCAGATTCTGAATAGTTCTTCATGGAGTAGTCCTCAGAGTTATCTGGCTTGCTCATTTGAAGTAGATCCTAGCCATCTCTGTAATCTCCAAAATAATAGCAACTTAGATGTCTTTTTATGAGAGTTCTTTACTGCTAAAATTCTATTTAATCAGTAGATAACAGGTAAAGTCACAATGAATGCCATCATAAAGACTTAACTACATAATAAAAATATTTCCATGTATCAGATATGATCCCTAGAAATTGGACTTTGTGGCTCAAATTATCTTTCACTATAATACTCTCTCTAGGCTTTGCCACTGCCTAGTATTCAACTCTTAGATAGAACATTTTTCCTCAGTCTTGTTTTCTCATCTTTTAAGAGGTTGGACTGATTCTGTATCCCATGAAGTCTGGACCATGGAACACTTGCATAAACATTACCTGGAACATAAAAATGCAGATTCCTGTACCCATTCTCAGATATTCTTATGCTGTAATGGAGCCCAAGAATCTGTATTTTAACAGTATCTCCTGTGGTTTTCATGCACAGTGAAGTTTAAGAACTAATGGGCTGAATACAGGTTATCCTGAGTAGAGGTAATCAGGGCTCTTTTATCATTTTTTTCCAAGTACATTCACATCTGTTTTAGTCATCTATCTTCACAAAAGCTTTGTGAGATTAATTGGGCATAGGCTATTGCTCCTATTTTACAGATGAGAAACCCAGTTGAGAGAGGCTATAACTTGCCTGAGGGGGGTCGGTGCCAATCTTGTGCTTAAAAATGCAAGTTTAGTGATATACTATTTTTGCCTGCTAGACCAGGCCTTAGTGTCCTTGAGCAGTTAGCCATCAGCTCTTCTCATTATTGCGAGTCCTCAGTCCTGAGTGGGCACCATACACTAAAACACCCCGCAGAGTTAGGAAGAAGAAAGTTCTTGAGAATGGTGTGTGCTTGCCAACTCTCCCTTGGATTCTGAGCCCTTTTCACTCATACTACTTTAGCAGGAGGCTTGACATCAGAGATTTTCTCTCTGAAGTGATATTGCCTGGGAATGGGATCTAGCAGTGTATCTTACTTAAAATTTTTTTCACAACAGAGAAGAATTGATGGAGGAGCTGTGGAAGGGCCCTGGACACCTGAGCCCTAGTTCCTGTTCTCACTTGTAACAATGTCCTTGATTCTACTCTGACCACTCTTCAGCTTCCCCTGGATTCTTTCACTTTGCTTCCATTACACTCTTTAAGACATGAATGTTGGCCAGGGCTTCTATCTCAGGCCTTTGCTCTTGGTTCTCTCATTGCTTAAGGGGGAATTGATGTGCTTTTCTGATTCTCATATCTCTATATCTTTCCCCTAAATGTCCCCTGAGCTCTGTGACTTTAAGAATTGAATACCTCCATCTGGAAGCTTCCCCATGCATAAACGATCCCCAATATTGTCTGTACTAGAATTCAAGAGTGATCAGCAATTTTTTCCTTTTTCTCATCTCCTTTATCCAGTGATCTCCAAGTTCTAGTGGATCCTGCCCCCCAAATTTTTCAGCATTGCCTGAGACTGGTTCCTAACCTCAGGAGCTAGGTCTTTCAAGAGCTTCTTGATCTCCACATTTCCTCACTTTATTTTATCCTCTAGGTTATTGCCAGGTGTCTTGTAAAAGACAAATGTGATCACTTGTTTAAAAATTTTGAATAAAGTCTAGGCCTTTCCAGTGTAATATGGAAAACCACTCACTGGGTCTCTCTGATGTATCTGTTCTCTTCTATTTTCTAATATATTAAAAAATATTCCTAACTTAAGTGCTTTTTCTATCTTTCTAATGTTATTTCACTCTTCTCTCTCTTATGAGACCTTACCATTTTCTCCACACCTCTTAGGCTTTTATACTTGCTCTACTGCACTTTCTCCAGCTGCTTTAGTCCATTCAGCCTAAATCACTGCACACATACCCCCCTCTTCCAAATAAAATAAAACCATATTAGTGACTTTTTTCACAGAACTTTTTTTCATTCGTAGGGTGTTATTGTCCTTCTACCTGTTCAGTGCCATTGCCTCCAGGGCAGGAGTTGTTCATTCTACTTTAATAGACCCATATAGTGCACAGTATCTGACACATAGTAGGAACTTGGAAAATACAGGTGAATGAATGATAAGCCTTGTGAGGTTGTTTTTTGTTTGTTTGTTTTAATAAGCAGATATGATTACAGAGATAAGGGCTCTAGGCATTATCTCGATACCTCAGGAAAGAAGTATGAAAACCTTCACAAGCAGATTGTTAGCTGTTCTGTTGTTGAATAGCCTTAAAAACCTTTATTGATAGCTCTTTCTAGCACCTAACACCCCAACTAACATAGGAAGATCTCCCTTTATCCAAATGAATATTACTTCCTTCCAGCATAGACACATTCTGTCTTGTTCTCACTAAAGAACAGCTGGTAAGTAACTCAGGCCAGTGTTTCTGGGTCCTTTTTATTCTGATGTTCTTCTGTGTCAGTTTTTTCACAGCACAGTATGTAAGACAGAGGGACCTGGTTAGGAGTGGGTGGTGACTGGAAATTGGGATGAACAAGTATTTATGCCTGCTGGGGAGGTGGAGGGATTGGTAAGTATCTGAAATTTTTCTTTTTGTTGAAAAATGAAGGTCAACAGGTAACAAGAAAGTTAAAAAAAAAAAGTGAGTAATGAAAGGTTTTAGAAATGATTTTTAAACAGATGTGGCTGCAAGGAACAGATACCCACTCAAGCTAGCACATTTTGCAAGGCTTTCTTGTAAGGGCTCATGTGGACTGGGCTATAATGTAATCAGGAACTCCACAGGTGGAAAACCTGCAAACTGTTTTTCTGACTCTGAACACATGTTCTGCTCTCTCTGCATGTGCTGCTACTTCATCTGTGTTATAACTTTGGTTGCAGCATGGCTTTCTTTGCCTTGCCACTATCCTTCCAGCCTGAGTTTTGATTTCTCTTTCCCTTTGTCTCTCTCTCTCATTAAGATAGAATTCACATAATGTAAAATTTACCCTTATAAACTGCACAATTCAGTGATTTTTACTGTACCCACAATGTTGAATTATCACCACTAATTCCAGAACATTTTCATCACCCTAAAAAGAAACGCTGTACCCCTTAACAATCATTGCCTTTCCCCCCCTACCCCACCCCAGAAAATCACCACCCTACTTTCTGTCTCTGTGGATTTGCATATTCTGGATATTTCCTATAAGTGGAATCGCACAATGTGTTGCCTTTTGTGATTGGCTTCTTTCACTTAGCATAATGTTTTCAAACTTCATCTGTATTATAGCCTGACCCTTGTTATCTCTTGCCACTGCCTTTTCATCTTGTCAACTTAACTCACTACTCTAGTTGCATCTTTTCCGCTTCTGACTTTACCACTGCCTATTTCTGTTAACCATTTCCAGATTCCTTAGAGCAGTGCTGTGCAATAGAACTTTCTGTGGTGATAAAAATATTCTATATATCTGCCATTTTTTTTTTGCAGTATCTGCTAGTCACATGGGGCTAATGTGACTGAGGAACTGGATTTTTTAAGATTAAATAGCCACATCTGGCTAGTGGCTATTGTCTTGTTCAGTGCATCTGCAGAGTAACTTGATTAGCCAGGCCTATCTTTCTGTTTTAAGCATAGGTCATGGTGTTGTTTCTGGCCAGCCAGTGGATCCAGCTTGTTGGGTTAAGATCCACTCCCTGGTCTAGTCAAGTAGAGCCTGGGGATGGGAAAGAAGTAGAAGAGAACATCAGCTCTGCCCCGCTGAGCTGGCCCTGGGGCTGGGAAGTTAGAGGGAGAAAGATAAGAGAGAAAAGTTTTAGGAATTTTGAGCTGATGTACTTTCAAAATAAAGTTCTTTGTTTTCCCTTCTGTTTCTCTTCCAAGTTGGTTCTCTGCTCTATTTTCCTGTGGCATGTTTCATTGAGAATCAGGTAGACAGGGCAGCCTCTGGTCCTGGTTTCTCATAGTTTCTCATTCTTAATGAGTCAGAAACAACATAAAAAGAGGTGGTTGGTGCCATGCCTCTCCCCTGAAACGCTTGCTGCCTTCTCATCTCCCTTCTTCCCTCGCTGCTGCAGACCCTGCTTTTTCCTCTCTTCCATCTCATTCCCAATTCAGTATTTCCACAGAAATACTGGCAATGCTTCCACAGGAGATAAGAATTCCACAGACTTACCTCTTAAGAATGACAGGGACACTGTAGACATTTCTCCGGGGGGCTGCTGAATTCCTTGGCTCTTGAGCAGGCATACTAAACACACAGAATTCATGATCACTGACCCTGAGGAGTGCTTCATCAGTAAGGAGGTAAGGCACAAATTTGAGAGTGGATTTAGTGATATGTAGAGTAAATGCCATACCTGGACGCTATGGGATCCTTGGCATATCACACTGGGAGTCTTGTCCCCAGGAGACTTTTTATGCAGTGGTTACTTTTAACTGAGGACAACGTGCATGCTGTAGGTATGTGTGGAAGGCTGAGGAAGAGCTCTGTTGCTCCTCTCTTAGACACAGTACCTGTTGATGAGAAAGTTTGTGACTGCTTACTGCACATACATAGGTATACAAGTGGTTGCTTCTCCCTTTTCTTTTTTCATCTCTAGCTGATGTTGCCACTTTTATTTCTAACTCTGTCTTCATGTGCTTCAAAGATATGTTTTCATTATTCACCTCTGTATACCACATCTAACAGTGCCTGACCTGTGTAAGGGCGTGCCCAGTATTGGAGGAATTCAATATATAATTCCAGCTGCATAATGTCCACAGCATCTTGAGTCTGGCCTGATAATTTGCTGTGCTCCAGAAGTATTTCTCAAACTGGTGAAAGGACCACATCTTGTCTCCCACCCTGACTTGTAAAATACAATAAAAACAATTGAGTAGAAAAACAATAAGATGTAAGTTTGCATTTTGTGTGTCATTATTATTGTTCGATTGAACATTTATAAAATTACTTGGTCCAGTCTCTGTAAAAGGTTCTAAACAGTTATGTTTGAAGATTGCCCCTGGTCCTGGGGCACTTGGAATAGCACTGCTCTTGGGGATTCTTCTGGTGAATTGATATTGGGGTGGGGGTTTTGTTCCTGGAGTGGGTGGAATAAAGAAATGGAGAAGAATTTAGAGAGTAGAGAGAGAAAGGAACAGCATTTGTCTGGAATGCTGAGTCTCAACTGAACCTTTGGATAAACTGTAATCTATGTGTATTGACTGTGTTTATGCTTTTGCGCTAAACAGTGATGTAGAAAGTTTAGAAACAGCATGCAAATACAGAAGGAAGGGACAGTGTGATACAAATTAATAAACCCCTGCCTCTTTTCAGAAACAACTGTCGGTTTCCTTATCATCAAAACATATTCTGAGCACTATTAGTGTTCTGTGTTAACCTTCCCTAGATTAGAAATATGATTAAAGATTAGCAACATTTTAATAAATTATTAAAATTGGTAATTGAAGGTGTTAGGGGTGGGTGTAGGGAGTGATGCTCATGTTTCACTAGTCTTAGTGCTTTTTTTTTTATCATGGTAGCATGATTTCTGTTAGAACATTAGGATTAGGCTTCTAAAAGCATTTATATTTTTGCAACAACTTGCCACATTTGCTTTTAAATTAATAGATTAAAAGAAAACCAATAAAATAGTGCATCCTAGAACACTTAAAAGTTGAAAAAAAAGTAGATCTTGTAATGATCAAGTAATCATAGGAAATAATAGCTGCTCTTTAATTTGTGAGCCTTTATGTACAACATTCATTTTTATCAGGATTAGTTGCTTAAATAAGGGGAATTGTTGAGAACACGAAATTTTTCCCTTCCCACATTGAGTACTTACTATAAACCAGACACCATACCAGGTGTGGCTACAAGAATAAATAGGAAATAAAGTTTCTGCCTTCCAGGAGCGCTAGACCAGAGTATGAGGAACCTTTGCAGACATAGCAACAAGAGTTTGTCTATATACCACTTGTCTTAACAGCTTTTGATATTTAGTTAGTACTAGATTCAGCAAAGGTGATATGAGAATAGCACCTGTGGGTGTTTAGTTACGAAAGATTTAGGAATTAAAAGACAGAGGTTGAGTTGTTTTCATAGATTCAACATTCTCAAGAATCTTTAAATACTATTCAAAAAATGGTGGAAAAATTTGTTTTTCCTTTAATGAAAACTAGCAGTTTATTTAGGATTGACTGTTAAAACGTGGCAAATTCGACTGAAGATGTGATTCTGGATTAAGTAGCAAACACTAATAGAAAAGTTAGCTGTGTTGGCTCTTTGGAATTTAAGTTGTTCTTAGGTTAGATAAGATCTTGAAATAGTGATAAGAGAAGGTCTTTTTTTGAGTGGTGGAAATATTTATAGTACAAGAATCCTTGTACTATAATTCTTGGCAGTTGCAGGGGTAGCAATGAAGGTATTAAAGTAGGAGCATTACAAGTTTGCTGTGATAGGATTGGAATTTGTCCATGTTGTAAGGGTTACAGTTGGTAAGGAAATTAACTGGTAGAGTCTCTGGAAAATAGCAGTAAATTGGATAACTTAAACAGTAAAAACCTAGAATGATGGCATCATTGTTTATGTTTATATAACAGTCGTTTGTCAGAGTTTAAGAGGCAGAGCTTTGTTTTGATCTGGGGGCCTAACTCAAGAGCACCAAGATTAACATGTGACACAGCCACATTCAAAGGCCACCATTCTAGTTAGTCCTTAGCTCAGGCCTTGGAAATCAACTGCTTCTGTTCAAATGTTTAAAGAAAACTTTACTTTTCATTGTATACATTGAGAGTCCTGTATCTTATTCATAACCAATAGTACTTGGTGATTTTTACGGACATTTAAAAAAATTAACTATGCTTAAAAATTATTAAAATTTGCTTTAAGAACTTCTTAAGTTCTGAGAATTCTCATGCTAGATAAATAATGAGTGACATTCCATTTCTTAATTAAAATCCAGGATGGTCCTAATCAGAATGGTGACTTTAGTTTGGAATCTAATACTAATGGAAGGGAGTGGCCATGATAAGGGGGAGGACCAGGGAACTCTGGTAATCCTGATAAATTGAATGGAAATAGTGAAAGGAAGTAGAAGTTTTTTCTGCTTTTATAGGAAGTAGTTGAGATCTTTAAAGCAAAGAAAACTCCCTCTGGAAAGCAACATGAATACATAATTGTTTTATTTTATCTAATGCAGCTCAAAGAAAATGAACGGCACCCTGGACCACCCAGACCAACCGGATCTTGATGCTATCAAGATGTTTGTGGGCCAGGTTCCAAGGACCTGGTCTGAAAAGGACTTGAGGGAACTCTTTGAACAGTATGGTGCTGTCTATGAAATCAACGTCCTAAGGGATAGGAGCCAGAACCCTCCTCAGAGCAAAGGTGAGGGCTTGGGTTTTTATATGTAATTTCTGTCGTGTGCATGCCGTCTCACATTCCCAGAGTGTTCCTATGGTCAGATAGGGGGAAAAATTTGTCTTTTTATAGTCACTATATATTCCAACCCAAACACAATTTATGGCTTAAAAATTAAAGGTTAAGGTGACGCATGAGGATGATTTGTAAATTGGATCTTGGGGAGTCCTTTGCGAGAGCTCTAAATTCAAGAGACAGACTCATGTGATTGTCTCATTCGATCTTGGGATTGACAAAAATAAAGTTTAGGTAAACTAACCACATAAGGTTTTCTTCAGTGTTTTGGCTAGAGTAACCTGAAAGAAAAGACTGTCCATATACCTGTGGGTTTTTGTTGGTGTATGTAGAGGCCTTGCAAGGTAGCTTAGCAACTAGGAGGGACTTGTTTTGTAAGTAATGTGTTTGCTATAGCCTATAAAATGAACAGGAGAAGAAAAGCTGGGCTGCTTCCAGAAATACCCAGCAGAGGAGAAGTTTCACAGGACCGATGGTAGATAAGGCATTAGCACCTTACATACACACAAATACTCTTATTTTTTCAGGTGACTGATTCAGAGTAATTTTCTGTGAAAGCTATTCTACAGTGCAAATGTGAGCAAGTATAAGTGTCATGTTCGAAACCAGCTTAAAAACAAGATCTAGAAACAAGAATTATTTCCTCTTTTTGACATAGCTAACCAGAAATATAAAAACACTGTAGTTTCTGAAAATAGCAGTATAACATGCAGATTTAAAATCTTAACTGCAGAGTGATTTTGCAAAAAATCTATATTGTATCTCATGGGACTACAGACCCAAGATTTACAAGATAAACTTCCTCCCTCCTATCCCCAGTAAAGATAGAAAGTGCAAAATCTGCAGACTTGGTCAGTGCTGTGTGCTGTGAGAAGCCTACTTATATTTGATGAGAACCAAGAGTCCAAAAAATAGATCCAAGATTCTTAAGTCATTTTATAATTTAATAAATAATAATTACGTTTGAGGTATTTGGTAAATGTTGGCTGCAGTATAAGGAGTGATGTATTCTGAGAAAGAGTTTCTAGTAGACTACAAGCCGCAAGAGTGCAAGGCCCCCGTCTTCTTTGTAGCTAAGTCGTCTTGCCCAGCACACTACCTGGTGTTCCAAGTAGGGTGAGTTGAATGGCATGGTACCATGACCTTTGTTAAGGGAAGTCATCTTTCCCAGAGAGTTGTAGGAACAGCTAAAGAAGAATTTTAATAGAACTAAGAGACTATAACAATAAAGAAAATGCATAGAAAATAATGTGGTTTTTTTCCTCTGCTAAGTTTTGTCTCTCTGTCTGTCTCTGGCTAATTTTAATAAACCCTGCCCTTTTTTTCTAAGTTCTAGTATGTCTAGAGAGGACAGAGTACTCTAGGAATTGTCTGCTTTCAAAGGACTGGCTTGATTTTATGAAATCTCATTTATTGCAGGGTGCTGTTTTGTTACATTTTACACCCGCAAAGCTGCATTGGAAGCACAGAATGCTCTTCACAACATGAAAGTCCTCCCAGGGGTAAGAAAGCTCCTACTAGTTAGTAGAACTGTGGTGGTTTTGACACGTGAAACATGCTTATGCATATCAGGCACACACTGAAAACCATTTTGGGAAAAGGGTGACTGCCACAGGAATTGATGTAAAAGGAACATGTCAAAGAAGATAGGCTCAAAATTGTTCTCTCTCAGCCAAGAGAATTTCGACTTCTTAATTCAGCATTCCGTCTATTCTGATATTTTGTGGGGGAAAGATCATGAGGCAGACGTGAGTTCAAGAGAATGGTTAAGGCTTTAGTTATGGTATTCCTTGGAGTCTCATTTGTATTTCTGAATGCCTTCAAGGCATACAGTGGTAATACTCATGTGTTTTCCTTTTTAGATGCATCATCCTATACAGATGAAACCTGCCGACAGTGAGAAGAATAATGGTAAGCAAGCACATAAGCTTACCCCGATCAGGTTTCTTTCTTGTTTGCTATTCTCATGGCATCTGGTTTGCATTATGTTCTGAGCAATTCCTTTTTAAGGTACAATTCACAACATCTAAGTTCCAGGTGTACAACATAATGTTTCAATATTCGTGTATCTTATGAAGTGATCACAATAAGTCCAGTTAACATGTCACCATACATGGTTACAGATTTTTTTTGTGATGAGAATTTTTAAGATCTGCTTTCTTAGCAACTTTCAAATGTGCAATACAGTATTATTAACTGTTGTCACCATGCCATATCTTATCCCCATGACTTATTTTATAACTGGAAGTTTGTATCTTTTGAGCCCCTTCATTCTTTTTGTCCACCTCCCACCCACTATTTCTGGCAACTATCACTCTGTTCTTTGGACGAGCTCGAGTTTTTGTTTTAAGGTTCCATATATAAGAGAGAATACTGTATTTGTCTTTCTCTGCCTGACTTGTTTAGCATAATATCATGTCGTTGCTAATGGAAAGGTCACATTCTTTTTTATGGCTGAATAATATTCCATTGTAGACACACCACATTTTCTTTATTAATTCATGTGTGGTCACTTAGGTTGTTTCCATATCTTAGCTATTGCACATAATGCTGCAATGAACATAGGGGTGCATAAAAGCTAGTGTTGTTATTTTCTTCAGGTAAATTACTCAAAGTGGAATTGCTGGATCATATGGTAGTTCCAGTTTTAATTTTTTGAGGAACTCCCATACTGTTTTCTGTAATGGTTGCACTAATTTACATTCCCACCAACAGAACACAACGGTTCTCTTTTCTCCACTTTCTCGCCAATATTATTGTTATCTTTTTGATAATGGGCATTCTAACAGGTGTGAGGTGATAATATCTTATTGTGGTTTTGATTTGCATTTCCCTGATGATGAGTGATGTAGAGCATTTTTTTATGACCTGTAGTCCATCTGTATATCTTTTGGGAAAATGTCTTCAGATCTTCTGCCTATTTTTTAATAAGATGGTTTTTTTTGTTTTTGTTTTGTTTTGTTTTGCTCGAGTTATGTGGTTCTTCATTTTGGATATTAACCCTTATTAGATATATGATTTGCAGATATTTTCTCCCATTTAGTAACTTGCCTTTTCATTTTGTTGATTTCCTTTGCTGTGCACAACTTTTTAGTTTGATATAGTCTCACTTGTTTATTTTTGCTTTTGTTGCTTTTGCTTTTGGAGTCAGAACCAAAAAGTCATCCCCAAAACCGACATCAAGGAGCTTTACCTCCTATGGTTTGCTTCTAAGAGTTTTATGGTTTCAGGTCCTACCGTTCAAGTCTAATCCATTTTAGTTTATTTTTGTGTATGGTATAGATAGTGATGTTCAGTACTCTGATCTGTCATCTAAATTGTGTATTTTTTTTTTCTTTAAGTATGGTAAATTACCGAAATAAGTAGTTGATAGGGAAACTTAAAAGAACATTTTAGAGTCAACTGGAATGTCTTTGATCAGTATAATTTCTTATGGACAGAAGTGAAGGGAAGAAACGAACAAGTTAGGAAGGAGAACTTAGTCCTCAAGAGGATATAGTCAGAAAAGGAAAGTGGACAGTTAGACTCTCTGAAAGGTGTGTTCTGTTTCTCTTGTCATATTGATTGTGAACATTCGTTCTTTAGTAAAGTATTGCTAGTAAGAGCAAACATTTACTAAGTGCTAGGCAGGAATCTAAGCACTGTGCATTTAATACTTAGAGCTACCTGTGAGATAAATCCTGTTATCCCTATTAATCTGACGAAGAAACAGGCACAGTTTGGTAACTTTCACAAAATCACAAAGCTACTATATTTCATCTAAATGCTTTCAGTTATAATTTTAAGATACTATTGTTTATAAGAGGAGGCGCTAAATTATGAACAAAAGTGTGTATCTTAGAATACATGAAATGTGGTATAAAGGCACAGAACCTGAGTTCAAACTGTGCTACACTACCTCTTGTAGTAGTAATAATGTTCAAGCTTTTTGTGTTTTACTCTCTTAGCAGTGGAAGACAGGAAGCTGTTTATTGGTATGATTTCAAAGAAGTGCACTGAAAATGACATCCGAGTCATGTTCTCTTCATTTGGACAGATTGAAGAATGCCGGATATTGCGGGGGCCTGATGGACTGAGCCGAGGTGGGTACATTTTTAGCCTTCAAACATACTCTTCTGAAATTTAGACCAGTGGAAACCAGTGACCGTAGCAAACATGGCTATGTCATGGTGTAGAGTTTGGGCTTGGTATTATATAGCTAGGTACCCTTAACAACTCTTCCCACCAACTGATCCCTTTTGTATTCTCTCAGCCTCCTTAAAAAGTCTATATTCTGCACTTCTGTATCATATATTAAAATTCTCTTTCTTTTTTTTTTTTGTTTACACCTACAGCACCTGGTCTTCCTAGGTGGTCTCCCATCCAAGTACTAACCAGGCCCAACCCTGCTTAGCTTCTGAGATCAGAGGGGACTGGGCGTGTTCAGGTGTTCAGGGTGGCATGGCCGTAGACCTAAAAGTCTCTCTTTTGGGCTTGGAGATGTTGACCCCCACCCCCCCACCCCACCCCCCCACACACACCCCTTTTGGAGAAGTCCTTGATGCCAAATGGAAACACTTCCTTCTCAAGAGGAACTAGAGGCCATGAATCCTCCTTTCATCAATCATTTTGTTTTCTGTCTGGTTTTTCATTATAGCACTTATCACCCTAATGTAACATATCTGTCTTTTCCACTAGTTCATAAACCTTCAAAGGCAGGAACTTTGTCTTTATTGCTAGCATGGTACTTGGCACATGATAGGTGCTCAGGAACTGTCTCTAAATAAATAAGCAAATGAATGAATGAGTTTTTGACCCTTCTCTTACCAGGTTGTGCATTTGTGACTTTTACAACAAGAGCCATGGCACAGACGGCCATCAAGGCAATGCACCAAGCACAGACTATGGAGGTAGGGAGCAGATGAATGAGAAGGGGAAGTTCCTTAGTCCGAGAGTGCTAGGACATTTGACCTTTATAGCCCAGAAGCATGTACAGCATCTGGTTGTCCTAAAAGAAGTCCAGACATCTTAAATTAACATTGAAATTAACATATCGGAATTAGTTGCCGTTTTAAATCGTCTTTTGTCACTTAATATGTATCAGGAAGAGAATCATTTAACAGTGAATGAACTATGAATGCAGCCTAGAAAGGAGGTTTTTTTCCTTCACCCAGAAGAAGGAATTTGACTCTTTGGTTTTGGTGTGTTCATAGGGTTGTTCATCCCCCATGGTGGTAAAATTTGCTGATACGCAGAAGGACAAAGAACAGAAGAGAATGGCCCAGCAGCTCCAGCAGCAGATGCAGCAGATCAGCGCAGCATCTGTGTGGGGAAACCTTGCTGGTCTAAATACTCTTGGACCCCAGTATTTAGCAGTGAGTCTTTGTGGTTTGCTTTCTGCAGATTGTGCAAGCTCCCAGCTGTTTCTTCTGCTGTCCCCAGCTAACAGACACAATGACATTTACAACTTTTAGCACATTGAAATTTCATGTAAAAATTCAGGCAGTGCAATATTCTTATGTCATGTTACTCTCTCTATCTCTCTGGTCACACATCTTTGGTTATATCTTCAGGCTTCTGCTATAATGAAAGTGAAATCCTAATTTCCTGATAAAAAGGTTTAGAAATATGTGTTCCTACTCCCAAGGAAAAAAATTCCTGAGGGAATCTTAACTACCAAATACCTTTCTCCTTATCTCTTTTAACCAGATGTAGAGGGCATCGTTAAAAACCTTTTTTAGTCTCCTTAAAGAGTATGATAAATGTTATTTTTGCTGAGCTATCAAGCACGGACATTAAATCAGTATTACAGGTGTTTGAGTTCATTATATCGTAAATAGATTTCTTTTAGTTTGGTCTCTCTCTCTGAGTTTGAGAGAGAAGTCCAGACATCTTAAATTAACATTGAAATTAACATATCAGTCCCAAAGAGGGGAGGGGCAGGTTCCAGTGCGTTATTTAGATTTACCAAGTCTACAAGATGTCATAGAGGATTATCACCGCTTAAATGTTTAAAAGAATTGCAGAAAGGACAGCAATTAAAACTCATTTGCGAATCAGAACAGGTCATCCGTGAAGCTACCAGTGAAGGAAAATAAATGGTGAAACCACTAGATTTATGTAGATAGTCCAAAAATACACACAGGAGTAATTATAATTATTCAGTCTTATCCTTCCAAAGATTATTCTATATAGAAACAGAAGAAGGACAGTGATTTCTGTCCCCTAGTACTGAGTTTTGACTAATTTGACACTCCCTGGTCTCCATAGTTGTAAAATGTTAGAAGAAATCCCAGTTTCTCCTAGCTAGTGTTTCTCTGAAGTCAAAAAGTGTAGATGGTTGTTTTATTTCAGCAAATTAAATTGTTTCTTAGTGTTAGAGCATTGCTTAAAAGTTCAGAAAATTCAAAGAGATTTTAGTCTTTTGCCAAATAACGCTTTGAAAATGATTTTCATGATATGCATTTACTTTAGAGAGTTTTACAGCCTCTTTTCAGGGAGCATTCGCCTTTTATTGTCATTGCCACATTTGGCAAGCACATGGCATATGGTGGTGAGAGCTATGGTCTCTTTAGGTTAGATGTGATCCCCTCCCTAAGAGTTGTTCTCATTTAGAGAGGAAATGAAGATGCTAAGTATAGTGTGCACAGTTCACCAGTTCAGTCCATCAGGACTGAACTTAGCTCCCAAGATATTTAGGAAGAAAAAAAGTGAAGCCATGTGGGTGCCAATGGTCTGTGTGATAGCACATCATCATTACTTAGGTTCTTTCTGGAACATGTGGATTGAACCTGATCTCTGTTGGACTAGAGCAGTGGTTCTTAATATTTGTGGACCCTTTTGAGAACCTGGTAAAAATTGTGTGTGCGCACATTTTTTTCATTCTATTTCTGGAGATTTGTGGACCTCCTAAAACCTGTGGACTAACGAGATTTGTGATCATGGAGAAACTAGGTCAGATGTTTGGGGAATGGACAACAGGTTAAATAAAGGATCTAGAAACAAGAATACTAGTTGTCCATAAGGAACAGTGATTGCATTTGAATTGAGCAAAGGTTTTCAGCAGGTTGTTTAGGCGGTGGTTGTGGTTTACTAAGACACAGAATAAGGTAAAGGAGATCCATCCAAAAGCTCATGGACAACAGCTCTTCTTGTTTCAAATATGTTACGGGCCAACTATTGAAAGAGAATGTACACTGAACTGATTTGGACTGATCCATCAGTCATTTGGTTATCGCAACAGTGAAGACCAATTTAGAGAAGAGAACATAAATCGGGCTCAGTGGATGTGTAGCATGGGAGAGATTGATCTAGTCATGGGTCTGTTGTGGCTGGTAAAGGATGACTCCAAGAAATACCCTGAAATGGTCAGATTTTATGTTTAAAGTAGCTGTGTGAAGTAGAAATTGGGTATCCAGATGGAAGCAATCTGCAAAATAAGTTGTTTGGACCTAACTAAGGAGAACTTGAAAGAGAGGAAATAGAAATGGCAGTGATCCATATGCAGACACTCATCACAGTCGACTACATAGCTGCTTGAGTAGAGTTTAGTTCCTTGCTCTACTTCTGACCTCTCCTGAGCTGCATTCCGTTGCCCAGGGACTTGAGCTTGGCTCAGTACTCAGTGAACATAACTTTGTCTTCTGGGCCAGGCCTTTTACTGTGTCATATTGTCCTGTCGTAAGCCTTATGTTTCTATTGCATTGGCTTGGGTTCTTGTCTTCAACGTTCTTCTCTCTGGGGGCCTCTGCACTCTCGCTTTGCTGTGCTGTAGAGTTATCCCAGATGCAGAACCAGCCCTCACTCTCACTCTTGTTCTGTTTTTTGGTGTAATGTCTAGCTTTATTTGCAGCTCCTTCAGCAGACTGCCTCCTCTGGGAACCTCAACACCCTGAGCAGCCTCCACCCAATGGGAGGTAAGTGTGTTTCACTGCTGTGGAGGAGCAGCAGCAACCAGGCCAGCAGACCCAGCTAACAACAGTCTGAGAGTTTTGCACTGTTTGTGGAGGAAAAAAAAGATTTTTTTTCACTCATGTAAAGCTGACATAAGATGAACATCCCAGGACTCAACTGCCTTGTCTCTGGAAGGTGGCTCTATTAGTCATTGATGCCAGATTGCTCCCAGGTTGTTTACTGCTCCCACCCCTTTAAGTCTCTGTCTGTTGTACAAAAGATGGAAAAGAGCTCAATGCACCTGCAGACTATCTGAGGCTCTTGCAATCAGGAGAAAATCGCAAGAACTCTTTCTTTCTGTACTAAAGTGACTTTTCCAGTGACTCTGAAGAAAAGTCTAAGATGGGTTCCATGCATATGGTTTACCCTGAAATTGCCAGAACCCAGGCAGTTAGTTTACCTCTGTGTCGTATCCATGTTATTTCTTGAGTGAATTACCTTTTGTTGCTTTGAACATGCATGCGGAACTTAATTGACAAACACTTGACTTTACTTGTCTGGAGCTCCACAGACAAACCTGAGGCAGGGGCCATCAGAACAGTTAGTGGGGCTAGGGAGTGGGGCAGCTCCAGAGCTGCCTGCCCCTTTGGCAGTGGGATTAGGCTAGGCATATGCATTTGAGAAAGAGGTGGTCTTAGGTGAACAGCGTTTTGCTGTTTGAAAATTTTGATAGTGGTTCAGTTTGTCCCAGGGACTTAGAAAGTGGTAGATTGTAAATCTGTGTTGTAGTTTTTTATTCCCATTAACTACCTGCCCCCGCCCCCAGCGCCTCTGCCTTTCCATCATCTAGTAAATGGTTTGCAACACAGTGTCAGCACAGTTAAGATTTCTTGCTCTCCTTTTAACTGTTGTCTAGGTTCTACTTGGAACTCTTTCCCTCAGTGTATTTTTTTTTGTCTCCTTCTGATGACTAATCTCCAATTCAGGTGGTGGTTTTTCTTCTTTCTTGTATTGTTCTCACTTGTATTCTCCCCTATCATTCCTCCCTTGGCCTTCTGGATCTCTGCTACATTTTCTGCTTATTCACCTCCATTTCAAAGAACACATCCCTTGTAAAGTCTGAGTGAGGGGCTCAGACACAGCCCTGTTCTGTGCCATGAGTTTTGGCATTGTTATTCTCTTGGACACTTGGCCCCAAGGTAGGCCACAGACCTACCCTCTTTTCCGGTTTCCTGATTGCCCATCCCTTTCTTAATGCTGGGGGTGGCATGCTGTTGGATTAGATACCTCTTCTTGAGGAAATGATGTCAAGTTTCTTATTGAGCTGAGGGATATCTTAATCTTTTTGGAGCCCTGTAGGATTGCTTATAAGGCTTATCTAGAACAGTTCCTCTTTGGAACCAGCCTTCTGCCAGTGTGTGCTTTCATTACTGGAGCAGATATGAGGCACCCTTATCTGCTGGCTGATTTCTTGTTTTGGATGTTGCAGGGTTAAATGCAATGCAGTTACAGAATTTGGCTGCACTAGCTGCTGCAGCTAGCGCTGCTCAGAACACACCAAGTGGTACCAATGCTCTCACTACATCCAGCAGTCCCCTCAGCGTACTCACCAGTTCAGGTAAGCATGTAATCAGGGCCAGTGTGTCCTGTGTGCCTTGGACAGAATCCCAAGAAAGGGGTATGTCATTCTGGAGAGGCGTTGACACCCATTTCCAAAGGAGTGGGATTATGAACAAATTTTCAAATGCCATCTTCAGACTTAAGAGAAATCTCATACTTTTTAATTTCTTGTAACCATCATTTGACTCTATGTCCAACAAGGATAGTTATCAAAATTAGTAACTGAAAACCTCTTTAAAAAGAGAATACTTAAGTTGTGTCACTCTTAGGCTTTGGTTCCTGTTGACATGAGAAGGCAGGTGTTGGATTGCGTTTAACTCATGGATTTCTGACAGCAGGGTCTTCACCGAGCTCCAGCAGCAGCAGCTCTGTCAACCCCATTGCCTCCCTTGGAGCCTTGCAGACATTAGCTGGAGCAACAGCAGGCCTCAATGTCAGCTCTTTGGCAGGTAAGAGGCAGCCCTTGGATGTCATCAAGCCATTCTTTTTGCAGGTAGCACATGTTAAACAACCCTAGGAGCATCATTAGAATGATTGGGTGGCCCACTGAACATCATTAGAATGATTGGGTGGCCCACTGAACTTAGAAATAATAATGGGATTTCAGTTCAGGCTTGAGTTTCATCCCACCTCTGTCCCTTAACTAGCTGTAACTTTTGACCACCTATCTAAGGTTATTTTCTTTCAAGTGGGAGTAGAATACATTGAGAGTTATTAGGAAGTTAAACGAGAACATAGGTAAAGTTCTAAGCACATTGCTCAGCACAGTGTCTGGCATGTAGAATGTACTCAGTAATGTTAGGCGCTGTTTTTACAATACGGTTTACCTACATCTTGTCATAGACATGCGCCCTTTTAGTCTCCAATCCTAGGACTCTTATTTTACCAGATTCCAGCTCTGTGTAAGAAAGTAGCAGAAAAGCCAAAGAGAAAATGGGGCAAGTCGTATATGTGTGGTATCACTTCTTGCACAGGTTGGAGGAAGGTAATAGGGAAGAGACACACCTGGGTGTGGCATTTTTTAAATGTCCCCATTAGCAGTAAGGCCTGGTGAGTGTTGTGAAATCTGACCACTCAGATGAGTATTTCTCCTCATGGTGAAGATAAGAGGGAGATAAAAGGGAAGACTTTGGAGTTTGTCTTTGGCATCAGTTGAGTCTCTCTAGTCTGTTAATTGGATTCTCTCCACGCCCTGCCCCCCTCCACCCCCGCAACCAAGGGATGGCTGCTTTAAATGGTGGCCTGGGCAGCAGTGGCCTTTCCAATGGCACTGGGAGCACCATGGAGGCCCTCACACAGGCGTACTCGGGGATCCAACAGTATGCTGCCGCGGCGCTCCCCACTCTGTACAACCAGAATCTGTTGACACAGCAGAGTATTGGTGCTGCTGGGAGCCAGAAGGAAGGTAAGTGCAAAGGGAGGCTGGAGTCGGGAATGGGAGCGCTCTCTCTATCTGCCCCAGAACTTAAAGGCAGGGCACAGGCCAAGAGAAGCATTGAGTGGTCAGACCACCACTTCTTTGACAGTGTCAGGAGTAGACTGGGAAATTCTGTAAAGTGTGGTCTACATTTGAGTGTTTTCTGGATATGGCTCAGATCAGAATCTCTGTATGCCCTCCTGGGATGGGGCTGCAATTCTTAGACTAAGAAACATACCAAGCTGACTGTGTCCAACACCAATTTGACAATTTGTTTTTATTAGGAAGTCTTCTCTGTGTATTATAAATCTGTCAGGATGTCGTCTATGTAGGTATCTCTTTTAGCTGTATCATTTGGCATTTTCCTCATTTTCTGATCTGTGCTTTTCCTAATTGAGGACAAATTGAAGGCTGATGGGATAAAAAGAGTTATGGCCCACGGGTCAATGCCTTAGGAAATATTTGTTTTGATATAAATGATATTAAATTCAGGAGAGAGTTTCTAGGCAGAAAGAGGCCTGAAGGTGGTTTATATGACTAGAAAGTCCAGCTGACACCTCTGTGCTCATATTTGACTGGGTTTTTCTAACCAGGAGCTGGCAAGGTATAAGCCATAGTGAAGGAAAGACAAGTATCCTCTCTTACCATAGCAGCAAGACGTCCTGATCTCTAGTGCATCCTTATCTGCCCTGAATCATATGCTTATGTGCGCTAGGATGTGGTAGTGGGGGAACTGATGGAACTGTGGAGACAGTAAGTAAAAGCATGAAGTGTTCCAAATGTGCTCTGAAGAATGATGAACAGGAAAGAGGAAAGGAGTTGCATTTTATATAGAAGGTCTCTCTAAGTCGCCTTTTAATCAGAGACCTGAAAGAAGTATTGATGCAGAGGAAAAAGAGTAATGGGGCCCAGGAACAGCAAAGGCCCTGAGGCAGCAATATTCCTTAATGTGTTTGACAATATCCGGGAGGCCAAGATGGCTGGAGAATGGCTGGACTGTGATTTTAATGAAACTCCTTTTTGATTATCAGAAAATCGGTGACTTGAGTGGTTGGAAGAGGAAAGCATATTCTATTTTTTAGTTCAGTGTTAATGATAGGCACACTTTTTTTTAAAACCCTTTTACCATTTAAAAAAAGTGCAGCTTGCTGCCAGCGTTCATTTCACATCACGCATAGGAATTCTATGTTTTCTAGAATTTGACATTTTCAGTTATCAAACTACTAAAAACAATGCTATAAACGGAGTGATGTCACTTGTTTCCAAAGATTACTGATATACTACAGCAATGTGAAAATAATAAAAGTGTGATATTTCACGGCAACCTTTGGGGGTAGGGTTAGGACTGTAATCTGCGAGTTATCTTGGGGTAGACGCTGCAGCCCCAAGCACCACTGGCAAGTATTCTTGGAGCAAATGGGGAACGGTTTAAATGTAGTTTCTCTTTACTGAGGCGCAATTTGCGCATGGTAAAATTCACCTTTTTTGGACTGTAGCTCTTTGACCTTTGACGGACACATACAGTCACGTGATCACCATCACAGACGTAGAGCATTTCTATCACCCCCAGAAATTCCCTCATGTTCCTTCCCTCAACTGCCAATCTGTTTGTTGTCTCTGTAGTTTCTAGGCACAGTTTTGAAACCTGTTTTGTTTATAAACTCTACCTCCTTTTCTGTGTTCCTTTATAAGCCTCTCGTCTCTGGTTTTATTGCTCCACATGCAGGTCTGCCTACTTCATTGTTTCAGCATACCTTCCTCCCACAAGGTCAAATCTGACATCCCTCAGTGAGATGGAGCATGGCTAAACATGAAGGAAGGAGTCTGTTTCAGTGATCACCCTTCAGTTCCGTGCCTTGTATTTAGAGAATCTGTTTAGTTCTCCACGTGAACCTCTCTGTATTGGGGTGCCGACAGTTTTAACACGGGGACATAGACAGTTGGTGCAGGGGTATGAACATGCTTGACTCTGACATCTCTTTCAATCGATGGATGTCTTAAAGGTCCAGAGGGAGCCAACCTGTTCATCTACCACCTGCCCCAGGAGTTTGGAGATCAGGACCTGCTGCAGATGTTTATGCCCTTTGGGAATGTCGTGTCTGCCAAGGTTTTTATAGACAAGCAGACAAACCTGAGCAAGTGTTTTGGTATGTTGGCTTCTCTTCCAGTATGTGGGGGGCAGGGGTGGTGAGTATTACCAGTGAGAAAGAAAGAAAAGGGGCTGATAGCAGGAAGTGGGGATGGAGTTTGGGTTATTGTTTAACTCAGTCTTGAGCAGAGTACATGACTTCTTTTTGAGCCTCAGTTTTTTTTCTTTTCATTTCTGTAGTGAGCATGATTTCTGCTCACACTGTCACTCCAGGGGTTAAAGTAATGTGTAGAAAATGGCTTGGCCAAAACACTTAAAAGTACCAAGTCAATATCAGGTGGTACCGTTAGTAACCTAATTTATTTCATGTGATGTAACTTCCAGAATTCTTGTCCATCCTGAGGAAAATTGGGATTTGAGACTAAGCTCGTAAGGTATCTCTTGCATAAGGAGGACTGAGAATCTCCTTGCCTCGTTATGTCCCTCACCTAGGTTTCTGCTTGGACACACAGGTTTTGTAAGTTACGACAATCCTGTTTCGGCTCAAGCTGCCATCCAGTCCATGAACGGCTTTCAGATTGGCATGAAACGACTTAAAGTGCAGCTCAAACGTTCGAAGAATGACAGCAAGCCCTACTGAGCGTGCTCCCCTCTGAGACTGGAGTGAGAGGGTCTTCTGGTAAGTTGGGGAGGAGCACCCTTAATGATTCGAAGCCCTGAGGCTGTGTGTTGACAGCCCTGGACCCTGATCCCTGCCACTCTCGCAGGCACAGCTTGCCCTGAAGACTCAGCTACTGCCTTCTGTGGGAGTTTCGCTTCGTACAGAGGACAAGTTTGTGCTTTGGTTTCCAGTGTTTTACTTTGGAGTTTAGGTGCCATATCCTGAGTTTTTTTTCTTTATTTAAAGTTTGCTGTGTTTGTAACCAGTGTGTGTTGAGAAGGACCAACATCAAATCGCCCTGGGGGAGGAGGGGGAATGGAGAAACATTAAAAAAGATCAGAACTTGCCCCAGACTATCCCAAGAGAGAGGACTGAGTGAAACCAAAAACTGACCCCCAGAATCTCCCTGAGTGCGAGAGTGGTGGAGGAAACGAGAAGTAACATCAAGAGCGGTAGAGGGTAGAGCAGGTGGGGTTGGCAGGTGGGGAGAGTGAGGGACTCGACACCCAACAGCCCTGGGAGCTGCAGGCTGAAACTCTTTCATAGCTGCCTTCTGAGTTTTTGCCACCAATTTTTCAGATTCTTGTCTAGGATTTCTGCCCCTCTTTCCTGAGAAGGGGCCAACAATTCTCTAGAAATAAAACACTTGATAAATTAGCCTGACATATGCAGAAAGCAGGGAGACATCACTCTTATCAACTTTGTCGGCCAACCATTAGTATTGGGTTGGCCCTGCCTGGCCGGTGGCTGTTAGGAAGAAGCAGCCAATCAAAGAAGTCATCTTCAGTTTATTTTAACACCAAATCATTAGACCATGGCCCATGTCTAAGACGTCCTTCTAAAGAGGCTTCTAGGGAAACACTCTGGTTTTTCTTCCTTGTAGTTGACCATAGCAAGGAACGCCACTTCCATCCCAAGCCACAGTTTTCTCATGAGAGCAGAACCAAGAAGGGCTTATAGTACCTAGCTGAAGGGGCACCTCTCCGGGGCAGAGTGATCAAAAGCCATCGAGTTGGGGGAGGAGGAGCCTGCTTCTTGGTGTACCTACATCAGAAGGTCCCTTCAGGCCAGAGTGCTTCATTTGCCAGTGGCCAGCACTTGAAAGGATTTAAGAAATCCATGCTAGCCTCCTTGGTCGAGGTGTCCCAGACATAGTATTCTCACCAAGGCAGGCCCCTCTTCTATACCACTCTAGCCCCATCTTCTGCTCTTGGGGACAGAAGAGACACAGGATGTTTACAGCTTCCGTATGGATTTAGTGTTCATTTACCTCAGTATTACCGTGTTCATATTTGTCCTCGCGCTTACAGTTAGCTCCCTGCTGCTTCCCACAGGTCTCACTCCAGTTTTTGCCTGTGACCCACCCAGCCTCTGGGCTCTGCCTCTGCTCCAAGAAATGCTGTAGCGGGGTGGAGAGCCAGGAAGGACATGCTGTTGGGAATGTGCACCTGGGCACAGGTAGCCCTGTTAGGTATGACTCTAAGCCAAGGCCAGGACTAGGTCCCTGGGATTTTAAATTTCACAAACATCAGTCCTGACCCCTAGCAGAAGAGATGAGATGACGGGGGTTGGTTTGCTAGTAAGTCGGATGGGGGCTCTCTCGTCATGCTATCCATTTGGGTCACAGACAAAGATTGACCCATCTTGCTGTTATACAGGTAGTTGGTGGTGGTGGATTATCCCATTGAAGCTGGGACAGCTGTTCCCTTCTCGTAGTGATAACTTGGGTCTGTTGTCCTCTAAGAAACATGAAACATACTTCTTAAGCTGAACCACGTAAACTTGAATTCTGCGCACTGGGTGAAATGTGTCCTGTGTTTCAAGGATAAAACTGTTCCAAAGGCTTCCAGGGTCATGATGGGATTTTTTAAATAAATGCAAAAAAATAAAAATAAAAATAAAGAAAAAAGAAAACAAAAAAAGAAAAAAATGCTAGGTTGGGGAGGCGCTGTTCTGAATCCCAACCAGCTGGAACCAAGAATGTCGTTTCTATTTTTATAGAAGTTTTATACAGCTCCGGGGTGGAGAATATTTATTACCTAAATTATATCTCTGGAAAAGGCCAGGATTTTGTAGAATCCAGAATGTGATTGTTATACACACAGGGTGCTGTGTATGATTGAAACTACTGACTTTCTGTGGCCTGTTTGCAGCCCAGCTAATCTGCCAGAGGGGGAAGGAGTTAACGCTGTGAATTGGCGGAGGAGAGAGCTGTGCTCTCCGGGGCGCTGCGGTGCTGTGATCGCTAACCTTCTGTTCCGTCTTCCTCCTTGGCCGTTGTGGGGTTTTTCAAAGCCCAGAACTCCATTCCCACTTTCTCCCCTTTCTCTCCCTCCTCCCCCCTTTCATCATTATTGTCCATGGATTTGTCCTGTGCTCTGGGACCTTAAGAACCCCCTTTCCAAATGACATGGAAGGCAGAGGTGCAACCAACCCGCCTTCGATACTAGACCCTGAGGTTTCGTACCTGTGTGTGGGTTCTCTTTTCTAAAAGGAGTATGTGCCCCAGCAGGGCCCCGGGCAGCCACAGCAGCCAGCTGGTGAGACCGGGCACTGCTGTCTGTCGTCTTCTCCCCTACCCAGTGAGTGAGCACGGCAGCACTGCCCTTGAGCACAGTTCTCTCCCCAGGCCAAAGATGGTTTTGTGAAGAAGCTGCGCCCCTACCAGTCTCATGGTGCGAAAGGGTTCAGCTCGGGGAGTGGAGACTCACAGTCAAGTCTTAAGCAATCCTTTACTGTTGTGTGGGGTTCACTTACACAAATGTGTTTTCTGCTATAGTTTTGTTTCTGACTTGGGTTTCATCATGAAATTGATTTGCCTTGAATGCAGCCAGACACTGTCTCCTGGGTCCCACATGAGTGGCCAGGGCCTGCATGGAAGCTAAGAGCTTGGATTTCTGGGAAGAAAGGGCCATTTCTATAGGATTGAGGAGAAATCCTGGCCCGCCCCCCTAAAGAATTCTCGTGTCCCTGCCAGCATCTTCTGCTTTCTCCCTGGGTGTTTACCGGGGAGTTGGGCGAGAGGCCGAGGCTCTGCTCCACCAGAGACCTTCTCAGACGAGTTCGGACACTTCGGGGGAAATCCAAGCCTTAGGTTCCCTTCTGTCTCTGGCAGTCGGATGTTTTCTTGGTGTCCTCCATGTCCTTTTTTGACTTTTCCCTGTGTCCATCGTTAGCATGTGCAAAAGTTCACTGTCATTGCCCAGCCCCTCCCCCGCCCGCCTCCTCATTTCAGGGCTGTACACAGTGAGTGTTCCTGTTCTCTCTCTCTTCGTTTGGATGTATTGCTCTGTGTAACTCAGTGGGTCTCCCTCTTTCTGGTTTGTTTTTTTTTCTAGATTCCTGCCGTTTGTTCATCGTTGTGCCTAAAGCATGTCGATGTGGCGTCAAGTACATCGTCCAAATCCCTGTCTCTTCAGCTTCTCTGATGCTTGAACTCTCACCTTTGACCTTGTGTTGACCTTTGATGCTGACGTGTATTTTTATTATGTTTGTTTCTTTCTTTGTTTTTTCTTTTTTCTTTCCTTATTTTTTTTCTTTTCTTTTTTCTTTTTTTTTTTTTTTTTTTTTTTTTTTTTTTTTTTTTTTTTTTTTTGTGCTGCCAAATTGGTTTTGCTAGAACGACTGCTGAAGGGGAAATATTTAAACTTGCATTTGAATATAAAAAAATCTATTTTTCTAGAACTTCATAAGATAACCACTTGATTTTGTGATTCCAATTCTTTGTAATTGTCTTCAGAGCAGCCCTACTAGCACATACCGTGTGGTGTTTGTATTTCTGTGAACACACAGCCAGTCCGTTTCTAGGCTTTGTTTCTGTGTGCTTAGTTTTAAAGACAACTTTGAAGTAAACAATGAAATAAAAGATGTCACTAAAACCTTTGAGGCTCCTGAGCACATTTTGCTGAAATAGTTTGTGGGGCTTGAGGAGACCGCATGTATTCTTATTTTTGTTTTTCTGAGTTCTCAACTGCAGAAAACACCTGAACCCCTTTCCTTTTTTGACAGCAGGCTGCAATTTGAGCCCCAGCCGGCCCTTTTTCTTTTTTCTTTTGTGGCTTCTCACTGCAGCGACCCTGCTGGGAGCCTTCAGACCCCCCTGGCCCCTTCCCCTGGGCCTGCTGTCCTCACCGCCATGCTTGTTCCTACAGTCTCCACAGCAAAATGTGATGCTTTGATTTTTTTGTTTTTGTTTTTGTATTGTTTTTGTGTTTTTGTTTTGAATTTTTTCCTTTCTTACTAAGATTATGCCCGGAAAAAGCAAGTTTTGCATGTTTCCTGCTGTTTCTTCACACCTTCGTATATATCACCTTCACCTCTCTGTTTTCTATAGTTTGTGCAAAAACTGACTGATTTAAAAGGGTTTCAAAGGAGCTGTTTTAAATTGTTGTGGGGTTGATTTTTTTCAAGATTGTATTGTTTAATTTTGGAGTGGCAACTTTCTCCTCTATTGCCCTAAGAGCGTTTGCCTGTGCACTTAGACTGTCACCTCATGTGGCCTCCAGGCCTCAGCGGGGCGTCCAGGAGGCTGGCTCCTCTGCTCAGAAACGGGTTGGGAGTGTGCCCAGGGAGGCATGAGGAGCAGAGATAGAATCCAGAAGGTGGCTGCGGGTGGTCAAGAGGCTTAGCGCGTTAGGGGTAGAGAGCATCCCTCAGCTGGGGAGGAGGAGGGAGCTCCAAACCACTCCGAGGAGGCCATCTGTGCACTAAGCGGCAGTACACCTGCCAGCGCTTTTCCTAGGTGACAAGCACAATACTACAGTCTTCACACTGTTTACAGCCCTGGCCACCAGCCACCCCACACTGGCTCTTCACCGCAGCTCTGCTCTTGCTTAGCTAGTGGGGTGGGGTAGGGGCGGGGGTTTGTTTTTTTAAATCAGGTGAAGAGCCAAATAGCTACTGTCCCTGGGTGCCAGGCAAGCCAGTTCCTTGGTTCCCTGAGGGGAACTTGCCCTCCTCTCTTGTGGTACCATCCAGCCTCAGGGTGTTGGGAACTTGAGTAAGAATGTGAATGGTAGAGGGCGAGGCCAGAGGAGTGAGAGGTCACAGGATGGAGCCTTGGAGGTAAGAGGTTGCAGAGGGAGGAGTTGGTGACAGAGCCCACTCAGACCTAAGCCGTGGTGGGTGGGAGAGCTGGGAAGTAGGACTGTCCAGGGAAGGGCAGAGAGGGGTAGCTGAGGGATGTGGGAGGGGGCGGGGAAGGTAGAAGCACTGTTAGCATCGTCCATTCTGGCTGATGAAGGAAGGGATCCCAGCAGGATTTCTGCTCTGGGACCCAGCGGGTTGCCTAGTGTTACGCTCGAGGCCTCTCTTACGAGAAGGAAAGGGTGGCCAGTTGGAGGCCCAGTATGGTAGGCTGCTTAATTTCCTGGAAGGGGCGATTGGATGGAAAGAGGCCAGGAACCCCGGCCTGAGCAAGACTGCCGGGCACCCCACAGTCTGACTGCACAGAGCCGCCTCTGTTGGCAGAAGGCGCTGAGGCTCCCCTTCCTGTGTATTCAGAATCCGTGTTTGCCAATATATTTTGCTTTCAATTCCAAGAGGAGCTCTGGGAAAACCTGTGGATAAAACCAAATGCCAAACGTTGGACGTTGTTTCCTTTTCCATTTCTCTCTCTGATTGTTTTAATTGTTCTGTGGTGGTTTTAATGGATTTGAGACCCTGGAGCGGCAGCTGCCTTTCTGATTTCCAGCTGCTTTTTGTGAATAATTTAAAAAGAAAAAAAAAAAAGAAACTTTACATTTTGGAGACAAACCTGTGTGAGTTTTTTATTGGTACAAACGTTGTATTTAACACTAGGGGTTTTGTACAGTTTTTTGCCTTTTCTACTAGAAAACAATGTAAAGTGATTTCACAATGTGAAGAGAAAAAAAATTGCCACTATGACCAAACGCACAGTCTGTTCTGCAGCAACAACGGGATTCAATCAACTCAAAGTCGTGATTCAGCCGTAGAAATGCTTTTCCTTTACTTTGTTTGAGCTTTTCCTTTCTTTCCTGTTTTGATTTGCAAAAGAAAATGTCTTTTTTGTGTGAACTTGTGTTGTACTATGTAGAAAATTATGGATTTTACTTTAATGGTTTAAAAAAAAAAGGCAAGAAGAGCCGTTGTCGCTTTTCTGACCTGATCACAGAGTTTGTGTAGTGGATTAAAAAAGAAAAAAAAAATGTTAAAAGTTTGGAGCAAGGGAGTATGTGTTTAAAAGGAATCTCCTTCCTTTTTTTGTGTGTTTTTCTTTTTGTCCCGATGGGGAACCTAAATCTGTTTTAATTGCACAGACACACGGACAAAAAGTCATTTTGTATCTGCCAAGTGTGGTACCTTCCTTTGTTTATTTGCTATTAAACTGTTTGAGAAGAATTAATGTTGTCTTCAGAGTTATTGATTGTTAGTGAGCGGCGGGTCCCTGAGACTGGTGGGATTGGTGGCATCCTGGAGAAGGGTGGGTGCCCTGGTATGGTGGCATCTCGATGTACCTGTTCGCATGCAGCTGAACCCACCAAAGGCTCCCAAAAGAGGAAAATTTCTCCCAGAAAACTGCCTTCTCCAGCATCCTCTATCCTTTTGCAGCATATTCCTGCTGATATGGCAGCACCTTAAAACTTTTTTGGCCGCCTTATTTTTGTGCTTCCATTCTCAGCAGTGGCTGCTGCTCTGCGAATTGGCCCAAACCTGTGAGTGCAAGTCCTTTCCATGGGCTGCGGAGTCCTGTGCCCAGGGAGGCGGCCGACCAGCACAGGACCTGGGACGCTTCCTCTCCAGGCCTTTAGTGTTCTAGCCCAAAGTGGTCCAGCTCCTTTCCCCCTTATTCTCACCTCAGAACAGTGTCACAGAAGGCCGTTTCAGAGGTTCCTTGGGTTTACTCTCCAGTAATTCTAGATCACTCTTCAAGTGGGGCCCTATACCTGCGTGGCCTCGATCCTCTGTGAATGCCAGGCTCAGCCACTGGGCAGGGAGTCTCAGGCCCTCTGGCCAAATGTATAAGCTTGTGTGCTCCTTACCTGCTCCTTTGCTGCCACTGCCACCGTCGCTCCTCCAGGAGGCCAGCCCTTGGAAAGCTGGTGCCTGTCTGGAGGCACGCAGCCAGCACAAGGCCTGTGGGCAGCCAGTCAGCCTTCTCAGAGTCCCCTCTGTGGGCTGTGTCTGGAGGAGCATTTCCTAGTGGCGGTTGCCCTGAGGACTGGCCATCAAATGTTCCATCAGGTAAGGGTTCCGAACACAGATAAACTTGGGGATGTTGCCGCCTCATTTGTATTCATTCAAAGTATTCAACTAAAAACCAAAACTTTGTATTAACATGAAGAAATTATCTGAGCTAATGTTTGTTGAGCACAGTCCAGGTGCTGTGAGAAACGCTTGATATACATTACATATTCCAGTCTTTATAGCGTCCTTGTTCCCATCCCCATTTGCAGATGAGCAAACCAAGGTTAAAAGAAATTGGGTTGCCTACTAGAAAGTGGCACGCACCGATAACCAAACCAAATCTGCCTGACTCCCGAGCCCTCTCAACCACGGCTGAGGAGAAGTACCTCAATAAAAGCAAATAAATGTGCTTTAGTTAACCTGTGCGGTCTCACCGCACATGGTTGCACAATGTCCCCTATGCTCTAGTGAAAGGAACATGGGGGACCCTACAAGCGTGGCTCCCTCGGGTGGTGAGTCATTATGGCTTTGCCCTCCTCAGAGCAGCTGTCTTGGTGTCTAGGGGGGTTCATTGGTGACTCAGTGCTTCCCAATAGCGTGCTCCTGTGGGGCACGTCCTGTGAGGACAGCTTCCCAGACAGCACGCCTGCCACGTGAGTCTTCCCGAGACCTGCTACCACCAGAACTATTGACCTGTTTAATTTTTTTCATTCTTTTAACACACACACCATAAAAATTTCCACTTTAACCATTTTTCAGTGATATTCAGTACATTCACCATGTTGTACAACCGTCACCTAATGTTTTAAAGCAATTTGAAATACACCTTTTCAACTTCGCCTTGTTCTCTTAGTATGTGTGAAATCCCAATTTCAGCATCCTAATTATATGTTTTAAAATACGCATCAAGCTACATAACCATTCTCTGTGTGTGTGTGTGCGCGCGTGTGTGTCCATTACACGCCATTGCAGGTCTGCATTTCACACTTAGGGAGTTCGGGTGAGGATGGAGAGTCGGGCTTTTTCTGTGGACTCCCTTCCCAGACTTGTTTATAATTAGGGGGTGATTGAACCTGAAGTTCTCTCCTGTCTTGATTTTCTCTTTTAATTGAAGTATAATTGAGTGCCAGTATGTTAGTTTCAGGTGTACAACAGTGATTTGATGCTTAGATACATTACGAAGTGATCGCGGTGAGTATGGTTACCTTTTTACACCATACAAAAGTTATTACAGTGTTATTGACTATACTCTGTGTTCATTACACCTCCACGTTAGCACAGGTTTTTCTGACTCAAGATCAAGGTGATCTAGATCTTCTCTAAGTCTTTGCCTTAGAACTCCTGTGTTCCTGAGACAACTCGATGTAAAAATAAATGTTAAGTACAACTTGAACATCTTCCAATTTAACATCAAACTTAAAGGCTGTTGTTTCTTTAAATTTTACACAAGGGAATATGCCAAAAGTACTGTTTTCAAGCTTTTAAAACTTAGACTCGTGTATCTTTATAATCATATTGGCTGTGTCTTAATTAAACTATTCCTTTGAAAAACACGTTCAGTCACCTTTTACTTGAGTAGATTCCTCTACCTAATTTCTGCCCACTCCTGGCACGCTGCAGAGACGGCCTCGGCACTGCCTTTCTCGGTCAGCACACAGCTTCCTCAACGCTCCCGGTTGTGTACATGCTGTGCCCGCCCAAGCGTCTCAGTCCCTGGTGAAGAACAGCCGTTGGGAAGGAAATGAGGACCAGGTTTGTCCCTTCACCTTGAGAATGTCAAAGTAATGTCTGATAATGTAGCCCTGCCCGAAGGGAAGGCTTCTTGCATTTTCTTCTTTTTTTTTTTTAAGCATTTTCTTCTCTCAGAAGTCCTTTCCAGCCCCCACCAGTTGGTGTTTAATTCCTCTTGCATACGTTGACTTTCTCTTTACTGGTAAAGGCTCCAGCTATAGGGAGGGCCCTTGTTTTTTAAATCAAAGTCAAAGTCTTGGGATGGGAAATTGAACACATTTCAACTGGAGAGGCCCATCCTGACACTCTTCAGTCAAGACTTGGACCCTGCCTCTATCCCCACCCCTCTGTGGGGGTCCCACTGACCTGAGGCCTGAGGTTTTGGTGTTTTTAAACCACTCGAGGGAGATAATTCACACTATAAATTCACCCATTTAAAGCATGCAAGTCATTGGTTTTTAGCTTTGTGCAACCATCACCACAGTCTAATTTTAGAACATTTTCATCTTCCCCCCCACCCCACCCCACCCAAAGAAATCCTGTTCTCATTGGCAGTCCTCACTTCCCCCTTCACCACCATCCCAGCCCTGGCAGCCACTAATCTTTCTGCTCTATTACAGATTTGCTTATTCTGGACATGTCATGTAAATGTAGTCATACAGTATGTGCCGCTGTGTGTCTGGCTTTCTTAACCTACCTCCTGAGGCATGCTTTCCTTTCCTCCCGCTCCTTGAAAACAACTCAGCACTAACCTTGCACCACCTGCTCCTGCCATTCCTAGCCCTCCTGAGCTTGTCTTCTCGCAATCCAGCCATGTTTCTGCAGCCACCCTGTCCCTTCCACTTCTTCCAGCCCCTGTGGACCTGCTGCATCGTCTCCCTCACCCTGGGTCTGGCAGTCTCCTAGACCTGCCTGCATTGTCCGGTATGATTACTCACTAGCCACTGTAGCTATTGAATGAAATTTCATTACTCAATTTCACAGTGAAGCCACATGTGACTAGTGGCTACTGTATTGGACAGGACATTCTCATCATCACAGATACAATGGTCAGGACTGTTCTAGACAGTTAACTGCTTTTAGGAATACAAAATAACTACCATTTATGAATCACAGCCACTACGCTATTCCACCAGCAACTGACAGCATAGGAAGGTGGAGAGACTGAGGCACAGAGAAGCTGCAGTTCCTCTGTCACATGACTATAGGTAGGAGAGGTGGAGTTGAACCCAGGTCAGCCTGACCAAAAGTCCTATAGAGCATACTCTTGGGAGTGTCTGTGGTGGACCCTGGGTGCTCTGGTTGAAAATCTGCTTCTAAGATGGTATGTCATAAGACCATGTCTTATTCCTTACTGGTCCCCCAGGCTGGCGGATAATAAGTATTCAGGAAACAGTGAGTGACTAAATGAACAAGTACCAAAGATGACAACTGCTTTTATCCAAGAGTTTTCTCCCCGCTCCCCCACCACATACTACCTTAGAGTTTTATTTAGAAATTTCCATTCATTCCAGAAGAAAGAGAATAATTTATTTTCATACCTGGTTTATAGGTGGTTAGCTACCAGCCAGTACCCAGATTCTTCATAAACCTTCAGTGGCTGTGAAACGAATGACAGCCAAGTTTCTTGGAGCCACTTTACAGGAATCCTGCTAATACAACTGAAGCAGTTCACCAGGGGCTCAAGGAAGTTGGTGCCAGCTCCTGTTTGCAGGATGCTTAGCTGCAGAGCACCCCTTTGAAAAGGAAGGCCCCTGAGGAAGGGGGGAACCTACCCGTGACCCTCCAGCCCTGAGAGTGCCACTGACCCAGTCACCCCTAAAATGTGCCCAGAGCCTGAGGCTTATGTGACACAACAGCAATTTTAAAACGTCATTTTAGGGTTTGAGGGTATTTTTTTTAATGCAAAACATTCACATTGTTATAGAGGAGGCCTTAGAAAAGCTTGTGTTTAGGAGTCTCTTAATTTGACTGTAATACCAACTGTGTGACCTTGGGCAAGTGACTTGGTTCTCTCAGCCTCAGATTCCTCATCTGTCAAATGGAAATGAAAACGCCCACCCAGTAGAGTTAGCAAGTTAAGAGATTGTCCCAAACACTTGCCACCATGCTGCCCTGGCGAGCGCTTGTTGAAGTTGCTAACAACCCTAAGTACATAAAAGTGACAAGTGCGCGTTTTCTCATCCCACAGGCCATCGATAACGTCCTCAGATGGGGTGGGTATGCTTCCAGAAATTTCCCCTGTATACAAAAATATGTACACATGTAATTTTTGTTAAAAAAAAAAAATGAGATCATGCCATCACGTACAGAATGTTCTGCAGCTTGCATTGTTTCGGTTGCTGTGTCGTGAGTGCCCCTCCACTGGGTCCATGTACCGGTATTCACAACTCGTTTTGAGAGGCTATATAGCATTTCATGGTTTCTCAATCACTCTCCTAGTGGACGTAGGTTATTTCCTGTTTTTTTTTGTTTTGTTTTGGTTTCGGTTTTTTCCCCATTTATTATAAACAAACAATTCAAGGAAGGTTCGGGAGGTCCATGAGAGGGACACACTAGTTCAGTGTTTATAAGCAAGTTCTTATCCTCTCCTTTAGTTTTCACAGAAACCTACCTTACCAGAGAGGTGATAACCCATTTACAACTAGCAAAACAAATTCCTCAAGAGGGACAGACTTCCCAAGGATCCCGGTAATCACTAGTTGTGGCGATTACCAGGATCCCCTCCAGTTAACATTTATCGTGCTCCTGGAGCAGAAGTTGCAAATGCGGGTGTCTGCAGAGGCCAGGCAGGTGATGCAGGTGTGTGAAAGGAAGCCAATCTAAGATGGCAGGTGACACCTGGCTTCATTGTCAAGGCAAGAATAGGGAGTGGTGGGGGCGTTTTTGGTCTCTCGGGGCCAGACACCTTCCATTTGACTGGTTGACACAGAATCACAGGCCGGTGTTGCTTGGGTTTCAGTCTCCACGAGAAGCAGGAAATGCAGGTTTTTATATGAAATCTCCAGATAACAAACGTAGCCAACCGAGAAACCTTCAGCCCTCGCATGCCAGATCGTGACCCCTGTTTCAGGCCCAAACTTAATATTCTACTTTCGATGACAAAACAGGGATCTAGAATGTGAGGCACATAGCTGGTACCTGACACAGCAGGTGCCCCCGGGCCCTGCTGACCCTGTAAGGTTATGTGGCCCAGAAAAGACCCTTGTATTTTACGGCTTGTCCTCCTGACTTCCGGGGTCCTCTTGTCCACCTTCCTTGCTGGGCGTTAGTGAGCAAGGCTTAACTCTGTCCACTGTCTCCTTTGTATACACTTCTGCCCACCCGTGCCAGGGTCTTCAATATGTTCCCAGTGAGTTGTGTGTCAGGTAAAGATCATGATTCCTGAAAATGTGTCCAATTCCCCCTCACTGTTCTCCCTTTCCCTCTCCTCCTGGGACAGTATCCTGGTTCAGAGAGGGACCCCCCAGAATCACACTGTTTGGGGGCCAGTCTGTGCTCTGTCTCTAGCAGTGTGGTCTCTGGCACTGTGGTACATCTCGTGCCTCCGTTTCTTTCTGTACACTGGAGGAAATGCTTAGCTTAGGCAGTGTTCATTGTTATCATTCTTCTGTTGGTCTCCTCTCACTTCGCCAAGGGCTGTGCAGGTGCTAGTGGTATAAAGACAAACCACAGCCCTTCCCCTAAATGAGCATGACCTTGCCCTAACTGTGTGCAATATTCAGCAGACAGCTGACTCTGAGGTGGAGGAAGCCTTTCTCCTGTCAAGTTTTCAAGTTTTGAGATCACTGAGTTCTCAGGTGCTTGAAAGGCTGTGGTCCCAGACTCTTTTAGGGTACACTGCAGGCTGCTCATCTTCTTTCCTTCCTGCCAAAGACTCAAGGTGAACTTGCGTCTGGATTACTGAATGGGAGAGAATCTGCTGGCTCTCTGGCATTTTTCCCGTGGGCCCAGCTTCCTTCCCCTCTGGAGGTTAACTTCAACCCAGGACCCACCTCCCAGATGAGAGGAAGATCCTAGCCAGCTCTCTTGTGCCAGTGGCTCGCCGACTGGCCACAGTACCTCCCTCTCATCCTCCATTTCCCAGCTCTCCGTGCTCCAGGTTCAAGTGCACTTCCCCCTGAGAAGTCCTGGTGCCTTCATCTAGTTTCATAGGCCCACTCCTATATCCCCTCTACCTCTGCTGAACCATAACCCTGGGGCATGGGCCCCTGAGCTGGCCATGCACCCCTCCCCACCTCAGATTGCCCCTCTCTGAACCCATCTGGCTCACAGTAAACAAGTCATCTCTCCCTGTGCTCAGTTTCCTAGGCATGGGGCCCGGCATGGCAGGCGGGCTAAGTCTGCAGCAGTTACTGTAAATTTCAAAATTAAACTTTCATCCCTCCCCTGTTTCCCCATTCATTCATTCAACATATTTATTGAGTGGCCACTGTGCCAAGTTTTGCTCTGAGAATACAATCGATGAATGAGACAAAGTCCTTGCCTACACATTTGAATGGGGGAAGCAGACATTAAGCAAATAACCTCATCAACAAATGTAACACTATAGAGGTAAATATTGCATCAGAATGGAATATAATTCTCTGAGAGTATAAACTGATTCACTCAAATTAGGACTTGACCCCAGATTGTTGCGGGAAAAGGAAGAGAGGGATGAAGAGGTGCAAAGGCCCTGAGGCAAATAGATTGCGCACAAGTCCTGAAAAACTGGACACAGATTTACTACATGACTCAGCAACTCCACTCCTAGGTACATATTTCAATTCCAAGAAAAATAAACACATGTCCACATGGAAACTCGTCCATGAATGATTATAGCATCATTATTCATCATAGCCCCAAAGTGAAAGAACCCAAATGTCCATCCACTGATGAATGGATGGATAAACAAAACGGTATAGCCATACAATGAATACTATGCAGCCATTAGAGGGAATGAAGTACCGATTCATGCTGTAATATGGATAAACCTTGAAAACATGATGCTAAGTGAAAGCAACCAGTCACAAAAGGCCACATGTTATATGACTCCATTTATATGAAATGTCCAGAATAGGCCAGCCCTTAGAAGGTAGGCTGCGATCACGAGGTGCATTAGTCTACTCAGGCTGCCATACACAGCAAAGCACCACAGGCTGGGGGCTTAAACAACAGAAATTTGTTTTCTCACAGTTGTGGAGGCCAGAAAGAGATCGAGGTATTTATGGAAAGGGTTGGTTTCATTCGGCGGCCTCTCTCCTTGGCTCGTAGATGGCTGTATTTTTCCCCTTGTCTTCACATGGTCTTTCTCCTCTGTGTGTCTGTGTCCTAATTTCTTATGACACTAGTCATATCCGATTAGGACCCATTCCAGTGACCTCACTTTACCTCTTTAAAGACAGTGTCTCCAAGCAAGTCACATGATGTACTGGGGGTTAAGACATCAACATATGAATGGGGGCCACAGGATTCAGCCCATAACATGGGAGAAATGGGAAATGACTACTGATGAATTCAGGGCTTCTTTTTGGGGTGATGAAAACGTTCTGGAATTAGTAGTGATCGATGCACAAATTTGTGAATATACTAGAAACCACTGTCTGTTCTAAAAGAATGAACTTTGCCCTGGGGCAAGAAGGAGCCTGGTTTGCAGAGAGGGAGGAGAAAAATGGGGGAGATGAGCTGGCAGGTTGACGGAGGCCCATTACCTAGGGCCTCTCAACCCCAGGAGCCCCAATATTTCAAGCATCTGCTCCCTGCATAAGACTTTGCCCTTTTCCACAATATCTGGAATTAAATCTCATTATTAGGGACCCTTTCAAACTGGGGCTGGGATTGGAATAAGGACACTTTTTAACCTTCGAGGGCCAACTTCCGTCCCTGGTGGGTGGTTTGCCATGGAGCAGACACAGCTCAGGGCGACCTCTTGCTTGTCAACACGCAGAGTGTTTCCTGTGTGCCAGGCACTGTTCTTAAGTCCGTGTCAACTAGTATGTCATTTAGCTCTCCTAACGATCCAGTGAGGTAGGTACCATTTCTCTCTTTCCTGAAGTCACGCTGCCCACACAGCGAATGAATAGCAGAGTCAGAATTCACACTCTGCCAGCCTTGGTCCATGGTCCACGCTGTTACTCACGACGTTTAGGCAGCCTCCTAACGACCATGTAAGTTAGGGTTTATCAGCCTATTGTTACCCTCATCTTACAGATGAGGAAACTGAGGCCCAGAGAGGCGAGTGACTTGTCCATAGTGGGTCACACTATGAGTTAGCGTGTCAGATGTGGGCATGTGCATGGGTAAGTCAACTTGGTGCCCAGGAAATCACAGGAACAAAGCCTGAGGGAGGGTGGGTCGGGGGCGGGGGGATTGGGGAAGGCAGTGATGGAAAGAAGCAGGGCGCAGGGCTGGGCACTGCCCCCGCCTCCCTGATGCCTGCGTGCCCAGCCACCCCTGTTCCTCCCAGCTCTTAGCCTACCCCTGGAGGCGGCTCCTTGGCAAGGCTGCAGGAGGGCCTGCCCTGCCCGGAGGGTCAGGGCCAGCATTAGAGGTGTTGGAGAGATGCCCGAGGGGATGCCCGGGGGGCAGAGTTCCTGCATCTCCAGGAAGCCACCTCCCAGCTTAGGGGGTGGATGCAGCAGAGGCCCGCGTGACCTTGCGGCTGACATTCCTCAGCGGCCACGTGGCCCCAACTGGCAGGGACAGCTGCAGACAAGGGCTGAACCAATTTTGTTCCCAAGGTGGCACCCGCTTTCCATCAGGCCCTGCTCGGCTCCTGCCCGCCGCTGCCTTCCTTCCCAGGGCTCACCGGCAGCTGGCACAGTGTGTCCCCCGCCATGAGTGCCTAGAGGCACAGAGCCACCAGGGTCTGTCCGTGTGGGGCGCGGGCTCTGGGAAGATGGGGCAGGACCAGACGAAGCAGCAGATTGAGAAGGGGCTCCAACTGTACCAGTCTAACCAGACAGAGAAGGCTCTGCAGGTGTGGATGAAGGTGCTGGAGAAGAGCTCAGACCTCGTGGGGCGCTTTCGTGTGCTGGGCTGCCTGGTCACGGCCCACTCAGAGATGGGCCGCTACAAGGAGATGCTGAAGGTGGGAGTGCCCAGTGGCTGGCGTGGGAGGGTGGGGCCAGGGCTGGAGTTCTCCCAGGCTTCCGGGCCTCCCTCTGGGCCCCTCAGGCTCCCCTGTGTCCCACAAGCTAGTAGTGCAGGACCGAGGCCCTGAATCCACATCTAAGGCCCCGGGTCTTCGATGCTGGGTCTCAGCTTCAGACTTGGGCCTGTGGCCTCGGACTTTGGTGTGTGAGACTCAGACTGAGTTTCTCAGCTTTGGGGTTTGGAGATCTCGAGGCCAGTCTCAGAGTCTAGGTTCCAGCCTTCGTGTTTGGGGTTCTGAGGCTGAGCCTGGGGTGGGGGCACTCGCTCTAGGTTTGAGGCTGGGAGTGGGTGGGGGTGGAGACTGCAGATCTGGGCTGGGGTGGAGAAAATGAAAGCTCTGGATCTGAGCTTGGGAGATGGAAGCTCCAGGGCTGAAGCTTCTAGTCTGTGATTGAGTGCAAAAGTTCTGGGTCTGAAGCTTTGTCATGTGAGTCTTGGCGGGGTGGAGGGAGACTCAGGTCCGGGTCTAAGTTGACAGCCTCCTGCCCACCACCCCTGTGGGCAGTTTGCTGTGGTGCAGATCGACACAGCTCGAGAGCTGGAGGATGCCAACTTCCTCCTGGAGAGCTACCTGAACCTGGCGCGCAGCAACGAGAAGCTGTGTGAGTTTCACAAGACCATCTCCTACTGCAAGACCTGCCTCGGACTGCCTTGCACCAGGGCAGGTGCCCAGCTTGGAGGCCAGGTCAGCCTGAGCATGGGCAATGCCTTCCTGGGCCTCAGCCTCTTCCAGAAGGCCCTGGAGAGCTTCGAGAAGGCCCTGCGCTACGCCCACAACAATGACGACGCCATGCTCGAGTGCCGCGTCTGCTGCAGCCTGGGCAGCTTCTATGCCCAGGTCAAGGTGGGTCCGGGCCCCAGGTGGAGGGTGATGGTGGGCTCAGCCTCCCTGAGAGCCTCTTGTGAGCCCTGCTCCCTGTTACATGGCCTTATTTAGTCCTCCCGTTTAGGTAGGGATGAGGTGGATGGGTCTGGGAGGGAAAACACTTACCCAGGCGGGTAAAGAGTGGGTCAGGAAGGGCAGAGCCAGAATTCAAACCTTGGTCTGTCTTGGGAAATGGGAGGCTCCTGGGCGAGGACAGGCCATGAACCTGCAGTGCCGTGTGCTTGTGTGATCTTGGACACGCCACCTCTCCTCTCTGAACCTGGGTAGGTATATCTGTATAACTAGGGAGAATAGGACCCACCGTACAGCATGGTTGTAAGGATTTAGTCATCAAATATTTATTGAGCATTGACTGTACTCCGGGTACTGTTGGCCTTGGGTGTAGCAATGAGAACAACAGCAAAGTCCCTGGCCTCATGAAGCTTACCTTCTATTTGGGGGAGAAAGGCAATAAACACCGTGAGTAAGTCCACTATATAGCATGCCAGAAAGTGCTTCGGAGAACGGAAAGCAGGGAAAGGGAGATGGGGAGTGCTGAGGAGGAGGCGTTGCAATTTCAAACAGGGTGCTGGAAGGTCTCTCAGAGGTGCTGTCTGATGCCCTGAAGGAGATGAGAGGGTGAGCCATGCGGAAATCTGGCAAAGAGTGAAAAAGCAAGAAGAGCTAAAGCAAAGCTCTGCCTGGGGGGAGCGTAACCTGGCATGCTCCGGGAAGGACGGAGGCCAGCGTGGCTGCGGCAGGCACGGGACAAGGAGATACGAGGTGGTGGGGTCAGAGAGGTAAGGGTGAGGAGAGAAGGCAGGTGGCGAACAAACTGATGGGGCCAGGGCCCACAGGTTTGTGGTCCTGAGCATCTGTTCTCCTTCCTCTAGGCATCCAGGCTGTGATCAGCCCACGACAGATGTTTATGCCTACCACATAATCGATGCTTAATAAATACCGTGGTAAATGAGTGTGTAGATGCTAATGGATCAGGGATAGGGTGTTTGTAGCAACTAGACGGACGGGGGAGCCATTCAGTGAGATGCGATGGGATTCGAGAGGAAGAGTGAGTGGTGTTTTCAAACTTTTTTTATCATGAAGAAAATTAACCACGTGAGAAAATAAAGAAAATAATATAATGAATCTTTATATACCCACCACTTAGATTTAATAATGATTAATATTTTGCCATGTGATTTATGTATTTTAAACTGAATTATTGTGATATAAAATTATAGGCATCGTGATATTGTCCCCCGAAGTAGTGCAGTATGCATCTCTGAGGGGGAAAAAAAAGGGACATTTTCTTATATAAGGACGATTTTTTTATACAATTACTATGCTATTATCACACACACCATAATGAACAATTATCTCTTAAATTTCTCTACTTATGCTGAAAATCCACCTTCACTCTCTGTTTCTTTAAACTGAAACACAAACAAGAACCACACACTGCAGTGGTTATTATGACTCTTAAGTCTCTTTTGGTAAAAACTTCTACCCTCCGCTTTTATTCTCCATGATTTATTGAAGAAGCCAAATTAACTGTCTTGTAGAATCTTCCATCTCATTGTCTCTTCGCTTCCTCAAGGAATCGTGTAACTTGTTCCTTTATCTCTTTTACTCCCTTTGAACCGGAACTTAAATGACTTGGTTAGATTTGGGTCACACGTTTTTTTGGTAAGAATACTGTATAAGTAATGCTGCATTCTTCATATTGTATCATATTGGGTGACTGAGGGAGTGACAACTTGATCCCTCTGTTTATAGGGTTTACGTTTTTCCTTTCAGGACCATCGGGATAACTCGTAGGGTGACACTTTGGCATCCTGTGACTATTCGATTTTGCAGTAACATTTTCTGTAATGGTTTTAGCATCTATTGATATTTGTTGGCTGGATCGATTCTTTCATTCCAATTCTAATGAAATGGCCATTTCCAGGTTCTATCATTCCTGCTACGATTATTAGCTGGGATTTTTCTATGCAGAAGAACTTTCCCTCATCAACTGGGGCAAGTTGATTACTCTGAAGTACAGTTCGTAAAGGGAAGGCAGAATAAATACTTTTTCCCTTTCCTTTAATTACCACTCCTTAGAATAAGGAGTTGATATAATAGCTGCCTTCGGTGTCACACTTATTGGTTTGTTTTGCTTCCTCTCTTTGCAGTATCTTTATGAAATCATGGTGGGTTTTTTTTTATATTCAGTATTCTTCAGTCAATTGCAATTATTGTTCTTTTTGATGCTCATATTATTTTAACTGTAGTCAATGAGATTCCCTGCAATATGGCTCCATTGTCCTTTTGATAAGTTTACTTAGTCCTTGAAAGTATTTGCTTTCTGGACCAGTAAACTATCTGAGGCTCATTTTGTGTATTCTCTGCCCCAGACCTGGACTTAGCCATTTCTACGGGTTCTTTTTAGTAGGAAATTGTATCTAAAGACAAAATGTGGCTCTCGGGGACCTCATTGCTACTGAGTTGTCGTCGCTTCTAAATCTTTTCAGTTGCCAGGACAACCGATGTTTATACTGATATTGCCAATTCAAATCTAATGTTTCAGGAGTTTCCTTAATTTATCTTAAACTCTTAGACTGAAAATCTTGGTTTCTAACAACATAATTAAATATTTACTTTGTCCTACAAAATATATAAAATACTTTCAAAAGACAACACCAATATTGCTAAAAAAAAAAGACGCCAGAGAGTAAGGAGGAGGGGGGAAGGGGGAGATAGACGGGAACGGGGAGATTTAAATCATTTCTTCAATTAAAAATAAATAAATAAATAAATAAATAAAAATAAATAAATAGATGGATAAATAAATAAATAGATAAATAAATAAAGTCACTGTAAAATTTTAAAAAAGAAAAAAAGAGAAGAAAAAAGACAACTGAAGGAAGCTTGAGATTTCTTTGCTATTCTTTTGTCTTTATAATATATGCCACTATGTAGTAACATCTGCCATGGGCCAAATATAGGTTTTTGTTTTTTTGTTTTTTTGTTTTTGAAATTGTCGAACATTTTCATGGCTTCAAATTAGAAAGTACATGAGAAATTTGTTAGGAACAGGTTTTTATTGGGGATATTGAGAATTCTCTTCTGGTCATATTAACTCAGAGACGCTTGGTAGATATCCAGTCAAAGATCAGATAGGTTTTCTACGAGAAAGAACAGAAACGGGCTGTAGCTGAAGAGGACATGAGGTCAAAAGAAGATTGATTTTGATTTTTGTTTTATATTTTAAATGAGATGAGAAATGCTGATAGGAACGATTTCCTAGAATGAGACTGGAGAAGGGGTGGGAGGGTTCGCTCCTGAGCCGGAGGAAGGGCTCGCACTTGGCAGGAGCAGGGAGCCCTCCTCCCCGGTGGAGGTGGCGGGGAGCAGGGAGGAGGGGAGCAGAGGGCTGGACCTGAGGGATCAGCTGGATAATGGATCTCCTCTCTGATTTTCTTTTGTTTTCCCAATGGAGTGTGAGGCGAGATTAGGTAGAAAGGGCATTTGGAGGTTTGAGGAGAAAGAAAGGATGAGAGAATGATTTCATTGCCTCGGTGAGTCTATCCTGATCTATTGAGCCGACTGCTCTGGCAATCAGTCACGGAGCCTTCCAGGGGGAGCTGCTGCTGGTTCCAGGAGGCGCTGAGTGGGGCTCTGGTATCCCTCCCACCCCCACCCGTCTGTGAGTCTCTGAAGCTGAGAGGCCCAACCTGGACTGAGTAAGAAGAGAAGCCAACTGTATTTTCTTGCCTTTTCATTCATGCATTCAACAAATATTTATTGTGCATATACTAAGAGCCAAGAATTGAGCCGTGAGATATTATCAAACATCAGCAAACCAGATGAAAACCCTTGTGTTCATGGAGCCCACACCTTTGCACTGGCTACTTCTGCTGGGATCACTTTTCCTGGATTCCAGAATGAATGAATGAATGAATGAGTGAACACCCAGTGGGGTCTATGGGCCCCTGGCTGCTGGAGAAGCCAACACCTGGAGCCCTTGACTGAGGGGCAGCTCCTGCCACTCAGTGTGCCCCCTCCCACCCCACTCCCCCTCTATGTCCCTGCAGGACTACGAGAAAGCCCTGTTCTTCCCCTGCAAGGCCGCAGAGCTCGTCAACGACTATGGCAAAGGCTGGAGCCTCAAGTACCGGGCCATGAGCCAGTACCACATGGCTGTGGCATATCGTCTGCTGGGCCACCTGGGCAGTGCCATGGAGTGTTGTGAGGTGGGGCAGCAGGGAAAGGGCGTAGGTGGTGGTCTGGTACCCAGGGCAGAAGAGCCTCTTCCTTCCAAATCAGCCTGCCGAGACCCCAAGGCTTGACCCCGGCCCAGCTTCTCTATAGCTAAACCCCTGAAGGATGCATGTTTCTCACTCCCTTCTGGTCCATTCTAGGGGAGGGGAGGCTTCCCTCTGTCCACCATCCCCCTACCCTCTGTGGGGCACTTTAAGCAGGAAGTGTCACTGACCTGGGCTCAAATCCCAACTAGTCAGGTGCCCTTGATGGAGTCACTTCTGTTCTCTGAGCCTCAGTTTCCACTTTGCTGGATGCCGTGAGGCCTCACTGGTTTGGTACGTGGGGCCTGAGCACCATGATTGGTTTTGGGCTCGGAGGATGTTGGTGATCCCTGGGCTGCCTGTCTGAGGGGCTCCCTGGGCGAGGGTGTCCCAGTGGTGGGGGGCAGATGAGCAGGCCCGAGGGACTGGCCTCCCTCGCAGGAGTCTATGAAGATTGCACTGCAGCATGGGGACCGGCCACTACAGGCACTCTGCCTGCTCTGCTTTGCTGACATCCACCGTAGCCGTGGGGACCTAGAGGTGAGGTCACCAGGATGCAGGGTGGTATGGGGGTTCAGGCCTGGCTCAGCCTGACCCCATTCCCAATTGGCTGTGCAGACAGCCTTCCCCAGGTACGACTCTGCCATGAGCATCATGACTGAGATCGGAAACCGCCTAGGGCAAGTGCAGGTGCTGCTGGGGGTGGCCAAATGCTGGATGGCCAGGAAGGCGCTGGACAAGGTAAGGTTGGGCCCTGTCCTACAGCCCCAGCTCTCCCCAGGGCTCCCATATGGGGTCAGTAGGTCAGCCAACAATCTGTGGGGCTGGTCCTGGGTGGGACTCTTTCAAACACATTGTCTAATATCAGTCTCACCCCAATCTCATGAGGCTAGGACATTCCAAGCCATTTTCCAGGCTCAGAGAAGGCCCATGACTTTCCCAGTCACATAGCCAATTAAGGGGCCAAGCTGGGGTTTGAACTCAGGTTTATTTAAATGCCTCCCATGATGTCACAACACCCCTCAAGACATGAATATTCTTCTTTTCTGTATCTGAGTAAGCTCAGGCAGGAGTCCACTTGCCCATGGCCAGTCTCCTTCCGCTACCTTCACACACAGGGCTACTGCCCAGACGTGTCACCCTCCTTACGCCGACCTCTCCCTACCCAATCCTTTCCTATAAGTCGAGGCCACTGTCAGACAGATCTGTCCACAGCCCTGGCCTGTGCTCACCTTGCAGGCTCTGGATGCCATCGAGAGAGCCCAGGACCTGGCTGAAGAGGTGGGGAACAAGGTCAGACCTGATTCCGTCTCCTGGGTCTAGAGTCAAGAGCCCAAGGTGGGATCTTAGGCAGGTGGGGAAGGACCCCCTGAGCCCACTTGTGCCCTGAGCCCTACCTGATCTCCAGGAGTTGCCCCCAGCCATTCCCAGATCCCAGCTGTTTCTCTTCTACCCAGAGAGTGCTTCAGAGGGCAGGGCAAGAATTCTACAGCCCAGAGGATATCAGAATTCCTCAGAGGCTTCCTGATGGTCACTAAAACTCCTAACAGTGGGCTCCCACTTACTGAGAGATGGGCAGGCACCACAGGCCTCTTGTGGGTACCACTTCCAGTCCTCACTGTCCCCCGGCAAGGTAGGTACAGCAGGCCCCATTTCACAGATGAGGACAGTGAGGCTCAGAGGGTATTCAAGGCCCGTTACCTGGTAAATGGCCCATCTTCACTTCAAAGGTATGTGGCCTCTTCACTTTTAATAAGCGTATCCGAACCTTTAAATGTTGAAAACAGCCTCAGTGTTTCTCAAAGTCTTCTAGAAAATGTGCATTTCTCTGGGATTGGGTGCACAGTCCAACTGAAATGCCAACTACACGTGCCTTTGGCTGGATTAGAGCCACTCGGGTTTACCCATGTATCTTAGGCTGATCAGAAATGCTGATGTGTGTATTTAATTAATGAAAACAAGAACACCAATTAATTATTATGGAGTGAATGCAGCAGGTTTGGTTAATAAAACTCTTCAAAAACATGGAGTCCCTAGCTGGTTCTATGGATGGGGATCAATGACCTCACCCACCCCCTCATTCTGCATGAGGGGAAACCAAGTCCAAGAGAGGGCAGGATGTTTTTCCTAGGTTCGTCAGCAAGGCAGGAAAGCAGCCAGGACTGGATGCCCTGTAAACTGATGGCCCAGTGACCCAGTGACCCAGCAGGGACATCTTCTTGGGCTGGGCTAAGGAGGGACGCGGGACCACTGCTCACCAGTGCTGACTTGGTCTCATCCTCTCCGCCCACCCTCCTGTTCCCGCTCTCTCCTCTTCGCTGGCCCAGCTGAGCCAGCTGAAGCTGCACTGTTTGAGCGAGAGCATCTACCGCAGCAAGGGGCTGCAGCGGGAGCTACGTGCCCACGTCGTGCGCTTCCACGAGTGTGTAGAGGAGACCGAGCTCTACTGCGGCCTGTGTGGGGAGTCCATAGGCGAGAAAAACAGCCGGCTGCAGGCCCTGCCCTGCTCCCACATCTTCCACCTCCGGTGAGGGCTCCAGCTGGCCAGGGCAGGGGCACATGGGCCTCTTTGGGTGCTCTGGGGCCTAGATCACAATAGCAATACGAACAGAGACACTTACATAGTGCTTTCTGTATCCCAAGCAAGTCCTAAGAGCTTCCCATATATTAACTTACTGAATCCTCCCAGTAACCCTATGAGATGGCCATTCTTACTATTATTCTCCCCAAAGAGAATTCAGAGAGGCCTTTTGAAGGTTGAGGGATTCAGACACCAGGGCCAGACTGGCCTCAGGGCTGTGGCAGGTACAGGCCTCCATCTCCACCTCCTGATGCCAGGCCCAGGCTCTCCCCTGCAGAGGAGAGGGGAGGAGAGAGAGGCTGGGCCCAGGTTGAAAAGACAGACTCTGAGTAAACAGAGCCCTTTGCCTCTCAAGGTGCCTGCAGAACAACGGGACAAGAAGCTGCCCCAACTGCCGCCGCTCCTCCATGAAGCCTGGCTTCGTGTGACTCCGCCAACCGTCCTGGGGTCCCGCCTCACCTCCACTGTTCCTTTTCCACCATCTCTCTGGAGACCCCTGACTGGCCATATCTTGGATGCCTATTTATTCCTAGCGCAGCTGCCGGGGCCTCCTCAGGCCTCCACCGGGGTCTGGGGCCTGCCCACTGCAGCCCCTTAAGGCCCAGCTGCCCTCCCCTGCCTCTTTGTACTTTGCTCTTTATAGAAAAATAAACCATTTGTACCTGGTCCCAGTGATTCTCACTGTCCCTGCCTGAGGTCTGAGGAGCTGGGGGACAATGGGAGTGAGACTCCGTGCGTCAGCTTCCTCAGAAACAAATGCCCCTCCGAACACATGTGTGAGTGCCTCCCACTGCCCTGCTAGGTTCTAGGGGTGCCAGTGAGCCAGAGACAAAGATCCCTGCCGGTAAGGAGCTGCTGACACACAGGGGTGGGTAGGGGGGATGCAATAAACAATAAATATAGAATGTCTAATAGAAAGATGTTATGGACCGAATTGTGTCCCCCCAAGTTCATATGTTGAAGCCCTAACCCCTAATGTGACTATTTGGAGACAGGGCCTTTAAGGAGGTAATTAAGGTTAAATGAGGCCATAAGGGTGGGGCTCTAATCTGTTAGACTGGTGTCCTTATAAAAAGAGGAAGAGACGCCAGAGAGCTTTCTCTCTACTCTCCTGTCCTCCCTCCCTCCCTCTCTCTCTTCTCTCTCCCTCTCTCCATTCCTCGCTCTGTGCTGCACAGAGAAAAGACCATGTGAGGACACAGTAATAAGACAGCCATCTGCAAGCCAAGAAGAGAGCCTTCACCAGAAACCGAATTTTCTAGTACCTTGATCTTAGACTTCTCAGCCACCAGAACTGTGAGGAAGTAAATTTCCATTGTATAAGCCACCTATTCTCTGATATTTTGTTATGGAAAAACTAATGGCAAAAACTAGTGGACGAATGCAAAATGCCCAATAATGCTTTGGAGCAATAAAGAATAGAGCAGCGTTCCTCTTCCTCTTCTTCATTCCCTTCCCTTCTCTTCAGTCCTAAAACCATTAAGAGTGACAGAGCAAGACAGGCATCGGTGCGGAGCGGTGGCCTGGTGTGGAGTGTTGGAACCCGAGCAGTGCGAGGAGGTGTTCACACAGGGGAAGCCCCAGTGTGGGAGAGCCTGCATGGCGAGAGAGGGGTGACCACACATACGCGTGCCTCCTCCTGGAGTGTCAGAGCCCAGGTAGGGTGAGAAAGGAGCTGACGTGAGGGCAAGGCCTGATGCTGGGTGCTGGAGCCAAGCAAGGTGAGAAGACGTCCATGCAGATGCGTGGTCTGGGAACGGAGCCTGAGGAGGGCATCTGCGCACGGGGCAGCCTGGCGTGGTGTGTCAGAGCCGGAGCGGGGTGGCGAGGACACCATGGAAGAGAAAGGCCTAACACGGGGAACTGAACCCTGAGCAAAGCGAGGAGCCAAGTGAGGACGTCACACACATGGTGATGGATGGGGTGTGGCCCAGTGCAGAGCAGCAAGCCGGATAAGGAGGGGCAGCCTGGCATAGGCTGTTGGGGCCTGAGGCAGCCAAGTTCAGGAAGGTCAGCTCTGAGGTGTCAGGGCTTGAGTACAGTGAATAGGGCCAGCATGTGGGCATTAGAACCAAGATAGGATAACAAGGGACCTGTGCACGGAAGGGAGTGGCAATGAGAAATTGTTACATAGAGGAGATGTATCAAATAAGTAAATATATTAAGGGTAATGTGAGTCAGGTCACTACTGAAGAAGAGAGTTACAAATAAAAGGAAAAAATCCAGAAGGAACCCTGTGGTGTTGAATTGGAATTGTAGGGACCAGTGTAAACTCTGGATTTCAAAATATATAGCTAAAGAGAGAAATAAATACAGTCGTGTGTGTGTACCAGCCTGGGAGCAGTGACATGCCAATAACAATGAGCACATCTAGCACCCAGATTTTGGCTTCTAAATATCATGTTCCACTAAAAGGAATCAGACTCTTTAGGGAGATGGCTGATTCTAGGTCTGGCCTAGGGAAGGTATATGATGAGCCTGGATATCATGAATCAGACAGCAAAGAAAGCTGAAAGGATGATGAGGATAATTCAGAAGGACACAAGAGCCAGCTTGAATGGGTTCCCATTGGCCCATTAATAATGACTGTCTTAGCTTGGGCTGCCATAACACAGGACCACAGACTGGGTGGCTTAAACATTTCTGGAGATTGGTAGTACAAGATCAAGGTGCAAGTAGGGCTTGTGTTGGTGAGGGCTCTCTCTTTGGGTTGCAGATGGCCACCTTCTCGGTGTGACTTCACATGACCTTTTCTCTGTGCTTGAGAGTGGAAAGGTTTCTCTCTCTTCTAAACCCCTAATTCCATCATGAGGTCCCCACCCTCATGACCTAATCTAACCCTAATTACCTCCTAAAAGTTTCATCTCCAAATACCATCACATTGGAGGTTAGGGTTTCAACATATGAATTTGGGGGAGAATGCAAACATTTAGTCTGTAGCAATGATGCTAACAGATTTTACTGGATAAAATAAGAATCCAAACTGATATGAATAAATAAGTGATTAGATAAAAAATATGATGAAAAACGGGATATTTACGTACTTCCAAATGCTTCCATGCAATATATTTATTAACTTCAAGGGAAAAAAAGAGTGACTTTACAGAGGAGAAGTTTGGCAGATACAAGATTAATCAAGTGAGAAAAGTTAACATCTCCAGTCATGGGACAAAATGAAATCAGGTGCTACTTGAATTAACACAATGAGAAACTAAATATCTCTTCTGTGATATTCCTGCCAAAAATGAATCACCTGGATGTAAAATCACGAGGAACACCAAATAAACACAAATTTAGAAATATTCTGCAAAGTAACTGTAATCTTCAAAAGTGTCAAGGTCATGAAACCAAGGAAAGACTGGGGAACTGTTCCAGATTCAGAGACGTAAGCCCTACAACTAAATACAATGCTTGATTCTGATCTTGATTCTGGACTGAATCCCTTTGCTGTAAAGGACATTATTGGGACAATTGGTGAAACATGAATGGGGTCTGAGGATCATAAGGTAAAAGCAGATCAATGTTAACTTTCTGATATTAAAGGTTGTGTTACAGTTAAGTAGGCAAATGATCTTGATTGTAGAAAATTCCTACCAAAGTGTTTGAGGTGATAGGATAGCCGGTCAGCAATATACTTACTCTCAGTCAGTGCAAGGAGAAAAGTTATTTGTATTGTATTTTTAACTACTCTCTAAGTTTGAGATTTTTTTTCAATATAAAAATATGTAATTAAAAAAAAAAAAAGTATAGTAAGGAAAGGAGGAGTGTGGGAAAGGATTGGGGCAGGGAGAGGCAGGCTGCAGCATTAGTCTGTAAGAGAGGGCCTGGATGAGAAGGACGCATTTGAACAAAGATTTGAAGGAGGTGAGGGGGTAAACCAGGCAAATATCCTGGAAAGAGCATTCCAGGAAAAGGGAATAGAGTCTTAGACAAGAGCTGGCCTGGCCTGGTCTGGGAGCAAAGCAGAGAGGAGGCCTATAACTGTGAGCAGAGAGAGCAGTAGGGAGGGAGGTGGAGCCTATGCCCTGGAGGAAATCATACGGGAGTGAAAACACCCAGGGCCCTGTGGGCCACTGCCAGGACTGTACTTTGAGTGAGATGGGCAGCTGCTGCAGGGGTTTGAGCAGAAGGGTGACATGATCTGACGAGGTTTTAGAAGAATTCCTTCGATTGCTGTGTTGAGAACAGACTACACCAGACAACTGGCTCAGATGCTTCAAAAACGTCAATGTGATGAAAGATTGAAAAAGGATGGGGGACTGTTCTAGATTAAAGGAGGCTAAAGAGACGTGGTAACTAAATACTTGTGATCCTCGACTTGATACTGAATGTTTTTTGAGGCCATAGGGACGTTATCAGGATAATCGAAGAAAACTTAATATGGACTTTATATTAGATATTGTTGTATCAATATTAAATTTCTTAGGTATGATAACGCATTATAGTTACATATGTTGCCATTTTTTAAAGTATAGTTGGCATACGATATTTTAGGTTCAGGTGTACAATATAGTAAATCGACATTGCAACTTATTTTGAAATGGTTCAGAAAAACGCACACACAGCAAAAGCAAATGTGCAAAATGTGATCAACTGGTGAATCTAGGTGAAAGATATACAGGTATTCATTGTCTATTCTTTCAATATTTTTATGTATTTAACATTTTCAAAATAACAAACCTTAGGAAGTATATTAGTCAGGGTTCTCCAGAGGAACAGAACCAGTAGGAGATACATCTATATCTATTTATATATCTATCTCTATCTCTCTCTATCTCTATCTATATAAAGATAGATATATCTAAATACATAAAAAAGTTGAAAGAATAGACAATGAATACCTGTCTATATAGAGATAGAGATAGAGATAGATATATAGATATACATGTGTAAGGAAATTTATTGTAAGGAACTGGCAGGTGGGCAGGTCCAAAGATCTGCAGTGTGAGTTGGCCATCTGGAAACCCAGAAAGACTGATGGTTTAGTTCCAGTCTGAGTCAGAAGGCCTGACATCCAGAAGGGTGTTGTTCCAGTCTGAGATCTGGCAGGGTCAAGACCCAGGAAGAGCTGATCTTTCAGTCTGTGTCTGAAGGCAGGAAAAGACCAATGTCCCAGATCAAGGCAGCCAGGCAGAAGGAGTTCCCTCTTACTTGCCGAGGGTCAGCTTTTTTGTTCTATTCAGGCCTTCAACTGATCATATGGAGCCCACCATATTAGGGAGCACAATCTGCTTTACTCAGTCTACCAATTTAAATGTTAATCTCATCTAAAATATCCTCACAGAAAAACATCCAGAATAATATTTGACCAAAAACCTGGGCACCTCATGGCCCAGTCAAATTGACCCATAAAATTAACCATCACAGGGATGTCGTGGTAGAAGGAGGCCGACTGATGAAGAGGCCCTGCAATAATCTGGGTGAGACATGATGTTGTTTTGAACCAGAGTAATAGGCCATGGAGGTCATGAGAACTGTCAGTTGTAATAGGAGAAGGAGAATTCAGTATAGAACTGAATTCAATTCCCAATACAGCAAAGACAACTATGGATTTATAGTCAACAAGAAGAGTGAGGGAGTCAGTGGATAGGAAATTACTAAGAGGAGACATCATGGTAGGGGATTCTTGCTAATCTAGCCTAACAAGATTCTTGCTACAGGCAGGCCAAGGATTTCTATATCAAAGGTGGGTGATGAGGAGCTTAATCAGATATCAAGGAAGATTTGGGGTCTTAATAAATTGACTTAGCAAGATTCTTGGTAAAACCAGGCTAGACAGGGCCCAAGGACAAGACCTAGTGGAAAAGAGGGCTCACTGATCCCATCTGACCTCAGAAGCTAAGTAGGGTTGGGCATGGTTAGTACTTGGATGGGAGACCACCTAGGAAGACCAGGTGCTATAGGTGTAAAAAAATAAATTAAAAAAAAAAAGGATTGTAAACTGACAAGGTCCTTGTAATCTGTCAACCTAAAAAAGAAAAAAAAAAAAAAAGACGTCTCAGAGGATTCTGTCTAAATTCTGGTCAAGGAGAGATTGCCACCACCTATCACAGGCCCAGGCTGGAGGCTTTCTAAACGTATTTCTATATATGCATCTCCAGATGTAGGCCCCAGAACAGGACCCACCTGCTCCAGGTATGGTGAGATCAGCATAGACAGGACAGCTCCTTCCCTAACTGGGCTTCTTGACTCTTGTCAGGCAACTCTGAAAAGTGTGAATTTGCAGTCAGCAGTGCCCGTGCTGACACTGACTCACCAAACAAACTCGGGCAAGTCACTTAACCTTCCTGATCCACCGCATCCTTATCTAGCATTGAGAATGATAATTCGCTCTGTCCACAGGGCAGGGCTGTTGAGAGGATGGCATATATGCGGTTACCATGGGAGTGCTTTATCAGCCTAAGCAAACAGCTTCAAATGAAATGCCTTCAACTGTATTCCAAGAAAAATACTGGACAGATTTTTACCAAGTTTAGTGGGTATCTGTGATGGTTTGATGTAAACTATACACTGTATGGCTTACCCAAAGTTCATTTTAGGGGATCCCAGGGCTTCACCACGGAGTGATAAGCAGAGATCCTCCAGAACAGGGACACAAGAACAACAAATGAGTCTCGTATGAACCAAAGAGATCTTTCCTACTCGGTGAGATGAAAAGAAATAATTACAGAGGTGAAACATAACTTTTTTTTTTTTGGAATGATCTTAAATTTTTTTCATCGTGGTAAAATAGGCATAACATACAATATACCATCTTAATCATTTTTAAGCGTTAAATTTAGTGGCATTAAGTACATTTACATTGTTGTGCCGTCATCACCAGCATCCATCCCCATAACTCTTTCATCTTGTAGAACTGGAACTATATACTCTTTAAAGAATAACTCTCCATTCTCTCCTCTCCCCTTCCTGCCCACCCCACTCCTGGCAACCACCATTATACTATTATACCTTCTGTCTTTATGATTGTGACAACTCTAAGTACCTCCTATAAGGGGAATCATACAGTATTTGTCTTCTTGTGATTGGCTTATTTCACTCAGCTTAACGTCCTCAAGTTTAATCCATGTTGTGCATATTGCAGAATTTTCTTCCAAGGCTGAATAATATTTCATTATATGTATATACCATATTTTACTTATACATTTAAATGCTAGCGAACATTTGTTTTGCTTCCATGTTTAAGCTATTATGAATAATGCTACTATGAACATGGGTATACAAATATCTCTTCGAAATATCCTGGTTTCATTTCTTTTCGGTATACACCTAGAAGTGGAATTGCTGGATAATACGCTAATTCTATTTTTTTATGGCTATAATTATTTATTTTATTTTCAAATTAAGTTTATTGGGATAACATTGGTTAATACAATCATTTAATTTTCAGGTGTACATTATTACTTGACATCTGTATAGTCTATTCTGTGTTCACCACCCAAAGTCCAGTTTCCTTTTGCTACCATGTATTTGATCCCCTTTAGCCATTTCACCCTTCCCCTACCCCCCTATATTTGACCCCTTTTACCCCATCTACCTCCCCCGTCCTCCCCCAACCCCACTAGTAAACACTACTCTATAGTCCTCTGGTAACCACTCGTCTGTAGGCCACGTTCATGAGCCTCTGTTTGAAATAACGTTTTTAATTGTAGAGGCTGATTGCCAGTTGAACTCTTCCCACGTGAGCTGTTCTGTGGCATCTGCTCGGAAGTTAGCAGGAGTCGTGAACCTTTAAAAACTGGTTAATGGTTCTCTCAGGTAGCTTTTACTTTAATAAATAATTATAAAAATGCAGTATGCGGTATCATGCTCTTTTTTTTCTCTTCGCACGGCTGGATGGCCCGCCCCCTGCAAGCGCCGACCAATAGGACGTCCACCTGTCGCGCCGCGCATAAACAGGACGAGGGTGGGAACGTTTCAGGAGACGTGGGGGCGGGTCCTGTGGCCCGCGCTTCGTCTTTTGAACCGGAGAAGCAGATTCGCCGTGGCAACGTGGCCGGAGCTAAATCCGTTAAGAGTCAGGACACGAAGAAAGAGGTCTGCCACTAGTCAAGAGCTAGTGTTAAGAAAGACAATAGTAATTTTCTGCCATAGCTTCTGCCCAGTCTGATCTTCGGCGTTTTCTTTCAGGAAATGAATCTGCTGCCGAAACTCGAGAGTCCAGTGACTCGGCAGGAGAAGATGGCGACCGTGTGGGATGAGGCTGAGGTGCGCGCTGCGACAGCTCGGGGGTCCTGGAGCCCGAGCCCGCAGGGAGACGCTCTTGGCGGGAGGGAAGGCGGTACCTGGGGCCAAGGTCTGCCTCTTGGGATGTGGGCAGAAGTGCCGACTCCTTCATTCTAGTTTTATGGACAAGGAAACAGACTGGGTGGGCTCGGAGAAAGCGGGATACCTTCTCTGAGTTAAAAAAAAAAAAAAATTTTTTTTTAACAGCAAGATGGAATCGGGGAGGAGGTGCTCAAGATGTCCACAGAAGAGATTATCCAGCGCACACGGCTGCTGGACAGTGAAATCAAGGTGGGCATACAGGTCAGGCCCCGGTGATCCCAGCAGTTTCCCTAGGAGAGGAATGGGGACCGCGGTTTCCTCCTTGGACCTGGAAGAGAAAAGAAAACTGAAGCTTAAGAGGGATCAGAAGAGGGACTGGGTGTTGGCAGACCAGGCCTGAGAACAGGAGTCATCAGACTGTCTTTTCCAATGAGGTCTTTAAGTATTCGCCTCAGAAATCCTTCTTTTAGGAAATCCTCATTTTACAGATGAGGAAACCGAGGCTCAGAGAGGTTTTTATTGTGAAGTATCCAGCCCTTAATGAAAGGCAGAATCTAAAACTTACATTTGACTCAAAGTCCTGCTCTTTTCCCTCGACTACAATTACTTTATCAGGAGGCCTCCAGACTGGCCTCCTGTTTTAACCTGTGCGAGATGTGGACATAGGCTCAGCGGTCAGCCTGAGAGCTGAGTGAGCAGATGCAGGAGGGTCCCTGGGCAGCCTGGACCTAACCAACTATAAGGCCCTGGGATCAACTGAGCCAGGGTTGAACATTTGTTTCCATTTACTTTCATCCCAGATTATGAAGAGCGAAGTGTTACGAGTTACGCATGAGCTCCAAGCTATGAAGGACAAGATCAAAGAGAACAGTGAGAAAATCAAAGTGAACAAGACCCTGCCGTACCTTGTCTCCAACGTCATCGAGGTGTGTGTGTATGTGGAGGGGAAGAGAGTTTGGAAACAGCCTGCGATGGGGCACTTGGAGAAGGAGTGGGTGGAAGTTGTGAGGCCCAAACCACATGATGGGCTACCCCTCCTAGGGCCCCTTTCCCAATGTGCATTTCCAAGGGGGGATATATAGGATCCTAAAAGGCCTCAGAAGCCTAACATGTCTTCTTTTCTAGTGGTTATTCTTCCTGGGGGTAGATGAGTTTTATGCAGAGAAGCAACACCTAGACAGAGATCTTGTCAATGTGCTGGCTTATCAATTGCACTTGCCGGGCTCAGGGCTAGTCTGAGGAGTGAGGTAGGGATGGCCTGCCCTGCAGGTTTTGAGACAGTCTCAGGCCAGGAAGCACCTGGCTCTGGGGAGTTCAGTGGGCTGAGTAGGGCTTCTTGATCTGAGCTTTTTCCCTTCCCAGCTTTTGGATGTTGATCCCAATGACCAAGAGGAGGACGGTGCCAATATTGACCTGGACTCCCAGAGGAAGGGCAAGTGTGCAGTAATCAAAACCTCTACACGACAGGTGAGGCTGCCTCAACGATAGGAGAACTGAGGAGGGTGGCAGTGGCTGTGGGAAAGGATCAGGGAACCTTACTGAGGGCAGTAACTGAGGCTGCATCTGGAACCTTTCCTACAGACCTACTTCCTGCCTGTGATTGGGTTGGTGGATGCTGAAAAGCTAAAGCCGGGAGACTTGGTGGTGAGTGGTGTCCCTGAGCCCAGGCAGAGCTATTCCAGTAAAGTTTCTCTCCTGTCTACCTGCTCTTTGAATCTTGTGTTGTCCAGTCCCATATTATTTTTTTTTACTCTGCAGACATCAGTCACCCAATTGATTAGTTAGGCGTTGAGCTGAGACAAATCTGAAGGCTTTGTGCTGTGTCCCCAGGGCGTGAACAAAGACTCCTATCTGATCCTGGAGACCCTGCCCACAGAGTATGACTCGCGGGTAAAGGCCATGGAAGTGGACGAGAGGCCTACAGAACAATACAGTGACATCGGGGGACTGGACAAGCAGATTCAGGAGGTGAGGGAGGCGTGGCCACCAGCGGCCTGGACAGCTTTTTGTGTATCTCTGCTTCATTGACCAGAGCACTTCCCCCTAATGTGCCTCTTATCCTCACAACATCCTAGGGAGGCGAGAGGGATGTCATGTAACAGTTAGGGAAATTGAGTTCCAGAGAGAGTGAAGGACTTGCCTAGGGTCATAGATAGTTAGGGCCAGAGCCAGGACTGCAACTCAGACTCAGTGTCTATCATAACCTGCTGTACCTGAAGAGACCATAGTCAACCTTGGAGGGTGTGAGCGTTCTGCATTCTTTTGATTCAGGGGAAGGGGAGGCCAGTGTCCTGGGATCGGAATAGGAGGGTTCGAGATTGGGGTTGAAGCCATTAAAGGTTAGTCTGTAGGAACCGTCAGGACTTCACTCTCCTTACTCAGGACTTTTTCCTGGCAGCTGGTGGAGGCCATTGTCCTGCCAATGAACCACAAAGAGAAGTTTGAGAACTTGGGGATCCAGCCTCCAAAGGGGGTTCTGATGTACGGGCCCCCGGGTACAGGGAAGACCCTGCTGGCCCGAGCCTGTGCTGCACAGACCAAGGTGAGTGCTTTGGAAGGAATGAGGAGGAAATGGGCAGGAGCTAAGCACTGCAGGCTCAAAGGGGCTTCTTGTGACTCTTGTTATCCTCCATCTTTGCCCCACCCAGGCCACCTTTCTGAAGCTGGCTGGCCCCCAGCTGGTGCAGATGTTCATCGGGGATGGTGCCAAGCTGGTCCGTGACGCTTTTGCCCTGGCCAAAGAGAAAGCTCCATCCATTATCTTCATTGATGAGCTGGATGCCATTGGCACCAAGCGGTAAGGGGGTGGGTGCCACCAAGGGGATTGTTCTAAATTTCTGTCTCCTCCCCTGGGATGGTGGCAGCTCTATTTTTGTGGTTCTACTGCCTAAATCCTCTGCTAACTACCCTCCCTGCTTCTTTTCTTTTTCCTTGATTGTCCATTCTCACAACTGGCAGCATGTTTCTTAGAAAACCTGGTCACGTCACTCACACACACTGACAGTCTCTCACGTAAACAGATCCTACTTAAAACCATTCCTGGGCCTCCCTGTTGCTCCTTGGGGTAAATGCTGGGCTTGTCGTGGTCTGCAGGGCCCCCTGTGTGGCTGTCCCTGCTCACCTCCAGCCTCATCTCATTCCTGCCCCTGCCTCCCCTGTCCCTTGGACTCTCCACAGTGTCCCCTCGGCTTGCAGGCCCACTGTGGTTCTGTGGTGGGAGAGATTTTACACCTGCTATTGTCTCTCTGGAATGTGCTTTTCCTTTTCCCTTCTCCAATAATTGGTTGCCCAGCCAGTGGGTTTTCAGCCTGTGGTTCTCAGCTGAGGAACACTTCCCCAGGGATGCCTGCCTGGACTCTCCCTTACGCTCCAAGTCTGGGCCAGATCCCTGTATTTCTAAGCTTTAGCTCAGTTTGCAACAGCACGTTCATCAGAGGGTAACTCAGGCAGGCAGTGGCTGGTTTTGCTCACTGTTTTATCTTAAGTTTGGCACCTGATCCCAGCAGCCTCTCTGGTCTCTGTTGCAATCAGCAGTTACTGACACCTTATCTGTGACAGACCCTGGGCTGGGGGCCCTAAGTTTAGCAAGACATTTCCTTGCCCTGGGCGAGTAGGGTTAGGCTTCTGGTGGGTGGAGGAGGGGAGGGCTCAGCCTGAGCTGTGGCCTCACCAGTGTCTCGGGCCTCCTGTGTGCCCCAGCTTTGACAGTGAGAAGGCCGGGGACCGGGAGGTGCAGAGGACGATGCTGGAGCTTCTGAACCAGCTGGATGGGTTCCAGCCTAACACCCAAGTAAAGGTGAGTATTGTTATCACTTCACAGATAAAGAACATGGGGCTTTGAGGTCAGGGGACCTTGGTCACCTAGCTAGTGCAGTTAGAATTGGAATTGGGGTCATTCTTGAACATCTGCTGCCCTTTCACCTGGTCTCTGGGCTGCCTCTCTGCCTGTCATGGCCATGACTTGCTCGTCTATGAACCCCTTCCTCCTCAATTCAAGTTGCTGCTGCTTTCCTTACTCAGGTAATTGCAGCCACTAACAGGGTGGACATCCTGGACCCTGCCTTGCTTCGCTCAGGCCGCCTGGACCGAAAGATTGAGTTCCCAATGCCCAACGAGGAGGCCCGGGCCAGAATCATGCAGATCCACTCCCGAAAGATGAACGTCAGGTGAGCAAGGACACCATGAGCAAGGTGCTGTGCCCCAAAGGGGCAGCAGCAAAGCGGTCACTGTCTCTCTTTATCCTGAGCTTCCCCAGGCCTCCACCCACTCCTTCTCCAAATGCTGTTCACACATAGCATTGTTCTACACAGCTACTTACGTTTCTCCCAGGTGCCGGGAGTAGAGTCTTGCTGGAGCCCAGGCCCTAATTCTGGGTGCTTTGCTCCTTAGAGTCTACCTTCTCCCAATTGAAAGGTCTGCAGGCCAGAGGCCCTCAGTTTCCCAGCCTCCCCTACCCCAGCAGATGAACACAGTTCAACATGGCCCAGAGGGAACCAGCCAGGGGCCAAGTGGACCTGGATTCAGATCTCTGTGACCTTCAGCAAGTGGCATAACTTTTCTCAATCTCAGTTTTCTTAAGTGGGACTTGGAGATAATGACACTGACCTTATGGGGTTGTGACAGCATCAAGCACAGTGCTTGGCACAGGAGACCATTGAATGGCAGTGCAGTGCTGATGCGGGGCCCGCATTACTCAGGAGAGGGGGAGACGGCCATCCTTTGTCTCCACACCCTCCTGCTAACCTACCAGAGGCTGAATCAGTCCCTGAGGTCTCAGGTACAGATTGCCAGAAGGCTAGAGCTCAAGAGACACAGAAATAACCTAGTCTAACCTGCTTTGAATGCCCCCCACCCCATCTTGTACCAAGAAGAGAACGAGGCACCGTGGGGAAGGGACTTGCCTACAGTCACAGGGCAAGGTGGCCTCACGGCTTGATGGGGGCAGTGTGGGAGTACATCTGCTGCCCCCGCCCCTCCCCACAAGTAACTGAGCCCTGTGGCATATGTGTGTCCCCCTCACCCCACCCAGTCCTGATGTGAACTACGAGGAGCTGGCCCGCTGTACGGATGACTTCAACGGGGCCCAGTGCAAGGCCGTGTGTGTGGAGGCGGTGAGTGGTGGAGTGAGGAGGGTGGTGGGTGCTTCATGCCTTTTTGCCCCCTTCCCTGGACCAGGCAGGGGAATTTGGCTGGTACAGACTACTGAGGGGAGGAAGCTGAGAAGGCTCTGGCCCCTGGGAGCCAGGCCAGGGATCCCCAGAGGCACCCTAGAGCTTGTCTGTCCTGGGTGCAGGGAATGATCGCACTACGCAGGGGTGCCACGGAGCTCACCCATGAGGACTACATGGAGGGCATCCTGGAGGTGCAGGCCAAGAAGAAAGCCAACCTGCAGTACTACGCCTAGGGTGTCACCTGCCATACCACTCCCTGGTATCTTGCTGTTTAAAATTTATAATAAAAGATGGTTTCAGGTCCCTGCCACCCGTCTGTCTCACCTTCCCTGGGCTCTGAGTGGAAGAGGGGGGGTACGTGCATGAGACCCCTTCCCTAGGTGCCGCCGCCTAGAAACCCTAGACAGCCTCAAACCAGTTGTCAGGGCAAGGCCCTCTGGGAGGGATGGGCGCGTGCTGCAGCTGTCCTCGGGGACCTCCTGGCCTCTCCCACTGCGTCCCTTCAGACCTGACTCCTCACTCCCTGCTCCCCCTCTCCCGAAGCTTCAGAAGTTATGGCCCATCAGCTCTAGAATGAAAAGCCTAAATAGAGCCAGCCTTCCCTTTTCATGTTTTGGTGCTGTGGCCCTGGGCCTTGTTTCCTGGCCCCCAAGCCTCCTGTTCCTCCACACGCCCCCATTAGCTCTTTTGGCCCATTTCCTCTGGCTGAAAAATGAACCTCTAGGAAGACCCACTGTGAGCCTAACCTTTGGTCATGCTGTGTTCTCGCCCTCCTTGTAATTCTGCCATAAACCCCATTCTCTGTCAGGCCCATCCTTGGAAAGGCCCTTTGAATGGCCTTTCAGAGTAACAGCCTTCCAGAACTCTCCATCAGCTCTGGCTCCATGTGCTCTGGCAAAAGCCCCTACACTCTCCCCTGCCCCCACTCCCCACCAAGGGGACATGCCCACCATGAACTACTGACTGGGCCTCGGCCTGTTCTGGAAGTCTGGACTCCTTCCTAGCTCTGATCCCCTCCTGCCACTTCCAAAACCCACCTGAGCCACCTTCCTACTTGAGTGTCCGAATGTGTCCTCACATCGCTGTCCTTGGTGATCCCATTGACTTTCCACCCCTGCTTGAGGAGCCCCCAGCACAGCCTCTGAAGTGCTTCTGGTCTATCTCCTCCGGGGTCAGCTGCCCCCACTCCTGTATTCCGTTTTCTCTTCTAGCCAGTGGGGGCATCCATCTGGCCATGGCACCTGAGTAACCCCCCAGTCACCACCTGAGGCTCAATACTGGAGCCCCAGAACTGTCAAAAGGAGGGTGGGGGCTGGCCAGACAGCCCTACATTCCTTTCTTGACGGATCAGGCACAGACCCGCCAGATCCCGGGTGGGTCACAATTAGGTGAAACGGATCTCTTTTTTGCTAAGATACTGGTTCAAAGCCAGGCACTCACAGCTGAGGGTGCTGTGATTTGGACTTCACAGCCCCTGCAGGAGTCTGTGATGCTGGGCAGACATGCTGCACTTGGCGGCCAACAGGCTACTTGGAGGTGGTCCTGGTTGGCTTGGAGTGGGTGAACCCTTCTGTGTGCTCCTGATAGCACTGTGGGGAAGCAGCGCCCCCGGGTGCCTGATGCCGTCTTTACACTCAGCACATTCAGAGGAGATGAGGGTATGTGGTTTAGAATAAGAATCCCATATTTTTTCTTTTTAATGAAAAATAATTTAATTGAGGCCAAACCTGGAGATGGCTTTGTGATGGAGCTTTTTTAAATTTATCAGGCGGCAGGCTGGGAAAAAGCCCTGGCTCATAGGTCGATACGAAAAGGCCACCTTTGGTGCTAGGGGCTACAATGGCACAGTGCCAGGCTTGTTTTATTAGGATAAAAAGCAAACAACAAAACAAGCCAGGGAAACATGATATGCCATCCCCTGTTCCAAGAAACACTGCAAGGTTCAGAGATGAGCACAAAGCAGGACGGAAGGTGGCGATGACAGGAGACCGGCAGGTGGCCAGCAGGAGCTGGGGCCAAGGAGCAGACAACCTGATCGGAGCACAGGCACCCAGGAAGCCCTGCCTGACCACAGATGATGGTCTGCAGAACAGAGGCAGCAGGTTTGTGTATAATATTTATTTGCATCTTATCTATAGAACATGTATTTATAGATACAATCGGAACCACAGCAAAACTGCTGTAAAACCATTCAGACCCTCTCGATGGCCACTTCTCAGAACGTCCATGGTTGAGAAGCAGGGCTGGAGCCTGCCTGTAGAGTGGGCCAGCTGAGTACCTGGGCGCCAGCCAAGGGAAATAGCTGGGGATTATGGCTTCAGCATTCTCCCAGAGCACATTCTTGAGTGCTGACAACATGGATCCCTCACCACCCCCACCTTATTTCCACCCGCAGTGGGAAAGGCAAAGGGGCCCCGGCAGGGAGAGACAGCCCTGGCTCATTCTCTTCCTGCCCCCAGAATATCTGCCTGGACCCTGTGCTGGCATGAGCATCCCTGAGCTGGACCGGGAGGCCTCTCTTGCCTGGGACTGTTGGCTGCCCTGCGGGCTGCTGTTTGGCAGCTGGAGGTGGCAAGAGCTGCTGGTGCTGCCAGGGAGCATTCACTAGGGGAACAGAAGCTGACCCAGGGAAGGTAGCCATGAGGAAAAAGGTCTTAGAAAGCATCTCCCAGCTCCATGCTAGGACAGAGAAGACTGTCAGTGCTGAGTGGGGCTGGGGGGGCTACACGAGCACCTGCCTCTCCTTTCTTTGGCCTTAGAGCTGGCAAAGGATGGGCCAAGATGATTGGCGTAGCAGAGAGGTTAACCTAGCCTCAACCCTAGGCTGCCCAAGGCTGAGTGCATGAGCAGAGGAGTTTATCCCTTAGCCCGGGGCCCATGAGGCCCCAGCGGAAGGTAGCTTTGGGGCTCCCTGCAGCCCAGGGCTCCTTGGGCTGCCCTCATTCCCCTTGGGGTTCCGGTAGGGAAAGGCTTCTGCTTGGGGCCAATGCTGCTGTTTCCTCACTGCTAACTCCAGGACGTCCAAGATGACAGGATGTCAAGGAGAGAGGACCACAGCGTGCCTAGTGGCAAGTGCATGCATTGGGCCCAACTGAGGCCCAGTGCACAAGGGATCACAGTGTCAGTCTCACACACACCTCTGGTCACACATGCACACCTCATACACACACACACACACATCCACCCGTCCTCTGTCTGGTTAGAGGCTCGCTTGTTCACACAGGCACTCGCCCCCTCTGCCTCAGCCCACATGGTCACAGAGTAAATCCAAGTCTCTTATTGCTGTGTGGGGGTTGGGTGTCGGGGTGATTACTCCACGAAGAGCGAGAACAGCACCATCACCACAATGCCCATGCAGAGCAGAAGCACTTGCTGCAGGGAGTGCCTGTGGGGAGAGGGGCCAGAGTTCAGGGAGGTGGCACCAGGGAGGGGGTGGCACTAGGGAGGGGTTGGCACAAGGAAGGGAGAGGGGCAGAGACCAGAATCTCCTCCCCTTTGATCCCCTAACGACCCTGTGAGTGGCAGTCCCAGTGGGTCACTCACCACGGGTCATCTTCCTCCAAGAGGTCAGGTAGCACGTTCACCAGAGCAATGTAGAGAAAGCCACCAGAGGTAAAAGGCAGGATGCAGGCCACAGTCTCCTCTGCAGCGGGAGAAGGCCCGACTGTCTGGGAGCCCAGGAGAGCCATGTGTACCACACCCCCTCCCATAGGGTGGACCAAGGGCAGAACGGGCCTGGATGCCAGGAGTGGGGCAGGTTTGCCCTTGGCTGAGGCCCCTCTGCTGACCGCCACCTGCCGCCACCACCCACCACGCCCGTACCTACTCCCTTGGGGGACTGCGTACAGATGGCGAAGCAGGCGCCCAGCAGGCCCCCCAGTGCCGTCGAGAGCTGCAGCTTGGCTGCGCTCCATCGGTCAAAGCCGGCCCGGAGCAGAATGGCAAAGTCGCCCACCTGAGGGGAGGTCCAGATGATCACTCTGGGCCTCAGTTGGGCCAGACCCCCTGAGCGCTTCAGGTATGGACATGTACACCAAGCCCCCTGCACCAGCCCTGCCGCTGGGTCCCCCAGCCCACATCCCTTGGCTGGGACCCCAAGCCTGAGAAGGCCGAAGCATGGCTGAGATGGTGGCTGCAGCCTGGTGGGCTGAGCAGTTCCAGGCCTCCAAAGTGCAATCCCTGAGCCTGCCACCGCCAGGTTGTCCCACCCAACCCCTTCCCCAAGCTCTGGGCCCCCATGGAGCTGACATGGGACCCTCTGGCACTCACCTCATGGGGGATTTCGTGCAGGAGGATGGCCATGGTGGTCAGGAGCCCGATCTGCACAAAAGGGAGTCTGTGGGCATCTGTGCCGAGGGCCAAGGCACCCACTTATCTACTAATTCTACTAGTATTTGCTCTGCTCTGAGGCTCTGGCTGGCCACCGTTTGCCAACTGGAAATACAGCAGCCAATCAAACAGATAAAACCTACCCTCATGAAACTAACGGTCTGGAGCAGAGAGGCCGGGACTGAGTAAACGCACAAAAAACCGAGTGATCACACACTGTAACAGGTGCTGTGGAGCATGAGTAATGTCTAGTTTAGACAAAGCGTCAGCTAAGGCGTCTTTGAGGAAGGGTGTTTAAGCCAAAGCCTGAGGAGGAGGAGCCAGCTGTTCAAAGAGTGGGAGGAAGAACGTTCCAGGAGGATGGAATAGTGTGAAGTGGAAGCCACGAGGGGGCAAAGAGCTTGGCCAGCTCAAGGGTAGGCAGACTGCTGGGGCCAGAGCACAGAGGGTAGAGGGAGAAGGTCGGGGAGAAGCATTCAGAAGCAGGCAGGGGCTGTGATCCCAACAAGGAGCGTCCACAGCAAGAACAGACCAGTGGCTCGGGACAATAGAAGGCTGTGTCCGGGAGAGCTGTCCCCCAGGGAAAACTGGGGACTCAGATGAGGGTGTTGCTGAAACAAGGAATAAGAAGCGATGGACTAATTTGAAAGTAGAGCCAACTGGTCAACACAGGTACTGGGTCATTCCCACCAGAAATGCCTGGACCCCACCTGCCCTGACCCCCACTCACCTTCTTGCTCACAAGGAAGCTGGCAGCCACAGCCAGCCCATGAGTGAAGTTGTCTATGGTGTTGGCCAGCAGGTTGAGATAGCCACTGACCTGGGTGAGGGGAGAGAAAGCCGGGCTAAACCAGATAGGCAGAGTTGAGCTGGGCTGGCCACTCAGGGCGGGGCAGCTGCAGGAGGAGGGGGCCCTGAGCGGGCCACTCACTTTGATGTTCCGGACCACGGCGCTCAGGCCGGGTTCTGCAGCCGGCTGGGCCAGATAGTGGCCTCCATTGAGCTCGGCAGCAGCAGCAGGGTCTTTGCTGGGGGCCTAGGGCCGGGAGAAGGGGGGAGAGGTGACATTAGATGCCCCCCACTCAGCCAGGGTAGATGCAGAAGGGGAGTGAGAGATGGAGAAACAGAGAGGGAACAGCCCTTTTGTCTGGCTAGAATTCTCTGCTGCTCTGTCAGCCGGTGGATGCTCTCAAACTCAAGACTGTCCACCTCCCGCATGAGAACATGCCATGGCAGGGGCTGATGCCTTCATTCCCCAAACAAGCTGGCCCAGCCTCCCAGAACTCCCAAGAAAAGGCCAAGAGACCCTCTCTTCAGGGTTCGGCTCAGAACCTGGGCCTCTAGGCCCTGGCACCACCACACAACAGATGCTGAGGTATCCAGGTCCTGGGGTTTGGGGCTCACCTGTCTGCTCTCTTCCTGCTCCTTGCTGTCCAGGAACATCTTCTCCAAAGCCAGGAAGGTCAGGAAGCCAGCAATGACCCATAGCCCCAGTTGTTGTTGCTGCTGCAGGCTGCGCCCCTCACCACCTGTAGAGGGCAGCACTGACAGGCCAGGCCAAGCCAGGGCCATAGAAGGCGGGCCATTTGGAATGGGCCCTAGTCCAGGGCAGGGACAGGGGTGGGGGTTGGGGGAGGTAGGACTCGGGGGCAGGACTGGCTGGTGGGGCAGCTGGGCCCCAGGGACTCCCACAGGGACTAGGGCAGTAGGACGGGGACAAGTTCCCTGCCAAATGCCTAGAACCCTTCTCCAAGTCATTCTGGCAGAGTGGGCAGGGCCTAGGCCACCCCCGGGCATGGGTACCAGCTCCCTCTAAACTCTACCCTCCTACCCTCAGTCTGCGGCCTTACTCACCAGGGCTGGCGCTGTACGTGTAGGCCCAGGCCTCGGGCAGCAAGTGGAGAAACACGTTGCCCAAGAGTCCACCCAGGGCAAAGCTGAGCAGCTGCTTCAGGCGCCGGGCCCCAGCTGCAAGACAAAGATTCTAGGTCTGGGGGCTGACTCGCCAGGGCCACTGGCCTGACCTCTGGCCCACCCAGCTTACTAGGCTCTCTTGTTGTCCCAACCAGAATGCAAGCCTCTGGACGGCTGGACATGGGCTGCTGCCCTCCTAGGACCCTGTCCCCCAGGCCCAGCAAGGGCTGGGTGCTCAGTGGGAATATGTCACGACCTGCTGAACAACTGTGGAATCATTTCTGTCTCATGACTGTGGTCCCAGCTCCCCAACCCACCAGCTGGTGACCTTGGGCAGATTACTTCTGGGACTCAGTTTCCCCTTCTGTAAACTGTGGATAACCTATCTGATAGGGATCTTGTGGGAATGAAGTGACGATGCGCATAGCAAAGGCTCATTAAATGGGAATTTTCTTTCCTCAACCACTGTTACTCTCAGAAACAGAGATTTGGGGACTTTTGCCGACTTACAGCATCCAGAGTTGGAAGTGCTTGAAAGGGCCATGTCTAGCTCTTGGTTTGATAGAGAAACTGAGGCCCAGAGGGCAGAGGCAGGTTGGGGGTGGGGAGCAAGCACCCCAAGGGAAGCTGCTGCTTCTAGGCTGTGTGACCTCAGGCTGGTCAAAGAACCTCTCTATGCCTGTGCTTCTCCATTTATAAAATGGAGCTAATAATGTAAGTCCTACCTACAGTGACCTCGCAGGGATACCACGAGAGGGACTGAGCTGATGCATGACAGCAGGGCCCAGGAGGGCTCCATTCACAGCCACGGTGCCAGCCCTCAGCCCAGCGCCTGGCACAGACGTGTTCACAACCATCTGCTGAATGAAGAGGGGAGCACGAGCCTCTGGGGCCCTCGTTTCAGAGATTCTAGGGGCCATGGTTCGGACCCACTATGTCATACTCTCAGGTGTGGGGGGGCAACAGGCACTTGTATTTTTAGCAGCTCCCCATCTGATGTTGTGTACTTCTCATCACATGTCATTTGTGGATAGATAGTATATGCACACCGAATGAAAGAGCAGCCAAGGAGAAGCCTGTGCCCCACGTCCCAAACCCCCTCCCCAGAGGCAGGCCTGCAAGCAGCCTCTTGCGTGTTCCAGGGACTTTTGGTTTGAGAGCTCTTTTGCACGATGAGCAGAGACTGAAGGGAGAGGCAGTGCTTTATGGGCCACTGCATCCCCAAACCCAGCAAGGGGCCCGCAAACACGTAGCCTTCCCTGTACCAGGCAGTCTTCTAAGTGCTTTACTGATCTGAGTTCATTTAGTGGTCACAGTATTACCTATGAGGTAGATACTATTATTATCCCCATTTAAGGCTGGGAGCCTGAGGCAGAGTGATGAAACTTGCCCGATGGCACCCAGCTGGTAAGTGGCAGAGCCAAGATTTGAACTCAGACAGACTGACATCCATCTTTCTAACCACTGCCTACACTATTCTTGGTGAATGTTTGCTGACTCTTATACTTTCAGAATAAATGAACGCACAAATGAATGAACAAATGGACATGGTGCACACTGGTCTCATAAGACCAAGGTAAGAAATTGTATTCTGTCCTCACCCTCCACCTTAGATGCAATGTAACCTGGGAGGTGAGACCTAGCTCTCCATGGAAGAGCAGCAACGTTTCCCACACTGCTGGCTGCCCTGGGGTGCCAGAGGAGGGTCACCCACCTTCTGAGTGCAGCGTGGTCCCCATCTCCAGGGGAATGACCAGCAACGGTAAGACCCCGCTGAGTCCTACCATGAGTGAGCCCAGCAGGGAGCAGATCCAGGTGTCTAGCCTCTCCCCACTCAGCAGGGATCCCCAGGACTCGCTTTCCTTGTTGTCTAGGCGACAGGCTGCTGCAGCCCCCCGGTTCCAGAGGTCCTGCTGGGAACCCCCAGCCCCTCCCAGGAGTTCCAGGGCAACAGCAGTGAGCAAGAGGAGCCTTTGGCCCGCCATGCCACAGCCAAGACAGGGACATCCAGGCATGCCACGTGCTGAAAAACACAAACGCCACTTACCTGAGCTGCCGCCCTTGGCTGAACACCTACTTATAAAACATGGCATCTTACCCTTCCCCACACCCCATGTGCCATGGTATCCACCTTCCTGCTTGCCTGGCCCAGGATCCGAATGGTGGGTACACAAAGCAAAGGGGCTTTGCTGCTCCACACTCTACTCCCAAGGACCACACATTTTTTCCTTCTGAGCCAGCTCCAGACTGTGTGTCAGCATGTCCGCCTGAGGCTAAACTTTCCCTAATGACAGGGTGAGGCGCTGGCTAGGCTCCCTTCGGCCACCGGCAGGCCCAGCCCAACCTGGTGTCTCTGGCTGCCAGGGGAGGTTTTGCTGCCAGGATGTGCCCTGTGAGAACACCCTGGGGACTGAGGCTGGCACTATCTAGCTTCTTGGGGTGACATTAGGAGATGCAGGTGGGGAACCAAGCAGCTGGGCTCGGGCAGAGCCAGTAGAGCTTCTTCCTAGGAAATGAGCCCAATGTCCCTGGGGCACAGAGACAGACAGGTGGTGGGACTGAAGAGAAAGGATCCTTCAGTCAGGAGCTGCCTCACAGATGCTCAGACACTGGCTTTGGAGACTCGCCATCAACTTTGTGCTCTGCACTTACAGCTGTCTGACTGCGGGCAAGTCCCTGAAGCCCCCTCTCTGGGCCTCTGTCTGACTGCGGGCAAGTCCCTGAAGCCCCCTCTCTGGGCCTCAGTTTCCTCATCTATAGGATAAAGATAAGGACTGCTTCCCTCACACAGCTATGCAGATGAGATGAGCTTGCTAATGCAGGTGAACGTGCCTGGTATGGAGAAGGCACAGAGTGCCCTCCTTAAGTTGCAGGGGGCCCAGAGCACTGGGCAGCAGGAGTGTACCCAGCCTGTAATCACAGGAGGATGTGAGTCAACCAAGAGAGAAGTTCAATCTGGAAACTCAGGCATGAGTTCTAAATGTGGTCTGCTCTGCCTCGTGCTGGCTGTGACCTTGAGCTAACTAGTAATGTCCCTGCCTCAGTGTCCTCCTCTGATGCTGGAGGTGGAAGGGAGGAAAAGCAGCTGCCTCCGGCCGTGGAAAAGATGCCCACGTCCAGGATCTCCAGGCCTGAACCGGAGACCCTGATGAAACCCTCTGGGCTCTACTGGGGACCAAAAGCAGGACTGGGCCAGACCAGGCTTGGAGGCTGAGACGGGTCACGTAGAGGTGAGGGGACCACAGGTTTGGGAGAGGGGAATGGGCACGGAGATAGTAAGAGAGGAAAGAAAGGAGAGAAAGTAAGAGTCAGAGAGAGCAAGCCAGAAATAGTGGGAAAGGCAGATGAGGAGGCGGAGAGCAAGGGAGAGATGGGGAGCGATGTGTGGGCGACAGGGAAGAAGAGCCCAAGGAAGTTTAACTCTGGGTTCTGCCGAGAGAACCTGGTCAGCCCAAGACGAGCCGGGCCAGGGTCGGGGGGATCGCCGGGTCTGTCTCGCCCGGGGCGCGGACCCTGAGGGTCGGGCACTCACTCACCGTGCGGCTGCGGCGATGGCGCTCCTGGTGGACCCTGCCATCCAGCTGTGGCGCCGCGCCCCGTCCCGGGTCTGCCCCGCCCGTCCCGGCAGGCCGGCCCCTCGCCCGGAGCCGCCCCCCGCGCGCAGCCACGTCACACGGGACCCATCCGGAACTCGTCGCGCCGCGCGCCGCGGGGTCGCGGGGAGCGGCCGTCGGGACGCGCTTCCGCTTCGCGGCCATGGGGGACCCGAGCTGCTGGCGCACTTCCGCTCGGGCACGACGGGGAGGGACGGGCGGAAGTGGGAGACCCGTGGTCACCGCGCTCAGCCGGGCTGGGCAGGGTGGAGGCGGTGGCCCCGCAGAGACCGCGAGCGGCCGGGCGGCTGGGCTTGCGGGTCCGGCCGCCGCTTCTTCTCTAGGGCTGCAGTCCCTGCCGCGTCCGCACGGGGGCGCGCTAGGCTTCCAGGCTCGTAGCCGCCGGCCGCGCCAGCCCCGGTCCCGGGTGGGAGGATGGCTGCGGCACTCCAGCTCTGAGTCAGCCCGGCCTGGCTCCTCCATGTCAAGGGAAAAGGGGAAGTGCCTGCCGCAGGGAGGGGCCTAGCCCCGGGAACCTCAGAAGAGGGAATTTTATTCTTACTCATCGAATTATTTTTATGCTTTGGTTTTTCACTGGGAACCTCAGGCCTTTGTCTCCAGAGCTTGTAACCCTTTGGGGTCCAAGTCATGGTGGCTTGACACTGCTGCTCTGAACTCCAAACCTGAGGGAGCAAAAGGGTCTGCTCCCCTCACCTAGAGGAAGTTGGCCTGACCTCTTAGGCTAGGGCAGGAAACACTAGCATTTTTATTATAATTGCAATTTGCTGAACACTTACTATGCATCATTCACTCTACTTGGCATTCTCATTGAATCCTCATTCTAGCTCATTAAGGTGGGTAGTGTTTACCCAGGGTGAAACAATGGCATGGATGGCAGAACCAGGATTCAAACCTGGATGTCTCTGGACCCAGAGCATGTGGTAGGGTGTAGGAATCTGGCTTGGCATTTCCGCTTTGTATTCTACTCTGGGAATAACTGGAACTGTAGAATATTCAGGAAGGGGCCTGTGGGTACTCGCTTGGGCAGAAAGAGTGATGAGTTGTTCTCTTCTGACATTCATCTGCCTCCCATGACAGCTCCCTTCATCTGTCCTGAGTTGTTCTCTCGTAGGGGCTCTGAGGACTCATTTGGCTCTCATATGCTGCGCTCGATTGTCTGTTCCACTTCACATTCCAATGTTTGCCCTTCTTAGACTCCCCAGCTCCTTCCAGGTGGGATCAGCTTTCCTCTGAAACCCCTGTCACCTCACCCCACCGGTCCGGTAGGTCTGCCAGGATGCCCTCATATGCCCCTCCCTGAGTTCTGAAGTGGAAGCCCTGGGTTGGTTTCTTTGCAAAGGGAGGAAGACACTCAGGAATGCTGCTCCGGGATCTCTAAGATGCCCCCTGCCCTGTATGCAAATCACTCCATCATATGCAAAGCACTTCACAATATACAAATGATTTCACAATAACACAGTCAGCATTCCTGTCTCTGGAGGCTGAGGGCTGTGGGCCACCAGCCGGAGGTGGGCAAGACTCAGCCAGAGATGCCACTTGCTACCTTCTCACTGGCCTTTCCTTTCACCTGGCCTGGAATTTCCAACATCAGACTCCCAAATGGATTAAAGAAACAAGTGCTTTGGGGGTGGGAATGGGACCATGAGCATTCTTACTGACCAAGAGCAGGAGAGCCAGTTGGAAAGGTACAGTGGGTGGATGAATGTGTGGCTATTAAAAACAGTGAATTAGATCTCCCAGGAATTTCCAGGTATAGATGAGACATGAGAGATGCAGAAATATTTATTTACTATAATCCACTATTTTAAAACAATGACAAAAAAGGAACCTTGTATATGTGCATGCGATTAGAGGTATCAGTATATGTAAGTCCATGTATAAATGTGGGTAAATAAAAATATAGAAGATCACATATTAGGGTGATAAAATGGATTCCATGGTGGGAGGAGGGAAAATATAAAAGGAAAATGTTAAAACATATATATGATCACATTTATGCAATTCTGTAAAAATGATATAAAATCTCATATGTATATACATACATACACACAGTCATGCACCACTTAAAGATGGAGATATGTTCTAAGAAACGTGTCATTAGGTGGTTTTGTCATTTGAACATCGTAGAGTGCACTTACACAAACCTGGAGGGCATAGCCTACTATATATGCCTAAGTTACATGGTATACCACCATCGAGTATGCAGTCCCTCGTTGACCAAAACTTTATTCTGCAGCGCATGACCGCATGTGGATATATATGTAATGGCCTCCTAGCTTGATGGTTAAGACAAACCAGACTCTGGTATTAGACTTCTTCGGGCAAATTATATAACTCCCTATGTCCGTTTCCTCATCTCTAAAATGGATTACTGTATTGGATTGTTGTGAAGATTAAATGAATGAATATACATAAAGGCACTTAGGACTATGTCTGGCATTTGGGAAGGTCTATTTAAGGGTTAGATATTATTATTATTTACATGTGTAGATACATTAGTATAAAGAAACTGTTACACCAATGAAAAGAACAGATAAATTAACGACATAGGGTGGGGGGGCCACCCTTTCTCCTCTCCTTGCTGAGCACAGTTGAGTGTTTTCCAACATCCATCAGTCAGTTTGGAGGCCTCAGGGACAGATGCACTTCAACAGGGGAGGATGGGCCTGGACACTGCTTGGCTCTGAGTGGCTGGGGCACTGCAGACCCATTTCTCTGACTCCACTGGGTTGCCCAGGGTCTGACTTCAATACGTTGTTCCTGGTTCTGGTACCTTTACTGGGGCCTTTATTAGCAACACGGCCTCAGCCTTTTATTTTCGGAACGTAGGACTGCCCGGGCCCGCTGACCAGGTGGTGCCTGAGAGGCCAGCATGGCCTGGCATTGCCTGGCATTGCCAATGCTCTGCCAACTTTCCTCCACTTCTGGCAGTGCAAGGCTAGAGGTTCTGCTTCTGGGGCGTGGCCTTCTTTTGAGGGCTTTCTGTGGGGGTCTGTGCAGGCAGGTAGCAATCTCCTGTAGAAAGGCATCTGAGGCTCAGGTCACAGGTCACAGATGAAAAGAGGCAGAGCCTTGTGCTCAGCCAAGGCTGGCTGCTCCTACAGAAGACCTGGCCTGCTGGAACCCCTGACCCTAACCCTCTCTCATGTTGTTCTTTCCAGAGCAGCCTTAGCTCCTCTGTGAGTTGCTGGGTGCTTTCTTCCCCGAATCCTGAGGCCTGGCCAGATAATGTCCCATAACTCCACAGGGCCTCTTCCCTCACCACCCAGCAACTCTTCCATGGGCAGCCCATGTACAGCCATGCTTCACTATTTTTTGTCTGGCCTCTCTGCCTTTCTGACCCACTTTGTAACCCCCAGCCCACCCCTGGCAGGCCTGGCCTGTTCTTTCCCTTCCACCATCTCTGTGGATCGAAATCCAGTCTGTTTACAAGGCCGCCTCCTCCCTGAAGCCTTCTGGATCTGTCCAGCCTGGGAGCCCCTAGTGTTGTGTGTCTTCTGGGTGCTTAGTCTTGTCCTACGTATACACAGGCCTCCCCACCCCCACCTGCCACTCACTTTGGGTTTCTGGAAAGAAAGACAAGCTTGTTTGTACCCTGAATAAAAGTCTGTCTGAATAAGTTTAATGTCTCCCTTTCTTCACTCCAACCTCAGGAGCGCAAATTGGGGTGAAATCCTGTGCGTTAGGCATTGTCATTTGAGCCTTTGCAGGGCCCTCTTTTATTTCATTTGTGTGTTCACCGATATTATCTGCTTACTTGTTACCCTGCCCCATCCCATCACCCTGCCTCCTTCTTGGGGGAACTTGAATTTTTTGATCAGTCCTTTTTTTAAAATAAAGTTTTCGCATACATACATTTATATGTCTAAACAATATTCTGATTTGGCTTTTAATAAGGGAAAAAGCTGTTTTAAGGTTTTCTTTTATAATACTCAGTGATCTTTATAATTGTTTTCCTATAGGTCCTTCATAGGTGTTAAAAAAGTTTACTTCCAGGAATTTTACATTTTTGCAGCTATGTTGAACAGGATATTTCCCATTACATTTTGAACGACCTGTTGATAGTACACAAGCGCCAACTACATTTTCTTACTGGTTGTAACTTCTCAGTGTTACTCCTGAGTCTTGAGTATACTGTTGACTCTTTTGGGTGGGTAATCCTAACATCACCTAATTACAAAAGTCTTATTTGTAGAGATACGGTTTGGCTTGGTTTCACACGTTGCAGGAAAGGTATTTGTTTTCTGGGACTGGCTTTTTCATTCAACAATATGGTACTAAGATTCATTCGTGATATCGTGTGAAACTGGTTCATTCGCTTGCACCGCTGAATGACGTGCCGCCGTGTGAATGAATCTACTGTAATTTATTTACCCAATCTCTTTTCCATGGGCATTTGAGTTGTTTCCAGATTTTTGCTGTTAAGAACAGTGCAGCTTTGAACGTTCTCGTCCAAGTCTCTGGGAGCACATGCCAAAGTTTCTCTTGATTTTATGCCGAGAGGGGATATGCCCGGCCCGAGCTTTATAAGATGAGGGTGACTGCGTGTGCTGTCATCCCTGCCACCAGCCCGCAGTTACATCGGTTGCATTCTGGTAACACGCTGGAGAGTCCGTGGCTCCACCTCTTCTCCAGCACTTGGTGCTGTCAAGCTTGTTAATTTTTGCTCTTAGAATGGTGTAAATAGCATCTCATTGAGGTCTTCATTTGCATTTCTCTCATCACCAACGAGCTTGAGCATCCCTTAGATGTGCATCGAACAAATGTGTTTCCCTTTCTGTAAAAAAAAAAAAAAAAAAGCCCTTTCATGTCTTTTATCTATTTTTCTGTGGGATCACTTGTTTTTTTCTATGAAATTGAAAGAGTTCTGTACGTATTGTCGATGCTTATCCTTTGGGTCGTCCGCGGCAGACGTCTCCTCCAGTTTGTGGCTTGCTTTTCACTTTCTCTAAGGTGTCTCCACTTCTCTCTTCCCTCCTACACCTGTAGGACGCCAAGGACGCCCAAGGCGTTGGGCCTGTTGGGCGGAGGGGGGAAAAGGAGGAAAGGGGTGGGGTTCTCATGTTGCCCCTGTGGAGACCGACCCCACTGCTGCTCCTGCTCCCTGGGGCTTTAAGGGACCTCAAATTCCCAGCTTTGGCTGAGGTGGCCTGGTTGGGGAGGGGGCCCTCTCTCGTTGGGGTGGGCAAGCTGGGGCAGGGAAGGCCTCACTGCGATGCCGCACCCCCCACCCCCGAGTTATTTATCACTTCCGGCCCCTCACCTGGGGGCCGGGCCCCTCTCTGCTCCGCTGGGCACACACAGCGCGCGGCAGTCGGCGCTCCCTGGGGGCAGCGGCCGTGGGGGAGGGGCGCTCTGGGCGGGCCCTCCGGAGGCGGGGGCGGGGGCCAGGCCTGCGGCGGGGCTCGGGTCGGGGGCGGAAGCTGCCGGAGCAGATAAGGGCCGAGGTCGGCCCTGCGGTGAGACGGTGCGGGACGCTGCCTCCTCCCACGGCCTCCGAGGAGCCCGCCCCCGCACCCCCTGTCTCCTACTACCGGAGCCGAGGTCTGTCTGGCGTCCCCAGCTCTCAGCTTAGGGCTCTGCAGCCCCGGCTGAGAACTCAGGAAGCAGTGGGGGATGGGCTCCAGCGTGCTCATTCAGTTCCAAACCTCAGTTATCTCACCTGGAAAATAGGGGTGGGAGCCTCCAGTTACCCTACAGGGTTGCCGAAGGTGGAACTAGCGCCGGCTGGTGAAGGACCTCTGTGGCTTTGGGCGTTTGATAAAGGGTGGCTACCCCAAGCTCCTCTCGTTGCCCCCCGCCGTAACCCTGTGACTCTCCAGGCTTCATCACCACTGTATAGATGGGAAAGTGGGGACTCGCCGAAAGTCAGCCAGCACAGAGCAAGTGGGGTGGACTGCGAAACTCTTTCCACTGCCCCCGACCTGGGGACAGAGCTAGGTTTTGTGAAGCCTGATGCTTATATAATATTGAGGCCCCCTTAAAGAAAAGATGACGAAATCACAAATACAAATTTGCTGAGGCCCGTCTTCCAGGGCCTTGGAAGGGACGCAGGCAAGTGAGACGCTCAAGTCTAGCTTCTTGGTTTTCTGGCCCCACTCTGCAGGCCCCTGAAAAGGCTTACACCCCACTTACAGGAGAGGGCAGACACCACCATAGCTACAGGAGATAGGGTGGCCTAGCACGGCGCGGGGAACTGCCTGGAGGAGGCCCTGCTGCGCTGGTCCCCACCCCTTGCATGTCCAGGCAGCTGTGAGCCCAACCCAAGAGCAAGGACAGTCTGGCATTTGGGGGCTGCACCATAGCTGGGCAGGGTCAAACCTCCCAGTCCCATCTAGTCCTGATTAGGGCCTCTAACCCTGTGGGCTGGGGTGGTAGGGAATAATTCCTAGGAGAAAAGGAAGGGGCACCTCTCTGGGGCAATGTAAGTGCGTCTGACTTGGAGGTACATGGGGCTGGAGTTCAAGCCCCTGTAAGGCCATGTGACCTTTAGAAGACTCCTTCACCTCGGTTTTTTCATTTATAAAATGGGAGTAATAATAGTACCTACTTGTCAGCTGTCATGATGCTTAAATGAGACCATGCGTGAAGAAGGGACGAACGCTTAGAAACCAATTTCCCTTCTGTGAAGCCTCCAGGCCAGGAGAGGCCTTTTTCTTTCCATTTTAGGGTGAAGTCACTTACCCTAGGGCCCCCTTAAAGAAAAGGTGACAAAGTCACAAATACAAATCTCTCAGATTCAGAGTTGAGATTTAAACCCATGACGTCTGGCACCAACACCCTGTTTCTAACCACCAGAGAATGCTGCCCCCTTGGGTCTCTCTCCGCAGGGAGTTAAGTGCCACTGCTAGGTGTGCCAGGCAGAGGAGGGAGCCAAGGGGAGCCTTCGATTCAGAGGGCTGCTCACCTTGCTGAATTTTATCATCTCAAAATTCCCAAAGCTGGAATTTTTCCAACTTCGACATCCAACGACCTAGACCAGGAGAAGCAGGAGACTCTGGTGATGGGGAGAAGCAGGGGAACTGGGAATAAGCCATGACCGCAGGCCTGGGCAGCAGTGACACCCCAAAAGGCTCGAAGTCTTCTTCCAAACAAAGTGGTGCTGCTTTGCCTTCTGACTTGAAGAGGATACCCCCTGGATTGGTGGCCAGACCCGAATTCTCATCTCAGAGCTTCACCTTTCTTGCCAGCTGAACTAACAGACACTGCTCCCTTCTGAGCCTCAGTATCCTCACCTGTGAAATGGAGATAAGACTACCTGCAGCTGTGAGGATCACAAGACGTTGTATATATAAAGTGCCTGGTGAATGGCACCAGTTGTTAAAACAGCTGTGGCTGGCTGAGCTTGAAAGGAGATATCTTGTGAGAGTAGGAGGTGTTCAGGCAGAAGTGAGGTGTCCTGCCAGAGCAGGAGTTTGCGCCTCCAAGGTCTCTATGCCAGGGAGGGATGGGAACCACAGCTCCAGCAGTCTCCCGGATTGGGACAGGTCAGAGCGAGGCCAGGGGCAGAGAAGAACAGGGAGCAGAGGTTCTCACCCTCACTCACGCAGGAGAATGGGAGCGGAGGGAGGAAGCAGGGCTTCTGGGAGGAGATGGAAGTGGCCGCTGCTGTGTGACGCGGGTCACACGAACACCGTGAAGCCCCATTCCATGACGACCTTTGTCTCTCTTTGTAAATTTTCAAGGTAGGCATTCTCCAGATGGGGAAACTGAGGCTCAGAGAGGCGAGATCACTTGCCCATGTTTACACACTGCACGCTGTTGGATCTGTGTGGCTCTGCAGTCTGGACTCCAACAGTCACTGCCACTTTCTTATCTTATCTGCAAGGTTGTGAGTGAAACAGCGTGATCTCAGAGACTCAGGGATCTGAGGCCCTGCCACTGTCTCCTGAGAGCCCCGAGCTCCAGGCTAGCAGCTGTCCTGGAGACAGCGTGTAGTGAGAGCAGAGATGGATGGAGTAAGGGAGTGAGCGCACCGTCTCCAGAGAGCTTCAAGTAGAGGCATCCTGAGTCTCCTCCAGCGAACCCCAATGGCTGAGGAGCTGGAGGAAGGTCTGCTAGGCATCTGAGGGCATGGCTCGTAGTGGCCCCAAAACTAGCCGAAATGTTTCTGAAGTTCCTTATTTTATCTTAAAAATTCATTCAGATTTGCGTCCTTCTTTTTCATATATCGGCTTTACTCCTCCCCATTTTTTCTAAAGTTTCTCCCCCTAAGTCTCTGCCTGGGTGGATGCTCCAGGAAGACTCGCCATGGCTCACGCAGTGGCTGAGTAGGTCCAGTGACTGCACAGTGGAGCCCAGTTCCTGGGTCCCTTGACCTGGTTTGAGTGCAGAGTGGGGGTCAAAGGCGTCTAGGGCTCTCCCTGCCTCTGCTCCATGCTCCTGCCTCGTGCCTTGGGCCCTCCGGTCTCCTCTCACAGACTTCTGTCCAACCCAGCCCAACGCTCCCACTAGGAATTCTCAGGATGCCTCACCCCTCCCTTCATCTCCTTGTCCAAAGGGGCACTGCCCATCTTCAGCCCTCACTGTGCACGACCAGACCGTGACTCGGGGATGTCTGTGCCCGTTATGAGGAAACTGAGGCCCAGAGACGAGAGGTACCTGGCCCCAGGGAGCACAGCGAGAGGGTTGGGGTGGGCTCTCTGGGCAGGTGGGGTGCCTGGACCTGAGGAGAGGGCGCCAGATCTGGGCCCTGGCCAGGGAGGCGGGGGAGGAGGGAAGGCCGTGGGGCACCGGGGCTGCTGCCTGGCAGGCTCCTGTGCCCAGGGTAGGCTGCTGCCTGGCAGGCCCCTGTGCCCAGGGTAGGGAAGTTTCTTATTTCTCCTGCTCGACTTCCCCCTTTGATTTATTATAGCCATGAAATGCTCTGCTCTCTTCTCTTTTCCTTGCTGTCCTCGGGGCTGGAGGAGCACAGGCCTCCCCAGGCACCGGGCCTCCATCTCGCCGGACTCCCATCTCCTTCCGAGGGTTGAGCCCAGGGGCCCAGAAACGGGAGGTGAGTCAGGGCAGGCAGGGCGGGCTAAGGAGGGGCTCAGGCCTTCTAAAGCCTGGCGTGGGTAGGACCCCAGGGACTGGCAGAGTCTCAGTTGGGAAGGGCTGGGGCTGGGCAGAGGGTGTGGCAGGTGTGGACTTGACAGCAGATGGCTTCCTGGGGTCGTGGGGGTGGCAGGCTCTGGGCCAACGGCCTCAGTGAGGCTTGGGGATTGGACCTAGTCAGTGTCTGAAGGCCGGGCACAGAGTTCTCGAATGCCAGTCACTAGGTCAGAGAAATGGCTATCTGTGACCCCTGACCCCATGTTCTGATTTAACAATGGCCAAAGCAGGCCTGCCTCAGGCCAGTCTAGGGATGGAGCTGAGAACTCAGGGGAAAGAATGAGGCTGGGAGCCTAGGAGACCCCAGGCTCCTCAAGGCCACAGCTGGACATCACTCGGTGGCCTGGCCCTGGTAGGTGAGGGCTGGAGTTTGTCTGTCCGGCTTCTCGGCAGGCCTGACGGCCGGAGCGTTTCTGCCCACCACTGTGCGGTGCCTGTGGTAATGGGGCTGTTGGCGTTTTGCAATGGGCTGGGGGTGGGGAGGCTGCGCACACATGCTTCCTGTGGTGACTGGGCGCTTCCTGTTTTCTCAGGCGCCGGACTTGCTACTGCCGATGTGGAAACAGGGGCAGCTGCAGCCCGGGTGGCTCCCTGCTGGGCGCCCCGACTCTGCCCAGAGAGGCCTCAGTGGGCCCGCCGCCCTAGGTCCCAGGCCGGTCAGCGAGTGGCCTGAGTTACCCCCCACACTAGGCCCTCATTTTTCCTATCCCCAACAGCTTCTGCCAAGAGGAAGGGGCCACGCATGGCTGCCATTCAAGGCCAAGCAGATGGCCCAAGAGGTCAGAAGCCCAGGGGTGAGAGCACGTGGCTTCGGTCTCAGCTCTGTCCTTCATTCACCGAATGCCTTTGACCATCCCTGACCCACTCCAGGCCTTGGTCTTCTCTGTTGTGCAGTGATCATGGCGCCCATGATCTAAACTCCCTCATCTCTCCCTCATCCATTTCTGCCCCAATTCCGACATTTCTTGATTTTTATATCCCAAGAACCTCAGCTTTGAGGACAGAGTGAGCACTGCGAGTGGGACCCTCGAAGGGGGCTCAGCATAGGCCTGCACAGAGCGGGAACTTGGGTAGACGGGGGGACAGAAAGAGCTCGCCAGGCAGAAGGCCACCCTGGAACGAGGCTCGGAGGTGGGATGCCAGGACCCAGTTTGGGAGGCAGGGGTGTTGATGGGACAGAGTAGTAGGTGACAAGGTTGATCCAGAAGGATTCAAAAATGGTAGGAAGATTTTAGAAACGTCTTTATTCCTGCAAACCTAAGGAAAGTGTTTGACACACCCCACCCCTCACATTCTTCAACAGAAGAAAAGCAAGCAATGGTTTGGAGGGTGGGGGCAGGGCCAGCCCCTCCAGTGGGATGAGAAGATGAGTGCCCATGTGGCGTGATGCGGGGGCCTCAGGAGGGACCCGAGCCTTTCGCCATCTGTCAGGTGCCTCGAGTTCCACCGTGAGGGCCAGGCCTTCCGATGGGACGCTGCCCTCTTCTCGAATGTCCTTTGTTTTGTTTTTAAGCTGCTATTGCAAGAAAGGGGGGGTGGGGAGCAGATGACTTTGCTTCTTGTCGAGTTTGCTTCTTGACAGCATCTGACCTCTTCGAGGAAGAGTTTGGTTTTTTTTTTGTTTTTTGTTTTTTTTTTGCAGGAAGGCTAAGGCCTAAGCCCTCTGGGAACTGACCGGTCCACCGACTGAGTTCAGCCACCCACTTGGTGCAGGAAGTTCTGAGATGCCTGCCTCACCAGTAGCTCCCCCTACATCTCTAGGCCTGCCCATCACAGACAGCACAGAGACAGCAGAGAGGCCTCGAGGATCCAAGACCCCAAGGCACAGCCCGAGGGGCCATCAGGCCAGCCTGGGTTCCACCATCCTGTCCCCAGCCTTGGTGCCCTGGGCCAACCCAAGTGCTGAGTTGGCGGCTCAACAGCTGCTTCTGCCCACAGAGGCCCAGTTATAAATAAGCCCAATGTGGCCAAGTCATCAAGTTCTGTCTCAGCTGAATTACCTCAGTGACCACAGGTTGGGGCTCCTCAGAGCTGGACCCACCAGAACCTGCCCACCCAGGCCAAAGGCCGGGCCAGCCTTGATGCCTCCCGGGGTCCTCAAATCCAGGGTTTGAGCATCTGCAGCTACTCAGACCTGGGCCTCCCTGGACACAGGCCACAGAAGGGGCAGGGCCCATCCTGCCTGCACGGAGCCAGCAGCTATTTACAAACCGAAACGGGGAGAAGTGAAGTGGCTGTGGCCAAAGTGGCTCCAGGCCCCCAGCCCCCACTCCCACTCCATGCCCAGCAGCCCCATCCCCCCTCTCCCCATGGCTTCCTCTTTCCTTCCCCACACAGCTCCCCAACCTCCCACTGTTTGGCCAGCTCTCTCTGGACAACCTGCAAGCACCTCCCGGTGACCCCCAGCCCCACGGCTGCCAGCCTGCAGATGCCCTTCTCCTCTTCGCCCCCAGGACCCCATCGGCCTGGGCTCCTTAGAGCACCCCTCTCCCACCCGGGCCCAGCACACTCGCCTGCCCGAGGCACATTCCCACAGTTCTCAGTTCCCCTTCGTGCTTGGAGAAGCTCCAACACCAATGGCTGCCACCATGCTGGCCGTCCCTGCCTGAGGATGGCTTCATTGAGCACCCTCTTTCACAGGGGACCAAGGAATCTGGGGTGCTGTGGAGGAATCTGGGGCACCTGGGGGCTTCAGGGGGCATGTTTCTGGGTAGGAGGCCTCAGCCACCACTCTCAAGGTGAGTTTCGGCCCACTCTTCCAGCTGGCGTGGGTCGTAGGGCCTCGTGTAGTGCAGAATCGAGCTGGGACAGACCCTGGGCCCGAGACCACAGCATACCCTGCTTAGGCACTGGCAGGCAGGACGGTGCTGCAGCAGGGGACTGCTCCAAGGAGAGAAAACAGATGACACGATACTCATTACTGATAATCGACGTATTCCCTCACGTCGGTGTGGAGGTTTACAGTTTATATCAGTAAATTCTTTCTGTCCCCAGAACAAGCCTTCTCATTATCTCCATCATAAAGTGGATACTGAGGCTCAGAGGGGAAACCACGTGTCTGACGCCACACAGCCAGAAAGTGTCCGCACTGAGGTTCAAGGTTTTCGAACACCCGATCCCTTTCTCTGTCTGACTGCCCCCTTGCTTCAGCTCCTACCTCGGTCTCCCTCCTGGGGGGACAGAAGTTTCCCAGCACTGTCACCAAGGCAGAAGCAGGGCTGGCCTGAAGCTTGAGGGGAAGCAGGGCTTGGACAGCAGAGTTGTCAGATGGCCATCCCTCGCCAGGCCATCCGTGCCTAGGGCCCCAAGGGAAGGATCTGCCTGCCCGCTTCCTCCCCTCCCACCAAGTCCCAGGTTAGGCAAAAGGCCTAGCCTGACCTGCTCAGCCACAGCCAGTAGGCTGATTGAGTGTCACCTAACCTCTCTGAGCTTCCGAATCTTCTGTGAAATTGTCATTTCATAAACAGTGAGCACCTACTTGGTGCCAGCTCTACGATGAGTACGAGCTGTCTCTAAAGCTAGGGCACAGCCCCCGTCCACAGTCTCACGGAAAAGGGAGATGACAAAATCCTGAGATCTCTGAGAGGGAAACTGAGGCCATGGGACACCGAGAGGGAGTAATTAATGCTTCCTGGGGTGGGAGGGGTGCCACTTGGGATGGGCCCTGAGGGACAGGAAAGAGTTTCCCCAAGAAAAGCAGGGGGGGGAAGGGCTCTCCATTCTGAGTCACACCCCTGTGCCTTGGCCTCAGCAGTTCCCACGGCCTGAGTGTCCTTCCTTCCTCTGAGCCTGGTGAACTCCTAGCCATCCGTCAGGGCCCATGGGCACACCATAGCATGACCAGGCCTGGCCTGGCCTGGCAGCTCCTCACCTCCCCTTTCCCACCGAGGGCCTGAGCAGACCCGGAGGTCAGGCTTTCTTGGTCACAACGCCCTCGTCGGCCCCACCCAGGCAGGCATCTGCTCCTGAGCTCCAGCCCCCGCCTTCGTCCCCTGCTCCGAAAAACACCGTTTCCCTTTTCTGGGTGACCACACGCCATGCACAGGGAATTTCCATCATAGCCTGCGGAGCCTCTGATTCACTCAGGCCCCTCACGCAGTTAACTCCTTCCGGCCCTGTGCCTTCTGCTCCTGCACCCTAGGCTGCCCCTCACTCTGCCCGAGACCCACGGGCAGCCTCACACTGGCCTTGGGCCTCTCAGTCTGCAACCCAAAGTCAGCATCTCGCCCACTGGTCCCCTCGGGGCCCTCTCACTCCCATCGCATGCACAGAGACCCCTGCCCCGAAGGCTCATGGCACAAACACTGGGGCAGCTTTGGGCTGAAAGCACAGGCTTTGGAGTAACAGAAGCCTAGGTCTAATCCTGATTTTGGCCCTTTCTCCTCTGAGCTGGAGCAGGGTAAGTCTCCGCTCTGAGCCCCAGTTCTCATCTGTAAAACGGAGGTAATTCCTGCCACATAGCCTTGTAAAGATCCAGTGCGCTGGGCCCGTGACGGGAGCTCAATAATGATTTTTCCTTTTTCCTTTTTCTTTTCAAGGGCCCCTCATCCCATCACAGGGTCCTTACTCCAGACCCGAGCCCTTCCCTCAGTCTCGCTTTTCCCTGCCGAGAGCTGCTTGCTCAGACAGGGTGAGAGAGAAGTGTGGGGAAGGGAAGAGAGAGAAGGGGCTACTGTGTCAGGGCTCTCCTCCGCCAGCTTCCCGTCTCCCCGCATCTCTCAGTTTTTCCAAGGAGACTGTGGAGAGGCTGCAGTGGGAGTTCTGAGAAGCTGAGGGCTGCAGAGATCCTGAGCCTCGGGGACAGGGCCAAGCCCCTCTCCCTCCCGGGGGACGCTGGGCATGCACCTCACACACGAACATCACACATGGGATCTCCTCTAATTCTCGCACCCCTGTGGGGTGCATCCTATTGTTGCCCCCATTTCACAGGTGACGACACTGAGGCCCTGAGAAGGGATCTGCCTTTAGCTGCACAGTGAACAAAGGATGGGGACGGGATTCAAATCGAGGTCTCCAGAGCCACGCTCCTAAGCTTTTCAAGGCTCAGTAAGCATTTGTGGAGACCAATGAGGGAAACATGCACTAATTGAACCCCTACTGCATACCAGGTAAAGGCTGGCACAATTCTGAGCAATGCTGGGGGATGGGTCTTCTCGACCCCTCTGTAGAAGTAGTCTCTGAACTTTGGTGAGGGGAAGGAACTGGCTCAGAGGTCACACATCCAGGGGTGTCTAGAAAGAAGAGGACGGTGCCAGGGGCTCCAGAGATGAGGGGGCCTGTGGGGAAGCAGTGCTTGTCCTCGGTGAGCAAGCAGGGGGTGGGGGGTGCTGCCCGTGGTGAGCAGAGGAAGTCGCTGTGGGTGGTGGTGGGTTTGAGGTGCCGGAGGCTGAGTGATGTGGCCAGGAGGTGAGCTCCCCGTGTGTCGGCCTGGTCAGCAAGAGACGAGGGTGTGGTGAGGTGGCCCAGTGGAGGTTGGCCTGGTCTAGAGATCTGTGCCTCCTGTTGGGACTGAGGGGCACAGGACAGGGAGCTGGCATAGATGAGAAGGATTCAGGGGGGCTGGGGAGAGATGGAGGTAAACAGGGAAGGGGAAGTCTTGGGGGGCAGCCTGGAAGAGGCAAGCCCTTGAAAGACAGAATGGCCGTAGAATGTAGAAGCGGGTGGCCTGTGAGCAAAGGCCGTGGCAGATTGAGAAAGAGGTTCTGGGAATGTTGAGAAGTATCTTCTGGCTGGGGGTGGGGATGGGGCTGGTCCACTTGGGGTACGGCAGGGAGAAGGCTGGCTGGACTCCAGGTGTTAGGGGACCAAGCACAGGCCTCAGAGGTTTGGGCTTCAGGCTGTGGACAAGCAAGAGTAAGCAAGACTTTGAGGTAAGGGAGGACCCGTGGGAGAACCTCGAGATAGGGACTGTGGTGGAAACAGGGCCATTCAGAACTGCGGTCCCCTCTCGTGTCAGTCACCAGCCGTGTGTCTGGGGCATGTCTCCTCACCAGCCTGAGCCTCATTCTCCTCATTCGTAAAATGGCCTGATAATGAAACAGCGGGCAGACAGTCGGGACTGGACAGACACTTGCCCCTTTCCCCCTGCCTTTGTCATGGCCCAGAGCCCTTTATGAATGCGTGCTGAGGATGTGAGCTGGCAGACCTGGGTTTAAGCCTCCCCTCTACCCCAAGTTGGCTGAGACGCGCTGTGCAAGTCGTGGACCACTTCTGAGCCTCGGTTTTCTCTCCTGTATCACAGAGATGACAATGGCACCACCCTCAGATTGAGTAAGAGGGAATGTTATGGTGCCCACGTTTTCTCTGGAGTCAACACCAAATTTCTTACATCCCCTGAGGCCCTACCTGACCCAGCCCCTCACCTCGCCCCTCACCTCACACAGGGCCCCCTCACTGTCCTGCTTCATGCTCCTGCCCGGCGTCTGTGCTGGCTGGTCCCCTGCCTGGAGCTCTTCCCCCAGGTATCTGCTTGGCTCGCTCCCTCGCTTGCTTCCAGGGTTTGTTCACCTGCCCCTTCTCGAGTGAGGCCTGCCCTGCACACCCTCTTCAACACTGCAAACTGCCCCCACCCGCTCTGCCTGCCGGCGATCCCCCTTGCCCAGCATGCCCTCTCTCTTCCTGTAGCGTTGATTACTTCTTAACATGCAGTGAACTGCTCTCATCCGTCCCCCGCCCCAGAACGAGCCCCACGAGGGCAGGTGGTGGTGGTGGGGGGGCAGAGGTTGCCTGTTTGGGTCTCCTGACCCATGGAAGCTGTGAGTAAATATCTGTTGGATGTACTAATGCAGTAAAGAGCCAGTCGGGTGCCCTGTCCAGCGCTCAGGGAGCTCTGAGGGGCCCAGGCAACCCAAGCTGGGGCCCAAGGAGCCTCTCCCAGTGTCTCAACCATGAGAGGAAGTTGCAAGACGGCCATTTCTGTATACGGGTTCAGCTCTTTTTGGTCAACTTTCCCAGCTCGTGGTCTGAGGCCTGAGTTTTACCACTTGCCCTGTCACTGCCCAAGGGGACCAGTTGCCAGGAAAGTGGTGGTGGGTGGGGGGAGGGCTTGCATTCCCTCATTATAGAGCTCTTTTTGGCCGAAGTTGAGGGGTCTGCAAGTTCAGGGGTTGTGTCCCCTCTGTGGATTTAGCTTCGAGGACACAGCACCCACGTTTCCTGTTGCCCGCCCACCTCGTGATTGCAATAGTACCCAACCTACCCCCATCAGCCACCCAGCCCAGTGTGGGCAAAGGGCCACCCAGCCCTCCACTACCCCAGGCCTGCCTGGCCTCCAGGTTATTTTGCAGGGCCCAGCCCTACAGGGCCACCCACTTTTCCAGGGGGGTGGGGAAACAACACTCATGAGCTGTTGGTAGGAGGGTTAAGTGGGTAAAACTTTTATCAAGGGCAATGTGACAATCTCTCTCTCTCTCTCATCTATCATCCATCTATCCATCTACCTTATCTATCTATCTTTCTATTTACCTATCTATCAATCATCTATCTATCATCTATCTGTATTTATCTATCATCTATCTCAAAATTTAAAAGGCAGTGCACCTAAAACACATACAATATTACGTATTGGTTATATCTCAGTAAAAAAATACACCTTTGACATCAAAAGAGGGAATCAAAAATCCCTGTGTACCTGTTATAAAATCTAAATAAGTTATCTCAGTTCCAATGAGTTCAGATAGAGTTATGTCATTTTCAAAATTACTTATAAGAGAAGGCTTTTTATTTCTATTTAAGTAATTTCTGATACTACGTATTATTGTGTACAGGGAGGCACACACAGGTTTTTGACTTGGACTGTATTTAGTTGTGGCGATTTTCTTTTTAGTATTAACCTCTTAACCATCAAGATTAGCATCGAAAAGTTAAATATAGAAAAAGGAGAATTTAAAGTATTTTAGTTTCCCTTCAAATATTTACTTCCGCAGAAGTAGGCCTTTTCTCCTCCATCATTTTTGCTGAAGGTAGAAAAATATATTTTGTTCTTCGCTGTTGAAGGCTGCTTTTTTAGAGAGAAACAAACATAAAAGCATGAGGACTGCCACCTCAGGCCAGCCCAGGAAACAATGTTGAACTCAAATCTTCCTCCGACTATTTCAGCAGACTCCTGTCTAGCTTTCCTGAAAGAAGAAAAGAAAAAAAGCACTGCCCTTTGACCCAGCATTTCAACTTTGGGAAATTATCTTAGGCATATACTTGCATATGTGTAAATGAGCACATTTTATCAATTGTAGTATTATCTGTAATAGCAAAAGACTGGAAACAACCTGAATGTCCATCAATGTGATTCTGGTTAAATAAAAATGTTAACGAACAATCGAAATACTAGACAGTAATGAAAATGGACCATAGCTACATACAAAAACATGGTGGGGGAAAAAGAAGCAGAACTCAAAAGAATATATGATTCTCTTTATATAAAGTCTGTTAAGGTAAAAACTTAACTATATTGTTAGGAATGTTTACATAAGTGGTAAAACTATAAAAAAAAAAAGCAAGGAAATAATTGCTGAAAAAAGATAGTGTTATTTCTAGACAAGAGGGGTCTGTAAGAGGACATTTCGGGGATGCTTCTGGAATGCTAGAAATGTCTTACTTCTTAACCTGGATGGTGGTTACATAAGTATGAGCTTTATAGGTATTCTTTAAACTGTACTTATATGTTCTGTGTGCTCTTTAATCTGAATGCTGTTCTCTCATGATTTAAAAATATCACAGTCCATCCAAACAGTGGAATACTATAGAGTCATTAAAATGAACAAGACAGTTCTATATGCATGGGCACGGAATGGATGCAGGGAAAAGAAAAACGAACGAACCAAAGGAGCATGTTACCTTTGGTGTAAAATTTTAAAAAGAACATATACACCTCTGCGCTTGTGCGTGCTTAGACTGTCTCTAGAAAAATACACAAGAATTAGGTACGTGGTGGCGGGGGAACCCGTGGAAGGGGAACTAGGCAGCTGTTTCCATTTTTGTACCTTCTGAGTTTTGCACCATGTGCATTTATTACCTATTCAAAAAATAAAATAATTAAAAAGAATTTTTTTGACCTCTCATTCCCTGGAGTCTCCAAGGTTTACTGGTTTCAAACCAACTTATGGCTAATGAGAAAAAGAGCCACAGCAAGTTGGGACCCTCCCTGACCCCTGCTTCCCGCACTGCAGAAGGAGGCGGCCAGGCCTGCGCGGCCCCCCTCCCACCCCTCTCCTTTGTCCTCCTTTCCTGCCACCCTCGCCCTGTTCTCTCCCTTCCTTGCCTGAAGTTCTGGCTGCCTCCCTTCCCTCCTTTGACCCTTTCTCCTATTTTGTTTCTCTTTCTCTTCCCCTCCAGTCCTCTCTGCCTTTTCCCCCTCTCTGTCCTTCCTGTCCTCTCTGCACTTGGCTTCTCGGTCCTTTTTCTTTCTTCCTTCTGCTTCCTGCCAGGATCCAGCCCTTCCTCAAGCCTTGGAAGGCAGGTGTCATGCTCTAACTCTCCACTTCCAAGCTGTGTGACCTTGAGTTAGTCACTGACCTCTTGGGCCTCAACATAACAGAAGATTGTCTTGGTTATGTGAGATCGCGAGAGTGGAAGCGTCCAGCACAATGCTGGGCACTCGAAATAATTTCCTTCCTTTTTAAGGGGCTGTTAGCCCCATGGTTGTGGATGATCAGACCCTTCCTGCTCTGCTTGGAATTGCGTAGAATCTGGGTCCTACTGTTTCAAAGACTGAATAACAGCAGGTCCTGGGGAGGAGGCCTCTGGTGCACTTCGGGAGGAGGAGACGTGGGAGGGAGCATGGGGAAGACTTGCTGGTGTGTGAATGGACAGAAAGTGAAAGTCGTTCTGCCCGTTTCCAGAGATTTGGGGACCTGGATCTTTTGGGGGCTTCCTTACTTAGGTCCCTTGGGCTTGGTCTGACTTGGGATGATGGAATTTCTTTTTTTCCCTGCAGTCCCTTAAGACTTAGGCCTCAGGAACACGTAGCTGACTGGGTCTGCTGCCTGCAGCACAGAGAAGAGCACCACCCTCCCTGCCTAGCAGAGGCTCCACGGTCGCCCCTGGATGCAACCCAGGCTCCTCGCCTGGACACTCAAGGCTCTTAGCTCTCCTGTCCTGTCTTGCTTCTAGCCACAAAGATGGCGGCTCACCGTTCCCTTGTTCTTTTCTACCTCCTTGCCTTTGCTCAGCTGGATTTCTCAGCCAGACATACCCTTTCCCTTGCATGCTTTCCTACCTGTGGTCCTGACCAAATTGATTGTTCCTTAATTAATTAACCTAGAACCTCACTCTTGTGGCCCCATCTCCTCAAAGAACTATACTATTTACATATCTGTTTACATGTCTGTTCTCTCTGCAGGCCTGTGAGCTCCTGGAGACCCAGGGCATACCTCATTTATGTTTGTGTCCAGCACATGGAAGACCCTTAATAAAAAGTTAGTGATTAAATGAATTAATTAGTAGATACATAGGCATAGAAACCAACCAAACCAAGACAGGAATGAATGAATGAATGAATGAATGAATGAATGAATGGAGACATCAAGCAGGACCTGGCTCTCGTGGAGTAGACTCACCCCCCACACACACACATCCAGTTAGCTGGGACTCTGCCTTCTAGACAGGGAAATGGGGAGCAGGGATAGAGTTGATGTCAAGTTGGCCCACTTCTCCCCTCCTCTTGGGGAGGGGCCTGGGCAAGGTTCCTAGAGAGTCTCAGGAACTTGTGACCTGGACCCCTAGGGGAGGCCCAAGTTCGGATGTAAAAAAAAATCAGTGAAGATAGAAGTGATCTAATGGTGAACCTAGACCTGTGAATCCTTGGTATTCGCTGCCAGTGAAGAAACATGTCGGGGCCTGGGGTTCCTCTGACAGGAAGGAAGCAGGCTAGTCTTAGTGGGGAGGGGATATAAAGCAAAGGGTCAGACTACATAGGGGAGGAAACCGAATACTCAAGAAGTTCTTCCCAAGCAGAGTAGACTCATTAGAGATTAAAGGATCAAAACATATCTCTATTCATTCCTCTTTCCTCCAGACTAGATCAGCAGCTCTCTGAAGTCGGGGATCTTGTCCAATACTTTTATATTTTCCTGGCACTCAGCAGAGAGCCTTGAACTCAATTAAACTCAATTAATACTGGTCAGATGCACAGATAAATGGATGGTTGGATGGATGGTAGATGGATGAATGGATGGATGAAAGAATGGATGATTATGTGGATGGATGGATGGATGAGTACCTGAATGAATGAACCAGTGGATGAACAGATTGAAAGCTGTATATACAGTGGATAAACAGATGGAAATATAAAGTGATGGATTAATAATTGATGAATAAGGGTGATATATAAATGTATAGATGGCTAGATGAACAAGTGGATAAACGGGAGAATGGATGATGCAGAAACAGATAAATGAATGAATGGACAGTTAGATAAATTGATAGATAAATGAATTTATGCCTGACTTGATGGGTGGTAGATGGATGGACAAACAGATAAACAAATGGATGGGAAAATAGATGAATGGATGGACAGACAAGAAAGGTGAGCAAGCTAGGAAGACTATGATGTTCAGGTATTGACAGGGGTGGGAAAACAGAAATCTGGGCTGAGAATAGAGCCCCAGGGGTTTGGAAGAAGCAGTGGTACTCAGAGGAGTGAGAGGGGTGGTATAAGAAGCCAGGACCCTCCTTTGGTGGAAAGAAAGCAGACACGAAGGGACTGGGTTTGGGGGAGTGGAAAGCACACTGTGCTGAGGATCCTGCCCCAGAGCCCAGCCCCAGGCTGGGTAGAACCTAGGTGTTGGGGGCCCCCAGCACAGGAAGAGCCAGGCCTGGCAGGATGCTGGATCAGAGCCCTCAGCCAGTCAGGCTGAGCCTAGAAAGTGGAGGCCCCAAGAGGCCACCCTACCAGCTCTGACCCCAAGGAAGTGACTGTTGGTGACATGGGGGGGGGTCTCAAGAGAAAGAGGCATTTGTGGGGTTAGGGGTCAGAGCCTGAGCAGAGCCCAGGGGCAGCAAAGGCCTCCCTGTGGTAGAGCTAGCCTTATTTTTCCCAGTCTTCCTCCCCCCCCCGCCCCCCAGGCCACCCCGCACAGTCCCAGTTCCTCTGGGCAGGGCCTGGCCCCCTGGCCTCCCAGGCCCGGCCCCTACGACACCACCTGCCCCAGTCGGCCCAGAAGGGCTTCCCTGGCGCCAGAGATTTATGCAAGGGCTGGAAGGTGATGTCACTAAGGGGACTATCTTTGGCAGGCCCTTGATAAAATCCAGGAACTTGAGTTGGCCTGCAATGTCAAGGGAGGGGCTCACTTGGGGGCTCCTGTGGCTGGGGGGCAGGCCTGAGCCCTGCGCCCACCCAAGTCCGTCCAGCCCAAGTACTCAAGGGCTGCTGGCTGGCTTTCCCGAGCAGGCGACCTGACCGGCTCGAACTCGGCTGAATGTTACAGGCGTGCAAAATGGAAGGGTTTCCCCTCGTCCCCCACTGTGAGTACTACTGGGACTCTTCACAAGCCCAACCCGCGGCCCTCAGTTTTACCCCTGCCCACTAGCCCGCCAGCCTCGCTGCCCTCCCAGCTTGCTATCAGTGGGAAGTTGGTGTTTCCTCCTGGGGCTCCTGGCCTGAGACTCCTTGAGGGCCATTGGGTCCTCAGAGCACGCCCTGCAGGCCGAGGAGCTGGGCTCGTGGTGGGAGCTGTGTCAGTGGGCCCTGAACAGTTATTATAGATGGGGTTTGGGTGGCAGGCGGGCTCCAGGGCAGGAGTGCTGGGCAGGGGATGGTGAGGAGGCAGCAGAGAGGTGGCTGAGGAGGCGATCAGGAATAGTGTTGGGGTCCTCAGGACAGTAAAAGGCAAAACAGGAGGCAGCAAACCCAGAGTCTCAGCCCATGGCCTAGAGACTCCTGAGGGACTAGAGCTGCCTCATCTGAGTCCCAGTGCAGTCTGAGAGACCTAGCACAGAAGGAGAGACAGGTTGTTGACTAAGGTCTGGAGTCATGAGCCTGCAGGTCCCAAACTGAGAGCAAGAGAACTGGGGAGCTGGCGGCAGCAAAGGAGTGGGCGGGGAGCTTCGGGCGCAGTTAGGGAGGCTGGGGCTGGGACCGGGGCTGGGACCGGGGCTGGGGTAGGACTTGGTCGAGTGTGGGACTGGAGTTAGGACAGGGGCTGAGGTGGGGACAGGGACAGACTGGAGATGGAGAGGCAGGACGCAGAGGATCCCACGGAGGATAGGGCAGGAGGCTGGGGCAGATCCCCCAGCCTGCTCCTGCTCTGGGAGACAGTTTCAGTCTTAGGTGTCAGACCAGGGACCCTCTGAGAGGACCCCTCTCTTTTTTCCCAGCACATCTCCACTCAGCAAGGGCAGGGAGCCCTGAGGGGAGCAGGGAAGGGCCTGTCAGGACCTGCCTACCTGACGCAGCTTGCCTAGCCTAGAGGCAGCTCATTCTCCGGCCCACCCCAGCTCAGAGGCACCCCAGGTCTGACATCCCCCTGCTGGGCTGCTCTGCCCAGAAACTGGTGCTGGGCTCCTTAGCCTCCTCGCTGGGCCAGACACACCACCAGCCAGCTAGCTCCCCGGCCTGGCCCTGTCCTACCCTTCCCCAACCTGAGATCAAGAAGGTGAGGGGCAGGCAGGGAGTGACAGAGATGGTCCCAGGAAGAGCCAACTCTGCTTCAAGCAAACCAAAGGCCTAGGGGCTTGGCCACACTGTCTCTGACCCTTGACCTCTCAATCCCTGAACTTCAGATGGAGCTGGGCGGGAGGCACATCTTGGGCTCCCATGCCAAACTCTTCAGCCCCTCACCCCAGCCCAGGGGACGCTAAGTACTCCTGGGAGTGTGGGCTCCCAGGGCGGCCCTGGCCCCCAACCCAAGCCTTGAGGGCCAGAGTAACTGTTGTGCAATCTTTGGGCACACACTGCGGGGTGGGGAGAGGCCTGATGACTGCTGGGAAGGCTGGGTGTGCATGTCCCTGTGCCTGTGCCAGTTAGTGAGGAGGAGGAGGAGGAGGGAAGAAGGAGGACAGAGAGGAGGAGGAGGGGGAGGAGGGAAGGGGGCGGGGAGGAAGGGAGAAAGGGAAGGGAGGATCCCAGTGCGGGCGTCAGAAGGACGATGGATGAGGGAGAGTGAGGGGACCAAGGCTCTGGCCACCTCATGGCCCCTAAAGCCCATCTGGGTGAATGCGGTAACACCCGTCAGTGCAAACGGCCACTGGTCATCACGGTATCCCCAAGCATGCATGGGGCCTGGGCACAGGCTCTGAGAGAGAATGGGCGGTTGGGGTATGGGCTGTGGGCACTGTGGCAGGAGGACAAGCATGTGTGCTGTGAGGATGAGTGTACAAGCGGAGCATGAGTGATTGTGGAAGGATACAGGCACGAATGTGAGAGTTAACGTGCTTGAAGTCGAATATGGGGATACGTGTGTTAATGTGTGTGCCTCTGCCTGGGCCTAGAGGGTGGGTGTATAATGGATTGTGTGTGTGACCACAAGCGTGTGTGAATGAGAGTGACCTTTAGAGTGAGGGCGAGAGCAAGTGTGAGTGGATGTGCGGGCGTCAGTCCCCTTGCAGGAGTGTGCAGGTGAGTGTGTCATGGGGAGTACGTGTGCGTTTGGGGGCTGGAGGTGCATCATTGTGAATCTGAGACGGGGAGTGTGTGAGGTTGGGACTCAGTCACGCAGGTGTGTGTGCGAGTGTGTGCGAGTGTGTGGCGCCTGTGGGGGGCGGTGGGGCTGGGTGGAGGGAGGCTGTGCTCTCCCCTCAGCCCTGGTCCTATTTTGACCTCTGACCTCCAGGGTTCCCGTCACCCCCTTTCTGCAGGAACCTAGGCTCTTGCTCTCCTGAGGCCCTGGTCCCACTCTGTGGATTCTCTCACTTCCCAGCAGAGAGGGCTGCAGGCCCGATGCGGCCGCTCCGTCTGGGAGGGGGTTGTAGACCCAACATACTGGGGCGCTGTAAGCCCAGCTGGGGTCTCCCCGCCACAGTCCGAGTCCTGACACCCTCCTCTGTCAGCAGGCTTCGGAAGACCTGGTTCCCTATGACACAGATCTGTACCAACGCCCAACGCACGAATTTTACCCCTATCTCAGCAGTGATGGAGAAAGCCACAACGGTGAGTACAGAGCAGGAGGCTGGCCCCACCCCACTTCCCCAGTCTGGCTTGGGCGCCTGAGTGACTCCCGGGGTCTGGGGACAAAAAAGAAATGGTTCCCAGGGCTTCTTTGGAATTCTGAGAATTGGATCAAGCTAGTTCCCAGGGATTGTGAATTCACTACCCTAAAGCCCCACATTCCTGCTCCCGCACACCCCATACCCCAGCCTGCATTTACTGAGCATCTTTGCTGTGCCAAGGCACGAGTCGGCTTCTTCCATGTTTACTTTCTTGTCCAATGCTCGTGGCCTTTTTACAAATGAGGAAACAGACTTAGAGAATGAAGTAATTTGGACAATGTCATACATCTAGTCGGGGGAACCCAGGTCTGTCTGCTCCAGGTCAAGTGCTTTTTCCTCTCCCCCCTCCCCTAATTCCTCCTCTTTGTTTTGGTCACCCCCTTATCTTGAACTGTTGGTACAGCCCTGCTCCCTGCTGTGTATAGCTAGAAGCATTTCTCAACCTCTACTGACACTTGAGACCAGATAATTCTATGTTATGAGGCCTCTTCTGTACACTGTGGGATATTTAGCAGTGTCCCTGGCTTCTACTCACTAGATGACAGTCAGACCACTAGTCACGACAAACAAAAATGTCTCCACACATGGCCAAATGTCCCTTGGTGAGGAGTACACGCAGAATAACTCCAATTTGAGAACGGCTGGGCTAAAGCAAAGGCTCTGAGGACCCCCTCATTCAGCAGGGGCTGAAACCCCAGTTTGTCAGGGTGGGGGTGAGAATGGGGCCTGGGCTGGGGGAGCCTTCTGTCTGGGTCTAACTGTCCACCCCAAGGCCCAGCCTCCATCCTGGAGCAGATTCAGGGGAGGAGAGAGAATTGTTAGGTACCAGGGACCTGGGCAGGGGGCTGTGAGAGGTCATCTGAAGTGGACCTTGGCATATTGATGGGGACACCCCTGAACCAAAGGTGAGGTACTCACTGAGGCATTCTCCAGGGGTTCCAAGACCTGGGCAGGCCAGACACTAGGGTATCTGCAGCCCCAGAGGGAAAGGCACGCTGGTTCCCACAGCTGAGGAAAGTTTCATACTTGAACACGACACCTGGGGGCCAATCACACCCGTAGCTCCATTCTGCAGGCATGTCTATGGCAGTCTCAAGCTGATGGCCACACCCAGGGGTGCGACATGCAGCGAGTCCTTACTTAGGGCTCTCACGCTGCGATGTCAAACCTGTGAACAGCTTCACCTGGAACTCATGCCTGACACCTATTATGAAGAACATATCTGGAAGCCATGTCTTGGGAAGAGGTGGTGGAGACACCTCAAGGCCACATCAGGGAACACACAGGCTTCTTTCAGAAACCCAGGGCTAGAAAGGCTTTAAAATATCCTCTTTTTCATCCTTTTAAGCTTATTTATAATTCTATAAGAAACGCATCCTGTCTGTGGTAAAGCCAGACAATTGAGAGAGAAAGTCTCCCTCATCTAACTCTATCCCCAGCTACCCCAGCCAGCATCAAGGACGAGTCTCCATGACCCAGAGACCACCACGCACACCTAGCCGTCAGGACCTGCGCAGTCAAGCCCTCTGGGCCTGAGGACTGGCGCCCCCTGGTGGCTCCAGGCAGCAGGACGGCTTGAGTTCCGGGAAGCTCAGGGCTGTTGGGACTGCTTCCAGCTTTAGGGGTCCTTTAGCCTTGAGCCTGACCACCTTTCAGTTTCACTGGGTTTGAGTACATTTCCTTTGGATCTACTGAAGGTTCAGTTTTCCTTTCTGTAATATGGGGCTGCTGTTCGTACATCTAGAAATGAGCTATACCTGGAGCCGGCTGATGGAGTGAGCACTTTAGAGAAAGCCTTTCCTGTCTCAGTGCTATTTGCAACAGGGTTCTAGGAGTGACTCCTGATTGGGTACCTGAGCACCCCACTTGGGTCACGAATCCCCAGTTCCTATAGAGACTTCTCTGGTGTCCCCACGAATCCCAGCCCCTTTTCCTCCCATACCACCTCCCCATCACTCGCGATCTGGGTATCTGTTCTGCCCCTTCCTAGTACTGTGGGAGGGAATTCGCTGAAGGCTCAAGGGTAGAGATATCCCCAAATCCTTCCACCACTTCCTGCATGTCCTCTGCATCTGTAGTTTTAGGCAGTGAGGCTTAGTGAAAAGACACAGGGGTGGGGCCTGGGTCTAGTCTTGGCTCCATCACTCGGCTGTGTGTAACCTTAGAGCAAGTGACAACCTCTCTGAGCCCGTTTCCTCATCTATAAAACTGAAAGCATGAAAATACTTACCACATAGAGTTGTGACAATTATATGAGGCAATGCACGTAGTGTATGAAGTAATATGCTAAGTACCAAGCCGGGTAAATTTTCAGGACATGGAATGTTAACTTTACTGCAGCCCCCCAGGCAAGGAAGATGAAGCAGCTGGAAGAGCAGGAGGAGCACAGAGGGCTCTGTGCCAGATCAGTTGGGACATTTTAATTGACTTAGCTGACAGTCAACCAGCCGTCCACCCACTTATCCATCCAACACTCATTGTCCAGTCTGCTTGTGTACTCATCTGCCAAATAGCCTCTGGTTATATGCCATGTACCAGACACTTTTCTAGGCACTGGAGGTTCCAGGGTGAACAAGACAGACAAAGCCACTGTCTTGGAGCTTACATTCCAGTGAGAGAGACAGTGAACAATCAAATAAGCAGACGTGTAATCGTAAGTCCTAGAGAAAGCAGAGCAATGTAATGTGACATGTCTATGTGAGGGGTTACTGTAATTTAGGTGATCAGGGAGGGTCTCTGAGGAGGTGGTAGTTGAGTGGAAAACTGAGAGAAGAGGAGGAACATGTGTGCAAAGGCAGGTGGGGGCAAGGGGTCCTAGGCAGAGAATAAGCACAAAAGCAAGAGTGACCTTGGCAGAGGGCCAGGGTGGTGGTGAGCGTGAGAGACGGGGGAGTGGAGGTGAAATGAAGTGGGGTGTCCTCAGACGGCAGGCCATACGGGTCCTGGAGGCCATGGCAGGAGTTTGATTTTATCCTACAACCAATGGAAGCCATTGGACGGTTTTGAGCAGGGAAATGACATGATCTAAATAATTTTCTGTGTGTGTGTGTGTGTGTGTGTGTGTGTGTGTGCGCGCGCGCGTGCACGCTTCTGTGTGTGTGTTTGGTGAAAATCTAAATACGTGTTAATTTTTGTTAATTTTTAAAATAACAAATAGTCATCGCAAAAAAAGTTAAAAATACAACAATATATCAAAAATATTTCCCTCAAATAACAAATACTCATCGCAAAAAAGTTAAAAATACAACAATATATCAAAAATATTTCCCTCACTGCCAAACCTCACTGTCCACTACTAGCTCCTTAGTTTATCCTCACAGACATTTTATTCTACATATATAATCCTGGATGTTTGTAAACATGTACATAATCTACTCATTCAAAAATGGAACTGTGGTATCACGCTGTTCTACTCTTAGCTATTTTTTACTTAAACTTATAGACTTTTCTCCATGACATACATAGCATATTAAAGATAGATTGAAATTTATTTTCCAAATCTTCCTGTTACAGTACTATCTATGTAACTGTATGCATGCAGATTTGAAATAGAGACCTAGGAAATCATTCATTTACTCATTTACAAACATTTATTGTGTACCTTCTATCTGCTAGGTAAAGATGAATCCAGCTTGATTTTTAAATTTGAGACATTATCTATTCATTTATACTATGAACCGTGAGAATTTGAGTCTCTAGTCATCATAACACACACACACACACACACACACACACACACACTTCTCCACATATACCAAGATAATTATATAGTAGCTTTTTTCTTGTGTTCTAGCGTTATTGATATAATCAACATACAGTGCCATATAAATGTAAGGTGTACGGCACGATGACGTCACACATGTATACACTGAGAAATGATTGCCACGAGTCTAGTTAACATCCATCACTTCACGCAGTTACAAAACATTCTTTCTCCTTGTGATGAGAACTTTTAGGATCCCCTCTCCCAGCGCCTTTCACATGTAGCACACAGCAGTCCGACTACCATCGCCGTGCTGCACATCACGCCCCAGGACTGATTTACCTCACAGCTGGAAGTCTGCGTCTTTCGACCCCCTTCACCCAGTTCTCCCCGCCCCCTGCCTCTGGTAACCACCACTCTGATCACTGTTTCTACGAGTTTGGTTTCTTTTGTGTGTGTGTGTGTTTTCTTTTTTGAAGATTCCACATATAAGTGAACTCATCCAGTGTCTGCCTTTCTCTGTATAGTAATTTTTGTCAAATCAGTATCCAAATTTTCCATTATTATGACCAGGCGAACGTTACGACTGAGCCACGAGGAGTACTTTTGGTACCAACACTTTCTTGTCCCTGCGTTTTCGAGCGGCAGTGTTGCAAGGACATAAGAGCCCTCACTCTGGAACCAGGCTGCTAGGGTTTGCACCGACTCCCCATTACTCTCTGGGGTGACCATGGGCAAGATATTTTACCTCTCTGTGCCTCAGCTTTCTCATAATGATACCTACTTCATAGGATTGCTGAAGTCAGTTACTGCCGGTAAAACCTTAGGACAGTGAATGTTACATAAGGATTTGTTATTCTTATCAGTACAGTCTCCTAAGAAAGGATGTGTGGGGGGTAAGGCTTTGTGGTTGTTTTACCTTATTCATGTCTTTAATCTATGCTCTCACTTGGTTAATAGTAGCTTGGCTGTGTGTAAAAATCTGGGTTGAAAATCGTTTTTTTTTCTCTTAGAAATTTGAAAGTAATTCTCTACTGTCTTCTGGTTACTAGAATTTTTCTTATGAAGCCTGATGCCTTTCCATGTCCACTTTTTTTAGTGTAACCTATTTTTTTGCTTGTTTATTTTTTCTGTTTATTTAGTTTTGTTTTGACTCTGGAATAGCTTTTAAAAGGTTACTTTGGCTGCTTTGTTGGAGAACAGATGGAGGGGAAGCAAGAATAGGAAGGCAGAGAAAGGACGGTCAAATGACAGTGTCTTAGTGGTGGTGGCAACAGAGACAGAAAGAAGTGGACAGATTCAGGATATTTTTTGAAGGCAGGGCTCATAGAATTTGCTGTTTCTTATTGTCATTATTAATTGTGGTAAAATACACATAATATAAAATTTACCATCTTAGCCAAGTATTCAGTTCAGTGGCATTAAGTATACTCACGCTGTTATATAACCATCACTGTCACCCGTCTCCATAGCTCTTTCATCTTGCAAGACTGAAACTCTGTACCCGTTAAACAACAACTCCCTACTGCCTCCTCCCCTCAGCCCCTGGCAACCACCGTCCCACTTTTTGTTTTTATAAATTTCACTACATTATGTACCTCATATGAGTGAAATCATACAGTATTGCTCTTTGTGATTGGCTTATTTCACTTAGTGTAATGTCCTCAAGGTTCAGCCACGTTGCAGCATGTGTCAGAATTTTCTTCCTTTTTAAGGCTGAATAATATTTGAGTGTGTGTATACACTACATTTTGTTTACCTATTCATCTGTCAATGGACAGCTGGGTAACCTTTGGCCATTCTAAATAATGCTGTTGTGAACATGGGTGTACATGGGTGTATACATATCTCTTTGAGACCCTGCTTTCAGTTCTTTTGGGAATATACCCAGAAGTGGAATTTCTGGATCATATGGTAATTTTAAGTAGTATTTTGAGGAACCACCATACTTTTTTCTATAGTGGCTGCACCATTTTACATTCTCATCAACAGTACACAAGGATTCCAGTTTCTCCACATCCTTGCCAACACTTGTAATTTTCTGTTTTTTGATAATAGCCACCCTACTGGGGTTGATAGGATTTGCTATTTGAGATGGGATTGGTAAAGGAAATAGAGTTTCAAAGTATGAGTCCTTCTCTCCATCCATCTTTCCATATACTCTTTCCTCCTCTCATACTACTAACCATCCACCAATTTATTCACACGTCGATCTAAATCATCCACTCCTTCACCTTTCCAATTGTCCTTCCCCCACCTACTGAACCCTCCATCCATCTCCCACTCATATATATATGTGTGTGTATATACACACATATATATATGTATATACACACACATATATATACACACACATACACACATATCTATATCTATATCTATATCTACATCTATACATAGACATAGATAGATAGATATAGATATAGATATAGATATAGATATAGATATAGATATAGATATAGATATAGATATAGATATAGATATAGATATAGATATAGATATAGATATAGATATAGATATAGATATAGAGAGAGATATAGAGAGAGATATAGAGAGATATATAGAGAGAGATTTTATATTCCAGGCACATTGCTAGGTACTGTGGAATGAATGAAACTCAGGTCCTGTCAGATTTATCTTTGCAATGAAAGGAATAGCCAAAGCCTTAATAACTAGGAAACAAGGTAGAGAGTAACGAGAACCACGAGACCTGGAGCTCCCTGCTCTGGGCCCTTAGTCTCTATCTCGGAACAGTCTGCAGGAGGCTGGCCTTCAGGAGCCCTTGCCCAGTGGTCTGTGATTTCCTGAGAAAGTTTCTTCTCAGCTCTTGCTTTCTTAATTCCTCATCTTCCTTCTCTGTCTCGATCTTACTTCTGTTCCCCTGGGGGAGCCCTGGCTTCAGCTGGGGTTTCTGCGCTAAGGAGATAAGGTCAACTGAATGACACTTAAGACTTGATTTTGTGTGTGTGTGTGTGGGGGGGTTGTTTTGAATATTATTTTATTTTTGTCCTGGTGACATAAAGGTATTAGTGACACCAAAAAAACTGAGTAAAAATAGGGATGTGTGGGTAGGACTTTGGTTCCAGTTTGGGAGCTGGTTTGAAAGGGAAGAAATGAGAGATTTAGATGAATGAATCATTGCTGGCTGGATGAGGGATGGATGGATGGATGGATAATGGTTAGATGATGAATGGATGAAGGATGGATGATGGATGATGGATGATGAATGAAGATGAAAGGTGGATGATGGAAGACAGAAAGATGGATAAGAGCAGTCGGTAAAGTCTCTCTGCCACCATGGGTCTTAATCAAAGCTTTCATTAACAGCCTTGTTCCTCAGAGGTGGTATGGTATAGTTGTAAGAGTTCAGTCCCTGGAGTCATACGCAGGTAGGTTTGGGTCCTGACTCTACTATGACTGCCTGTGGAGGAGGGACTTAGTCTTTTTGAGTCAGAATCTCCTCATGTGCTAAATGAAGATCATACTATAGTGGCCACCTGGTCAGAGCTAAGGTGAAGATTAAATGAAATAATGTAGATTAAGTACTCAGCTCAGTGCCTGGTACATAAAAAACACATTAAAAGTTATCTTTTATTGGTCATTTAATCAAATATTAATTGAGACCTATTATGTGTTGGGTGCCTAACAGGCTACAGAAGGGAGGGTCCAGAGTTATCTCCAGATATGCAAATGACATTGTATTCTTTTAAGGAGCAGAGAGTCATGCTAAAGAGGCATAAATTGCAGATGGCCTGGGTGGCCCATTGAAGAGACAAAAAGGGGTAAAGTAATGCATTTATGAACAGCTATCCAGAAATGAGGTCCAAATTGCCCAGGAGTGCTGACCTTTGCACTAGGAAGTATTCCTTGCATGTACTGTGTTCCTTCAGAGGGCCCCTTACTTGGACCGTCTCTGCCTACCAGACAACGTTTATTACATAATTGCCTGAGTGCTCAAATCAAGGGTAAAGGTGAGGTTTCCGTTGGGCCTTTTGAAACTTTAATTGTAGCTTAAGAGTCTCTGTTGTTACTTTCTGGGGACCCTGGGGCAGGGTTCCAGAACTTCAGTGAGCAAAGGAACCTTCTTGGGACCCTGTTAGAGTCCGGATCCCCAGCTTCCCTCTCAGCGCTTCTAATTCAGTGAGTCTCCAGTGAGCCCCAAACCTGCAGGATCTTCCAGCCCTGCAAATGACTCTGATGAAGGTCCACTGTGACCCGCTTTGAGAAATGCTGGCCTCAGGCTGGGACCACCAGAGTGAGCCCATGAGTCTCAGATGAAATTAGAACAGAGGTGGATAGCAGGAGGGAAAGAGCAATGAGGGGCTCTCATCCTACACCTGGAGAGCTGCAGGCACTCAAGGGACCCTCGACCCCGAACTGGAGTGGGTGTGAGGGTGGGAGGTTGGTGAGCAGGATTGATGGGGCATTCTACAAAGATCTGGGAACTTCAGCCTGGGCAGGAGAAGGCAAAAACGGGAAGGGCCAGGAGCGGGGCCGAAGAGCCCATCTATATAGCTAAAGAGCATCCTAGATCTGCTCACCACATCCCAGAGCCCCCAAAGGGCCTGTCTCTAAAAGACAGACCCAACTTTCCCACAGCAAGTGGAGAGTTTCTGGATCTCGTTAACTCAGTGCAAGATACAAGTACAAATGAAGTGTTTTGTCTTCCCTCAGGTTTATATGATTTTGTGGAGGAGAGTCAGGGAGAGTTCTTAAGAGAATAGGACTCATTCATTCATTCATTCATTCAGGAAATGTTTGTGGAGTGCCCACTAGGTCTAGGCACTGAGAATACAGAGCTGAGTAAAAGCGGTCACTGCCGTTGTGGTACAATGCTGGGGCCCCAACTCCAGCCTCTGAGAGAAAGTGACAGCCAGGGCCCCTGAAACTATTTCTCTGAGCCACTGACCAAGGAGGCAGGAGCAGGGGTAAGAAGAGGAAATAAATATATATTAAAGCATCTTGCTCAGGTGCTAATCCAGGCTCATAATAATATTAATAATAATAATAGTTAATGTTCGTTGAAACTCGCTTTGTGCTAGGCTCTCTTTTAAGCATTTTGCAGGCTCATTTAATCTTTCAACAAGCCTATGACATAGGTGTAATTATTAGCCCTATCTTACGGATGAAGAAATTGAGGCTTAGAGAAGTGGAATGACCTGCCCAATGTCACACAACGGTAAATGGCAGAGCCAGGATTGAACCCAGCTCCACCTGACTCCCAAATTATGGACTTGCTCTCCTCTATGCCATGCTGCCTCATAGAGGTGGAAGTCTAGACTGAGGGTTCAAATGATTTCACACGTGGACAGGACATCAGTAACGGTAGAATGGAGAATCAGAGGCTCAGGGAGATAAACTGTCTTGTCCAGGGTCACACAGCAAAGCCACCACAGAGTAGGATTAGAAAGCAAGTCTTCTGATAAAAAGTCCGGAGCCAAAAAAAAACCCCATGTCATTTCTTAGGAATGTGTGAATGGGTATATACTTGTGTGAGAGAGAAAAAAAAGAGAGAGACAGACAGACAAACACGCATATGTCACACACAGATGCACACGCGTGGCCGGTGACGGTCCCCCTGCAGGGCCTTGTGCTCGTCCCAGAGACGCTGGGCTAGCATCCTGTACGCTCCTTCTTTGGGTCACATGAGAAAAGCCCTCTTGTCACTTTCTCACCGTATCTTCTTTTGGACCCCAAACTGTACCCAGGACGTCCTTAGACATGTGGCAGTTTTTGTTCCTGGAAAGGGTGCCCAGAGGAACCTTGTTGAAGACCTGCCCGAGTCCCAGACAGGGCTCCCAGTGGCATGTGGCTGTTCCTCAAACTTGAATCCACGCCACCGCAGACTCTGAAAGCACCCATGAGGGAGTTTCCAGGAAAGCCTCGGGTCCTAGTAACTTCACTGGAACACAGATGCAGCTGTCCAAGGGCATGGCTTTGAACATGAGCCTGGACTAGTTCTGGTGTGTGAGGAATGTCAGCCCTGTGACTTTGCAGTCACACACCTTGGCCATGTGACAAGGCCGTATGCATGTGACTGTGGGCAACCAGTCAACTCAGGGGAGGGGAGGGGAGTCAACTTTCCCCCAGGGCCTACTCGAAAGCGAAGAGTTTTACAAATGTGAACTCGCTGTTATTCTCCTGGTAACTATTATCCCCATTTCACAGGTGAGTCCACCGAGGCCAGGGAAGTCCATGCATGTGACTGAGGTCACACAGGAAGTAAATGGCAGAGTCAGGATTCAGCCTCTAGCTCAAAAGCCTGTGTCCTGGTGGCCATGTGGGAGGCAAAGTAGAAATGTCATTGATAATGCAGGCTTTGCTTCAGGCCTGGGTCCCAGCTCTGCCACTGACGAGGCCTTGGACCATGAGCATGTTATATATATAGCCCCTCAGAGCCTCAGGGTCCTCATCTATAAAATAGGGTCGTCAGATAACGAGCAGAATGGCGAGGTGATTAATGTCACCTTGTAGTCCAGGCTGGCCTGTGGTAATAGCCCCATTCATCCTGACATTCTTATTTTTACATTATTCTAACCTTTTCCTGCCCTGCCCATCCCCGGGCTCACCCCTTACTGCCTGGCTGTTCCCCACAGACCATTACTGGGACTTCCACCCGCACCATGTGCACAGTGAGTTTGAGAGCTTCGCAGAGAACCACTTCACGGAGCTGCAGAGTGTGCAGCCCCCACAGCTGCAGCAGCTCTACCGCCACATGGAGCTGGAGCAGATGCACGTGCTCGACACCCCCATGGCGCCCACCCATGCCAGCCTCGGCCACCAGGTGCGTGCAGTCCGGCCTGGCCCGAAGGAGCCTGAGGCCCGTGGTGGGGCCCAGGCTTCACAGGAAGCTGATACAGGCTCTTACTCAACTCGCTTCCTGCCCTACGGCGCCAACGGTGGCTGAAGACCCAACGGCTCCTCCTGACCCTCTGACTGACCTTGTGACCCCCCACCCCTTATCTCCTCTCTCCCCATGATGGACAGAGCCCAGATAATTCCCACCCCCCACACCAACCCACCTGACCCCAACCCAACGAATGGGCCTTCCTGATCCTTTCGCTGCAACCATTTGCTTTTCATGGATCTAGCATCCGAGTCATTGAACACTGACCTCCACTGACGTCTGCTGGCCCCTGTCTCTCCCCAACGACCCCCTTTACTGACCCTGCTCAGACCCACTGACCTTAATCCCAAACGGTGACCTCCATTGACCTCTATCTCCCCTCATGACCTTGACTGCTTCTTCCCTCACTCATGGCTCACTTACTAAAGCCCATGCACTCTGGTACCTAACTCGTAGGCCTCTCCACACCCCTACTTCTCACCCCAGGGCCACTGCTAGTCCATATGGTACCTTGTGCATGTGAGAAACAGGGACCTTTTCCCTGAGTCACTTGGCCCTGAACCGGGGGGCCCAGCTTGGCGGGATTTCAGCAGCCCCTCGTCCCCACAACCTGCACCCTATGCGTGGTGACCCCGCCTAACCTCTGTAACTTGAATGACCTCCAAATTCCCCCGCCTCTTTCACGTGTTCCTGGCCCCTGCTTACCGCCCCACCCTCGGCCTGCTCCGCGCTCCTCCGCTGACCCCTGCCCTGCAGCCCTGAGCTTCCAAATCCCTCACTGGCTCAACTCTCTTTCTCCCACCTTTCCAGGTCCCCTACCTACCCCGCATGTGCCTCCCATACCCCTCGCTGTCCCCAGCCCAGCCCAGTTCTGATGAGGAGGAGGGAGAGCGGCACAGCCCCCCACTGGAGGTGTCGGATGGGGAGGCGGACGGCCTGGAGCCGGGGCCGGGCCTTGTGCACGGGGAAACAGGTAGGGGAGCCGAGCCCCAGCCCCGACCCTGGCCGTATTTGTGCTTAGGCTCACCCCAGCCAAGACCAGCTGACGCAGCAGTCACACCACAGAGCTGAGCGTGTGTGTGTGAGTGTTGTACCTCTCTGTGCTGTGTGTGAGTGCGAATGAGTTTGAGTGTGTGTACCAGGCATGCAGTGGGGGACCCGGTTCCCCGTGGACCTCTGCCGACCCAATCCTTCCCCAAGACCACTCCCCAGGGGACCCCGTAGAGTGGTGGGCGTGGGTGTGCGTGCTGGCGCACTGACCGCCTCTGCCCACAGGCAGCAAGAAGAAGATCCGCCTGTACCAGTTCCTGCTCGACCTGCTCCGCAGCGGGGACATGAAGGACAGCATCTGGTGGGTAGACAAGGACAAGGGCACCTTCCAGTTCTCGTCCAAGCACAAGGAGGCGCTGGCACACCGCTGGGGCATCCAGAAGGGCAACCGCAAGAAGATGACCTACCAGAAGATGGCCCGTGCACTGCGCAACTACAGCAAGACAGGCGAGGTCAAGAAGGTGAAGAAGAAGCTCACCTACCAGTTCAGCGGGGAGGTGCTGGGCCGCGGGGGCCTGGCGGAGCGGCGCCACCCGGCCCACTGAGCCCGGGCCCGCAGACCCGCCGGGCCCGCCGGGCCTCCCCGCTGGCCATAGCATTAATCCCTCGCCCAGCCGGACACAGGGAGCAAAGCTCCCCGGGGCCGGGGCAGGACTGTGGCGGCCGGGCCTCGCCTCACCGCCACCCCCAAGTTCCCTACCCAGGTCCCCACTTCATCTCCCAGCAGGACTCTAGCCCCACTCTCGGAAGGCCGTTGGGGCCTCTGACCCCAGGCAAGGATCAGCCTTGCTTAGTACAACCAGGGTGCTTCCTTGGGAGTTCGAAGTCACTATATCTGTAAATTTAAGCCCCTCTCCCTTCCCACACTTCTTCCTCATTAGCTTCCTGAAGAAACCCTATTATTAAAATTATTCTGTGAGTCCTTTTGCAGCACAGAGAATCTCTTAAAATTGTGCACCTTGTCCGGGCCGGTGTGATCTCTGTTTTTCTCACTGGTCCATTAGGCATTTACTGAGGATGGTGGGAACATGAAGACCAATGACACACGGTGCCTGACCAGGAATTAGACCTGGTGGAAAGAATGAATCCTCAGCTGTTATTAGGGAAATAAATCATTAAAAAACTCCCCAAATCTGAAAAATAGTTTTTCTTTTAAAACCTCAGTGAGGCTTAAACTCATAATCTTTAGCTTATGACCCCAGTATGATGATGATGATAGTAACGGCAACCACGCTGGATTTTCTGGCCTTGAGAAGGGAAGTCGAGAATCCCATTTTATAAACTGAGGCTCCTCAAAGAAGTCAAGTAATTTGTCCAACGTCACACAACTGGCGAGGGGTGGGCAGGACAGGAATTGGGCCCTAGAACTCCGGTGGGCCACAAGGTGTCCTCACAGAACTGAGCAGGACTCTGGACACGAGTGGACACCTGCGGTGAAGCCCAGTGTCCTGTGTCCTCTGGCTTCCAGCCCACAGCAGGGGAGAAACAACAAAAGATGAGCCCGGTGGCCTAGAAGCTTCTTGCTCCTGACTACCCAGGAGCAGGAAGTGGCAGCCGACAGCCTGGGGGTGAAGAAAGTCCCTGCGGCCCTCAGAGAACCCAGACTCGGGGCCACTAGCGTTGGGCCATGCTCCACGCACCTCCTCGTTTCAAGGGCTCTGGCTCATGGAAGCCCGATTGTGACCTTCCTTAGGGAGAGAGACCCCGGAGAGAAGGTCAGTGGTGCATAGTCCTCTTTTAAAGAAGGTGCAAGTCTACGGCCATGCTGCCCTGATGTGCCTGATCTCGTCTGATCTCGGAAGCCAAGCAGGGTCGGGCCTGGTTAGTACTTGGATGGGAGACCACCTAGGAAGACCAGGTGCTGTAGGCGATTAAAAAAAAAAAAAGGTGCAGGAGGATGCAGTCCGGTTTAAAACGGGTTAAAATGGCAGAAAAGAATGGATTTCAGTGTTTAAAGGGATGGTAAGGTTTGACCACGTGGACAATGCTCATGAGGAGAATTGTGTCTTCTCGACCACGGGGGACAAATGACCTTCCTTGATAATGGGTCTCGCTTGGAGTGTGTCGTCTGTGATTTGCTTTTTTCTGTGTAGCAGCTGATGCCCCTGATGTGAGGCAGATGAGCGAGGGGGTCTGTTACAGGATACAGAGGTCACAGAGGAACAGTTCGGAGTGGGGCATGAGGGGATTCAGAACATTCTAACAGTAATTTTTGTGTGAGTCCTTGTGACTTTGGCCAAAAGCCAGCTCTGCTTGTGTCTTTCACTTTGGGGTGTTTTTAGAGATTTACCACCCAGCCCTTCCCTTTGGGGGATGTCAGCCTCACTGTTGCCCCCTTCCCACCCGGTCCTGGACTGAGCACACCCAGGGTCCCACAGCAGGAAGCCAGCCTAGGTTCTTGTGAGCTGGTAAACTAGGGGCCAACTAATAAAAGCAAACATTCCTTCGGCATTTTCTACATGCCCAATGCTGCTCTAGCATTTTTATCGGTAAACCTGCTTCATTCACGGAACAATCCTATGTGGTGGGTGCTGCTATCATCAACCCCACTTTACAGGTGAGGAAACTAAGGAAGGCACTGGGAAGTTAAGAGAGTGGCAGAGCCAGGACTCAAGGCCTGTGTGCTATAACCACACTGCCCAGCGAGGATGCTTCAGGCTCGTGGACCCAGCATACTCCCACTGCATAATTTGCCTGTCAGAGGGACATACACAGGCAGGGTTTGGGGTACCCTTGAAGTTCACCGAAGGTTAGGAAGGCAGAGGCCATCATATTGGGCTGGCGGTGGTAGGAACAGGAGCCAGCCAGGAACAACGCGGCCCCACCTTCCCCCACCTTCTCCTGGAGAGAAACTCGCTCTCTGGAATTTGTCTATATTTAGCAGGTAGCTGGGAAGGAGGCAGATAAGGAGGGCCTGGGGAGGGGGAGGGCCCCTTATATAGTGTGGGGACGGGTCCCTGCTCAGATCCTCTGTGGGTGGCCTGTGTCTGCTCAGTTCCTGGTGTGACCTCTGTCAAGATGCCTGAGCCGGGGAAGAAACCAGGTAGCTCCAGGCCTGGGGTTGGGCTGAGTGTGGGGCACAGAGGGCTGGGGGCATCTACAATTGGGGGGCGGGACTGGGGTCAAGTTCCTGAGAGGGGATTGTCCTCCCGGGTCCTTTTCTGGCTCTCAGTTTCTCCTTCCCGTCCTTCTGATGAGAGTGAGGGTGAACCAGGGCCTGGTGCACAGAGGGGAGGGAGCCAAGGCAGGAGGCTCCTGGGGTCACCCCCTCACTCTCAGGAGACAGAAGGACCTTTCCCTGCCCCAACCCCCGTCTCCTTCTGCAGCAAGGTTAGGCCTGGCTTGCCTTTTGGGAAAAGGCCGCTGCAGGCAGGCACCCAGGTTGAGTCTAGACTCCAGCCAGGCTCACCGAATGCTCCTGGACAAGTCCCTCCCCGCGCTGGGGCTCAGTTTCCCCATCTATACAAAGAGGAGTTGGGTTGGTTCCTTCTAGCTCTGAGAGTCTCTGCTTTATGAGCCTGCCCGCCTGCGGCCCCCACACCAGGCGTGGCCCCACACTGTGGTAATGCACACTCTGCTCTGGGAGAGGACGGTCAAGAGGGCCCCGAGCCGTGGCCAAGGGCAGAGAAAGTCACAGCCTTTCACAGGACCACAGGGGCCTGGTCCTGACCTGTATCCTTATCAAGGCTGTCCAGGGCACAGATCCAGTCCCCCAGCCTCCAGCCCCCTCCCAGGCCAGCTTTATCTCAATTGCTGATTCTCAGCCTGAGGTCCTTGGAGGACAAATTTAGCCACATCCGAGTAGGCAGAGTACCTGTCCCTTGCCAAGGGCCCCAGATGGTGCGGAGGAGAAGCTGGGCTCATCATTGGTTTCCCTGGGGATGGTACCCAGGGATGCACTTAGCAAAAGTCTTGTTTGGAGGTTAGACTCTCACACCAACTGGCTGTGTGATTTCGTTAAGTCACTTCTCTTAGCTTTGGTGTCCTCATCTGAGAAATGGGCATAATAATTGCGCCTATCTCATAGAACTATTGGAACATTAAATAAGGTGATGCATTAAAGTGATTGGCACCATATTTAATAAGAGGGGCTGCAGGCGTGGGGTGCATGGGCAAGCCAAGGGCCCCTACAACCTCCATTGGCCCGTCAGTCTCAGCCTTCAGCAAGAAGCCACGGTCAGCAGAGGTGGCTGCCGGCAGCCCTGCAGTGTTTGAGGCCGAGACAGAGCGGGCAGGAGTGAAGGTGCGCTGGCAGCGAGGGGGCAATGACATCAGTGCCGGTGACAAGTTTGGCCTGGCAGCCGAAGGCACACGGCACACGCTGACAGTGCGGGACGTGAGCCCTGCTGACCAGGGGTCTTATGCAGTCATCGCTGGCTCCTCCAAGGTTAAGTTTGACCTCAAGGTCATAGAAGCAGGTAAGGCTCTGGTCAGTCTTCCCTGAGGTTTGAGCTTCTGGGTGCAGGGACAGTCCCGCCAGCTCTCCATCACTCGGGGTGTAGGAGGTGCTTTCCCACTTTCTTGCGTTTGCTTTGGCTGTGCCTTCTGCCAGGAAAGCCCCCTTTCCTGCAGCAAGACCTCTCTGAGTGCCCCCATGTGGTTCTCTGGCTCGTTCCAGACATTGTGGAGGTGGGGGAAATTCAGAGATGAACAAGACATGATCCTATCCTCCCACTGGACACCCACACACAGCCGGCGTGTTGTGTGCCACCAGCGAAGTCCTGGGAGCTGCGGGGTGGGGGGAGCCCAGCCCAGACTGGGGCCTGGACCGAGGCCAGAGCCTGGGAAAGGAGAGGAAGGACAGACTTCAGAGCTGGTCAGGGCAGACTCACGGAGATGTGGGCACAGACGGTCTGTGAGGGCAGGAGAAGGCGAAATGCAGGCTGGCTCCCCAGCTCAGCATGAGCCATCTCTGAGAGGCTCCTGGGGAGTGAGAGAAGAGGAGGGGTTTTGGAATCTTCATTCAAGTGAGACGCCTCGTAGACAGTGTGTATTCTTGGGTCTGATCCTCAGGAGAGATGGGGCAAAGGAGAGGAGTGGGTGCATGAGCTCAGAGAGGTGGTGGGCAGAGAAGGGAGAGAATTTAGGGGACAGATGGGGTCATGGGCGGGTGAGAAGAAGAGAGGGACCAGATGAAGCTCTACACACACTGCAGTATTTAATGAGTCTATAAAGACTGAGGAGGGACCGGGGACAGGAGGGGTCTCTGGTTAGAAGCTGCTCCATGACGCCTCACCTGATCCCAGCAGAGAAGGCAGAGCCTGTGCCAGGCCCCGCTCCTGCCCCTGCCGAGGCTCCCGGAGTTCCCGGAGAAGCCCCGACCTCAGCCACTGAGGTAGAAGGAGGCTCCCCAAGTCTCGAAGGTGAGAGGGGCTGGGCAGGGAAAGCCAGGGTCAGCGAATGGGGGTGTCCCAGGGCAGCTCTCAAAGGTCTCTGCTCACAGGATCAAGTTCAGCAGCCCCCGATGGCCACAGTGCCCCTGATGACCCAATCGGCCTGTTTGTGACACGGCCACAGGATGGCGAGGTGACTGTGGGTGAGTGTGGAGCCGATACAGCCAAAAGGTATGGGGGTAGGAGGGAGGCATCAGGGCAGCCCCAAGCCCATCCTGTCACCTCTCTTGTAGGTGGCAGCATCACCTTCTCAGCCCATGTGGCTGGGGCCAGCCTTCTGAAACCACCTATGGTCAAATGGTTCAAGGGCAAGTGGGTGGACCTGAGCAGCAAGGTGGGCCAACACCTGCAGCTCCATGACAGCTACGACCGGGCCAGCAAGGTGGGGCCTGCAGGGCACAAGAGCCTGCGGGCACAGGGGTCATGGGGACACATGTAAAGGGTCATGAGAGCCCTGGGAGGCATGGGGGGCACCATGAGACTGGAGGCACATGGAGGGTGCAAAGAAGGGGCAAGGGTGCTTGGGAAGTAGGTTGGGGAGCTAAGTGCACATGAGGAGCATGGGGCGGCTCAGAGGAGGGTTATGGGGAGGCACAGGGGACCTGTGAGACGTGGGGAGCTTGCAGGGCAAGATAGTCTCAAGGGGGCATAATAAGACTTGGGGTCCCAGGGAGCTCAAAAGGCTGAGGGACATGGTGAAGCATGGGGAGCACCAGCCAGTGAGGGTGAACAGCCCCTGGATGGATGGGTATCAGAGCTAATGGCCTCAGTGGCCAAGCAGGACAATCCATTATACAGACGAGGAAACCGAAGCTTGAGAGTTTGTCGTTGCTGGTCTGAGGTTACTCAGAGCCAGGCCTAGAACCTGTGCTATGACTTGCAGCCTCGTGCTCTCTTACTCTTTCTGGCCCAGGCAAGGCGGCCTCTGGCAGGGCGGGGTTGACATGTTCAGTTATACGGACTGTGCACTGCACAAAAATGCCTCGTCTTGAGTGAATGGCATTTGCCTTATAGCCATCACAGATTTATATTTTATCACCACCTTATGCCAACACATGGCAGTGGCGTGTCTTGAGAAGGGGTTCCTTTTGCTAGTTACTATGGGGTAACTAAACCCTGACGTGTGAGAAGGTTGGTGGCCATTAGCCACCCCCAGTCTCCTTTAGGGGTGAAGGACCTCGTCTTCTAGCCCCTATCTCCCCTGACACCTCACCCCCATAGGTCTACCTGTTCGAGCTGCACATCTCAGATGCCCAGGCCACATTTGCTGGTGGCTACCGCTGTGAGGTGTCCACCAAGGACAAATTCGACAGCTGCAACTTCAGTCTCACAGTCCATGGTGAGGAGGGTGCCCTGGCCTCTGTCCTGAGCTCTGGCTCCCCATGGGTCCTGTCCCTAGTACCTGCCTCCATTTTTCCCAATGCTAAGGAGGATGCCTAGTCCTGGCCAGACAGCTGCTGGCCACATGCCCAAAGCTGTTCATTCAAGGGCATGAAAGAAATCCATGGAGGCTTCCAGGGCTGGAGTAGGGTGACAGCCAAGTCTAGATCTTGTCTGGGTCTTATCTTGATGTCCCAGGCTCCTGGCACAGGTGAATAGGTGAATTGAGAGATGAGTGGATGATTAACCACCTCTAAGATCACCTGTCCCCCTCCCTGATAACTTGACCCTGGCAAGGCTCAGGATGTGGGGTCCAGGGGAAGGTTCCCACTCCCAAGGGGTCGGGGATGGGCAGGTCTGTGATATTAGAACCCAGGGATCCTGGGATGGTTCCCTCTGAAGTCCCTTTCCCTGTCTCATCTCCCTCTTTGAACCCAGAGGCCATTGGCCCTGGAGACCTGGACCTCCGATCAGCTTTCCGCCGCACGTGAGTGGCCATGTCTCCTCAGGTCCTAGGGGTGGCTAGCCTCAGGGTCAGGGCTGGGGCGCTGTGGGGGTCAGGGCTAAGTTGATGGGCATGGGGGAGAGGAAGCTCCCTGGGCAGGTGAGGAACTGGTTCTAACCCCCACAGGAGCCTGGCTGGAGGTGGTCGTCGGATCAGGTACCCCTCCCTCCCCCTGCCCTACGCGCCCGGTACACAGACCCCAGGGGTCTGAGACAGGCAAAGAGCCGCCATCTGGCCAGCGTTCCTTCCTATTACTCCACCCTCACCACTACCCGCTCCCAGCCCCTTCTAGTAGGCTCTGCTTCAACCTCATTGGGGATTCCTTTCCACAGTGACAGCCACGAGGATGCTGGGATTCTGGACTTCAGTTCACTGCTGAAGAAGAGGTGAGTCCCTGGGTAGCAGCTCCTGGGGAAGGTGGCAAGATCCAGTTTAAAAATCCTGGCACTGTGGTTTTACAGCTGTGTGTCCCTGAGCAGGTCACTACACCTCCCTGAGCTGGTTTCATTGTCGGTCAGATGGGACAATCCTGGTGTTGGGAAGAGTCAGAGGGCTCTACAGATATTATGTCCTGTGAACTAACATCCTCACAGCATCCCCCACGACCACCCCACACTCGAGTCTGCAATAGCTCACCTCAGTAGGTTGCGGGGACCCAGAAGATGCTAGGAGAGGGCCCTAGAGCCACAGGAATTGCTCACCCAGCTCAGCCCAACTGACTCATGTCCTCTGTGTCCTCTCCCTCTCTCTCCCGGACCCTGCATTATGGCTGATGCTACCGTGGCCCAGAGAGTAAGCATTGGGGTCGGGTGTTTGGGGGCAGCAGGACGCTGGCAGGATCCCATCCCCTCACAGTGGGTGAGAGATGGATGAGGCTGGTAATCAGACAGACCTGGGTGAGGTTCTGATACCCACCTGCCAGAGCTCAGGAGGGGTAAACAAGGAGAGGCGGAAGGGCGTGAGTGCAGGGAGGAGGAGGCGGGGAGGGCCATGGGCTCCCACCCCCCAAGTCTTTGTGGAGCAGTAGACCACTCCTCTAACGGGTCCCTGCCTTTCTCCCCACCTGGAGCAGCAGTTTCCGGACCCCACGGTGAGTGCCCTGTGACGCCCAGCACCCCTATCACCCTCACTTCCATCAAGAACCCCTTCCTAGCCTCAGCCCCCACACTGAGCCTTAAGCCCCCTGGACCCCTGGAACTGGCGGACACTCATGCCAGCTCAAGCTGCCCCACCAGAAAGGAAGGGGCAGACGGGCCAGGGCAGCTACAACCCCTTGGTCTTGGCCCCAAGAAGCCCCGCGCTAGGGGAGGGGTCTGCAATCCTGCCCCTGGCCACGCGGTGTCCCCTGAGGCCTGTGCTCACGGACTGCGGGACACAGGGACTCGAAGCTGGAGGCTCCGGCGGAGGAGGACGTGTGGGAGATCCTGCGGCAGGCGCCGCCGTCGGAGTACGAGCGCATCGCCTTCCAGCACGGCGTCACGGACCTGCGCGGCATGCTCAAGCGGCTCAAGGGCATGAAGCGCGACGAGAAGAAGAGCACAGGTTAGCCCTCCGCCTCCACGCGAAGGGAGAGGGCGCAGCTTCGCCGCCCCCCACCTCACGCACGGAAAAAGAGGAAGGTCCAGCTTAGCCCTGGAAAGGAGAAGAGTTAACCCCATGCTTGTGCAGGTTAACCCCACTCTTGTGTAGGGAAAAACAAACAAACAAACAAACAGGAGTGCCCAGGTTAGCCCTTTCCACACAGAAAAAGAGAAGGACAAAGGTTAGCCCAGAGACACCTCAAGGAAAAGGACAGAGCACAGGTTAGCCCTCTTCACCTATTAAGACCAGGTGGTCCCTTCTTCCTGCACCTGCCCTCAAAAAGAAAAGCCTGCTTAACCCTTGCAACACAAGAAAAAGGGAAGAAGCTAGTTTAGGCCAAAGACCAACAGCTGGGAAAAGGGTCAAGCCCGTTTAGTCTTCCTCACAGGCAAACAGAACAGAACAAAACAAAACAGGCAGGCCAAGGCTAGCCCCCTCACCCCAAGGCAGGCCATAGAGAGGGCTCAGGCTAGCCCTTCCCCATCAAGTTTTGGCAGGGCGGGTGTCAGCCTCCTGGACAGTGAGCTGGGAAAGCAGGGGCCTCGCCTGCCCACTAGGCAGAGGCAGCTGGAGTGCAAATACCGGAGTGCAAATGCTGTTCAGACAGAGTCCAGAGGTCGAGAAGGTCCATGGTTCCTTCACTTGTTCTCCTGACAAGCTTCTGTCATTCTGGAAGCCCCTAACCCTATCCCTGAGCTGAGCAAGTGGAGAAGACCCTAAAGAAGACAGTTGGACAAAGAGACATGGAGACGGCAGACACGTAGAACATACGGAAATAAACAGAGTCCCAGTGGAGGCCCAGAGAGAGAAGGGGGAGGCAGGACCCTGGCCCTCTGCCAGTCGCCTTGGCGTCTGAGCCTCCTGCGCCTGTGCCTGGACCAGCCCCGGGCTGGGGGTGGGAGGGCAGAGGTGGCAGGGAGGTGAGGCTGAGGGGTGGCGCTCAGCCTTTCAGAAGAAGCTGGAGCCCGCCTACCAGGTGAGCAAGGGCCACAGGATCCGGCTGACCGTGGAGCTGGCAGACCCGGACGCTGAGGTCAAATGGCTTAAGAATGGACAGGAGATCCAGATGAGTGGCAGGTGCGGCCAGGGGGCGGAGCAGGTTCTGGGGGGGCTGGGGGCGTGGGGAGGGGCCTCAGAGGAGAGGGCTGCTCCCAGCCCTGCTCTCTCTCCACCTGTTTTCTCTGCCTTTGTCTCTCGGTACCTGTCTCCCTATTTCTCTCTCCCTGGGTCTAATTTCCCATCTTTCTGTTTCTGCCCATCTCTCTTCCTCGCTCTTCTCCTCTCGGTCTCACGTCCTCCCATCGGGGATACTCCAATGGCCTCTTCTGTTCCGCAGCAAGTAAGGTCCAGCTCCTGGAAGGCCCGGGATGGGGGCGCGGGGGGCCCATTTAATGGGGCACCAGGAGGTGACTCCATGGCTCTTCTGCCACTGCTCTGTGGCCCCTGCCCAGGTACATCTTCGAGTCCAATGGCGCCAAGCGCACCCTGACCATCAGCCAGTGCGCGCTGGCGGATGACGCGGCCTACCAGTGCGTGGTGGGCGAGGACAAGTGCAGCACCGAGCTCTTTGTCAAAGGTGGGCTGGGGACCCCGGGACGGGAGGGCCACAGAGGGGCCTGTCCATCACACGCTCCGTGCCGTGGCAGAGCCCCCGGTGCTGATCACGCGGCCCCTGGAGGACCAGCTGGTGATGGTGGGTCAGCGAGTGGAGTTTGAGTGCGAAGTCTCTGAGGAGGGGGCTCAGGTCAAATGGTGAGTGCTGGGACATGGGGACATGGGACAGGGCTGGGAGGCCTGGGGGCAGCCCCAGAGGAGGCCATAGCACTTGCTGCCCACCCGCCGGCCAGGCTGAAGGATGGGGTGGAACTGACCCGGGAGGAGACCTTCAAATACCGATTCAAGAAGGACGGCCAGAAACACCACTTGATCATCAACGAGGCGACGCTGGAGGACGCTGGGCATTACGCACTGCGCACCAGTGGGGGCCAGGCGCTGGCCGAGCTCATCGTGCAGGGTGAGGCCCGTGGGGACAGGAGAAGGAGCACACAAGGCCGCAGGGCCTTGGGCCTCCTCAGCTCCAGCCCCACCAGCCACGTATGGGAATCAGGCAAACCCAGGATCGAGGCCTGTGTGACCTGGGGCAAGTCGCTTTGATGTCCTGAGCCTCACCTTTCTAATCTGTAAAATAGGATGCTGTGGTGGCCACCTCAGAGGACATCACAGAATCAGGGGGCCCTGGTTAGCGTCACCCCCCACCCACACACACACACACTTGAGGGTCCTTGTGTACCCTGCGCCATCATATGCACATGAGTCACACTCACACATGCACGCATGTGTTTTCACATGCCCACATGATCTCCACCGGGATTCACACCCACACCCACACCCACACCCACACACTCCCTCCCCAGCTCACTGGCTCTGCCCTGCCCCCCAGAGAAAAAGCTGGAGGTGTACCAGAGCATCGCGGACTTGACCGTGGGTGCAAAGGACCAGGCCGTGTTCAAGTGTGAGGTGTCAGATGAGAACGTGCGGGGTGTGTGGCTGAAAAATGGGAAGGAGCTGGTGCCTGACAGCCGAATAAAAGTGTCCCACATTGGGCGGTGAGTGTGCAGGGCTTGGCCCCAATGCAGAAGGGGGATAGGCATATGGGATGGGCAGAGACTGAGACAGACAAACAGAGAGACAGACACACACACACACACACAAAGAAAGACAGAGACAGACAGAAACAGAGAGAGACACAGAGACAGGGAGAAACAGAAAAAGAGAAACAGAGAGAGACAGACAGAAATGAGACAGACACACAGAGACTGAGTTAGAAAGAAAGAAAAATAAATATATAAGAGAGACAGAGACAGACAGAAAGCTATGGAGAGACAGAAGCATGCAGAGGAGAGTCCATCTGAGACAGAGAAGGAGCAGTGAGAGAGACAGACAGGCCTCAGAGCCCCCAGCCCCCTCCCCCTCACTGGTGACCAGGGCAGGGCAGGAAGCCACAGGAGGCAGGCTCTGGCTAGGGGCCCTTGCTCTCTCCCAGTCTCTTACTCACCCTGAGCATCTGGGCTGGCCTGTGCTGGGCCTAAGGCCATGGAGGTTAATGAGACCAACCCCTGCCTAGTCTCCAAGGGCCCAGCCAAGGTGACACTTTTATACTCCTACCTCTGAAAACATGTGAGGAAGCTGGACAATTCAAAAATAAAGAAAGGACTTGAAACACTAGAACACCAGTGAGCTATGATGGGCCACGGGCCCCCTGGCTAGGGTGTCCGGTGGGGCTAGGGGTGTGTGGCCCAATGGGGCCCTCTGAGCCACCGCTGTCCTGCAGGGTCCACAAACTGACCATTGACGACGTCACGCCTGCAGACGAGGCTGACTACAGCTTTGTGCCTGAGGGCTTCGCCTGCAACCTGTCTGCCAAGCTCCACTTCATGGGTGAGCTGGTGCCCGGGGCGGGGTGGGGCCTCTGTTGCTGGGCCCTGCCTTTGCCCTGGTGTCACCTGCTCTTCCTTATCTTGCAGAGGTCAAGATTGACTTCGTGCCCAGGCAAGGTGAGTCTCAGGGCCCCTGTGTGCCACCTCTCCACTCATCCAACATGGCTCCCTCCGCTCACAGATGGAAGAGCAAAGATCTGGGAAAGGGACCCTGAAGCCCAGCGCTAGCTCTGCCAATTATAATCTCTCTGAGCCTCAGTTTCTTCATCTCTAAAATGGGGATCCTGATAGTGCCTCCTTCATGGGTGACAGGAAAGGTGAGAGGAGATGATGTGTGTGAGCTGTCAGGTGACAGCACATATGTAAGCTTTTACTGTTAAATCTTTTCCATTTTTAGAAGTATCTCTCCTACTTTTAGATTAAACTTTAGTCGGGCATTTCAGAATCCTAACTTCAGAGTAGTCCAGGCTGAGGCATGCTCTAGATCAGTGTTTTCCACACTGGGTTCACTTAATACAAGATACTCCATTTAAAAAGGGTTCCATGGTACAATAAGTTTGGGAAACGCTGAACACTTGCCCCACATCTTACTAATTCAGAAGGTGCATTATTACCATGCCCAAGACTCTGAATAATCCTGCGGTAAAGAAATGTGCTTAACTTTCTTTAGTCCAGTGTTTCCCTAAATTATTCGGCCTTGGGAGCTTCCCCCTCTGCCCAGCAGGAAGTTCCCAGAAACAGTTTGAGAAACGTTACACTAGGTGACCTGATGTTACAAACCTCCCCAGGAACTTCTTGGGGTGACAGAATGTTCTAGAGCTTGATCAGGTGGTGGTTACACAGGTATATACATTTGTCAAAACTCATCAAGCTGTATGCTCAAATCTTGGCATTTCATTGTATGTAAATTATACCTCAATAAAATTGGTTAAAAAAAAAAAACACGGGCATGTGCTCCCTCCAGTTTCCCCCCATTTTATGGGCCTCAGGCCCTTCCCCTTTCTCTGATCTATGCCATCTCCCCACATCAGAACCTCCCAAGATCCACCTGGACTGCCCAGGCCGCACATCGGATACCATCGTGGTTGTGGCTGGGAACAAGCTACGCCTGGACGTCCCTATTTCTGGGGACCCTGCTCCCACTGTGATCTGGCAGAAGACAATCACACAGGTACTGTGGATCATTCCTCCACTTCCCCATGGAAAACGGGTGGTTGGGACCAATGAGCATTAGGACCTACTCCCCACCCCACATGGGCACACCCTGCAGTTGGCCACTGACTGGGAGTGCAGAGGCTCAGCTGGCAGGGAGGTGGGCAAAGCAGGCAGACGCGGGGGCAGGCAAAGGAAAGACAGGGGGGCAACTGGGCAGGGATTCTCTCCAGGCTGAGTCAGTCCCCTTTCCCCTCCTTCCTTCTTGCTGTGTTCCCAGGGGAAAAAGTTTCCTGCCGGGCCAGCCCTAGATGCCCCGGGGGATGCAGGTGCCAGTGAGGAGTGGGTGTTTGACAAGAAGGTAAGTGAGGCTGAAGGTGGGGTGAGGCTCTATCCACCCTTAGGCAAGGCCTCTGTGAAGGTGCCACATCTGGCCAGTTGTGCTGCTGCCCCAGGCAGGGTCTCCAGGAAGCGACCCTCCTGATAAGCCACAACTTGGCTCCCATCCTCCTGAGCTGGCTGTTACTTCATGCTTCCTCCCAACTAGGGGGTGGGTTTCCCTGGCACTTTTTAGTGTGAATAGCTGCTGGAGGGCCACTCAGATCAGCTTTTCCTCCTCCCTGCCCTGTTCTATCCAGCTGAAGTCTTTGTGGAATCCTCACAGTAGCTCTGTGAGGTTATGTTATTCCCATTTGGTGGATAAAGAAACTGAGGCACGGAGAGGCTAAATGATTGCCTAAAATTCCATGACAAAGGTAGAGCTAGAACCTGAGACCCTTGCTCTGGCGCCTCGCCCATGGCAGGTGTTCAGGAAAGGTTTTGGGACAAGGTGCTCACGCGGATGCAGGTTCCATTCAGGCTTGCCGTCCCTGTGAACCCTGAGCTGAGCTCCTTTCCCAGTTCAGAATGGTTGGCCATTCCAGAGGCTACAGAAGCCTCTGGAGTCCAACTTGGGCCCTTTCCCTCACCCTGCCCCCGCTTCCAGCTGCTGTGTGAGACCGAGGGTCGGGTCCGAGTGGAGACCACCAAGGACCGCAGCATCTTCACGGTCGAGGGTGCAGAGAAGGAAGACGAGGGCGTCTACACCGTCACGGTGAAGAACCCTGTGGGCGAGGACCAGGTCAACCTGACAGTCAAGGTCATCGGTGAGGCTGGCTAGCCAGGGTCCAGTAGGGGAAGACAGAGGGGCAACCAGGGAGGGCCCATACATTTACTCATTTGGTCACTCAGCGAACATCAAGGGGCACATTCTCAGGTCCATAGAGAGGATTGGGACTAGGATATGGGTGAATATAAATGGGGGGGAGCCATAAAAGGTTGATCAGAACTGCATTCTAGAAAGATCTCTTTGGCTCCGGGGGGGTGGGGGTGAGCCTGTAGCCTTTGGTTGGGGTGGTGAGGGGATGAGCAACGTTGGCCCTGGGCCTGGGCTGGGCTGATGTGGGTCCACTCCCTTTAGATGTGCCAGACGCCCCTGCAGCCCCCAAGATCAGTAACGTGGGCGAGGACTCCTGCACGGTGCAGTGGGAGCCGCCTGCCTATGACGGCGGGCAGCCAGTCCTGGGTGAGTGGAAGGCACCCGGGTAGAGCCGAGGGCAGACGGTGTGGGGGTGTCTGAGCCCCAGACCAGAGCTTTAGCTTCCTTTGCTCAGGATACATCCTGGAGCGCAAGAAGAAGAAGAGCTACCGGTGGATGCGGCTGAACTTCGACCTGCTGCGGGAGCTGAGACACGAGGCGAGGCGCATGATTGAGGGCGTGGTTTATGAGATGCGCGTCTACGCAGTCAACGCCATCGGCATGTCCAGGCCCAGCCCCGCCTCCCAGCCCTTCATGCCTGTGGGTAAGTCTGCCGGGCCTGGCACTGACCCCGTGCCATCCCTGGTGAAGGGACCCAATAATAGCAGCTGCTTTGTGTGGGCGGCCACCACCCTAGGCATTTACATCCCTCGTCTTTAATCAACAGCCAGGGGTAATCCTCTTCATGTCATAGAAGAAGAAAGTGAGGTTCACAGAAATTAAATGACTTGCTCAAGGTCACCCAGCTGGTAGAGGGTGGAGTTGAGACTCACACCACTCTCACCCGTGGTTCATCTCTTGAGCCATGTTATAGTTTCATATCTATAACATGGGAGTAATGACAGTACTTACTTTATAGAACTGTTGTTAGGATGGAATGAGATGGTGCAGGCAGAGCAGCTGGCATACGGTAGGTGTTCGATAAATATTAATCGTTCCCTGCTCCCCACTCCTTTCAACCAGGATTTATCATATATGGGATAAGGTAAGGGCAGTAGGTGCCTGAGGGACAGAGGGACATCTGTCTGTGGAAAGGGCCCTGGCCCAGGAGCTGGAGATCGGTTTGCAGGGCCAGCTCCATTATCTCCGAGAGGGCCATCTGGAGTCATTGTCTCCCCCTGAAGCCTCAGATCCCTCATCTGTATAATGAGGGTAGAGAAGGTAGAAAAGACGCTGAGGGTGTGGCAGGCTCTTGAGGACACCTGTCCCTATTAGGATGTGTGAGCCTTCAGGGGCAGCTGTCTGAGGGAGGAGCAGGCACCCCCTCCAACCCAGGGAGGGGGCACGGCTTGGGGAGATGGCAGGAAGGGGGTGCCTGTGGGAAGAAGAGTCCAGGCCTCTCTCTTTAGGGGCTGACTTCTCATTTGCTCAGCTCTTAGTCAACTCACCTAATCATACAGTGCTGTGAAACTCCCATGTTTCAGACTCGTTTTCCCTTGAATTACATTATAGCATTTCCTATGGTATCTGACAGAAATGGCTCCTTCTAAGCTCTTTCTGTTCTTTGGGTGTCTTTTCCTATTTACAGCCTTCCTTTGTAATTGTTTGTTTTTAAGCCTATCTGGAGACATGTCTTTTAATGGAGTCGACCTATTTCTTAAAATGCTTAAAAGCTAGCCAAAGAGGAAGTCTCCCTGTCTGACTCAGGCCCCTCTCTGACCTCTCTGCCCAGGGCCCCCCAGTGAGCCCACCCACCTGGCAGTGGAGGATGTCTCTGATACCACTGTCTCCCTCAAGTGGCGGCCCCCGGAGCGTGAGGGAGCCGGAGGCCTGGACGGCTACAGTGTGGAGTACTGCCAAGAGGGCTGTGAGTGTCCCCTGCCCAGCCCTGGGCCCGCAGCCACCACCCTTCTCCAAAGCAGCCCTCAGGCCAGGCACCTGTCATCACCCTGCAGGGCCCTATCTGCAGTGGAGGCCCCAGATAGCCACCAGAGGGTGGGCAGTGGGGTGGAGGGGTGTCGATGTTGACACTGCCCACGGTCTTGCCTCCCCATCCCACCCTCAGGCTCAGAGTGGGTGCCTGCCCTGCAGGGGCTGACAGAGCGCACATCCATACTGGTCAAGGACTTGCCCACTGGGGCCCGGCTGCTCTTCCGGGTGCGGGCGCACAATGTGGCAGGCCCTGGAGCCCCTGTCACCACCAAGGAGCCTGTGACGGTGCAGGAGATACTGCGTGAGTGCCCCCTGTGCAGTCGCAAAACCTGCCACTGATACCCTGACCCTTGGTGCCAGCGGAGGTTGGGACAGTCCGGGAGACCCTACTAGAGGGAGGGGCTAAACGCTGGGCAGGAGGGTTTGGAGCCCTTCCCCATGCCCAGGCCCAGGGCAAACCTGTACGGAAAGTGTCCTCTTGGTTTTCCACGCCCACCTGTTTGGAACAGGAGAATGTAGGTCATATACCATCACCTCCCAGCTCTAGTCTGTGTCTCTCAGCTCCAACAGGCAGGTATTTTCCACGTGCTCAGGACTGAGCAATGAGGCCACTTGGGGTCAGATTGGCTGATCTGGGATCCACTTCCCATTCCTTTATTCCCAAAAAAGGATCAATTGTTTAAGGACTGGTTCTCCAAGTGGAAAGAGGCAGCAAACTGGGGTGGAAACAGCACGGGTTATAGGATCCAAAAGCCTACATTTGTATCCTGGCCTGTGTGACCTCAAACGAATTGCTCACCCTCTCTGTCCCTGCCTTCTCTTGCATTGGTGTGATGAGGCTCAGGTGGAAGCAGGAGCTATGTGAACCGCTCAGGCTGGGGTTAGGGGGAGCGAAGGCGGGGCGGTGGGCCCAGGAGGCAGCGATTTTCTTTGCAGCTGTCTGGGCTCTGCCTCAAGAGAAAACGGACCTGTGGCGCTTCTCAGGCCTCAGGCTGTGGTTGGTCCCCACTGAGCCACCCACTCTGTTTCCACAGAGCGGCCACGGCTCCAGCTGCCCAGGCACCTACGCCAGACCATCCAGAGGAGGGTTGGGGAGCCCGTGAACCTCCTCATTCCTTTCCAGGTAGGGCTGGTCCCCTTCTCTGTCTCGCAGTGTGTTGTTCATGCCTAGCAGATGGGTGTGACTCAGGGCTGACCACACCCCGGGACCTCACCTGGGCATGCGAGGCTGCAGTGGTGGCCGGCCTTCAGGAAGAGCCGGGCTTGGGAGTGAGCTGTTTCTCCCCACAGGGCAAGCCCCGGCCTCAGGTGACCTGGACCAAAGAGGGGCAGCCACTGGCCAGCGAGGAGGTGAGCATCCGAAACAGCCCTACGGACACCATCCTGTTTATCCGGGCCGCTCGCCGTACCCACTCTGGCACCTACCAGGTGGCGCTGCGCATTGAGAACATGGAGGACAAGGCGACGCTGGTCCTGCAGGTCATTGGTGCGTGGCACTGGGGCCTCCCTCTGAGCCCCCTCATTTCCTGTCCCTGAGCTGGACTCAACCCAGGGCTTCACATCTTTCAGTCCTGGGGCCCCTGCTCTGGGATGCCCAGAGTCCTGCAGAAGACGACAGCCAAGTCCAGGATGGCGGGCCACGGGGCCCCTTGTGCCTGGCATCCCCTGCTCTTGCTCAGGCAGTAAGTATCAGGAGGTGTGGTGTTCCAACTGGGTCTATATTCTGCAGACAAGCCAAGTCCTCCAGTGGACATTCGGGTCACAGAAACGTGGGGTTTCAATGTGGCTTTGGAGTGGAAGCCACCCCAAGATGATGGCAACACAGAGATTTTGGGTTACACAGTACAGAAAGCTGACAAGAAGACCATGGTGAGCCTGGGGGCCTGGGCCCCACATATACCCTCCCTAGGGCCAGGCAGCCCCAGCTGCCTCTCTCCTGGCCTGAGAATGGGCCTTCCTCTCATCCTCCCTCTCCGATCTGGTTCCCTCCACAGTTGAGAGGGCCTCGGCAGGAAGTAGGACCTGCCCCCAGAGACCCCTCCCTTTCCTCCACACCTGCAGGAGTGGTTCACTGTCTTGGAGCACTACCGCAGTACCCACTGCGTGGTGTCAGAGCTTATCATTGGCAATGGCTACTACTTCCGGGTCTTCAGTCATAACATGGTGGGGCCCAGTGACAATGCTGCCACCACCAAGGAGCCCGTCTTCATCCCTAGACCAGGTCTGTACCCTCACTTTCACCCCTGGGGGAGCTGAGGCAGGGAGGCGGTGGGGTCAGGGAGGGGTGCCTGGCTTGGTGTGGCCTTCCTGGCACAAAGTCCTATTACCAACAGGCATCACATATGAGCCACCCAACTACAAAGCCCTGGACTTTTCTGAGGCCCCAAGCTTCACTCACCCCCTGGTGAACCGCTCAGTCATCGCCGGCTACAATGCTATCCTCTGCTGTGCCGTCCGGGGTAGCCCCAAGGTAGGGAACTTTGGGCCCAGGTCCAGGCAGACCCAGGAGACAGGGCTCAGCAGCTCCATCCTTGAGCGGTCCTCTCCCCAGCCTGTCCCCCTGCTTCCTCTCTGCCTCTGGGATCGGGGCCAAGTTGCTCTCCCTGAGCAGGGCCTCAACGCTCACCATTGGCTCCCTGTCCATTTTCACCCTTTGGCAGTTTCGGACCTAGTGGGAGCCCCTGGAGTAGGAACACCAATGCCAGTCTTTCTACATGCCTGCTAGGTCCCCTGTCTACCTGAGGGTTTTTCTTCCTCTCATTATCTGATTTACAGCCCAAGGTTTCCTGGTTCAAGAATGGTCTGGACCTGGGAGAAGATGCCCGCTTCCGCATGTTCAGCAAGCAGGGAGTGTTGACCCTGGAGATCAGAAAGCCCTGCCCCTTTGACGGGGGTATCTATGTCTGCAGGGCCACCAACTTACAAGGCGAGGCACAGTGTGAGTGCCGCCTAGAGGTGCGAGGTGAGGAACCCACTGGGCCAGAGCCTAGGGTGGCGGAGGAGGCAGGACACCAGCTGGGACTCTGTTTCCTGGCCCGACAGCTGCTCTGGCTGAAAGGGCAATGACCTTGCCATGTCCAGATGGGTTCTGGCTTCTGGGCTCTGTTGCTAGAGGTGCTCCCTCAGCCTCCCAGAATCTGGGAGGACACACATGGTGCTGGAAGGTGCAGCACACAAATGACATGGCCTCCTTCTCTCCTGCAGTGCCTCAGTGACCAGGCTGGCTCACCAGGGATGGCCAGGTATGTACTCCAGACCACCCTGACAATCGGGGCCCAAATCAGAGGCTGAGCCCTGGCCCTTGGTCCAGGAAAATGAGGGTGCCGGTGGCTCTTAGCAAGGTTTCAGTCCAGTTCACTCACAAGGGAACCTGTGTCACAGGTGCAACCAGATGCCGGCCCATGTGCCAGGAGCCTGGAAGGAAGCGGACAAGCTACCTTCCTGCTGTTGGATGTGTGTGTGCAAGTGTGTATCTTGGGGCTGGGGGAGGCATCAGTAGCACAGTATAGTTGCAAGCAGGTGTGGAAGGGACTCTACACAGACTGACCTGTCAGAGCACCTGTTGGAAACTTTCAGGTCTTCTGGGTGAAAAATGAGTGGGCTCAGGAAATGATGGCTGCAGGCCGGTCTTTCTGGCCTGTCGTGTTTCTTAGTGTATAAGGGCAATAAAAGATCAGTGCACTCACAGAGAACTGACTCTTGTTTTCACACAAAGCACAGAATTTAGTTGATCTTCAGAGCAAACTATAGGTAGGTATCCTGTCTCCCAGAAGAGTGAAATAAGGCCCGGAGTGGAATCCCAAGTTCATAAAATGTTAATGCTAGAAGGAACCTCAGTCTTCCCTCACTGCATATAGTCTTCAAATGAGGAAACTGAGGAGCTGTGACAGGAAAGTGTATTAGCAACACAGCCCGAAGCCCAAGGCTCTCCTGCCTGGTCTCATGTGCTCAATACTATCTTTGGCCTGGTGACCCGTGGTCACAGCAGCCCAGATGTGGGGCACTGCTGAATCTCAATATGGTACTGTGCCCATAAGGCCTGGAGTGGAGCTGCACTGGGCTGTTTTGGGGACCCAGTGGTTAACAAGCCTAAAGCCCATGTACACCCGTATCCCACTGGGAGAGAGTGACCCTCTCCAGCACAAGACACTGGGAACCAGGAAGATGTAGGGCTAGGGCTATACTCTGCTCTTCCTTCCCCCAGAGGGAGCCCGAACCTGATCATCAGTTTCCTTTTTGGAGGAGGAAGCCAGCAGTTCTCAGAGGTGCCCTGATAGAGTGTGGAGGGCCCTTCCTGCCCAGAATACCAGGTTGTTCTATGGCATAGAAAAAAATTCCAAGAGGGCTGGTCCCAGGGCTGCTTCTCAGAGTTCTACCCAATCTAAGACACTCCTGGCCAAGATCGCAGAGCTCAGGGGTCCAGGGTCTGTAGGAGGTCCTGGCCAAGTCACAGTACTCTCTGGACCACACCTGTAAGGAAAACCAGGAGCTGGGCCCCCGGCTTGGTTCCTCCACTGCTGAATTCATTTCTGCTCAGGTGTCAAAGCCAGTTTGGCTGCTCCCTCTAGTGGCCAATTCCTAGTACAGCAGCCCTCTACGGGCCCTGAGGCGGCAAAGGGAAGCCCTCTCCCACTGCCCCTCTCTGGGAGCCCAGAAGCCTGGTGAGGAGGCCCGCTGGGCCAGAGGAGTGGGAGGCTGAGCTTCTGCGAGCCAGAGCTGGATGGACATGGTCTCCTCCCTGCTTGCTTCAGACCAGAGGTCCTTAGTAGAGGCCACGGTCAGGCTGACAGGAGGCATCATTTAACTCCAGGAGCCCGAGGGGAATTAAGGACATTTATTTCACATTTGCACGTCTGTACATTTTCTATAAATAATGTGGAACTGAAATATGTACAATCATCTCTTGCCCACTCCTAGGCCATCTTTCCCTCTGGCACCCAGTGCCATGAGAAGCCGCCTGCAGACACAGCTGTATATGCTGAATTTGGCCTCTTCCTACCCCTCCGGGTTCCTGGGTATGCAGCCAGTGGTCCCCGGGACTCTCCTAGCCCCAACCACTCTGTTCTCTCATGCCTAAGGCAAGGCAGGCTATTGGAAATCACCGCTCAGCAAAAAGCAGCCCCTCTGTGCTGCTCCACTGCAGTGGTAGAGGCCATGGTAGGCAGCAGCAAGGCTTGCGGCCCATGGGCAGTAGCTGCCAGCTTAGGAAATGCATAGAGAAGCAGGGAGGTTGCCACTCACTCTGCTGCCCCTTGAGTCTCCGTCCCCCTCCCTGCTCACACCTTGTCTGAGAGGACAGGCCTCATCCCTCACAGAGTGGGACTGCTGCAGGCACCCAGTCATGCTGGATCACAGGGGACGGAGAGCCAGAGTCTTCCACCGAAGGTCACAATGCCAACCACAACACAAATGTCTCAAGGACACACAGTAGTGGACTCGCAGTGGCTTATACTCAGAGTTCTTAAAAGCCATCGGCCCAACAAGACAGACAGACACGCACACACATACACACATACTCTTGAGCCCTAAAGGGCAGTAGGCTGGTCTTCCAGGAGTGGAGAGGGTGAGAGCAGAAGAGACTAGCTCGGCCCTGTGATGGACACACTGAGAGAGACACATAACTGGGAACCAGCTAAACCACGGCAAGGGGCTCGCAGAGAACATACACGCGTCATCCACTTGTCATAGCAGCATTGTGCACTTGAGAATGGCAAGGGGCATCCCCTGGGCTGGGGCAGCCTTAGCCCCCTCCATCAGCTAGAGACGGGCCGGGGTGGGGTTCTGAGATCTTCCTCACTGCTACGAACTGCAGCCACATATGAGAAGAGACACAACACAGAGTAGCAGATCTCGTGGGCCTAAAGAGAGAAAACCAGACAGATCAACATCAAAGACTTCATCATCTTCACATGTGTAGATGTGCCAAGTGGAAAACTCCTTCCTGTCTTAACATGGCTCGGGCCTAAGCAAGGCCTCAGAGCTGGCCGGTGGGAGAGGGGGTTAGTATGTATCTCTTCTCCAGGGCTGAAGACCTGTTTCAGCTTCAGTTGATTCTTTGGCATCTGACCAAATTTGCCCTTCAAATCATTCCTAATTGCCCCTCACCCTGTGCTCTCAGAGGCCCCAACCTACTCCTGTCTGAAGGTCCCCAGGAAGCCCTGTGCAGACTGGCCCGTCAGGGCTGGGCGGCACACTCACCATTGGTGTCTTGTACTTGTGGCTCACCACTTCTTTAATTTCAGGAACTAAAACCGGACGGGCAAGAGACAAAACAGAAAGTTCAAAACTAAGAACAATAGTGCCATGCTCCCCCAGGCGGCAGCGCCCGGCACCAGGGTCCCCTTCCTCTCAGTGGCCTCTCCCAGTGGCTATAGCAGCTGAGGCTTTGACGGCTTCTGTCTAGCCGATGCAGGATGAGAGGACACTGCCCCAGACACTGCTCTCTGAGGTTTGCAGTGGCTCCTCGCTCGATGGCTGTAACTCTATGCACTTCTCTGACAGCCCTGGCATGGAGTAGGTTAGCCTCTCACCAGTCTGGTCACTGCTGCTGTCTGGGGCCCCTGAGAAGTACAGTGGCTATTCCTGGACTTGGGTTAGGGAAGAGTTGTCTAGCCTCTGCCTCACCTTGCTCAGATGCCCGAAACTCTGGTCGTGTTAAGCACGGTTCCCTGTACTCCCGGCATCTACACAGAGGGTCCTGAGGCTGGATGAAGTGGCATGACACTAAACCCGCCAGACCTGTAAGTCTCCTTCCCTGAGTGGCAGGAGAGGCCCAGGCCTGCCCGTGTGAGGGAGAGCGTCAGAGGGCTCTGGAGCAGACACACTGAGCAGAAGAGACAGGCGAGTACAGCACTCAGGAGGGAGGTGATAGGGAGCATCAGGCAAAATACACACATGTCCACAGCCCAGAATGCAAGACTAAGAGTCACCTGTGCCCCAGCCATGCAGGGGTTCTGCCTGGCCAGAGGAAGGAGCAAGGCCCCCAGGGAACAGCCATCACCATGGCCCCTGGAGGCGGGAGCAGAGGGGCATGGCATCCCCCTGGGAGCCAGAGAACGTAGAATAAGAGTTGGCCACCCCTCCTTCTGACCTGGTGGGTAGAATTCAGGGGACCCAGAGTTAACAGGGAAAAAACTCATCAAAAGTGGAGGAAGAAGCCCAGGTCCTCTCCTGAGTCAGAAGATTCCCCAACATCTCTCTGGCAGGAGAGAGAAGGGAGCACACGGGGGAGAAAACTCAGAATCGGTGAGGCAGCGCCAGGGTGGAGGCAAGTTGGAAAGGAAGAGGGTGGGGAGAGAAAGGAAGAGACAAACTGGCAATGTGAGCGGCTAGTTTGGCTGAAGGGAGCCCGCCCCACCCACTGCAGGGCCCAAGACGGGGGGCCTGGGGAGAGGCAGCACGAGCCGAGGCCACTTTACCTGCTGGAGAACGAAGGTTTTCATAGCAGCGATGAGGGGCACAAAAGAATGAAGCACAAACGCAGCAGGAGCTCAAAGCCCCGGGGTGAGAACCCACCACACCACACGCCAGCACGGGGCTGGGGGGAGGCCGGCTCCCAGCTTCCAGCTACAACCGCCCCATCTGCCTCTGAGGCCCACTAGGCTTCTCTGCCCTCTAGAGTGAGTCTGCCTGGACCGCCACGCGCCTCTCCTCTACTAGCACAGAGGTTAGGCGGACACCAGAGTGGCACCAGGGTGGCTGGATGGAGCACCGGGCTACGAGGAGGACGTCAGCAGGCGGCATGAACACAGCAGAGCTTGGGGACTGCCTGTCTGCCCTGCCCCAGAACTTTCTGACCACCGGCCGGCTGGCCAAGCGAGGGAAGCTGGAGCTAGTTCACTGAGCCCTTTTAGTGCCACCTCTGAACGCTAACCCTGTCTCAGGCCACTTGCTCTTCTGTGACCCACTCCCTAGCTGCCATTGTCTCTCTTCCTTCTCTTCTTCACCCATCTCGGGGTTCCCTTTTCTTCCCTATCACTCCGGCCCCTCTGGATTCTGCAGAGCTGCTGCTTCTCTCTGCCTCTAGTCCCTCCTCTGGAGCTCCGAGGTTTGAGTTACTGCCATGTGAGTCCAGACCTAAGAGCAAAATAGTGTAATTACCAAATTCCTCCAGGACAAAGACGCCTCGAACTGTATTGCACTTTTTAATGTGATTCAGCTCTATGAAAACCTGCAAGAGAGGGAGGGAAGGTGGGGTAAGGCCCAGAGGCTCCCCCTCTGGCCCCACAAAGCCCACTTTCCCAGCTACAGCCCCACCCACACACAGGAAAGCTATTTCCCAAAGGGAGGACAGAAGAATCCACACACACACAACTCAAAAGCGCTAAGAAGCGAAGACAGCAGAAAGGGCATGTACCTTCCGCTCCTGGCCGGAGGAGAAAGCATGGGAGAGAAATGAAGGAGTTAGTTTTAATGGACAAACCCAACCCGAAGGCCCCTCTGCTGGCCTGGGCTGCCCGCCCATACCCTGTGTCCAGAGCAGCGTTTGTAGGACACTGTGCCCCACGGGTCCCCCCGACTCAGCCCATCAGCTCTCTACCCTTCCATGCATCCTCCTCCGGCGCAGAGGGCAGGCACGGGCGCAAAGCTCCCCTCAGAATGTCCTTGGGGTGGAGGCGTTGCTATCTTCCTTGAAACAGGATCCAGGCTCTCCCAAGAAGCATGAGGTGGTCATAATAACAGCTACCCCTTATGGGCACCTACTAGGAATTCTACAAAAACTATTTGCAATCCTTATACCTATGTGGCACAGTATAGAGTACTACCCTCACTTTACAGTTGAGGACACTGAGGATCAGAAAGTTTATTTGCACGTGAATAATGAAGCTGGGCTCTGAATCCACATCCCTCCTGACTCTAAAGACTTCCTATTTGTTCCCCCAACTGTGTGACTCCATCGGAGGGTCTCAGGCCCCCTCGACTCCAACTGACTGTTATGTAGTAGAAGGTGGACCCCACAGCCCTTATCTCATTGTCAGTCAGGGTTTGAGTTCCCCTCTCTGTAGGATCTCTCTTCTGGGGCAAAGCCTTAGCTCAATACTAGCTCGTACATGCTTCGTATAGATGTTAGGTCAGTCCAAAGGGCCAGACCTGGAAGAGGGCATTTGAGTGTCAACAAAATCTCTTCTTTAGAAGGTGAGGCGTCAAGGGAGTCCACAGCACTAAAATGTGGTCAGAAGCCTGCTCTCCAAGAAGTGCCAGTACCTCCATGGTCCAGAAAAGTACTTAGGTAAACCCCTCTTTAGGCTGACCCTAAGGTCTTAAGTATACTATTTAAAATATTAATATTACTAATAGTAAATATACTGTTGAAAATATACTGCCAAGAAGCCTGGGCAGCTGTTTCCCATCACACCAAAGCTGACCAGCTAGATTTCTGAAGAACTCAAATGGCAAGTGGAGGGAGAAAGCCAGAGTCCAGATGTTCACCTCCCCTGGGAATCTGCTGCCTGGCCAGGGGCTGTAGTGTTTCACGATTTAGATCTGGCTCAGAGTCTCAAGGAGAGGAACCAGTACAGCAGGAAAGGGGTAGGGAAGGCACTTGTGTGAAGAGTCAGACTGGGGACGGACCTGGGATGATGCGTTGGCCTCGGAAAGGAATTAGCTTAAGGAATGTCCACTGAGAGAAAAAGTAACACTGTGTTAAAAGACCAAGAGAAAGAGAAAAGTCAGCTCCTATGGTGGAATCGCAATGAGAGAAGAAGGTATCCTGAAGTATTCCCCGCTCAAAAGAAGGGGGGCGGGGCTGTGACGCAGGGACAGAGTGGGGACACTCAGAGGAAGGAAAAGAATAGGAAGAATCAGCAGGAGAAAAAGGCAAATAAACACACACTCCAGATAGGACAGATACAAGATACACACACACGCACGCGTGCGTGCAAACTTTACACACGCCAGACACACATGAGCAAGATCAGCTGGTCTAGATAGACTCTCAAAGCAAAATCACCAAGCAAAGCATATCCTGGGAATAGGGGAGGCAGACACTGTGCGAAGAAGGGCCAGGTGAGACGCTCCCACTCACACTGTGCTGAGTCTAACGCACGTGGGCAGCCCAGCTACCCAGGCGCCCTCTCTTTCCCAGTCTCCTGCATAAGCTCCCCGCTGCACCTTCAAGCTGGTTGCCACTGTCACTGTGCCCTCCTCTCTGATTTCTCTCTGGTCCAGCTGCTCCAATTCTCCCACTAGCCCCAGGGCCCTCTCTCATGCTCACTGGGAAAGCACTAGGGGATCTGGACACTGATCCTCACTGCAGCTGGAACAACAGGGCTAGAAAGCCTTGTGATGCCACTTGTACCCACCTGATTGTGCATGAACTTGAGATTGATCCCTTCCAGGGTGACCTGCAGCAAGCCACCCTCACCAGTCTTCATGTCCTGCACAGGGAACTCGCCACCTAGTTCAGGTCCTGTGGTGAGGGAGGAGATTATCAGCTGAGAGGTGGGAAATCCCACAGCCCAACTTCTTTGGCAGGCCTCTGATGCTCATAAGAACTGGTGAAAATAAACGGAAGGTCCTTGCTCAGGAAGCTGTTCTGTTCTCACCAGGTTTGATGCTTTGCTGTCGGGCAGCAGCACGCTCCATGCTATCCTTCACGCAGTAGTACAGCTCCCGACACTGCGGCACATGCGGGAGAGAGCGGCCTGTCACATATGCTTTCTAGGGCTCCCCGCCCTCCGTTTCATAATGGCTGCTGAAGGCCTGGGCCGATGCCGGCACCTCAGAGACAGCTTTACCTATCCCACACAACAGTCAGAGGCAAAAGAGGGGCTCCAGACACGGATTTTGGAATTTTAACTGCCCTACAAGAAACTCAACACTTTGCTCTCAATGCCCACTCCCAATCCAAACAGAGTTTGTGGGTACCTTCTTAGTATAAAATTTGTTGAGCTGGGTTTCAGAGCCGTTTCTACGCCATAAGCACAACACCTTGGTCTTGGGACAGTAGGTCATGTTGATGAGCTTCTCATACCACCAGCGTTCGTACACTGTCCCGATGTTACTACGTAACACCACGCAGTCATCGCACACCTGCAGAAGTTCACACAGCAGTTCAGTGGTTCTCGCCTTGTCGAGTCTCTTGCATCCCAGGTTCGACTCCATTGTTGGGACAACTGGTCCTGGGAGCATCCTCATGATCAGGTTCCCTGACTTATGCTCAGTCTTCCTTAGGTGGAGACACAAACACTAAACTGCTAGACATAGTGTCCACTAAAAGGTTTATTGAAAGTAAAGGAGTCACTGAAAGGAAACTGTAGGCAGGGAAGAGGCTCATTTTCGCTTCAATGTTTACCACCTCTTATATGTTCTAGACTTAATATATTCAGATGATAGTGCATGCCTGCATCTTACAACCTTAGAATTTATCTCTGTTGACAAGGACAAAGGCAAGGGAGGCTTAAGCAAGGAGAAAAAAGAGAACCAACAAATTTCTAATCCTGGCTGGCCCTAGTTCTGCATAAATCTTTTAAAACATTAATTACACGAGTGACACATGGACAATGCTTATTGCAAAAAAAAATTATATAATACAGGATAATATAAATTAAAAGACAAAGTCCTCCTTCACAGCTGCTTCTTGCTCAACATTCTCCCCGCGGTGAAGGTATCCATTCTATGGCTTCAATTTTTATGGGAGACATTATAGCACAATGGTTACGAGCACAGAGCTAAAATCAGATTGCCTGAGACAGATTCTGGCTGTCCCCTTACTTAGCTGTGCCACCTTGAGTAAGTTAATCCATGTCTATATTTCCTCATGTGGAAGATGAGAGTAACAGTAAGAACTTTATGGAGTTATTGTGAAAATTAAATAAGTTAATGTGCATAAACTTCTTAGAATAAAGCCAGACACATAGAAAGTACCCTAGCGTTTGCTGCTATAACAATAATGTGATTATAATGTAAGAAATATTATAATTATTATGACCATATGGATGGCTCTCAAATTTCTCCACGTAAAACCTGTCTTCCTGAGTTCCTGACTTCCCTTTTTTTTAGAGGTCTCACGGGCAGCATCGCAAACTCAACACATTCAATTTCAATTCAAAATCTCCTCCTGGGCAGATCCTTCTTCTAAGCCCTGTATTTGAGTAAATAGCATCACCATCCACCCAGCTGCTCAAGCCAGAAATGAAGGAGTCACAAGGCTTTTCCTTTCCTGCTAACTACACCATCAAGTCCCATCTATTCTACCTCAAATACCCCGGGAACATTCTTCCCCTCCCCAACTCCAGCCATTAACTCTTATTCTTCAGGTCTAAGTTCAAGGGTCACTTCTGAGGGGTCCTCCACAACTCCTAGACCCTTCGCTATGTATTCTTAAAACACTTGCCCATGAACATGTCCTCTCATAATGCTCATCATACTTTATGATACTGTTTAATTATGTGACTTCCACGATGGTATGTCAACCTAGTAAGGGCAACAAAAACCATGTCTCCCTTATAGGGCTGTAACCCCAAACCCAGCAGAGTGCCTACCACATATGAATCCACTGATCACTAGGAGATGACCAGATGAGGCAACAGGAAATATATAGTACCACTTATGAAGTATTCTTGCCAAAATATTGAATCTGAAACTGATCAAACCTCTAAACTGAACTATTCATTTATAAGAAATACAAGTGATAAGAGAAACATGTTAACACCAAGGAGATGCAATCAGCAAAAAAAATCTAGAATGTGAGATACTCCATAAGACAAATTTCTTCAACAAAATTACTGGCAGAGTGGGAAGGGGACTAGTGTATGTTAAGAGATACTTCAGAGTCCTATCAGCCAAAATTATAAATGCATTTTTCCCTTTGACCCAGCAATCCCACTTCTGGGAATTCTTAAACTTGCACACATACTAAATGAAGCAGGTGTAGCATCATTCTGAGTATGATAATTAGCAACAGCAAAAATCTGGAAGAAAACTATATATACTGACTGGTTAAATAAACTATGGTATAGTCGCACAGTGGAATACTCTGCAGCTGTAGAGAGACTGAGAAAGCTCTTTTTGTCCTGATACAGAAGATCACCAGGATATCGTGTAATGAAAAATGCAAGGTACAGATCAGTGGATATGATGTGCTAAGAAAGGAGAAAAACAAGAATTTATGTTCAAATTGTATACTGTTTGCATAAAAAATACTGGAATATACAAAGGAAACCAATTAAAGTGGTTACCTACAGGAGGAAGGGGTGAGGTGGATGGGGATAAGAAAGAGAGCAAGACCTCCCAATGTGTATCATTTTTATGTTATTCTGACTTACGGACATTGTGACTACATCATCTATCATATATGAGAAATGAGAGGGAATCGTCTATCATATTAACTTATTTGCATAAGAGCCTGACAATTTAATAATAAATGGATCATGAAGATGAATGAGATAAATGGGAAATATTCTGGCATCAGTTCTAGGAGTTCCTTGTAACACTCAAATGTGCCTTTGGGCCCCTTGCATGAACCAGCACCTACCTCCATAAAAAAGATATCTCCATTTGTGTCTGTCCCCGCATGTACCACAAATGTCTGCTTCTTCATGTGCCGGCTGCCACTGGACCGGATCGAGAGATCACGTCCGCTCTGAGGAAAGAGAGCTCTTTCAGGGACATCCATCCATTCCTCTCACAGGGCACTCGGCCAGCAATTCCCCCAGTCGGCAATTAAATTTATATCAGCTTTCTTGGCACAGTGCTATCTGCTGGCCACAGGCCACAAAGGAAGTGTTCGCAAACTTTTTGGTCTCAGGAATCCTAGAATTCTTAAAAATCACTGATGACCCCCAAAAGCTTATGTTTACATGTGTTATGCTTATAGATATTTACCACACTAGAAATTAAAACTGAAGAATTTTAAGTGCTCATTAATTCATTTAAAAGTAATTAATAACCCATTAATAATAAATCCATTACATAGTAATATAAATAACATTTTTTGTAAAATAACTATATTTCCCAAGACAAAAAAATGAGAAGATTGGCACTATTTTACATTTTTATAAATCTCTTTAATGTTTGGCTAATAAAAAAACTAGATTCTCACATCTGCTTCTGCATTCAATCCGCTGTGATGTATTGCTTCGGTTAAGAAACAGAGAGAAAATCTGGCCTCACAGATGTATATTTGAAAAAGGAAAAGCGTATTTTAATAGCCTTTCCAGATAAATACACATATTCTTTTTTGATACTATACCAAAACTAGAGAAGTAGCAGTTTCTTAAAATTAACTGCAATGTAGAATCTAAAAACCCATCAATGAACATTTTGTACCTTGTTACATTAAAATCCATTTGTCTACCTTACATTTTGAGTGAATTTTTTACCCACACCTTAATTTGTAACATCATACATTGATCATATGGAAAATACTGGTTCACCAAGTTAAGCAGCTCTTCCAAAAGTTGACACATTTTATTATACAACGTCAAAAAATTCACATTAATACCATCATCAATCTCATTAGAAAAGTCTTTAAATATCAGGAAGCTTCAAGCTCAAAAGACTGCCAAATACCCAATTCTGAGTAACCATAATTTGGTAATCATTTTTCCAAGTAAAAATGATGTCCCATGAACGATGCTGCCAGTTTACCTTACAACTGTCACAATTAATTTTCCTCAAAACAATCGTTATATTTTGTAGAAACGCTTTATGTATATTTCTCATTTGTTACATAGACTCTTAAAAAGATATATAATCAAGAATCGGATTTAATAATATTAATGATTTTAACTTGCTTCATCAAGGGCATTCATAAGTGAAACCGAGTTTGTTTGTCTTTTTCAACTGTGAGTGTGTGGAGGTGAGGACTATAATGGCCACCAGCACAGTTTGGTGCCACTGTCTCCATTGTGTTAAGGCACCAATGGTTTTACCCAGTATTGCTTTTGGCACCATCAGGGTACATGACAATGGTAAAAATGGCAAATAATACTTTGGTATTATCATGAAGATAGTTTTCACCTTGTGGATCCTTGGGTTCCACAGACCACATGTTGACATGGACGCACTAAGACAGTTTTAGTACAGAGAATCCTATCTCGGAGCAGAAGGGCCAAAGCCTCACCTGGAGTAATAGCCCAATTTTCAGAACTGGGGATTTTGAAAATATACCAGCCAGCCAAGAAATGACCCATGGAGAAGCCTCTGCTTTAGGCCACAAGGCCCAAGCCTGGGAGGCGGACAAATGCAGTGAAAGGGAGCCTAAGGTACAGCCCAGATATACTTACCAGGTTCGCCAGCTGATCAAGCACTTCATTGATTTGCTGGCTGTACACAAGCCCAATGTGGGACTTTCCCATTAGACGTCTTACTTTCTTCCGGATGTCATTCTTATTTACCTGGAAAACCAAAATAGGACCTTCATAAAAGATTTGTTTTCCTCTCAACTGAGGGAGAGGAAATGTCCAAGTAAGTTTCCTACTGTCTGAGAGAAGTGGAATTCCAGAAGACCGTATCACTGAATATGAGAGAAAACATTCAACTGTGTGTTCTGCCAACAGGCTGGGAAGAAAAAGCCTGGTTCTGTCTCTGGATGGCTTCGACAGGAAAGTGGCTCTTACAGCAGTTGTAGCTGAAGTGACTGGGGCTTAAGGGGATGTTTCCTCCCCATCCCCAACCAATATTGTAACATTCACCCTTAAAGTGGCCCTAAAAACCCTGGGGGTCCTCAGAGCATAATTCAGAAACAACTTAGAGTAGCAACACTGGACTCAGCTGTAGCCAAGACACCTCTCTAAAGTTAAAGTTCAACACCCTTCCCCAACCAGAGTTCATGGCACCCGTGGAGTTCAGCCGAGTACAGTGAGCCTTACGACAGAAATGACAGAAAATGAAACAAACCGAGAGGGCCTGTAGGACATGCTCTGCATTTGATCAATAAATCCCTTCACGTTTAGAGAGACTGGGAGAACAGGAGGAGAAACCCAGGAGTTCACTGTCAAAACAACTCTCTTCTGCCCACTAAGTCCCTTTCAGAGCAGGACTCTTCTATTTGGTAACATACTTTTTCCACAGCTATAAAAACCAAGTAAGACCAAGTCAAACTAGAACCTTGCCTTACTTTTTTTAATGGGGAGCTCTTTTTATATCTATGGAAAATTCTATCTGAGTAGTGCTAGAAAAGGGGTAGTGCTAGAAAGTAAATTCTGACCATCTTCTCTAAGGTTTTAGAACCTACTCCTAAAAAATTTTTTTTAATTCATTGTATTCTGTAGGGAGCTTTACTGGCATCCTAAAACTACTTAGCAAAGAAAGCCCACTTAAAATTCAAAATAAACAAATGGTATGGAATCATTAATCACCTTTACAACATTTCTTAGCACAATAGCCTGGCAGCTTCAGATAAATTGATCATGTGTGAACTGCAGAGAGGTCTCAGACTTTCAATCAGAAAGATAGAGACCTAATAAGATGCTCTGACAGCTTCCCAACTGCCCCAGAATTTAGGCGACAGGAATAAGCCTTGCCCTTCCAGCATTAACAGTAGCTGGAGATAAGCAAAACCAACATCACCTTCATCAGCAGCATGTAGGAGATGAGGTTGTGCAAGAGTGTGGCCAGCAAACGATCTTCGTCATCCTCCAGGCGCTTCCGATCATGGTCTCCCAGGGAGAGATACCTAAGCAGGAGACCAAGGACAAATCAGCCCTCAGGTAGGAAACCACAGAACTAACTGGCAAAAGGCTGAATTTGCCTTTTCCCAAGGGTTTCCTGAGTCTCATACCTGTCTATCATTTCCTGGGGACCCTGGTCCATACCCATTCCTTCTCTCTCCAACATCACCGCATCTAAGAACGCATCTTCCCAGAACTGCATTTGGTCCCATAAAGTAGAACGCTCTTTGCCTGTATAGAATAGAGTTTTTCAGGGTGCTTATATAACATAAAGAACATAGCTGCCAAACCAAAACAGAGTAAACTCCAAATAAAAGGGATTCATTACAAATTCCAAGGCAAAAGAAACCCAAGCCTCTCCACCCCAGATCTAACATCTTGCCACCAGCCCCAGCTGCCTCTAAGTGAGGCCTGATCCCTCCCAAGGAGGAGGGATGAACACAGCACACAAAGAATGGTGGTTACTTATAGAAAAGGTCTCCATAGCAGCATCCTCTAACTGGTCCCACATGGATCCTTTGTCCCTTCCTGCCAGTTTATGAGCAGGAAGGACCATGGTAGCAAGAAAGGAAAGAAAGGAAGACAGAAAGACAGAGGCTGTTGATTAATACCAAAACCCAGTTTCTTCTAGTTTTCACCCACGGCTTTTTCCAGACCCAGTAAGTCGCCTGCTTCAGATGTAAAATTGCCCTCTAACATCAACACTGAGATCAGCAAAAAGCCAAGCAGCTACCTGTTTACTGCTACCCTCTGCCCCGGCTGAGTCCAGCTTTCTTCCAGAGCAAGGGACCTTCCTGGTCTGTTTCTCACCTAGGAGTCCCTCGTAGAGATAGACTCGCTGGCTTACATCTTCAGAAGAACGTACCGGGCTGCCCACCAGCTTCTCCTTTACGCTCGGCTTCAAGCTGTGGGCTTTACCCTACGGAGAAGAGATGCTAGGTCAGCCACCCAAGGGATCAGTGATAGGGGCAAAGTAAACCAAGCAGCTCATTAAGAGGCTCACACACCAAATGTCACCATTAGCAACATATACTCCAGGAGCCCTGCTTTTGCTACTCTGCTGGTCTCAAGGATCTGACCAGAAACCAAGTTGATAATCCTGCTTTCTGTTACTGCCTCCTAAAACATGCTCTCAAGTTTTCATTTTAACTTATCTTTGCTCTTTGGTTTCTATAAAACCTCTGGTCCAAAAAAACCCAAAAACCAAAAAACAAAATTTAGGCAAATTCTCTGTAGCAGCTGATGCAGTAAAAGAACATTAAGTCTGAAGTCAGACTAACCAAAGTTCACAGCCCTGCCTCTTACTAGCTGTGTGACCTTAGGCATGAAACTTAGCTTCTCTGAGTCTTATTTTCCACCTGAAAAAAGTGAAGTTATAACATCTACCTCATAAAACTATTACAGGAATTAAATTAGAAAATACATTTAAAGCACTTAATAGTGCCTGGCACATGGTTGGTATTTAATAAATGCTAATTCACTCTTTCCTACCATCTCTAAAAATATCTGCCCCTCAGAAATATCACTAAGTTTATCTGCCACTTCTACAATATTAGACTTTCTATTCATTCAAAAAATTTTTCCACTGGATAAGAGGTAGGTTTCATGCCCATTTCACAAAATATGCAACAGCATAAGCAGAGAAGCAGTTCATCAAAGATTAGGCAATACCTAATTAGTGTGTCTAAATGCCAGTCTCCTGGTTCACTGCCCAATTCTTTGTTCACTGGATCATACTGATTTAATGTAATGTATTTCCTGCTACAACAGCCTTTTTTGAGCCAAGAAATTTAGGTAACTGCTCTCAGCAACTCAACTGTATAAAAAGCCCTTGCCCACCAGCACAGAACAAGTAAGAATTTGTCAGGAAGGTGCCAGGAAAGGCAGCATTCAGCTGAATGGCTTCTTGAAAGACTACTGCTCCATTACAGCTATCTTAACCTCCAGAATGGAAGCACACTAGAAAGATTTAAAATATTCTTATTAAAATGGTCTGTTAGACTCAGGGAGAGTTAAGGTCCACTAACTTGAATGGCTCTGCCGACTCTAGATTCTATTCCTTACATTCATTCTGGGATGTCACTTGCTCTATTAGAAACACATATACAGGAGACCTAGGGGTTGGAATGATCACCAGTGTTAAATAATTGATTTCATTTAAATTTCATCTTCCATTCTCCTCACAGATCAAAGCTAAGGACTTAGTGTATCAGACTGCTTAATATTCGCTGTTTAAAGTGGGTGTATACACTAAAAAGCAGAGTGTCTAAAGGCAAGGACGAAAAAGAATTTAATTCCAGTTGATCACTGACTATTGTGTGACCTAGGGCAAGTTCTCTTCCTAAGGCTTTGCTCCCCTTACCTGTTAGAAGAGATTAGCCATAGCAATCTACTGAACAGCAAACGTCTTGGGAATCGTGCCTTACTTATCCCTGTTTCTTTAGTACAGAATCTGGCATTTAGCAAATTATTTAATAGATGTTTATTAATGAGTGAAAACTTCAAATAACTGTGAGGAATATACTAAAGTGAAATTCTACTTTAAGGTGCTATATAAATAGGGCAGTGACCAGAATAAAACAACTAATCCATATAAATAGGTAGACTGGTATTAAATGAGAGCTATAATTGCCCTGACATTGGCATAAAGGTATCGTTTTGTCTGTTTTAAACATGAGGGTTATCGATACACAGGATTCAAGGCCCTTATCTGACTGGGTGGGGAGCCTAACTCATCAGTGATTCAGGAGAGGGTTCTACGTTTGATCTTAGCCAAAAGGCCAAGAAGCGATTGGAGAGGGTTCTAAAGGCCCTAAGAAATATTTTCTTTAAAGCCAAATATATGAAGATATCCATTCCTTACTTTCTCTTTTCCTTTTAATCACCTCCTAACTTTTTATTCTTTTTTACTCGCCCCCCATAAAAAAAGTCTCCTTTTGTTAGTAAATAAAGCTTACAAAGATGGCGCTGGTGGCAGAGTTGGTCTCAATTTCACTATCAGACAAAGTGCCCCTAGAACTTGTCAAGTGGGTGCTTCCCTCGCCACCTGGTCCATCACCTGCATTGCTGCTCAAGTCACTATCTGCTCCAAGCGTCTCTCCAGAACTATTACTCACCTGGAAAGGAAAAAAGGTAGTAAGGCATATTCCCCAGGGAAAGGTCCCAGAAATGCCAAGCTGTTAGGGCTCTCTGCTGCCAACAAAAGGTATCGAATTTCAAACACGTGCCAGATAGTCTCTGAAAGTACCTTCTTTACATGATGAGGAGAAGCCCTGGGTGAAATCTCAGGGTCTGATCCCGAGTACAAAGATCTATGACAAGTAAACACCTCCACCATGAGAACCAAGAGCTGACCTGAGACTAAGCACAGCCTCCAAAGGGAAAAGGAGCCCCCTTTTCCAAAGAGGAACCCATACCCCACCCACCAAGATGCCAGCGTGGTGTTCCCCTACCACGGTGCTAACTTCAGAATCCTGACTTGAGCTCCGGATCATAACAGCTGGGCTCACACCGATGACAGAGTCCGCATCAGTCCTCTGAAACAAGACGCAGGGACTCAAGACACATTAGGGGAGGTGTCCAATCTATTTTCAGTTTCCCTAAGAAATACTGTAGCTTCTTCCTTCTCTCAATTCCCATCCTTCTATTATCATCCCTAGACAGGTCATGAGAAATTCATTTTTTTCCTGAATATACAGTGTATATGACTTACATAATAAGACGAATTAATATACACTAAAGAAATACATGCTCATTACAGAAAATACATTAAAGTATAAGGAAATAAAAACAAGCCATAAACTGACCACCTACATTAATCAGTTAAGTGATTTTTATTTGGTACATTTCCTTTCAGTATTTGTATATACATTTAAAAAATAAAATTGGAGTTATACTGTATATAGCTTTGCCAACATTTTTCCATGTCACTAAATTTTAAAAAATATAATTGTTAATAGATGCTAGTATTACATTGCATGGATATATTATTTCATCATTTCCCTAATATTGGATATTTATATTATTTCAAGGTTTCTTGTTTTGTTCTTTAAGTTAAAGAAGTATTCTGAGATAGTACATTTAATGTTTGTAATGCTCAACAAGATTGTCACAAACCTGGGAACCAGATGTCAGGCTCACACCACTATCTGCGCTGATCTGGGACTTTTTCTCCTCTGTCTCACCAAGGTCAAATACAGGTTTGATTACTTCAGGTCCTGAGTAAGGGAAGACTTCTGTTACTCAGTACGCAAAGGCCAGGGGCAGGCTGGTGAAGGGAGTGAGACAGCAGCGCGGCCTGGCCCCAGACCTGTTCAGCATGTCCCTGTCACCTTTCCAGGGACTATCCCCTCGCCGCCAGGCCCCACTGGGAAAAGTGGTCCCTAGATGCCTTAAGAACCAAGTAGGAAAAATTAGACCTGGTCTCAAGGGGTTCTATAGCCGTGTTCCAAACCTGAGAAAATTCTGAGCACATCATTTTAAAACAGAAAAGCTCCACAAACAAATGTCTAAACCATATTCTACTGTACTCAGAGTCAGAGCTCCAATGGTGCCTGAAACTATTTAAGGGTCCCCAGATTACTCAGTGCTTCCCAAATGTGTCTAAAGGGGTTAGAAAAAAATGGGCCCAATGAGATACCAGTTGTGTCCATGGACACTGCCTACTCCCACCCTACAACTTCTGCGTTTGAGATAAAAACCACCCCCTTTTTCCCCACCCACCCACAGTGGTATGGCAGAAGGACAGAATGACAGAAAGCAAGAAAGCGTGCCTAGGCAAGCCACCAGAGAGGGTTGGGAAGCTACAGACTCAACACGGAGGGACAGCAACCATCTCTGCCAACTGTGCCCACAGGCCTTCTAATGGGTGAGGGAGATATCAGCCAATGAGGGGCACTGAAATAGGCAAAAGTTCTCCCCACCAACTCTGAAGCAATAGAGAACCAAGTTCTAAGGGATTTTACTCAGTAGATGCCTTGATTACAGCCTGATTGCTATGAGGGGAGGGAGAAAGAAGCAGCCTATAAGCCACATTATCTGTGAGTCACATACTACCTACCTGCTTTCATTCCAAATACCCACCAAGAGCAAATTTGGGGTGGGGCTGACAAAGGGAGCCTGCCCCAACTGGGCCTGGGGAGTTGGCAGGTATGGGAGACTTGGGAACAGGAAGGGGCATTTGTTCCTTACTCTGTTTTTCCATAGCTTTTTGCTTTTTCACTTCCTGGTGCTTGTTCCACAATTCTACCCCAGATGCAATGTAAGCAGGAGAGAAAGACAGAGAGTGTCAGAGGCTGGTCAGACAGGCGAAATGGAAACCCGCCCACCCAAGCTGATCGGTCTCAGGCATGAGATTACAAATGAAGAGATAAAAAGAGATCTTCATTTTGGGGGGTTAAAAACCAAGAGATCTAATGTCTTACCCTAGCTCATGAACCGAAGACTCTAAATTCCTAACCCTAACCTCAGTGCGGTAGTAAAAACTCTGCAGAATGTTAGAGCTTGAAGGGCCTTTAATCAAGCTCTTTGATTCTGGCATGAGGAAACTGATCCTACAGAGGCTGGAGTACTTCATCAAGATCATGTCACGTAGGATCAGTTTAAACTTCCACCACACCATATTCTCTCTGCCAAATGAGCTGGGCAAGGGCAATTTTGAAAGATTTCAGATAAGATAGACGATCACCTCAAGCAGCCAAAGGGTTTTCAGAAGCACGGGCATAAATCTGTTTGATTCACTGGATTGCACAGAGGCCACTCATGCAGGCAGCTGGCGTTCCTCCTTGTTGCTACCAAAAAACCCAACTCATCCTCAGAATCAGTGCCTGTCCTAACAAGAGACCCATTCTCAGTCAGCCATCTGAAAATCCGGTAGAGGTAAGAGAACATTAAATGGTCAAGAATAGCATCTTTAAGGAGGGGTAAAAAAGAGAGAATAGTGATCCTAGCAATTCTTTTCCTAGAAGAATTTTAGAGTCTACTTAGTTCAGTTCCCTCGTTTCCCAGAGGAGGAGTAGAGACCCTGAGATGGGAAGTGATTTGCTCAAAGCTGCACTCTTGGTTGGGGGCAGGTTAGTACTTTCTCTAGAATATCACATTAGGCAGAAGAAAGGCAGGGTTGATTGCTTCTAGGACAATATTTTGCTGCCTATAGAGGTAGAGCTCCCTTAAAAAGGAAACTGGTTTCTCACTATCATTTATGAGAGCATAAGGCAACTGCTAATGGTTGTGGCAAAGAGGCATCCTTTAGAAGCATATTGCCCAGGGACCTAAAACCAGAAAAAGATAGGACCTAGATGATTCAAAGTCAAGTAGGGAGTGAGTCACATAGAGGTGACACCCAGAGAGTTCAATAGACTCTACCTCAGTGGGGACGGAGAAACACCAAACATAAACAAGCTCTTAATTCCAGTAAGGAAAGGTTTAAAGAAAAGCTGACTCATAATCTATATCTTGAGGTCCAGAACCCAGGAAAATGGGGTTGCCAGACACACACCAGAGGAGCAAACCTGAGGGCAGTGTAACGGTTGAATGGGGGAAAACTGGCTTTAAGACCCACATGATCATTAATTTTATAGCCCAAAGATGCATCTGTACACTTCCTTATCACTTTCAAGAGCTCACGTGGCCTCTCTACTATGTGAAGAAATCCAGATGTAAATAGAAAGAGGGACGAAGAGTACAGCTCCGACTCCCTGCACTAAGCCTCAATGGGCCCTGTGAGTAAAACTTCCATGTTAAGATGTAGGTGGGGGTGGCTGTAAATGAAGCATAGGGGATAGAGAAGTAAAAAGAAGTACCATCAGAAATGGACATAGATCTCCCTTCCTCTCTAGAATGCAAAGCATGGGAAAGAGAAAGGCAGGATTCTGGATGAATTGAAAGGAGGGAGAGATAGTTAAGAAGCCAGACCACTCCACCACTCCAAACACAGCGATACATACCAATAGATGCTACAAAGTTCTCTTCTTTTAAACTTCTGGTGTCTGGTTCCTTAGGGCCCTTTCCTGTAGCACTTGGTGCTCGTGGTTCTAGCTGGGGAACTCTCAGCTGTGCCATAGCCTTTGGGTCCCCCCGCCCAGCCAGGCCAGGATCCTTGCCAACTAGTGTATTTACACTCTCTGTTGGACTTCTCTTCCGCTTGTCTGGTTCTGAGGAAAAGATCAAACATCGAAAGAGGTTGAAAGAGTGAGTGAAAATCAAGGTATGAAAATGAGACGAAAGCATAGACACAGGAGGATGTGGAAAAGAAGTACAAAGAGACAAAAACTGACATCTTACTTTTCATGACAGAAAAATATCTACTACATATAAACATGTACTAGAAAATAAAACCCCAAAGCCTGAATAAAAGCAGCTCGGCACTGGAAAATTCGTCAAGGGGACAAGTTCGTTTTCTTGAGAGACAAGTGGGAGAGCTGTGGACGGCATGCTGCCCAGCTGGTACAAGCCTTACCTTTGCTGTAGTAGTGGGTCTGAGCGATCTCCAGAAGCCCGAAGATGCTGGCCATGCCACCCAGACCCGCGTGGGCATAGGACTGCTCCAGACTGAGTATCATGCACTTGAGCAGGTCCAACATTCCCTTATACACCTTTCGACTGATCTCCTGCAACAATAACCCAGGGCTAGAGTTGGCAAACTGCCTTTGGTGTCCATGTCCCTCTGCCCACTTGATCCCGGCTCCCAACCCCAAACACTGACCACGTCCGGGATGATGTCCTGCCGTGCGTCGTCCTCTGACTGTACCGTGCGGTTCAGCTTGCTCAGGACAAAGACTCGCAGCTGCTCGCTCTCCAGCAGCCGTCGCACCTTTTTCATGTTGAGCCAGCCAACTCCCTGGCCGTCCAGCACGCTGTGCACCACCTCCTTCAGGAACTGCTGGTTCTCACTATGGGTCCCACATATCACTTCTGTGGTCATCAGCCCCTTTGCAGAGCATCCCCTCTTTCACTAGACTAGCTGTCTGCCTCCAAGGGCAAAACACAAAGCCAAGTCTCTGAATGTCCAAGTCCACTGCACCCCTCCCCCTACCACCTCTCCAGAGAGCCTGGTTTGCCCGAGTATCCACCACTGCTGTCTCTCTCCTCAACACCGTGAGCTACTGCTGTTGCATGAGACTGAGTCAGAATGGGAAGTGCTGGCAAGAATTGATTTCATGTACCCAACCGAGAGCTTCTCTCCCACTCTTGAGCATCCCTAAAGTTTGGTACAGAAATCATGACCTCTCTCCAAGAACTTTAAAAACAGCTCTGCCATTTGTTACCTAGAATTGCTGGATCGACCCTGTGGCGATGGAGGCTCTCTCTTCACTGTTGGGCTGTGTTTAATGACAGATGACTTCTGGTCCACTAAGGCCCTCCTGTTTCCTATAGCCGGGAAAGTAGGAACGAGAGATGTCACTGCTGCAGTCCAGCAGCTAGTGTCAGCACAGCCCCAGGGAGCTATGTTCCACACCCATTTCCCAGAAGGGCTGGATGAGGTGGTACCAGGGCATCACACATAGGTAGGAACCAGCCATGGCAATGTGGAAGAAGTGGGGATGGAGACTCAGACCACTCCGCATGCACCAGCAGCATGCCCCATGGGCAAGCATGGGCGTCACGGGGGGGCGGGGCAAGGCAGGTCACTCATGTGATGCCGCTTGCTCCGTGAGGAGGATGGCCGTCAGGCAGGCACAGAAGATGCTAGGAAAAAAAGATCATGCACAGCTCACGGGCAAGACCCACCTTCACCACTCCCGGGGCCGGCTTCAGTAACAATCTCCATTAGAGTATTTAGCCCAAATACTGGGACACAAAATACACAATTAGTAGGTGCGCCACGATACCGTAACCCCTATACCCCTCAGTGGCGCTGTAAGTCAGATAATCTGAGCATTCTCCCAAAGCTTAGTGCATATAACTTTGGTTCTCAGGCACCTCAGAGCTGGAAGCCAAGTGATCAGGAGACAACCAAGGCTCTAAGAAAGACCATCCCTAAGACTATGGCCTCTCAAAGCCAGGGGCAGGGTAAATGACACCAGGAGCCTTCAAGTATTACACAGGCACATGCATGAAAGAGAGACCACTGGTTTTCATGAAACATCGAGCACAGGGGTCCAGAGGGCCTGCGGGTATGCAGAGGGAAGAGACCCATCTTGCAGATGCTGTCATGGGAAATGGGGTAGAGGTGTGAGGATGGGTGATGGATGGGAGTGACAAGTGCAGCAAATGAAGTGAAGCATCAGCATGCAATGTAAGTGTTTCAATTGTTCTCCTCTTCAACTGTATCAGATGAAGCCAGTAACACCAACACCTTTCCATCCCTAACCTACTGAGCCATGTGTGGATTCACTCTACAGTGCTCTACCCCGCTATCTCTGACGTCCTTACACCACTTCCCTACACCACTAGGTCTGATGTCCTTTTGCCACTTCCCTACACCACTAGGTCTGATGTCCTTTTGCCCATCTATCCTACGTTCCTACCCCCTTCCCAAGAACATTCCTTAGATTCTTGACATTCCTAATAACTGGGAAAGGAAGTCAGTTAAAAAAATACATGAAGCTGCTTCTTACTGTGCTTTCTAATGTGATTAAATATTTTAGTGCTTTCTACTGTGGTTAAATGTTTCAGCACAATATCTAGAGAAAACAAAAGTCATTAAACTGAGGAGAGCCCCTCAAACTGTCAGAGATCACTAATAAAAATCAAATATGGTCTCAACCGTCCCTAGAAGCCATCCAATATCACCTGGCCCACTCATAGGCCCTAAGTTGACATGAAGCCAAAGAAAGAGGCTCCTTGACTCCATAAACATTGTCAGGCTCTTTACAACCATCTTCAGTGGGCCAGCTCCTTGGGATGGAATTTGTCTAAAGTTCAAGCAGTAGAAACCTCACAAATAACTGATGGCACCAGATGATTCCTATGTTAATTATGTACCTCTCACAAAGTTCCCTCTAGAAACAGCAGTCATCCCACAGCTGCCATTATCCTAAATGATATAACAGGGCCTTCTCTTTAGCTACAAAGACAGTTTCTATCGGAAATCCAACAAGAGCCCATGATGTGCAGTGAAAGCCATGAGAAGCGATATAGAGGTAACAATCAGATCAAAGGATTCATCATACACAGGGTTCCTGAAAAGCACTCATAGGTCTGAAATATATCTCAGAGAATCCCAGCTTGGCAAAAGGAGCGCTGTAGTTACCTTTTAGACTGGGGAAGGGCGTGGTCTTCTCCCGAGCACCTTTGGTGGGCAGTGTGAGGTTTGAAAGACTGAAGCTTGTACTGTGGTTCCGATACAGGCTGCCTATCAAGGGGAGGGTGTGAGAGCAATGACTTAAGGGGATAAAGAATCAGAGCATTACACTCCGATGACTGTACCATCGTCTTCATCTTTCTCTTTTTCAAACATAATCCCAAGTGCCTCTATGTTAAAAAGGACCAAGTCTAACTTAGAGGAAACAAAGGGGCCACACCAAGATTGCTCAAAACCCAATAACAACTTTCTCTATTTTCCATGATAATATCCAAGTCTCTCATCTACTGCTGACTTGGCATGAAAGTTGACGCACTTCTGGTCTAAAGTTGGTGCTGTCTCTCCCCAGCTTCTGAAAAATCTCAGTCACAATGATCTCCTATGTTGGTTTTCTCTGGTCCCTAGTCTGTCTTCAATCTTTAACTGACACCACCTCTCATTTCTGGAAATATTCTCTATGCACAAAAGTCAATCTCACATAGATTTCAAAGCATGTTCATGAAAAAGTCCTTCATGAGACAAAAAAGACATTAGATATATACCCAAATCTGACCAGAATATTTCCACGAAATGTATGTGTAAGTGGATGATTTTTAATATAATGATTATTTTTCAGTTAACCAGCTATTTTACCTGAAATAGACTAAAACCTATAGGTATAAAGATAATGAACAATCTGTCCCTGATCTTTATTGACCTCCACTGAAAATACCTTCTTCGGTATCACCCAAATGACCTGAATTGGGGCTTGGTAATGTCAGCCCTATATCTGAAGTTCTAAGTGGCATCTGCCATGGGCAGGCCCTACTGGAGAGAAAGTGGGACAGAGGCATGAGAGAGCTGAAAGCACTTACTGGCAAAAGACATGATGCCCCCGAAGCCCTCGGTGCTGGTGTTGGAGACGGTAGAGGTGGGAGAGCTCGCTCGAGAGTCTGACTCTGCGTCTGAGTCGCTTGCCAGTTTCAAGCTGTTGGGCCGCAGCAGCTTTTGAGCCCTTGAATGCACAGTGGCACCTATGAGCCCCAGGCAGGGGTACCTAATCTTGGGCATGTGGGCTTGATGCTACACTGCAGTCACCACTCCCTTCCCACAGTTCCTAAATGCCTAGATCAAAGCACCAGCCTCTGGGGTTGGGAGGACCGCGAGTGCATTCAGACTTCTTGGACTTTCTGATTCACCCTCACCCGGGGTCCACTGCAGTGAGGTCCTTCACTCACCCATCTAGAAGGAATCCCCAGGCTCTCACCGATTGCCATTGACATGTTGGCTGAATCGGGGAGTGTAACTTTCCCCCTGCTCATCATCATCTTCCTCAGGGGGAAAGCCATATTGGGGCTCGAAGTATGGATTGTCATAGGTTCGCTGGCGCACTGACCCCTCTCCAATTTCTGTCTGACGCCTGTCCATGTTCGATTTGCCAGTGCTGGGAAGCACAGTAGGGAGAGGCTTGGAGACGCTTACTGCTGCCTTATCATCCATCTCCATCGAGTCAGCAGTTTCCTAAGGGTCATATTAAATGAAAAGTAGTCACCTGGTGCTCAAGATGCCATCCCATTTTCTCAGCAAGGCCAAGCCAGGCCTGTCAGATTCCTGTCCTAAGGAATGTGTGAGAAAGATCTCTATGACCACTCTATTCTCTCTCCTCACAAACTACATGAGGGGGATTTTAGCTAATATTTGAACACAGTCTAACAACCTCCTTTGGGGTCAAATCTATATCTCATAGGCTGTAAGCTATAGGACCTATAGAGAGGAAGACAGGAAGATTGTAAAGAAAGAAGCAAATTAATAGCTTCATCCTAGCTTTGCTAATGAAAGTGAGGCCCGCCTCCCAGCAGTCCTTACTTATCCACTCCTCCCAGTCCTCACGTACAGAACTGGCTCCATGGATGATGGTACTGGAGCTACTGCTGGCGGTGGTGCTGGAGCTAGAGCGTGGTGGGGGGTTTTCCTGAGAGTTCTCACTGTCTGGGCCAGGTTCCTCTGCTTCCTTCTGGTTCTGCAGCTCATCAATCTCCACCTCGCTGGCATCCCCCAGTGCCGCATGTGTCAGAGGATCCACATCTGCCAAAACCCAAGGGTGGCAGGTATAGAGCACACCATTCCAAAACCCTATACCCTGCCCAGAGCTGGTCAATTTCTCTAAGTACACTTACTAGGAGTATCACCATTGATGTCACATTTCATCATTTCACTGACAAAGTCACCAAGGGAGGAGTAAGAAGAGCTTGAGTCATCATAATCCATACTATCACTGCCACTGCAGAGTGAAGAACACAAAAATAAAATAAAGAAAAAATAAAGAAGAGGCAGGAAAAGAATCAGCCCATCGGCAGTAGGAAAAATAAAAGTGGATCACCCTTAACTCAAGGCCAGGGAACAATATAAAATAAGGAAGCTAACACAAAACAATCAACCAAGATAAACCCAAGGTTTCAAAGGCTGATGTCTAACTCCTCTGAGATTTGGTCACTGTGCTACGCAAGGGCTAGTGAGAGCCCCTTTACCTTAAAAAACTGTTTTGCTGCCTTAAGGAACCGCTTACCTGTCATCAGTAGGGTCAGAGTCAGAGTCACGCTCTGGTGGCACACTCAGTGCCTCAGCCAGCTGGGAATTGCTATCATAGACGCGATAATGGATGGGCTGCAGCTGATGAGCATACCACTTTGGCTTGTCACCGATCAGGGCCGGATCGAACATGTCTACCCAAAGAGGAAAAAGAATAAAGTTAGCAACATGGGAAGAAAGAAGCAAGCAAAACAAAAAAGGAAGGCAGAAAAGTCTAAAGCAAAACAGGAATGGAAGGGGCAGGCCAAAAGATCAGAAAGGGAAAAAGTAAAGGAAAGGGCCATCAGGAGGACAAAGGCTGAAGTGGGGCAGAGCAGAGGGTAGGGAGAAGGTAGGGGGACTCACTGTTATGAATTCGCTGAAAGGCATAGTTGGTGGGGTTAAGGATCCATTCTCCAAAGTACTCCACAGCCTGAGTCCTGGCCAATTTCTCAGCAAAAGGAGTCTGCCGGGGACGTGAGGCTAGAAAGGAGCCCGCCTGAAAAGCTACCACAGGCCGAGGGAAGAGACGCAGGGTGCGGGTGTGCATCTGAAAGCCCTGCAGCACGTTGGCAGAGTTGAAGAAACGAACCATAGCCACTCTGGGGAGGAAGGGGAGGTGAGATAATCTGAGTCCCACACCCTGAAGAGTGAGGATTCCTACGATCCAAGGTCTCAGACCACCTTCCAGAGCCATTGGATAACGGGCTTCCAACATCAACATAAGAGAGATATCTTAAAAAATCAACAATCCTCTTCTTCACTCAAGGCCTAAAAGGCCTGTTAGAATGATGAATTATTTCTTCTCTTTGCTTTTACTAAGATGGCAACTATAATCCAATATGATATATATTTCATATGTAAAGAAACTCTGGCTCAGGGAAGTAGTCTGCCCCAAGATCACTGTGTAAACAGAGACCAATTTAAGAACTCATGATTGTCTAGTCTGCATGGTCGTACCTGGTTGCAACATCCACAGAATCTACATCATTGCCATAGATGAGTGGGTTGAATTCAGTGGAAGGTGTGGACTGCAGGTCATTAGAAGGCCTTCCCAAGAGAAGGGGGATCTCCTGGCCCTCATGGAATTTTTCCAGATTAAGGATTGGCTGGGTGTTGAGACTCATGCTGGCGAGGGCCTATGGAACAAGAAATCCCTTACTGAAGGCAGAATTCTGGGTAGCTAGCCAATCTCATCTTCTAGGAAAGAGCCTTCATCTTTAAAATAAGAATCCAAATATTTTAGCCTTTAGAAAATAATCTGCATTATGTAGATCTTCAGCTTAAGCCAACCTGGCTCAAGGCAACTTGATCAAATCCAGGGCAATAGTTTTAAATTTTATTTTAGCCATGAAATCTTGTTTTTCAATTGAAATCTATGTGGAAATATAAACAACTGAAACTTCACCTTCTCTGAAAGACATAAGGAACCCAGAGCCTCACATGCTCGGTGCTCCCAACCTGAGACTCCATAAGGCAGTTTGAAAACAACTGGTCTAGACCAGTGAGCTTCTTAAATGTCAATGAGCATGAGAATCACTTAAGAATGTTGTTAAAATGCAGATTCTGATGCAACAGGTTTGGGGTGATTCTGCACTTTTATCAAGCCCAGGTGATGCTAGTGCTGCTGGTCCATGGACCACACTGAGTAGCTGGGGTAAGAATACAGGATCGATGAGCCCAAGATTCTTAGCTCCTACAAACATTCAAAGTACAATTCCATATATCAATCTCCCCATCTCATTAGTCATACTACAGCAATCATCGAGAATGAAAACACAGCAAAGGAAGACAGCTACAGAACTTTCTGAACTTGCAACCCTCACCAGACTGCAGTAACGAGATATCATATTACATCAGCAGTGGTAAAGCGAGTGAGAGTGAGAGGGATGACCCATTTAAGTTCAAGCAGATATCATCTAAAGGTACTGCTAAGCAACTCAGACAACACACAGAGAGAGATTCCTGAAGACCCTTCAAATGACAGCAGGGATTCCTAAAAAAAAAAAAAAAAAAAAAAAAAAAGAGAGAGCTATCTACTGGTGTTCCTACATAACACATACAGCAAGACAAAGGAACAAGGCCTTGCCATGTTTTACCTTCAGGTACTGTGTTCGGCATGCAGAAGAAGAAGAAAATCAATCAATGAAAAATGCATTTAAGGGATTACTCAAAGAAAGGAATTTTTGAAGAAAGGATTCTATAGGGACCTAGGGATCAATTCAAGAGGAAAACAGAAAAAAAGCCAGATTGTCCTAACTCCTTACAAGACTGAGAGAATGATCAAGGCCATAAAGAATGCAGATGCGACAAGAAACAAAGTGAAGAATTGTTTTATTCAGCATTATAAGCATTAGAGGGTGGGAGGAAATACAGTGAATTAGAAGGAAGCTGAAAAGCCCTTTTGGAGAGCTGCCCTGCCACCCAGAAATGGGATACACCTCCTCTTAAGCCCACCCAAGGCGAAGAATACCTACTCTACCTGAAGTCCGAAAGGAAACAGGCCCCTACAGTAGCTGCCTGTCTAGAGCAGTCCTACAGCAGCACTGCTCCCCTTCCTTAACTGCAGTCTTCACCTACCTGCTTTAAATGTTTTTTCAACTCTAATGATTCTGGTTCTGGCAGGACAGGTAGCACTTCTGCATTGGTGGGGGCAATCACCTGCACCAGAGAAAAGATAAAAGACACCACCTTAGAATCAATTGCTTAGGAATTCCTCTTACATAAGGGTAAGTGACAAGGATAGGAAGTTGTATATACGATTTTATCATATATATGTGAATACATACGTTATATGCCAACATATGAGATATACATATACACATGTATATGATATACACACACACCTGAAAGGAAATGTATCTAAATATTATTGGTGACTATCTCTAGATAACAGGATTATGGTTTTTATTTACTTCTTTATACTTATTTGTACTCTCTAAAGTTTTTATAATGAACACATATAAGGACTTCCTACCAAAGTTTGTACTCACACTGCAGAATGTTAATATATATTTATTAAAGTGCATGGAAAGACAGTTTCTTACTAGAAACTATACCCCCAGAAAACCATCAGATGATCTACACCACACGTATAATGGTCCCGCAACCACAACTACCCTACTGCTCTTAGATGCAGGGGAGCACTTGACTCTGACAAAATTAAATCTTGTCATTCTTTGAGTCCTAACCAAGAGCCTATTAAACTAATAAAATAAAAGCAGAATTTAAAAATACATACTTTTCAATGACTCACACAATAGAAATCAACCACTAACTCAGGACCTCCTGGGAGTAATCTAGAAAAACAGAACACCATTCTAGACCCTATGATGCCTCAGCCAAGAATCTCACCCTATTGCTGTCCAGATCCACTAGCCATACATCATCAGGCATTTTGAAGTCCAGTTTGTAGAGGAAGAAGCTGGCAGGGACCCCGATGATGTATGGGGTTGGAGCCAACAGCAGCTGTGGAAAAGATAACGAGGATAAGAAATAAAAACAAAACCTATTGTGATCATTTATCAAGTCAGGATTTTCCTAGAAAAGGAAACAATCTCTTATCCAAAATCTTTGAGGGTAGATGTGTTCAAAATTCTGAATTTTTCAGATTTTAGAAAGGTAACGGTGCATATTCTGTAATACCTATAACCTAGCCAATGGCCTGTAATTATTAACATTAACTGTGACCACCAGATAAGTTCAAGTCAGGTCAGATTTTGCAGACAAATAAGTGGTGATAAAGGACTGAAAACCAGTATAGATTTACAACCTCTTTGGGCATTGAGCCTTCTCCTCTAGAGCTGGACAGAATTGGAAGATAGAGGTGACAAAGACAGACCTTGAGACTCACCTGCTCTGCCGATGCCATGCAGGTGGGCAGCAGTGGGATAACAGGAAACATATACTCCAGGGGGTAGATCATTGCCACAAATGCCATCACAGACATGGACAGTGCATTATAGTCTCGGGACTGTAGCACCACCTGCCACAAGCCATGCCATAAGGATCACTCGACAGCATAAGGTTTACAAGAAGACAGCTTCTGATACTACAATTTAATTTGTTTCACCATGCCTATAGCTCTAGGAGTTTAGTTTCCACAATTACCACTGTTCTGCACCCCACCCTGCCTGCAACCTCCCAACCCAATCACTTCTTATGTTCCTAGTTTTAGTCCCCCAAACCCGAGGGACCACACGTTGGAACAGAATGACTGATATTTCCAGAGAATTTGGTCAGTATAGTTAAAGATAATTCAACTGAGTGGCAAGCCCTCTGACTACATCCCAGATGATACCAGTACCTTAATTTAACCCACACCTACTGAGTATCTGCTGTATACCTGACATTGTGTTACCTCCCTTCCAAAAAAATGAAAAAGAAGTCTACAGCCATGCCACCCTGAACAAGACCGATCCCATCTGATCTTGGAAGCTAAGCAGTGTCGGGCCTGGTTAGTACTTGGATGGGAGACCACCCAGGAAGACCAGGTGCTGTTGGTGTAAAAAATAAAAAATAAGGGATTGTAAGCTGAAAAGGTCCTGCAATCTGTAAGGTCAACCAAGGGTTGCCTCGCCTTAAAAATTAAAAAATTAAAAATTAAAAAAATTAAAAAGATAGTCCCTGTCCTCAGAAAACTCATCGTCTAGCTTCTCCCATATTTCAGAGCTCCTTCTCTAGAAAGGTCTAGAAAGCCTGTCTCTCACCTTGTGCTCTAACAGGATGCAGGTTAGCACCTGAAGACAGGCATCAACGCCCAGAAGTTCCAAGGGAAGATGCAGTGGGAAATCAACCAGGGTGAATCGAGAGGGGTCTGGAAGAGCAAAGGTCAGAGCTTGCTGGAGCTCCTGGGGTAGAACCTCAATGTCTACTCGCTTCTGCCCAGAAATGGGTACTGGGGAGCGCAGCAATCGATAGATCCAGGCCTCAATCTCTCGAAGGTCGTGCAGAAGGGCACTTGACTTCTCCTCCACTAGCAGTGATCCAGTAAAGATGCGCCACATGGTGTCCCTGAGGAGCAGACAGCAGGAAACAGACACATAAGCACCAGGAGCTGATACTCCACTGCAACCCAGTGTAACCATTGAGGGTATAATGATGACAAATGGAAAAGCCCACCCTTTGCGCTCAGACTGGAGGGTAGATACGAGGGTGAGAACAAGTGTAAAAACATACACATGGCAGGACTTTTTGTTCTGCCCACCATGAAACATCAAATTCCTCAACATCACTCCAAACACAATTATAGTAAGAGGTCTAACTCGGCAGGAGTCTTTTGCTTAAGAACTAACATAATATGCTTAGATAGGTCTGAAGGACCTCAGGTTTTAGAGGAAATTTCTTATGCCCCTCACAGACAATTATATCTCATCTCTTAAATGCTCCCCCTCTTCTGAGCATCAGTGGCCAACTGTACCTTTGTATGCCTCGAGGGATGCCCAGTTTCTTGCCCAGCAGTCGCTCACTGCAGCAGTCCACCAGACGTTTGAGGGTGTACAGACACTCTCGGAAGGTGGAGAAGAAGGGGTAGTGGCTGAGCACGCATAGGGACGTCAGAGTACTGTTGCGGGAACGGCTCCCTGCCTTGGCCCGGCGTTTTCCACGAGGAGACTGGTTCACATCAGGGGTGGAGTCAGTGCTGGGAGGCTGCAGGGATGAGCCACTCTCCAAGCTCTCAGTGCCAACCTCTTCTGAGGCACAGGTGGCCCTGGGTCCTTCCTTCCCACGGGACCCTGCCCCAGCTTCCCCCTTTTCCTTAGGCATTCGCTTCTGAAAGGAGCGGTAGAAGTTAACACAGATGCCATAACGCGTGACTCCAGTGTCCTTGTCAGTGAGGGTAAAGACAAAAGAGGTATCATCCCGCAGGCTCATACGCCGCTGCCGCACGCTCAGACAGCCCTCTGGCTGGCAGAAGAACACTACATCCGGAGGCAGTGGAAACTCAGCGTGATCCTCTAATGGGTATCGCCGAAGTAACTCAGGGGTCTGGGCCACGCTATCACTGCTCGGGTGCCTGGAGAATATAAAGACAAATTCGGCAGCCTGAAAGGATAAACTGCTCTATCAAATTTTACCACAGTCAACAAATAAAGTTCGAAATGCTATTTTTTGAACTTTGGGATCTTGGAAACTATGGGTGCTGCTCGCTATATTTAGCTGGTAAGCTAAATGAGGCCTGTACTGTCATGAAGACACCTATCCTGAAATGAGAGAAAAACTGACAATAAAAGAACCACTAACACCTTAAGATAATTAGTGTCTTTCAAGGTATGTTAGCTAATGAATTACCAAATGAGCATATGCTGAGAGAGAAGGAGCACAACATACTTTTCCTTTTTTACAAACCAAGGAAATTGGGGTATATGGGGTATATTTGTTCAAGATCACAAAGATGCTAGCTAAGTGCAGAGTTTTACTCTGTCTTTGTTCCTCCAGGCCATTATTCTCAATCCACCTGACTGTTCTCACTACTGGCATCAGGGATCTCATCAGAGTAAAATAAGAGGGGAAGAATGAGATACGCATATCAACATGGAAATGAGGAAGAGAGAATAATGCAGATTTGAGGGCTATCCCAGATGACAAGGCAAAAATCAAGTCTTTTCTTGGTTACCTGGCGCCTACGATCACTAGATAGTCAAGTAACCGAGGGCAGAACTTCTTCTTTTGCACCATGGTTCCAATTCATCAGTTCATTTCAAAGAAACTTCAAGGCACCAAGCAAGGAGTCAGTGTTCCCAGGAGGAATTCTGATACGATCTGAAAATCCAAGTCTAATAGGAAAAAAGTACTGATAAGATCCACTGCTGTGCCTAAGGGACTCAGCCCTCTCAGCTTCATCCCAGCCAGGGGCATAGGTCAGAAGGTCTTTCATTTTAGTACTAAAGATAGGAGAACCTGACACTTTCCCAAGCCTAGAGTTTGGTGTAGGTTTATGAGCTCATAGAGTCAAATGTCAAGAAGTAGGATAAATAATGGCTCACTTTTCCATCCCTATCAAGCAGTTCATTCCCAGCCTTGCCCCTGAGGCTCTGTTTCTGAAAAACAGACCCAGTTAGTCTAACCTGGACTCAGTCATTATGATAACAAAAATTAAGTCACTTTCAGGACCACTCCAGGGTGGATCGTGATCAAACCATACTCTCTAATCAGTACTAATCGGCACTCCTTGCTCTAGGTGGAAACCTAATTATTTTCTGTTCCAATATTCTGCATTCAGCTTGATGTAAAACTACCATATAGACTGTATAGTTAATTGCAGCCAGACAATAATGGCTGGCTATTCTACCCCATAAAATCTCAAATGAAGAATATCTATGCCCCACCCTCTTTATCTAAACCATTTTTCTTCCCTCTTCAAGCAAGAAAGGGGCCCAGTGGCTACTGCTACTAGCTCTGCCCTTGGTGCTGAATCATAGTCCTCTATTTTAGTCCCAGGATTGGAATCAGTAATATGATACACAAAATGAGACCTATTCCTTCTATACCTGACAAAGATTAGGAATTAGATGTAGAAATGACAGGATTTCTGCAAGGACAGGGAGAGATGCTCAGAGGAATTTCTAAACCATAATCCAAAAATTAGGAAAAGCTTACATGGTCTTAATTATAATTTATTTCCTCTTGGGTCTCCAAATACTTCTGTAATGAAATGTTTCATTCCCCTACAAGGCTATTTTCAACACTTCCAGAATTCCACCTCTGTGCTCTACACATGGCCACACTAAGACCTGTTCACTAATCACATAGAGAGAATCCCACTACATTACACACACGGTCGCACGCCGCTCCCTTCTTTGGGGCTTCGTGCACTCCCATACACACAGACATACACACTTCCTGTATGCTCAAGGTCCTATTTGATTCAGATAATGAGTAGAAGTTCTATCTTTTTTCTTCCCTACTTAATAATAACAATTAAAAAGACCTATTTGCAAAACCTCTCAAATCCTCAAAATACTGCTCCCTCCTTTCCCAGTGCTCCCAATAGAAGACCTGCAGGTAATAGGATTCAGTTTTGTCTCCATAGCAACCCTGGCTCCCAGTACTATTTATAACAGAGCCACAGCCCCTCCTCTGCTTGGTGACCGCACAGTGCTAGCAGCTGCTACTCCAGAGTCGGCCAGGGCCCATAACAATTCACTCTCCTTGAATGTGGAGACACCTCTTCCACCGACAGCACCTGCTAATTATTAGGTTTTCTTCTCCCCCACCTGTCTTTAGTTTGCCCTTTGTCCTAATTCTAGAGTTTGAAAGAGATATCTTCTTTCCACACAACCAAAACCAAGTTCTCAAGCATGCCATATACTCATTTCTAGGTATCACTGCCACCCAGAAAGTCCTCTGGTTCTCTCCAATGCTATGGAGCCATGTGCATCCTAGAGAACATGGAGCACTGTTACAGAGCTGAATTCGGTTCCTCTCAAATAGAATGAGAAAGGGAGAGAAACAGAGAAATGAAATGAGAGATGAATAAATGCATAATTCATTCTATAAAGAATAAGTGGAAAATGCCTAGGGTGAGAGCCAAAATACAGTAAATCCTCACTTAACATCGTCAATAAGTTCTTCATTTTTAAGTGAAACGATGTATAACAAAACCAATTTTAACATAGACTAATTGATATAAACAAGCGTTAAGTTCCTATAGCATCTCATCAACATTATAACTAAATGATGTTGAACAAAATGACATTATTCGAAGACCTGCTGCATCTTAAAACAGAATCTACAGGACCAGAGCTCAAGGCTTAGCCTTGAAATCTATGTTTACATTGAAAGCCAGGAGCCCTTTCCTGCTAAAATCTCAAAGATCACATCTGAAGCATCCTCCACTAGTATGTTAGGCATCAGGCCTCTAACCTTGGTGGTATCCCAGCCCTCTCCACTGAGAAACATTTTCTAAAACTCAAGTCATTATCATGCTCTACAGTGCTCATCTCCCTCTAAAGCTACAAAGACCCTGAAATCTTATGATTATTCTAGCTATTAGCAATAGAATAAATTTTTAGTTACAATTCCTATCTCATCAACAGCCACTGCCTTTGGTTATTCGGATTACAGACGACCAAGGTTTTTCTTCCTATTCTCTCCCCACCTCACAAATCTTCTAACACCACCTATAATTCAGTCTTCATGTCCACCCAAGCTGACTCTGCCTCCTGCCTCAACCATATTTACTAACGTGGAACTCCAGGTTTCTAGCTCCTATATTCCAAAGGCATCAAGCTCAAAATTCATACCTATCTGCTGAAGTCCTACATCACCATCCACTTCATCCAGAGGCAGATTTAGAATCCATAGACCTTTCTTTAAGCTATTGATGTCTTTTCTGCCTACAAATGGCCACATTAACCAGCCTTTTGGACTCGTCTCTCGTTTGGGGCAGGATGTCAGAGTAAAACCACAGAAACCAGAGAACGATATGACATCTTTGCTGACATGAGCACAAGAGGAGGCTCTCTCATCTCCTCCTCCTCCCAAGGCAGTGACCTTGCAAGCATATCAGCACAGCCTGGTCCAGGAACGAGAGCAATGAGGCAGGCAATAGGCAGGGCTGGAGAAGAGGGTAGGGCAGGAAAAAGTAGAATTTAGAGATGCACGAAGATGCAGAGGGAAGCAGTTGCAGAAAAGATTACACGGTGTCTCCACTATCTAACAAGCCAATTTTGAAGCACTAAATTAAAATTAAAAAAAAAAAAAATGTTTTGAGAACCAAATGTGGTTCTTTAAACCCTAACCAAAAATAAGGCGCACACGCGCGCGCACACACACACACACACACACACACTCACGCGCGCGCGTGCCAGGTGCCAATCCCGGATCGGCCCCGGGGCTGGACAGCTCTGCCCGCCCCCTCACCTGCTGGACAGTTCTCCCCCGCCTCCGCCCCGGAACCAGTGCCGCCAGCCAGACCGGCTAGAATCGAGCCCAGCAGCCGCGAGCTGCGCCCAGGCCCGCAGCCCACACCCCCTCGGCAGCTTGGAGTGCCCCACTTCTAGCCTGCCCCTTCTCTTCGGACCCCCACTTGCTCTCGAGACCGCAAGCTTCCTCACGCTCCTTTAGGGCCTCCTCAGATACCCCTCCCCCTAGAGCCCCTGTTTCCTCTCAGAGCCATTTTCCTCCTAGGAGCCCCGTCCCAAATACCCTTTCAGGGCCCCCAGTGGCCCGGACCTTCCTACCTCCCAAGACTCGGGGCATCGGCCAGGCCCAGTCAGAGGTACCCCGGCAGCGGAGCGTCATTCACTCCCCGGCGCGGGCGCTGCTCCGAGAGCACGCCAGTTCCGCGTCTGCACGGGGGGGGCACGTACCACTCCGATCCGGTGAGGAAAGGGAGGCTAGGGGGGCCAGGGGCCGTACCATTCACCCCCCGGGGAGGGGGGACAGAGCGGCACTAAGCCGAGCGCTGCAGGGTGGAGCCGACCTCGGGAGAAAGGCGGCGACGCACACACCTATACGTGTGGGAGTCGGAACGTAAAGGGGAGCGCGGGGCCAGCCCAGCGCCCCTGCGGGCCAAGGGGAGGACCCAAAGGAATACCTTTTGTTTAGGTTGCGCAAACTTTTCACATAGTAATAGAGCCCATTGCAACGAAATGTGGATTAATTGGGAAGAGACTTCGTAAGATAAACGGCCCCTGAGACTTCTGACCATCCCCCCCGCCCCACCTCACCTTTCTCCCCCTGCACACGGCTTGGAAGTGCCCAGCCTCCTGAGCTGAAAAGCCGACTGCTCTGGCGGTGGAGCCTACCAATTCAGGGGTGGCGGGGGGAATTGAGGCCGGAAAGCGCGGCGCAGTATCACCTACACCGTGTGCGCTTAAAGGGAAAGGGGCGTGAGCGGTGCCGCGGTGCCCGCTGGGAAATGGAGTCCGATCTTCCTGAGACATCCAATCCGAGACTGGGCCTCGGGGGCTTTTCTTCCTGTCCCACAGGAGGGATTGCTGTGCCCTCTTTTAGATGCCAACGGAAAAATCAAAGCATACGCGCGCGCACGCGAACACAGGTGCATGGAAAGACAACATGATCCTCCCCTGGATCATGAAAGTGAAAGGGGCATCTGAGCTTCAGCATTTCATAAACCCTAACAGTGCAATGGGGCTAGTAAAAGGAGGTTCCCTCCCACTGCTAAGGCTAGCACTTGTAACTTGTTTCCTTCTGAGTCCGGGGGCAATCCTAAAGGACTCAGGCTTTCCTCTATTGCCGTGCCCCCACTCCCTATCCAGAAATTGTTTCTCTCATTCTTTATTTATTTTGGTTTTCCTGTACAAATAGTGCCAGATCTATCAGTGATGCAGCCCCAAGGCATTTATAGCCAAGCCGCAGAGTGACAGTGGAGAATTTCTCTTGGGGCCCTATGGGGAAAACAGGAAGTGGTGGAGGCAGGATGGGCAGGGCCCTGGAGAACCTTGTGCAAAGTGGCCCCCAAGTTCATCCATTTGGTAGGGTCAGCACAGTGTTCAAATGGAGCACAGCTTTGGCAGGAACCCCCCTGCCCAGCAGCCACAAAACTCCCAGCCCTTTGACTCTCCTTTAATGCCACACGAGGATCTCCTTTACCCAGCTCCCAGGAATGTTTACCCTTCTCAGTCTATTCCACCTCTAGGAGGCAACCACAGGGCCTCACAGCCAGCTCGGAAAACAGAAAAGGGTAAAGGACTGTCATTCATGCACATCCCAGATCTCAGAGAGCAGCGGAGGAAGCTTTTTGTCCTGCAGACGTAGTGCAAACACTTGCTCTGAGTGTACGCTGCTCAGTGTCCGGAGGCTCACCAGCTTCATTAGCATCCTTGGGAACATCAGCCGGTCCTGGGGGAGGGGGCGGAACAAGTATAGCTTTTGTCTCTCCCCAGAGACAGGGCAAGGGTAGGGGAGTTGTGGGAGAGGTAGAGAATTGTCTGCAAGATATAAGGGGAGGGATCTTTGAAGGGAAAGTAGTGTGTCAGGGAATGAGCCTGTGGAGAGGAGGAAAAGGGTACAAAGGGGAGACTCACATGGGGGTGGTGGATGGAGACATAGGCATGCAGGGCCTCCACATATGTGTGTTGCAGTCTCTCAACCTGGAGCTGGTCCTGCACATTGGGCCGGTCTATAGGTCACCAACAGAGTTCAGGAGCAGGTCTGGCCAGGGTCAGTTCCATACCCCAAATCACAACCAAAAAATAGGGACATGCCCCACCCAACCTCTCCCATCCCAAAGTAACACAGTGAGATATCATACCACCCCTATGATATCTGCCCTATGGAGCCTTCAGCCCTCCTTAGTTCAAGTCTCTTGCTCATTTTCCTTCTTGCCCCTTCTCCACACCTGCAGAAAAGATGCTGATGGCAATGAGCAAAGCAAACTCGGCATCATTGAGTTGCAGCTCATTCATGGCTCTGGAGAACTCGAAGATGGGGTTGATGAACTCCACTTGCAGCCCTGGGGAGGAAGAAGGGAGGCTAGGAATGTGGCACTAGTGGCAGGAACTTCCTTCCCTCCTCCAACTTCACAACTTAGGGAACAACTAGGAACTCAATAAGAAGCCTCCATGGCTCTGCTCTATAACCTTGGGCCAGTTTCTTAACCTCTCTAAGCTTCACCTGTGAGATGGGAGTCATATCTGAACTTATAAGACTGTTGTGTACTTAAATGATAAAGCAGGCAGAGCACTAAGCACTATGCCGACATATAGGGAGTGGTGAATTAGATGATGATAATAATTCTGTTATTCTGATTAAAATTATTGAGAGCCCCACATTACTAGAAATAGAGGCAACTTGTTTTTGTTTATAAAAAAGACTTTTTCACTGGCAATTAGCCTTACTTGTTTGAATACTAGAGATACATTTCATGTTTCGCTTCCTGGGGGAAATTAGCAATGTGGTTGAGGGTATAGACTATGGAGCCAGACTATCTGGATTTAAGTCCTGGCTCTACCATTTACTAGGCTGTGTGACCTTGGGTAAGTTATTTAACCTCTCTGAGCTTTAGTTTTCCCATCTGTAAAATGGTGATAATAGTACCTACCTCACAATGGGTCCTTAGAATAATGTATGGCATATATGGTAACTAATATATGAGTTTTTGTTAAATAAAAATTTAAAAATAGAACCAGTCTTCTTGCTGAGGAGACTAAAGTTCAACAAACCATGACCTTAAGTCATGACATCTAAAGAACACTTCTCCCACACACAGTCAAAAGTCCCCCCACTCCACGCTGTTCCCTAGGCTTTCTCAAATTTCTTTTAGCAACCATCTGCTAACTTTTCCATTCGAGGCTTCTTGCAAGATTAGTCACTTCCTGTAGTTTCCCCTGATGTTTATCAAATGTGTTGATCTACTTAATGGACAAGCCCCATTTTATAAAGCATTTGTTGAAGTATTGAGCCTTGAATTGTACTGAACAGTTTATTTGTTCAGGGAGGACAAGGAGGTTCTACAGTAGGGTTATGCACCCTGCAAGTGTCCGCTGCTACTTGCTAAATGAACACCTCCAATACCATCAGTCCACATCTTTAGTCTTGTAGAGGGAGAAGGAGACCAGGAAAAATGAGCCTGTTCTTTCACTCTCAGACCTCACTGACAAAATGACCAGTAAAAGGCAAACATGATGTCAAATTGCTTATATAAATGAATCTATAAATAGGTACAGATTCAGACAGCACAAGTCCATGAGTACTGAAGGAACACAAAGACATGAGAACCGGGAAGGGTTCAGAGAGGAGGATGTTATGAAGGAGAAGGCTGTGGTTAAAGACTGGGATAATAACCACTTGGGGGAAAGACGTTTTGGTAGAGAAAGAGGTCAGGCCTGGGTTTTTTAAGCTGGGAAAAGTCATTAAATTGTTCCTATTAGATGCCCATACATTCAGGCAGCACACTGAAGGCAAGAGGTGCCAACACAACCCTGCCATGCCCTATAGTTAAGGGAGGCCTTCCTAGAAAGCTCACTGGCTGTGTTGGGACAAGAGGCACATGAGCTGGCCTGAGTCACTAGACACCAGAGAAGACTGGAAACCAGGACCTATCAACCTCAAGAACCGAGTCATAACATCAGCCATATTTTATAGACTCACTCACCCAGTTGAGCCTCAGTTCAAGTCCCTCAGCCTTCCATCCTTTCCCAACCCTGCTCACATAACACAAATATTACCAGCAACCGAATATGAGGAAATCAACACCACTTAGCTTGAAAGCCAGCATCAGACAGACAGCAGCAATGGGAACAAATTCTTGGAGAAAATACTCCAGGTACAGAATGGAGATAGAAGCATCCACTCTTACCCTAAAGCTTCCCCATCTAGGCACGTTTGCCATGTTTCAGCTCCAGTTTCATGGCTCATGAGAAAGAGCAGTTGAAAAATAGGAGGAAATTAGTCTAAATGATCCTTAAAGAGCACATCTGAGCAAGATTTGCCCATTAGTGACTACTAAAAGGCTTGGCATGGTTGTTTTCACTTTTTCTTTCTAGCTGTAAAATCTTTTCTTGAAGCAAAACATTATGCAGAAGCACTATATATAATGCAGATTTAAATGGAGCTTATTGTTTGGCTACAGATAAAGGACATTCCTGTCCTTCCTTGTTTCTCCTCTAAGGTGACGCTTCCACGGTACTCTCTCCGCTCGGGTTCCTTGGAACACAGTCTGAGAACCACTAGCCTATTACAACAGAAGACAGGATTCTACTTGAGGCAGTTGAGAAAGGCCAATCAGCATTCCAACTTTCTGTCTTGGAAAAACAAGTGAAGCCTTCCCTTTATAGCCACTCAAACCTTGGACCTGTGGCTCTGGAGTCACTATGGGCTCCGGGACAAAAACTGTCCATCCAATGCAGTCTCTTTGTGATCTCAGTTCTCACCTGCTTTGGCAAAGTCTTCCCGGTTATAACTGAAATCTTTGAGGAAGGTGATACTCTCACTCTCAGGGTTGTACCTCCGAGATGTCTCCAGAAGCATCACCTGCATACAAGTAGCAAACCTCAAACAGGGATGCGGCGGGCTGGTCTTGGCATGGGGCACCTTCAAGGGAAGGTCAAGCCCCTCATCCCTACTTCCCTGTGGATCTGGCTTCCTAGCTGGCTGTCTGGAGACCCCTCCCACAGACAATCCCACTCTGGTTCTCCCTTCACCCCTCCACCCTGCCAGCCACCTCGATCGCAGAGGTCTTCAGCAGGGCGATCTGGTCCTCCCGGCTAAGCTGCAGGAAGCCAGGCAGCTGTTTGGCAAAATCCACGATCTCCTGCACTGAGACAATGGCCAACTCAGTGAAGTGGGCAAAGCGCTGCTGACGGGCCTCCCGGCTCTGGGGATCTGGTGCCATGGGCCAAGGCTACCCGGAGGGCAAGGAAGGAAAAAAACCAAACCACTCTGGGTCAGATATCAAGAAGCCAGCTGACATTCTGGCCACAGCCACCTCTCCCCAGGTCCATCAGGTACCGTGACTCGAAGCCGGTCAGAAAAGGAACGTCTGTTACACTGTTGCTGGGCAGCCACCAGCTTCTCAATCATGCCTAGTTGCTCTGGGCTGAGCTGGGGCAGGACTTGGGGAGGTGAGGATGCCCTTGGAGGTAAGGATGTGGCCTGAGCCTTTTCTTCCTCTTGCCGCTTCAGTTTCTTCAGGCGGATCTGTTCTTCTGACAGGACACCTAAGGATGGGACCAGACATAAGGAGGGAAGAAGAGGGAGAGGAAGGAAGCAAGGATGGGCCAGAGAGGTAGTTTGAGGCTCCAGAAGAGCAGAGATCACTGGGTCAGAGCAAGGAAGATATTCAAATCCACATTCACAGTGTCAGAAGGCCCTGTAAACTCAGCTGCCTGTCTGCCCTCACGTCCTAGCACCTGCCTGTGCCCTCTTTCCCATCAGCCCCTCCCCATCTCCTATCCTCAGGTACTCACACTCCTCTCGCATGCCAGCCTGGCGGCATTTGCGAAAGCGACACTCCTGGCACTTGCGACGCATATAGGTATCCATCGGGCAGTGGCCCCCACTGTGGCAGATGTAGCGCGCCCCTTTGATGACACTGCGGCGGAAGAATCCCTTGCAGCCTTCGCAACTCAGCACGTTGTAGTGGAAGCCAGATGCCTTGTCTCCACACACACTGCACAGCTCATTCCCCAGCATTTTGGGGGCTGGCCCTTTTTTCCGCTTTTGTGGACGGAGCTCTGGATACAGAGAAATGTCTTAATGTTCTTCTCCAAGGAACGAGCTTGGTGCCCAGCTGGCCACTGCCCTGAGCACTCAGTGACCTTCATGCCTTTTTAATACGCAATTTAGTCTCTCTATTATAAGAAAGTAGCTCTCGTATGCCAAGTGCTATTTATTACGTCCCAGGTACAATGTGAGCCCTTTATGTGCATCAATCCTGACAACAACCATAAGAGATAAGTACTATTACTATTTCCATTTTATGAATAAGGAAATTGAGGCTCAGAAAGGCCTAAGTTAGAGACAAAATTCACTCAGATCACTCAGGTCTACTTGACACCAAAGCCTTCAGACTTAATCACGCTCTTATAAGGTAAAGAGCCGCCAGATACCCCTCCCAGATCCGTGGAGCCCCTACTTCCTCCAAATCCAGTAGCTCTTCACCTGTGGACTCTGGAGGGGCCTCCACCCCAGGGTGCAGGGATGTGGGCTCTGCTGCCTCCAGCCCCACCCCCAAAGTGCTCCTAGCTGATTGGGGCACGCGGGCTTCCTCCCTGAGGGTGAAGTTGCTGCCTCCCAGCTCCTGGCTGCTTGCATCTTGTGCATCTGCTTCCCACAGCTCCACAGCGGAGTCTGAGCCTGGAAAGAGAGGCGCAAGGGGTCTCAGGTCCTCCCCCACCACTTTCCCAGTGTCCTGGCTGGGAAACTGCAAACTTATCTCCACCCATAGAGGGCGGCAAAACATCAGCTCAGACTTCAGGACCCTGGGATTTGTGTAGGCTCTAGAACTAGCTGCTTGCAGTCCCCTGCCCCTCGATACCTTAAATGAGGATGTTAACCTTAGTTTCCTGTGAGGGGCTGATGTGTATCTATTTCAGAGATCAGACAGAACTCTTCAAAGCCAGAGCTGGTAAGCATTGGGCATGCCAATTCTTCCCAGTCGCAAACCCAGATTGAGAAGGACCAGTGGGTGCCTGCGAAGGGCAAGGCACCAGAACCAGGGCAGAGGTAGCCGTGGCAAGAGGAGGCAAGAACGCCTCTCTGGGGAAGGGCAGAAGGCAGATACTGAAGGAGGCTGATTCCTGCAGGAGGAGAGCCTCTGGGGCCTGGGTGGGGCCTGGCTCAGGGGAGAGGGCTGGAGTGAAGCAGCTTACCAGGAGAAACGTCAGGCACAGGGGCCTCCAGCCACAAGGACATCTCTTCCCGGAGCCCTGTACATTACCAAGGAACTGTCCTGCAGGAACAACTCGGGTTATACTCTTCCAGAACTGGGTTCCTTCTTCATCAGTGCTAACATTTACTTGAGAAAGATAAATATCAGCCTGTGCTAAGGCTTCACATACCTTCCTCATAGTATCTTTATGAGGTCAGACTATTTTTATGCCCACTTTACAGATGAGAAAACTGAAGGTCAAAGAGATTAAGTAAATTGCCTATGGCCACACTGTCAGGCAGTTTGACCAAGATTCCACCTCTAGTCTCTCTGACTCCAAAGTCTGAGCTCTCAGCCACCATGCCATCTTTTCTCTGCAGGGCCCCTCTCCAGGCCATCAGGGACTGTTTGAGCACATCTGCCCTGGTTCTGTCAGAGCCCCTTCCCCCTCACTCCAGCACTGGGGATAGCCGAAGTTGGGCAGGACCAGGACATGCGATCAAGGTTCTTTCTACCCAGTAAAACATCTTGCTAGACAACCTCCCTCCTGCCGCTTCCCAGGATCCCAGCACAAACCTATTGCCTCAAAGAGTTGCCCCCATTCACATACAGGACCTCCTCAGGAGTTATTCTGGGACCTAAATAGAATCCTGTCACTGCTCAAGCTTCCATTGGCATCATCATCCCTCCCTTCTCCCCAAAGACCCCTTTCTAATATCCACTGGACCCCCACCATGCACCAGACACACATACACACAGAGCCCCAGGCCAGTGCTGAGGGGCAGACCCACCGAATGCCCAGGCCACCAGACTTCCTGGCTGGGGCAGTCTCTGGAGCCCCCTTGCTGAGAGAGGAGGATGGTGCAGTCCCTCGTCCAGAGGCTTCAGCTGGTAGCGGCCGAGGAGCGGGAGCTGAACAAGAGAGGGACCCAGAGCCCAAGGGAAGTAATATGGGGAAAGGCTGAGGGGAGGGACTGCCAAGGGGTCGGGCCACCGCTCCTTCCTGCCAGGCAGAACGGAGCCGGAGCTGACAGACCAGAGCCCTGGCCTCCTCACCCCCGCCCACGGGGAAGCTTCCCCACCACACTGACTCCTCCCCAGCCAGCCACCCCCCTCAGCCCAGCGCCACCCCTGCCTCCCTACACGACAGTGGTATTTCCCTGCAGACCAGCCCAGTTCATGCTTCTCCCCTTCCTCTCCTCACCCCAGCTGCTCTTAGCTGCTCTTACAGAAGGACTGCCTCCCAGAAACCCCCACCCCAATCCCTGCAGCCTCCAGAGTTGGCGTTCCCTCCCCTCCATAGACAGTTCGTGGAGCAAAGGTCCCAGTACAGCCTGAAATTGCAACACGGAGCCCCAGCTTGCTTTCCCAGACACCGTCCTCCTCCTCTGCCTCTGGGAAGGGGCCAAGAAGCTCTCCCCACGAGCCCTAGGCCTCAGCCAAGCTGGCAGAACTTCAGGGCTGGAGAGACATGTGCTGGGCCTTCCTGGGAGACTCTGAATGTGGGTGCCCTGTGAGGGCCACTGAGAGGAGGCCAGGAGAGGAGCAGTGGCAGGCCTGGGATAGGGGTGGAGGTAGAGATGGTGGGTGACCCAGGTGCCAGCCTAGGATGGATCTGGGAAGGTATGCAAGTTCCCTCATCTAAGAACAGTTTTGTCTGAAGTGACAGCAGGCTGTCAAGCAACTAGTGAGACTATAGCCATAGCCTTCCTGCCCTGTTGCTTGGAACATGAGATCTGTCCCTGAAAACAGACACCATGTTTTATTGATTTTGTCTCCCCTGTAGCCCATGGATCAGGGCCTCGCATAGGCACTGTGATCCTGCTTGTTAAAGAAATAAGAGAACAACATGATTCCCTTCTATCCTATACTCGTTAGCTCTAGTCAATTCCATCTCAGCATGTTGATTTATCTTTTGGGCTCTGGGCTCAGAATTTGGGTTCAAATCCTGGCCTTGCCTCTCCCTCTGTGTGATCAAGATTAAGCAAGTTACTTAATGTCTCTGAACCTACTTCCCAACATTTAAAATAGGGATAATAAATTTTTTTTTTTTTTTTTTTTTTTTTGCCACATAAGGTTTAGTGAGAATTAAACAATATATCACAGCACAGTGTATGGTGCATAGTAAGTGTTGAAGAAATGGTAGCAGTTACCATTAAATTTCCAGTCTTTTCAGCTATGGGACTTCCCATCACCTTGAATCTGTACATTGTTAACTTTCCGATGCTTATTTCCATATACAAACCCCTCACTATCTTTTTTGGTCCTTAGAGCAGCCCCAGCAAGGACAGTAAATAACACAAGCTCCATTTCACAGAGAACACTAAGCTCATGGAAGGTCTTCTCGAAGACCACACACAGTGGCCAACCTGGGATCAGAATCCAGATGTCCTTCCTCCAGGCCCTGTACTCTTTCTTTCTCCTGTGTCAGAGTCCAGGATGCTCCTGTCTTGTTGCCTCTCGAGTCTGCTGGACCAGTGAAGTGCTGACATGAAGGAAGCCAGGCCTGGGGGGCTGCAGTGGGACAAGCAGAGAGCTCTGAGGATGCTTCAGTCCAGATGTGGGAGGCGAGGAGCTGAGGTTACTGCTGGCTGTTCACCCCCTGCCCCACTCCCATCTTCCTGCTCACAGGCTCTTCCTGTTTTGCTGTGAACTCCAGTTCCCATGGGCCCCACATTAAAACATAGGACAGGGGGCCAGGGCAGGCAGCCAGAGGGACTGAAACAGAAATGAACAGGGAACCAGGGAAGAGGGCAGAGGGAACAGGGAAAGAGTGGACAGGGGGTGCGGGGAAGCAGGATGGGATAAGGATGGGAAAAGCAGAAATAAAACAGAAGCTTGGTGAAAGATGGGAGGAAGCACAGGGCGGGGCAGGGGGAACAGGTGGGGGTTGGGGAGCAGACTTGAGCAGACAGCAGGCTGGGTGGTGTTGCAAAATCTGCCCATGTACTCATTTTCACATTTCAGAAAAGCCCCTCTGACACCCCCCATCTCAAAGTTCTGCCTCCAGCTTTTACTTGTTCCCTCTCGTCACAAGGTCATCCTCTCAACAAGGCTCCCACCCTCATCTCTGAGTCATGAACACAAGGCTCTCCATTCCTTTTGCATATGTTCCTTCCCCAATTTTCAAAAGGCTCCAGCTGTCCTGGGAAAGTAGAAACCAGGACTCAAGGCCCTGAGAAACTGGACCTGTTCTGTCTCAGCACCCACATCATTGATCCAGCTCCCTCCTCTGCCATTCCCCTTTCTCAGAAGCTCCAGCATAGGAACATAGTCAGAGATGTCACTGAAACCCCTGCTTACAAGGAACTTAGGATAGCATTGGTCTGGGCCTAATGACTTATCTTCTGGGAGTTGGGAAAAGCTTCTCTCACCCACTTAACTCCCTGGTCTCCCCACAGCCCGGGACCACACACAAGCCCCATCTGGAGCCCTCTGACTCAGGCTAGAGCAGCTGTTGAATAAACAGCATAGGATGCCACCTCCCCCAAGCCAGGGAGTCGGCCTCAGCCTTGCCTCAAGTATAGGTGGAGGAAACATTACTGCCAGAGCTATCCCTTCAGGTTCCAGGAGTTCAGAAGCGATCCCCGCCCAAGAGGAGAAGGGAAAGAAAAACGGGAGATGACCAAAACCTGTTGGCAATATCTCCACAGAGTTTCTGGAGACCGACAAATGTAGGGAGGAGGCAGGAAAACATTTTAAATGTTAAATCAAGCCATATTCAGAGACTGCAATACACTGATCAGCCCTACAGCCATACCAGGAGGAAACCTGCAGAACAAAGATTTCTGCTGGGATTGCTAACAAACCATTTACCCAGACCGGTGAAGGGGAAACAGAAAAAGAGTCCTTAAGTGGTGTCCTACGTAAAATAAAATCATTCATTCTCTATGGCTAAAAGCATGGGGAACCTATGGATCAAAGGCTGGGAATTGCCAGCAGGCCTTTCACACTGCATACTTTTATCCTTTCTCACTGTATGTCTATACCATCAAAGGAAAATGGGTAAACGAAATCTTTAAACTGCAATTCACAGAAAGGAAGAATGTCATTCCCTGAATACTCTGGGTCCCTCTCAGTCTTTTTCTCAGTCCTCTCGGTGTCTTTACTCTGTCCCCCCACCCCGCTCTGTCCCTGAGTCTCTCCCAGCCTCTCTCACTCTCTGCCTCTGAGAGGAGACTGCGCTGTTTATGAAGCATTACTCTTTCTCTAGTAAACTTTCCTTTTGACTCTAACTCTGGTGTGTGCTTGAATTCTTTCTTGTGCTCAGCCAAGAACTCTCGGTACAGGGCTTGAGCTCCACTTACTCGGGAAAAGCTGCCCTGTCCTGCATCATAACCACTGGACTTCTTCCCCAAGGCAGGGCAAGTAATAAGGTGATTGGCAGCTGAAATCATATGTCCCACTTTTCCAGCTCCACCCCACAGCATAGTCTTGCTAGCCCAGAGATGTTAGGTGCAAAGCCTCCCAGTCCCATGGGGTCTTTCCTATGTTTCCTGGATCCTAGAGGAGACACTATGCCTGGAAACACCTTCGGCAATCTTCCAAATCATATTTCTGAGCCCTGGAACCTCTGAAGGCTTCTCATGGCAGCAAGAGGAACCTTGAGGCAAAAATAGGAGCATTCACAAGCCCATGATCGTATGCACTACTGAATAACTCTTTCAAAAGCACTCAAATTCCCATGAAGCAGGCCAGAAGGTACAGTTTGCAAGGATGGACCAGGGCAACTGCTTCTTGCTCTCTCCCTATTTTGGAAAAGTACAGAGTGTGGGAGCATCTTGCAGGCCCCCTCAAATGACTTCTTTCCAGTCACAAGATTGAGAACCCAGAAATTCCTGCTTCGCAGACCAATGAATTCAGAGATGATAGAGAAAACAGGAAAGAAAAGTAACTTATTTAGGTCCTGCATGTATTATTTATCTTTGTGATTAGCCTAGAAGATAGTTACTAGCAACAGGGCAAATATCAAATTTGGATACAGGTATAGCTGACTCAAAAGCTCAAATTCAAGCAAAAAAATTACCTTCCTCATCCCATTACACAAAACTGCCTCCCCAGATGGTAAAAATGGTTAACTCACTGGATGTAGGTTCGCTTCTGCCAATGCAGGGTAGAGCAGTGGTTCCCAAACCTGGCCTCATTTTCAGAGATTCTGATTTATTTGGTCTGGGGTAGGCCCATATATCCATCTATCTGCCCAACTACATTTTTCTTTTTCTTTCTCTTTTTTTTCCTCTTTCTTTCCTTTCCTTCCTTCCTTCCTTTTCCTTTCTCTTTCTTTCTTTTTCTTCCTTCCTCCCTTCCTTCCTTCCTTCTTCTTTCTCTCTCTCTTTTTTTGCATCTGCAGTTAGGAACCAAGGTGTGAGGACCACAGAATCAACTGGTAAAAATATGCAGAAGTTGGTGGTCCAGAAACCAGGGCTCAGCTCTTGGCTGCACCACGTACTTGTGGTGTGACCCTCACCCTTTCTGGATTTTTCACTATGAAAGCTGAAATAATATCGGCTCCATTAATCTCTTCTACATGGGATACTTGCAGGCATAAAGAATGTAGACATATTTGACCAAGAAGGCAAAAGATGAATTTGAGGGATTTTTGTTCTACTTGCCAAAATTTAGTGAGCCCAAGATTTACATTCTGAAATCACAAGGGTCTGGCTAGTCCGCAAGAAGAGTTGGGGCATATTAAAACACTCAAAAACTCTAATATGCAGTATTTTACAATTAGCCACACCCATTCAACCTCACCAATCTGAGGTTTTCTTTCTTAAAATCTCTTTATTGAAGGTATTTGGAGACCACCAAATACAGTTTTGCAATGTAGTCTGAGCAGAAATAGTCCATTATGAAGACTATTTGACTGGGATTGGGGCCACTGAATAGTTTAGCAATGCAATTTGAGTAGCCTGTGAGAAATATCCCATTACAAAGACTTCTTGACTAGGAATCAGAAAACTTTTTGAGTTTTATTCTCTTAAACTGTGTGACCTTGGAAAAGTCCCTTCCTCTCTAGGTTTATTTGTAAAGAGGACTAGGTTAGATCAGGGATTCAAAGATGCTGATTTATGAAGCCTCTGGGTGGTCTTTGTGAACCACTTGTGTTTATGTGTGTTGCCATTTTTCTGCAGGAGGGGACTAAATTTTCATCTGATTATAAAAGAGCTTGTGACTGAATAAGGTTAAGAACTATTTGGCTACCAGGACTTCAGCTTTCACACTCTATTCACTACTCCATAACAACTCTGGCAGCAAAGTTTAGATCCTGAGATATATATATATATAAAAAACTGCATCTGTAGACCTAGGGCAAGATAATGACCCTGCTTTTTCCCATATAGTTCTGATCAGGTTTTATTTTTGTGATGATCTGAGGTGATTTGCTTCTAGATTGAATCAAAGCATCCCAATGACCTATGATCTGACCTCCTAGATTTGTGAGTCACTCCAAGATCAGTCACAAAGCTTTGAGACCAAATTGGCTGCACCTGGACCCTCATGGCCAATGCCAAGAGGGTCTCTGATTCTGGGAAACACCATCTACTCCCACTTGATAAGTTTTATTCCCCTTACTCTTATATAGCTCCCTTCTGGTCTGAAATTCCTCTTAGGGATTCACTACTTTGGTTTTGCAAAATTTGAACATACTGTGCAACTCAACTCCTTTGGGAAGAGGCATGACATCCTGATTCTAATTAAGTAAACCTGGAAATGGATGGGTGGGAGGATAGGGAAAGGACTGGAAGGGAAAGTGAGAGAACTGAAGCCTTGCTCAGCGCATGAGCAGTATGCTAAACTGGGACCAACCTGAAGGACATAGGGAGTCCAAAGGGCTGTTTACACGCTGTGCCCTGCACCGCAAACAAGACCTCTTCCTGGGAAAAGAACCAGAGCCAAGTTTCAAATTCCACTCGAAGGCAGGGCTGTGGAGAGAGGCGCCCTATACCAGCCCTCGCCCCAATTCCGCACCCGCTCTGGCTCTGGGGTCAGCCCGGCAGCACCCGGGCCCGCGGGGGCGCTCGCTCTTCCGGCCACAGTCCGGCCCTGTGCAAGCGCCACCTTGGTACGGCCGTCTCCGCTGCCAGAGGCAAACCCGAGCTCAGTGCTCTCTTTACCAAGACAAAGTCTTCAAGCCTTTTCTGACGCGTGAAGTCGCGCTACATTCCTACAATCATCCGCCAAGGCCAGATCACGAGTATCCTAGCAGTTCCTCCTAGATTCCTCCTCCTTGCACCGTCCCTTCCCTTCCTTTAGCAAGATGGCGGCAAGCGCACTTCCGGCGTGTGTCCTTAAGGGTGCGTCCGGGTGGCTGCTGCAGGTGCTGCCCAACGGGTTCCAGACTCTTTGCTGCATAGACTATAACGGTGATGGCGGGCGGGCAGTTTGGCTGGATCCGGGCGGCTCTTCTCCAGCTGATTCTTGGCATAAACCTGATGGTGATGACACCCACCCAGGCCCGGAGTCTGCGCTTCGTTACCTTGGTAATGAGAGATGAGGTCGCCAAAAGGCTCACTCGAATTAGAAGGGCACGGGCTTGCTGGTAGAGGGAGGGGCGGTGCTTATGCTAGGGTTGGAGGTCTGGAGAAGAAACTGGTTTCGGAAACGACTGACCTGCGGGGTTGGGGGCCCGGGTTCGGAATGGATACGGAGCCCAGGATTTTTTTTATTTTTTTGGCGGGGGAGTAGCGGGTAAGAAGTTCTATATCAAGGGCTAAGTCAGATGAGTCTGCCCTGGAACAGGGATATAGTTGAATGGTTAAGAGACTCACCCCTACAGAAACTCGGTGATCTTTTTTCCAGTTCTCCCCACCATTGACATTGTTTTACTCTTTTCCTTAACCATCTGTACCTTTGGCTTTGTTTATGGTCTCCGGTGTCATTGCTTAGCCAATGAATTCTGGAACCTGAAGGAAGTTACCAACTTCTGAGTTGGGGTCTTTTGCAGTGAGTAGAATTAAGCCCTCCCCAACATGGGGCAGAAGTGGGCTCTGTGTCTCCATCAAGGAGACCCTTCTGACCCTTAGGCAAATCATTTTCTTTCCTCAGCTGTATCGACATGGAGACCGGTCACCAGTTAAGACATATCCCAAGGACCCCTATCAGGAAGATGAATGGCCCCAGGGGTTTGGTCAGCTAACCAAGGTGGGTCAGAAGTCAGTCCTCCCTCAGCTTGAGCTGTAGAATGAGTAATCTCTACAGCAAGCTACAGAACTTGGGTCCCCACCAAACTGCCACGTCTCACATAGGTGCTGACTTTGATCAGATTTCTTAAGCTTACTTTCCTGTGCCCAAGACAATGCCACCCACAATTGGCTACGTATTGACTACTGGTATCAAATTGACCCACTCCTACTTCCCGCCAGGAATAAACTTGGAAAGCAGCAGTGCCTTAGCCTTGTGGGACTTGCAAGCCATCCTTTCCCCTGGACCCTCTTAACCCTTTGGTTTGCCCATAGGAGGGGATGCTACAGCACTGGGAGCTGGGCCAGGCTCTGCGGCAGCGCTACCATGGCTTTCTCAACACCTCTTACCACCGTCAAGAGGTAAGGCTGGGAGCTCAAGAGGCAAGGGGAATGCGATCTGCCGTCCTCACCCTTGGTCCTCGGGGAGCCTAAGGGTGAGGCTGGGCACTTTGGCCTCCCTCCATGCAGTTTTGTTTACACTACAGGACAAGACATCCCAGGGCTGTCTAAAATAAACCCTAAAGGCTGAGTTGCCATGCTTACCTGAGGAGAAGCAAAACTTATCAAGCGTCCAAGTTCATACTTAAGGAGGATCTGGCGGAGTAGTTTCTGACTGAAATAACTCAGGCTTTCCATCCGAGACACTTATCGAGTCTCTACTATGGGCCGAGCACTATGCGAACACTTTGCATTTGACCTCTTTGTGGAGCTCAGAATGTAGTGACCACTTTGTGGAGCTCAGAATGTAGATGATAAATCACACAGGGCCAAGAAATAAAGGTAGCAGGGAAGACATACATAGAGAGGGCATGTCAGGGAAGACTGGCAAGTGTCCTGGCTCCTTGAGGCCCTCTACCCACCCCAAGGATGGGGATAGCTGTTCCTCTGGTTACCACTCAGCCATAGCTGTCTCAAGAGTCTCTAGATGTTGTTATTGTTCCCTTGCGGGCCAGCTCTATCCTGATCTTGCCCTTTCCTACAGCTTCCTCCTCCCTTTTCTATAAGCAATTATCTCTGTTCCTTATCTTATTTCCTCTCTTTGGTTTCTAAGCCAGTTTATAAAAGGGGGTGTACATTGAGATAGTTTTTGTCTTCAAAGATCCTGGCCTAGATAGGGAGACAGGTGTTATAAACTAGACAGGCAGACCCCAGCCTTCTGACTAAGCACTTTGGCCTGGGAGGGGCATTTGAAATGGAGCCATTCCTATAGGAGCCATTCTGAGTGTGACAGCTAGTCCCCAGTTGAGTGTTTGATCCTTTGCTGGGAAGAGAGATGAGGAGGGCCAGAGAGGGTGCAAGGGCCAGATGCATGGTGGGATTACAGTTTGCTGGGTAACCATCAAGAACAGGTTCTCCCCTAAGGCCCCCAACTCCACACCCACAGGTGAGACTCATATTATCATATCTGCAGGTTTATGTGCGAAGCACAGACTTTGACCGTACTCTCATGAGTGCTGAAGCCAACCTGGCTGGACTCTTCCCTCCCAGTGGGGTGCAGCGCTTCAACCCAAACATCTCTTGGCAGCCTATCCCTGTCCACACTGTGCCCATCACCGAGGACAGGGTAAGACTGGCCAGCCCTTCCCTGAAGGCACTGAGAGGGACAGCTCTGGCCATGGGCCTGCTGATCACCGACTCCTTCTCTGCCTCTGCTTCCCACTTTTGGTCTGCAGCTGCTGAAGTTCCCATTGGGTCCATGTCCCCGTTACGAGCAGCTGCAGAACGAGACCCGGCAGACCCCAGAGTATCAGAATGAGAGTATTCAGAATGCAGTGAGTGGGGCTGAGGTGGAGGGTCATCACACTGTCCTTTCTCCCAGGGCAGGACTGATCCCCTGATCCATTTTTCATAGCAATTTCTGGATATGGTGGCCAATGAGACAGGGCTAACGGACTTGACGTTGGAGACCGTCTGGAATGTCTACGACACACTCTTCTGTGAGGTGAGCCTGCTTAGGGTCCCCAGTGTAACTGTTCTCACATTCAGCAGGCCCAGGTGACCAGGACAAGTAGAATACAGTGCCTGGCTACCATTCCCACTGGGGAGGTCCAGGCAAGTCGTCTGCTTCTTATGAAACAAGGAAATTCCCTCAGCGGTGAAAAAGAACCCCAGAGTGGGAAATGGTTTATTAATGGTCAGCAGTTTCTATCCCTCTCCACCCAGAGTACTGGTGGTATCTGACTCCGTTCTGCTGAGTCATGCTTTTGTGCCTGAGCCTCCTTTCCTGTGCCCTGCAGCCTTAACACTATCCACCTTGTCTCCTGGTTACAGTCCCTCTGCCTCAGCTCTCCTCTCCTCTCCCTCCCTTCACACACACACACACACACACACACAGGCACCTTGTCACTGGGGAACAGAGATGCCCTGGGAGAGACTCTGGCCTAGGCCTGGGAAGCTAACCTGCCCACTGCGATATGCAGAAAACACACGGGCTGGTCCTGCCGCCCTGGGCCTCATCCCAAACCATGCAGCGTCTGAGCCGGCTAAAGGACTTCAGCTTCCGCTTCCTCTTCGGGATCTACGAGCAGGCAGAGAAGGCCCGGCTTCAGGGGGGTGAGTGACAAGAGCAGCATGTCACTCCCCTCCTCAGGACCCTACAGCATTAAAAATCTGCTATTGGGGGCTTATCACTTTTCCATCTGAAATTCTCTGCTTTTTCAAAACCAGACCCCGCCCTAGTCATCAGGTCAGTCATCAAAGTCTCCCCACTTCTCCAAATGCTTAGCATGTTTGTCACTGTATGAATGACGAAAATCAGGTTTGCATGCTTCTTTTCTGCCAATCATATTCTTAAGTTTCACCCATGTCAGAAGACCCTTCCCCCTTAAATGAATGCCTACTTCCAGACAACCACTGGGGGCCACCTTGAAAGGCTGAGTAATATGCATGCCAGTTCCTGATTTGAGCACCCAAGGGAGTGCCAGCTGTCAAACCTTTTTGACATCTCAGTGGTTTTCAGAGCCTGCATATGGCAGAGCTCCCCTGGCCTGGAGCCACCAACCATTTGTGCATTCTGAAGCAATGTGAAGTTTTTATTTTTCCAAATTGGAAGAATTCTTCAAACATGGGCAAGGACTCGTAGCTCATTTATAAATGGACAGGTTTCTACATCTGTGTTGAAGTATAAACAACTTGTTTTATCTTGCTTCTCTGTAAATCTGAAAGCTGTTTAAAGAGCATGGCGTGCTATATATAGTTCCTACAAGTACCTAAAGAGTTCTCTGTGCTGGTGATCACACCCAGGACTAGCAGAGAGTGAAAGGACCACAGATAGGTTTGATCAGAGGACAGTGATGGCTGCAGCCACTGACACTGGGGACTTTTCTCTTTCAGGAGTCCTGCTGGCTCAGATACGGACAAACCTGACCCTGATGGCAACCTCCTCCCAACTCCCTAAGCTGCTGGTTTACTCTGCGGTAAGCTCTCATACTCTCCAGCATGCTAACGTCAAGCAAAGAGCTGGATTTCTTCTCTATTCAGTGCTTGGGGGGTGCAGGAGAGCAGTGCTAATGGGGAGATCCTGTCCCTTACAGCACGACACCACCCTGGTTGCTTTGCAAATGGCACTGTATGTCTACAATGGTGAACAAGCCCCCTATGCCTCCTGCCACATATTTGAACTGTACCAGGAAGATAATGGGTGAGTGGAGCTACCAGTCTGCCCCCTGAAGGGGCACTTGCGTGGTGGCTGCGGGCAGTCCAAGGACTCCATTAAAGGCCTGGTGACCAGCTTCCATCTTGTCTCCTATCAACTCTCAGGAATTTCTCAGTGGAGATGTACTTTCGGAATGAGAGTAACAAGGCCCCCTGGCCGCTCAGCCTGCCTGGCTGCTCTCACCGCTGCCCACTGCAAGACTTCCTTCGCCTCACAGAGCCTGTCGTACCCAAAGACTGGCAGCAGGAATGCCAACTGGCAAGTGGTCCTGCAGACACAGGTGAGCTGCTGCTTGCCTGTGCTAGTCGTGTCCCAGAACAACTTTAAATTCATATCCACAGGTCTCAAGAGAGCTGTCGCACTTCCAGCCATCTTTTCTATTTCCCGTGAGGGTTCACTTCCCCACCCTGAGGCCATTTTTCACCTTCTCCTTACTCCTCGTGTTCAGGTGATGCCCTCACTTCTTATAACACTGAGAAAATAAAAGCAATCAGGAGAGAATTGTTCCATCCTCTCACCACTAGATCTTCCAACTTACTTGCTGGTACAAGCAGCTACTTAAGGCCGACCTCTCCATTTATACTCTGGGCCCATCTCTTCTCACCTCCGCAGGACCTCTGATGTCAGTGTTTCCTCTCTGTTGGGTCAGCCCCATCTCAAAAGCCCAACAAAAACCTCTCAGGCCCCCATCTACCACTCTGTTTCTCTGTTCCTTGTTAGAATGCAATCCTAGACTCTGGCTTTGCTTCCTCACTGTCCATTCTCTCAGTTGTATGTCGCCTTCTACTCCACTGAAGCCACTTTTGTTAGGACCAATGACTTTCTCTTCCCAAAGTCGGTGACCAATTCTTAGTCAGCGTCTCTCATCTTTCAGCAGCATTACATAAAATCAGTCACTTCCTCCTTAAATTCTTGACTTCTCTGGTTTTCGTTATAGGCAGCTTCCTTACTGGCTTCTCCTTACTAAACAGTGGGTGGCCCAGGGCTCATCCTGGCCCTTTCCCCATATATGCCCACTCCCAAGGTGATTTCATACAACCTCATGGCTTTACATACCATCTCTACGCTAAGTTTGGTCTTTTTATGACTCACAGATACATGATCTCTTCTCTGAGCTAGACTAACAATCTAGCCAGCTCCCGACTTGAGGTCTCTATATGGATGTGAGATCTCAAAGTTGATGTCTGAAACCAAATCTGTTCTTCCTCTGGGCTTTCCCATCATAGTAAATGCCACGTTAGTCACCTAGTTGCATGGTATAATCCTAGGAGTTATCTTGAGTACTCTCTTAGACCCCACAACCAATCCACTAGCAGATGCTATCATCTCAACCTTTAAAATATATGCTCTTGCTCATTAGTCTAATCTACCATCATCTCTTGCCTGAACTACTGATAAGCTTCCTAATGTTCTTTCTGATTCTCTTGTTTCTACCAGTCTCTCAGCACGGCAGAGTTAATTTCTTAAAAACGTAAATCATTTCACATCACTACCCTTCTCAGAATCTTCCAGTGGTTTCCCATCACATTTGGGATAAAATCTAAGTTCTTCACCATGGCCTTCCAGGCCCCAGTCGGCTTGGTCCTCCACTCTCATCTTTTACTTGCCACCACTTACTTTGCTCTAGCGATACTTTCTCGATGATCCTCGCACATGCCAATCTATTCCCACATCAGCCTTTTGCACTTCTTTCCTGTCGACTCCCCACCCCCACCCCTGCCACCAGACACTCTCCTCTGAGATCTTTGTATGTCTCACTAAGTGACTCCAGGTCTTTGTTCACATTATCCTCAGTGACGCCTTCCCTGACTGACCTACCCCTCCATCCTTCTACCCTTACCTTGCTTTGCTTTATGGCATTTGTCACTAACCATGGATATCCCCAGTGTAAGAAAAGCACCTAGCATATGGTAGGCACTCAAATATTGGTTGAATGAACGCTGACCTGCCCTTTTTCTTCCCATCCCCATGCCCAGAGGTGATCGTGGCCTTGGCTGTATGTGGCTCCATCCTCTTCCTTCTCATAGTGCTACTACTCACCGTCCTCTTCCGGATGCAGGCCCAGCCTCCTGGCTACCGCCACGTTGCAGATGGGGAGGATCACGCCTGACAACCACTCAGCCCCCTTCCCTCTGCCTCCTAGGGGAGGTGGGCTTGGCCCTTACTCCTGACTGTTGCTGCTCCCAGCCTATGGACAGGAGCCCCTGAGTTGGGCCTCCCTCTGATTTTACCCCAGCGTAGATGAACAAGTCGGGCTTGGCTTGGCCCATGGCACCTGTCACTCAATATTCACGTGTCTGATGTTTACCAAGTACTGTGTTGGACACTGGCTCTCTCCAAACAAGATTTGCCTTTTCCATGCTCCCTAAGGACCTGAAATGTAGAAAAGGAATTCAAGTTTTGCTCCAGACCTAGGATTAAAATAACTGAAGGAGTTGGTGCTTGATCTGCCTTGGGCTCCCCACCCTCACCCCTCCATCAAGTCCTGCTCTCTCCCTTGGAGCCTGGAATCTTTGGCAAATGGCTCAGAGGGTACAGTTTTACCTTTCAGTGCTTATTTTAGTGGGAAAAATTGTACAACATTGCGGGTACAAACAACGGCCACCAAGGAACTAGATTACCCAACAGTCAGCCAATCAAATTTTCCTTTGTCTAGCTGAAGCCACCATTAGAGTCAGACATAATGCTTCAGGCATCCTGGTCACCCTGCATCCTGAGCAGGTTGGAAGGGCATTTGTACCTGGGTGGGAGTTGGGGGAGGTGGGAGGAGAGTAAATTGTGGTACAGAGTCATGAAACTACTATCCCTCTCAGCTGGCCTGGGGTCTTAAGGGATGTGAGGTAAATGCAGGTTGTGAGCTGCATAACCATTGACTGTGGCCCAGAATAGGGCTGAGGCAGCTTGAGAAAATGAAAGTTTTAGACTCTTACGCTGTTTCTGTGCCTTTTCTTCATTTTGGGGACCCAAGGAGCCCTCTGACCAGGTCAGTCCTGAAAGGTCCACGCAGAAGCTCAGTTGGGTATGATTTTATTGGCCATGTCAATAGTGAACACATATCAAAACCACCACCTGATCACTCTGCCGTCACATGTCAGGGAGAAGAAAAGTTCCTTGACTCCAGAAGAAGCTTGGCTTCGGGCTAGATACAAGCAGGTACCCTTGGGGCAGCTGAGTCACCAACTCTGGAGAAGTTTCCAGAGCTAAGTCCAGAGCAATAACATGCCAGTGTCTCAGCCCCACAGTATTCCATGCCACAGCATCCCTGCTCCAATCCTAAGACTTGAATACCTTTGGCCCTTTAACACATAGCCACCTCTTCTCGCAGGACTTGTTCTCACGTGGCTCCAAGCCCTGGCTTGATCCATACCTTCTTTAATGTCTCATTTCTGCATCCCAGCTTCCTCTTGGCTCCAAATGAGAATGTGATAACCTAGGAGGAGTGAGACCAGTCTGACTCTTATTTTCCATTATCAGTCTCAGAGCTTAGGGCTGGCCTAGGGAACCTAGAACTTGGGAAGGAAATACCAAGAAACTGGACAGCAGCCAGCCATTGCCATGACTAAGACAAAGCAAGAGGGGGTGGAGAGCCTAGCTAGGCTAAGAGGCCACTGCTCCTGGTTATCTTCTTTACTGACTGATGTCGTGGAGTGAATGTGGCAGGGCTAGTGAGGTTAGCCTCCACTAAACCTTGGGGAGTAAGGTTGGGCTTAGTCAGTCTGAGATACAACCTACTTCACTCACCCATCAAAGAAGCCAGCGTGTCTCCCATAGGATTGAACTCATTGAGCTGCAAAGACAAGAGGATAAGTATGAAGAGGGGGTGAAGGTATTGTGCAAAGGGCACAGGAGGACTAATTTCTGATAATTTTTGGTCAATAAGGTAGGTTGAATCCCTGCTTCCTCCCACCATTTGAGGGCCCAAGCCTCACCGAAATGATTCCAGAAGATTCTGGGTCATAGAGCTGATGCATCAACTTCCCTGAGCTTCCATCAAATACATCGATTGTCCTTAATTCATAGGGGGTACAACTTTTGAAATTAGGATCTGGGTATCGGCCCACAACAATGAAGTTGTACCGAGGATGCCAGGCTGCCTAGGAGATGGAGAAACTGGTCACAAAGAGTAAATGCAGAACACTATCAAGAGGCACATCAAAAGTATTCTTTGCCTCTAATGATTGTTAATACAGCTGCCAACAATTTAATCATAAAGATGAAATCTACATTGAAACTACAAGAATGGTTTTCAATTGCACGTACATCTACCATTGCAAATTTTAAATCCTTAGCTGGCCTCCCTGGCCCTTAAGATACCTTCTGGCCTTCTCTCTCTTGAATTTCCTGAGGTCATACCAACTGATAAATGTTTTAATGTCAGACTGACCTAGACATTAACCAAAGAGGTAGCCTACAACAAAGCAAAAGACCACTGGTAACCAAAGCCAAATAGGACATAAGTTCTCAAGTTACCCCACTATTATCTCTTCCATCAGTGTGAATGATGGAGAGTTGAGTAGAAAATGGCTAGTGGCTGAAAAGGGGAGGAAACCTGTGTTCTCCAGATTACCCCACTCAAAACAAATCTGATTGTTACTGGAATGACAGATTGGATGGGATTTTTATAAGAAACTTAACAAGGAAGACTGTACATGCAATGGCTTGGAAGTAAGTCACAAACCAGTCACACTTGGGAAGCTGTAAGTTGGCTTGGCTGGGTATGAAGTGAGAGATGAGAACAGATGGATCCATGGAAACACAAATGGTAAAGGTCCTTGCTAGTAAGAGCTTGGATTTGATTAGAGGTATGTGGGGATCACTCTAATACTAAATCATCACCATTTTACTAAGTACCCACCAGGCACCAGGCATGGTGCCATGCCATGGGCTTTGAGTACACTGATTCAGCCTGACAACAACCGTCAGTTAGATACTATTATTCCCTTTTTATAGATGAGGAAACTGAGATCCGAACTTGAAGTAATTTGCCCAAGATTCTAACAGTGGGTTGAGGTCTGCCTGCCTGAAGCTGGTGCCCCCACCAATGTGCTATACTGGCCAAAGAAGTACAGGCATGAAACGTGGAGGTCTGAAGAGGGGCTGTGGTTCTAGAAAAGAATATAGAGTGGAAGAACTGGCAGAGTTCACACTGCTTAGGAGGGCGTGCGCAGGAAGGAATCACAGGATTCAAAGATTGTAAGCCTTGGAGACTGAAGCTAGAGAGGCTGTTAACAAGAAGGATGAGGTTACAGCCCTAAAAACAATGAAATCTTGCCATCTGCAACAACATGAATGGACCTGGAGGGTCCTGTGCTGAGTGGAGTAGGTTGGACAAAGAAAGACAAATGCCATGCGATTTTACTTACATACGGAAACTAAAGAACAAAAAAAAAAAAACTCAGATACAGAGAACATTTTGATGGTTAGCAGATGGGAGGTGGGTCGGGGGGGGGGTGAAAAAGTGGACAGGATTAAGAAGTACAAATTGGTAGTTACAAATAGTTATGGGGATGTAAAGTATACCATAAGAAATATAAACAATATTGTAATAACTATGGTTTCAGATGTGTACTAGATTTGTCAGGGTGATCACTTTGTAAGTTATATAAATCTCTAATCACTGTGTTATGCACCTGAAACTAATATAACGTCGTATGCCAACTGTAATTAAAAAATAAAAAACCTATTAAAAAAAGAAAGGCTGAGGTTAGCTTATGGATGAACCACATACAGAGTAACTGACAGGGCAGAACAGAGGGTAAGGATCTTAGAAACTGCCCACGGTAAGGAAATTAGGGCTGGAAAATAGCTTATCAGAAAGACAAAACTTCGTTAACCAATGTCACCATAATAAAAATAAAAAATAAAGACAAAACTCAGCAAAATGGGATTGCAGAAGTGAGACAAAAGAAGCAGAACAAGCCAGGGAATAGGAGACCACTTTATATCAGGGCAGGAAGAGATCTGGGATTAACGGCTTCTGTCTGTACCTACCCTCTCCCCACCATGGGCAGGCTCGATCTGTCCCCATGATCATGGCTTTTTACTTACCTTGATGGGCGTCAGGTGCTGGAAGTGGCGGTGAGGGTGCGGGATCAGGCTCGGGGGGCAGTCCCACTGGGAGGCAGAGTAAACCCGGATCTCACTGTTCTGGTCAGTGGTCAGCAGCTGGGCTCCATCGGGACTGAAATGAGCTATCAAGTGAAAAGCCCCTGAGCTGAAGGAACCACGGGCCCCCTGTTGTCCTGGCCTTCACAGGACTGCTCTTGCGGGAGCACCCTCCCTCCCACTCCTTTCTAGACAGGGGTGGAAGGGAAGAGGTGAATCTGGGCTGTAAACAAAAACATCCTAGAAACTCAGCAGCTATTGAGGGCAGCTAGAGTCAGAAAGGTTCCCAGACATCAGTTTGGCTGCTATGGAGGATAAAAGTTTGACCCAGAAGCTCCTAAACTTTGAGAGAAAACTCCAGAAGCGGTGGGGTGGGCAGAGTCTGCAAGAAGGATGAGGTCTGGTATATCACACCTGCGTTGACAGGATGCCTGTGTGGCAGTGAGTAGAGGAAGCTGGATTTCCCTTTAACCTGGCGCAGGTCCCAGATTTTCACTGTTTGATCTACAGAGGCTGTGGCCAGGAACCAATCACAGCATGGGTTCAGGGCCAAATGGGTCACTTTCTTTTTGTGCATTCTCAGATTCCAAAGCTGCAGAGAAGAGCTCGGTTCAGGTGGAGGCAGAGAATGGAGGCTGGGGATAAGGGAAGGAGAGGGAGGACCCGAGCTCCCGAGAACACACCTCCTTGCCGTCCATGTTCAGCAGGATCACGTTCCCTACATTGTCTCCTGTGACCACCACTCGGCTTTTGGCAGACACATCCAGGCTGCAAAACCAGAAGCTGGGGGGAGAGACTGTGCTGTAAGATTCTTGGGGACAGAGGCAAGGTCCATTTATTCACTGCTGTAGCTCCAGTGTCTGACGCATAGTAGACATTCAATAAATATGTATTGAATGAATGGACTCCCAGTAAAGAATACTCAGACTTGTCTGCTGTCCAGACAGAGGGTATGGGCGTTAAGAGGCTTATAAATGTGTCCAGTTACTGCTGGGCCCAAGATCCTCAGCTAGTACAAGAGTCCCTGAAGCAGCCAAACCTCAGAGGCATAAGGCAAGTCCCTGGGCTAGCTTGGCCCCTATAGCCCTGGGTTCTCAGGAAGACTCCTTTATAGCTCTCCCCCTTCACTCTCCACCTGTTGGGCTAAAGGTGACAAACCAAACAGGGACTGCTCAGCTGTTTCTCAGAGCTGGCTAGAAAGGAACTTCTGCCCCCTTCTGAGCATTTAGAGAAGAAAGCACACACAACTCAGAAGCTGTCTTGCATTTTTGTCCCTCAGACTCCTTGAGGACTAGGGATGGGGAGCAGGAATGCTTCAGGGATCTCGATACCCAGCCTGGACAGCTCAGATTCACGTTTTTTCTCTCATATACTCAAATCATTGCTACTCTGCTTTTTGCATCCCCTATAAATTTCAGAGGGTTTCTTGTGGAAGAGAAACCTTGAGCTGAGTCTACGCCATCACCTATCCTGACTGCTCGTGTATTCTTACCCTCGTGGGGCAGCCCGGGATAACAGTGCTAGTTAGACCCCCACACCCTGAATTCCTTAGGGAGCAAGTTCATGTCTCTGACTAAAAATTGAAGTGATAAGCATTTTTTAGTTTTGCAGCCACTTGCTCTTGGGGTGTCCAAAGTTCTTTATGGACATGATTCTATCAATTTACGCTTCCATCATGGAACTGGTCAGGTCATCATACCCCAGTAAATGTAGAAAATGAAATCTTAAGTTCTTAGTTCCTGCTCTTAGCTTTAAGTGGCTTTCTGGGCCAACATCATGTTGACTTGTCTAGTGAGAATCAAGGTCTCATCTAATATAGGAATGACTTACAGGTAAGCTGAGGCTCCAGAACTCCTCCCCAAAGCAGTAACCCACCTGGCCCAGAGTAAGAACAGCTGAAGAGTTTGAGAAGAGGGGGAAAATTGGAAAATGGCTAATACCTTTCCTTTCATCGTAAGTTTGGGTAAAAGAAATGGGATCTGGATGCTCTCCCCAGAACTATACCAAGAGCCTAGAAGCCCTTTTCCCTACTAGTTAAACTACTCACTTGCAGATGCTGTAGCTGGCAAAAACTTGGAGAGTGTTGCCTTTAAAGTCTTGTAGCCTAGTCATTCCCTCCATTGAGGAGGTGAAAAACTGGTTGGTATTGAGAGGGTTAAACTTCAGCCCAGTGATGCTCCCTCCAGCTCCAATCTAACGCAAGGAAGAGAAATGTCAGTGAGTGACGATGGCCCAGGAAGAGGATGAGAGCTAGGTGTACATACTCTGCCCCAAGAGAAGGGCCAGACAGGCAGCACTTGGGGCCAGGCCAGCTTACATCCTTATATACTAGGATGCTCTCCACAATGCTCTTTATTTCTTGAAGTTTTAGTTTTAATTTTTTAATTAACATATAGTAAATTTGATTGTTTTTGTTTTACAGTTCTATGAATGTTAATCCATGTATAGATTTGAATAACCACCACCAAAATCAGGATGCACAACAGTTCGGTCACCCCCAAAAACGTCCTTCGTGCTGTGCTCTCCCACTGTAGTCATACCTCTCCCGACCTCTAATCCCTGGCAGCCGCTGATCTGTTCTCCATCACTATGGTTTTGCCTCTGATAAACTGTCATATAAATGATCATACAGTACGCAGCCTTTTGAGACAACCTTCTTTCATTTCACTGAGCATAATGCCCCTGAGAATCATCCAAGTTGCTGTGTGTACCTATATCTCATTCTATTTTATTGCTAGTACTCCATTGTGTGGATGTATCACAGTTGATCACACACTGCTCTTTTTAGGAGAGTTTCGGCTGGGAACAGTGGCTGAGTTAGGAGCACAGGAGACAGATCTGATATCCTTCTTTTTTCTAGACATCCCAGATAATGATGATGAGAATAATCATGATAATATTACTAGCTTAACCTTAGTGTTTACTATGCATCAGGCATTGTTTTAAGAATTGTACATCGCCAATAGATCTTTCTCCACTTCTTTGTGCTGCTACTGTCCCAGCCTCACAGACCTCTGCCAGGTCTCTTATACAACATCCATATCACTCAACATGCTAACTCGCACTTTCCATTCCCTCTATAGCAGCGGTCCCCAACCTTTTTGGCACCAGGGACCAGTGCTCCTATGAGAATCTAATGCCTGCTGATGTGAGGTGGAGCTTAGGCGGTGATGCTAGCGCTGGAGAGTGGCTGCAAATACATATGAAACTTCACTCCTTCTGCTGTTCACCTCCTGCTATGTGGCCCAGTTCCTAACAGGCTATGGACTGGGAACCAGTCCGCGACCCAGGGATTGGGGATCCTTGCTCTATAAAAAATTCTAATTGATGCCTATGGTCTGGCAAACCCTTGCTGCTAGTAAGATAATCGTCTGCGCCTACCAGTTGAGTTCTATGCTTACCAAGGGTTAATCGTGTTTGTTCGTAAACTTGTACATGCCAGTTGTAATTTTTATTGTAATTATTTAATTAAACATGTAATTTAATCACATAATTTATTAAACATGTAATTAAATATTTAAACATTTAATTAAATGCATAATTTAATTAACCTGTGAAATACATACAAAAAGAAAGACCATTGTTATTTCTATTAGACAAAAATAAATTGCCAAAAATAACAGTTGTCAAATTAAGCATGGTGAGATACTTACAATCAGGGTAGGAAATAATAAAAAACTAAAAAGTATCTGCAATCAGGTTGCTTAGAACTATCTTTAAATTATTTCTCCACTTTAGGGAAATGGAAACTAGACCCTATAAAGAATATAGGGTCTAATCAGTGGGTCCTTACTCCAAGGAAAGGACAGACCCTATGTCAAAGCATTAGTAATAAAGACAGACATAACCATTTTAAGTTAAAATGTATAAGTGTTCTTCTAGCAAGGGTGGACTAAGTGGGTATGACCAACTCGTGCACTGAGAAGAACTAACAAAACTTGGGCAAAATATGAAAAAGAAATATATTTGAGACTTCTAATTCCAGTGATGGTGGGTTAGCTTGTGTCAGTCCAACTTTCCGTTGAGAACAACTAGAAAAGGTAGATAAAATGCGTCTTTAAACAAAGTTTTTGAAGTCAATGCAGAACTTTCAAGGCATAAGGACTTGCAGACCAACATCCTAGAGAGCAGAGAAGAAGGGTAAGCCCAACATGTGGATGCTGCTTTTCCCATTAGAAAGCTGGGGCTTAGAAGCAGAGACACCAAACTGCAGAGAAGCTGAATTGAAAGTGGTGGCTTCAAGGCTGAGAAGCTGAGCAGAGGTTTTGTCAGGGCGAGAAGGACAAAAACTGGAGTTCAGACCTAGTGAGGAGGAGAGAGTTTGGAAAAAATCCAGCTTTTAGTTACAATCCCTGACCCTAGAAATAAGAACAAACTGGAAAAAAGGCCATTCCTCACAAAGGCTGAAGGCCAGATTCAAATAAATTCAATCTCTGATCAGATTGAGATGATCTGATTCTGCCTGCAGAGGGAAAAAATGAATTCTCTCTGGAGGGAAATAACACCACTCAAAACTTCAATTATCTCTGGAAGTTTTCACATGCAATATTTAAATCTAAAATTAAATCTAAAATTATCCAGCATATCAGAAGACAAGACCAAATAACCAATAACTAAGAGAAAAAAACAACAGTTGTAAGACACATGAGATCCAGATATTGGAGCTATTAGACACATGTTTTAAGATAATTGTGATTATATACACATTAAAAAAATAGACCTAATTAAAAAATGGACAAAAGATTTGAATAGATATTTCTCCAAAGAAGACATAAAAATGGCCAGTAGCACACAAAAAGAGATGCTCAACATCATTAGTCATTGGTGAAACGCAAATTGAAACCACAATGAGATACTATTTCACACCTACTAGAATGGCAGTAATCAAAAAGGTGAATGATAACAAGTGTTGGCAAGACAATCTATGGAATGTGAGAAGATATCTGCAAACTATATATCGGATATAAGAGGTTAATATAAAATAATATGTAAGGAACTCAAACAACTCAATAGAAAAAAAACCCACCTGATTTTAAAATGGGCAAAGGACTCAAACAGACTTTTTTCCAAGGACAACATACAAATGGCCAATAGGAATATTAAAAGGTGCTGAACATCACTAATCATCAGGGGAATGCAAATCAAAACTACAATGAGATATCGCCTCATACTTGTGAGAATGGCCTATTATCAAAATGACAAAAAATAACAAGTGTTAGCAAGGGTATGGAGGAAAGGGAACTCTTGTACACTGTTAATGGGAATGTAAATTGATAGAGGCATCATAGAAAACAGTATGGAAGTCCTCAAAAAATTTAAAATAGAACTACCATATGATCCAGTAATCCCATTTCTGTGTATATATCTAAATGAAACGAAATCAGTTTTTCAAAGAGTTATCTGTCATCCTGTGTTTACTGCTATTCACAATAGCCAAGATATGAAAATGACCTGTCTGTCTGTCAATGGATGAAGGGATAAAGAAAACGTGGTGTATGTAAAGGAATTTTATTCAGCCTTTAAAGAGAAAGAAATCTTGCCATTTGCAACAACATGAATGAAACTGGAGGACATTATGCTAAGTACAGTGTGTAAGACACAGAAAGACAAATACTGCATGATCTCACATACATGTGGAATCTAAAATAGTCTAACTCATAAAAGCAGACAGTAGAATGGTAGTAGCCAAGGGCTAGGGGATGGGGAAAATGTGGAGATGTTGGTCAAAGCGGGCAAAGTTTCAATTATGCAGGATGAATAAATATACTTGAAATTTGCTAAGATTGCTAAGTGTTCTCAGCATACTCCCACAAAAAGATAACTAACTGTGAAGTGATGGATGTTAATTAGCTTAATTGTGGTAATCATTTCACAATATATAGGTGTATTAAAACATCATGTTGTACATCTTAAATGCGTAAAATTTTTGTCAATTATACTTCAGTAAAGCTGGGGGAAAAAAAACAGGTCTTGGTAAGGATGTAGAGAAACTGAAGCCCTCCTACATCGCTTGTGGGACCGTGAAATGGAGCAGTCACTTTGGAAAACAGTTTGGCAAAAAATTAAACATAAAGTTAACCATATGACCTAGCAATTTCAATCCTAGATATATACCCAAGGAAAATGAATACATATATTCGTGTAGAAGCTTGTACACAAATACTCATAGCAGCATTACTCATAACAAAAGAAGGCTAAAAATCAATGACTCAAACATTCATCTCAAGAAGTTGTAAAACTAACAGGAAACTAAAGCCAAAGAAAGTAGAAAAAAGAACAAAAATTAATGAAACAAGAAACAAATACACTGTAACATAGCCAAAAGTTGGTGCCATGAAAAGACTAATAAAACTGATAAATCCCTGGTGAGATTGACCAAACAAACAAGAAGGCACAAATAGCCAATTAATGGATGTAAAGGGGACATCAATATAAACCTTAGACAGTTTAAAAGATAATAAAAAGATATACACAATCTTATGCCCATGAATTTGAAAATGTAGATGAAAGGGCAAATTCCTAGAAAAATATAAACTTGCCAAAATGACAGAAGGTAAAAGAGAAAATCTAAATAGTCTGATATCGATTAGAGAAATTGAATTCACAACTAAAAACTTTCTTGCAAAGTAAATTTAGATCATGGTGGTTTCACTGGTGAATATACTAAATATTTAAGGAAGAAATAATATCAGTATATTTTTTGAAACCTTATTTTCAGACTATCTCAAATTCAGAGAGAAGCTGCAAGAGTAGCACAAATAACTTTTTTCTGGAACCACTTGATAATAAATTGCCAATGCGATGTCTCAGCATCCTCAAATACTTCACGGTGTATTTCTTACAAGAACATTTTCCTACCTAACCACAATAAGACCATCAAAACTTGGGGGCATATCCAAAGTAGTACAAATTCATAGAAACAGAAAGAATTGTGGTTGCCAAGGGCTAGGGGCCAGGGGAAGTGGGGAATTGTTATTCAATGAGTATACGGTTTCAGTTTTACAAGGTGAAAAGTTCTAGAGATTTGTTGCACAACAATGTGAATAGAGTTAACACTACTAAACTGTACACTTAAAAATAGTTCAGATGATAAATTTGTTTGTCCTTTCACAATTTTTTAAAAAGCAGTATCACTTGCTAGAGATATAACTGTAAACAGAAAAGTAAAAAAGTGAAAAATAAAAGAAAATTTAAATGAAAAACAATGGAATATAACTAATAAACCAAAACAAACAAAAAAATCAGTATAATTTACCACATTAACACAAAAAAGTAGAAGAATCATATACTGACCTCAATAGATACAAAAAGTATTTGATGAAATTCAATATCATGCAAATAAAACGTCCAGCAAACTAGGAATAAAAGGGGAACTTACTTAATCTAATAAAGGATGCTTAAAAACAAACAAGCTCCTAGGTACAATCCCCAAAGAACTGAAAACAAGTGTTAAAAGGTTGTACATGAACATTTATAGCATTTGCATTAATAATAGCAAAAGGTAAAAACAACCTAAATGTCTATCAAGAGATGAATGAATAAATAAAACATGGCATATCGATATGATGAAATATTACTCAGCTATAAAAAGGAATGAAGTACTGATATATGCTACAACCTGGATGAACCCTGAAAACATGCTAAGTGAAGCTGGACCTAAAAGGACACATACTATATGATTCCATTTATATTAGGTACCTACAACAGTCAAATTCATAGAGACAGAAAGCAGATTAGTAGGGTTGGGGGAAGGGGTATTAGAGAGTCATTGTTTAATGGGTACAGAGTTTTATTTGAGATGAAAAAGTTCTGGAAATGGATAGTGGTGATGGTTGCACAACAATGTAAATGTACCTAATGCCACCGAATTGCACACTTAAGAACAGTTAAAATGGTAGATTTTGTTATGAATATTTTAGCACAATAATAGGAGAAATCATACTTAATGATAAACTATAAAAGCTTTCTATGCTCAAGAACAGGACAAAGATGTCTGCTATCGCCAATATTTGACAATGTATTAGAGGTCTTTGCCAACAGAATAAGGCAAAAGAGAAGCAAAAGAACGGTACAGGAAGAAATCAAACTTATTATTTATAGACAAGATTGTATAGGAAAAATTTTAAATCCTGAAATAAACTATTAAAATTAATAAGTGTGGATTTCTGCTTCCAACCATGAATAGCACAACAGTAGGATGATACCAAGAAGTCTAATATATGGAGTGTCCCCTTCAAAAAAAAGGAGGGGGGAGAAAAAAAATTATTTGAAGAAATAGTAGCCTAAAATTTTCCAAATTTGATGACAACTATAAACTCATAGTTCCAAGAAGCTCAATGAACCTCAAGCAGAAGAACCATGTAGAAAAAGACACCAAGTACATCATAATCATTTTTAAAGTGGCCAGGAAAAAAAAAAGAAAAATCACAAAAAGAGAAACATATGAGAGCAGTATTCATATCAGACATCATCTTTAAAGTACTAAAAGAAAAAAAAAAACCTGTGAATCTAGAATTCCATACCCAGCAAAACCATCTTCTCCCCCAAAAAACAAAATAAAGGCTTTCAGACAAACAAAATGAAAGAAATATATCACCAACCTACATTATAAGAAATGTTAAAGGAATTTCTTCAGGTGAAAGGAAAATGTTACCAAAAGGAAATGTGGATCACACAAAGGAATGAAAAGCATGGAAATGGCAAGTATACGGGTTTTATTAGGTTTTTTTACCCTCATTTAAAAAATATCTTTAAAAGATATCTACCCTACAACCCATCCAGCTATTCCACAACTAGGTATTTATTCAAGAAAAATAAAAACATGTATCCACACAAAGACTTGTACATGAACTTTCACAGCAGCTTTATTTGCAAGTCAAAAACTGAAAAAAATCCAAATGTCCTTCAGTAGGTGAATGGATTAATTGTGGTAGAGCAATACATTGGAACACCACTCAGAAAGAAACAAAAACTATTGATATTCACAATAATGTAAATGAATCTCAAATAATTAATAATGAGTGAAAGAGACCACAAAAAAGTATATTGTATGATACCATTTATACAAAAGCCTAGAAAATGCAAATTAATCAATAAAGATAGAAAGCAGACCAATGGTTTTCAGGGGACATGACAAAGGGTAAAAGAGATAGATTACAAAGGAACATAAGAAAACTTTGAGGATGGTATGTATGTTCATTATTTTAATTGTGGTGATGGTTTCATGACTGTATACAAACTAAAGGAAAATAGAGCCACAATTTTATAGTTGAGATTCCAATATTCCCCTCTCAGTAAGTAATAAAAGATTCAACAAACTGTACACTTTAATTATCTGTAATTTATCATATGTCAATTATACTCAATAAAAATTTAACATAAAACAAGAAGACAATTGACTATACGAAGCAAAAATAATACTGCATTGTGAGGTTTATAATGTATATAAATATGAAATGTATGATGAAGAGAAAAGGGAAAAAATGAAAGTAAATATATAGTTTTAAGATTATTACAATACATCTAAAATGGTATATTATTTGAAGGTTCATTGAGTTAAAGCTGTATATGGGAAACCTAGGAGCAACTACTAAAAGAGAAAAAAGAGAAGTATAACTAATAATCCACTAGTAGAGATAAAATGGAATCATAAAAAGTATTCTACCAAAAAAGGGGAAAAAAGGAAAATAGAACAAAGAGATGACACAAATAAAAAGAAATAGCAAGACGATAGATTTAAACTCAATCATATTTATAATCCTATTAAACCATAAATTATCAAATGCTCCAGTTAAAAGCCAGAGGTTGTCAGATTGTATTTTTCAAAAATGCTGTCTATAGGAAACCCATTTTATATACAAAGGCACAAATAAGTTAAAAATAAAAGGATGGAAAAAGATATACCATGCAAACATGAATCATAAGAAAGTTGGAATGGCTATATTAATATCAAAGATTTCATAACAAGAAATATTACAAGGGATACAGGAAGACATCTCACATTTACCAAGGGGTCAGTCTGTTAAAAGGACATACTTCTAAACACGTAAGCACCTAATAACAGAGTTTCCAAATGCTTGAGGCAAAAACTAAAGGAAAATAGAGCCACAATTTTATAGTTGAGATTCCAATATTCCCCTCTCAGTAAGTAATAAAAGAAAATCAATAAAGATATAGAACATTTGAACAACACTATCAACTAATGACCTAACTGACATTTAGAAGATAACCCATTCCCAAAACAGCAGAATACACATTTTCCAAATGCACATGGAATATTCACCAAGACAGCCCATATGCTGGGCCATAAAAAAAAGTTTAAAATGTAAAAGAACTGGAATCATAGAAAATGTTTTCTGTTCATAATAGAATAGAACTAGAAATCAATAATAGAGATGTATTTTAACAATCCCAAAATAGTTGGAAATTAACATACTTCAGAATAACCCACAGGTCAAAGAAGAAATCATAAAGAATTTGGAAAATAATTTGAACCGCATGAAAACAAAAACACAACAAAATCTGTGATATGCAGTTAGAGACTTAGAAGGAAATTTATAGTATTAAGTGGTTAATTAAAAAAGAATAAAGGTCTCAAATAAACAGTCTAGGCTTCCATCTTAAGAAACGAGAAAAAGAAGAGCAAATTAAATCTAAGGTAAGCATAGGAAAGAAAATAGAGCAAAAATCAATGAAAAAGAAAACAGAAAAACAATAAAGAAAATCAATGAAACTAAAACTGATAAACCTCTAGCAAGACTGAGCAGGAAACAATAGAGAAGACAGGAATTACCAATACCAAGAAGGTAAGGAGGTGGGAATCATTGCACATCCTATAGAAATTAAAAAGATAATAAGAAAATACTATGAACAACTTTATGCCACTAAATTAAAAACTTACATAAAATGGATAAATTACTTGAAAAATAAAATACTAGGCTCATTCAGGAAAAAACAGGTAACCTAAATTGCCCTATATCTATTAAAGAAGTTGACTATATAATTAAAATCTTCCAACAAAGAAAATTCCAGGCCCAAATGGCTTGCCTAGTGAATCCTATAAAAAATGTAAGGAAGAAACAATACCAATTCTATGCAAATTATTCCACAAAATACAAGAGAGAACACTCCCCAACTCTTTTTATGAGGTCTGCATTACCCTGATACCAAAATCAAAGGTATTTTTTAAAAAAGGAAATTATTGGAAATTTTTAAGTGATCATCTGGTATGACATGATTAAACTAGAATATCTAATGTGATAAGTAATATACAACAGATTCTAGGCTAGAATATTTATAGAATAATCTAAGTATGGATGTGTGCAATAGTGTATACACACAAAGATGTACAAAATGAGGATTTCAGGTGATATTTACTTGATTTGTTATACTTTCCCGTTTTGTTTGAATTTCTTATGATGAGTATGGATCATTTTTATGATGAGACTAAAATACGGTTATCTTCATTTTTAAAACGTAATACATGTTCCCTTGCCAAGGGTCTGAAAGATGTAAAGATCAAAACAAAAGTCAGATGACTAAAGAAGTAACAAAATGAGCCACTGCTGTTCCCCTAGTCACAGGTCTCAAATCAACATTCTGCTGCATCTGGGAGTGAAAATACAAAATTCTCCAGACTACCATACCCTTTTTCTGCTCCAACCTACATAGCTCCCTGCTAATCACAAAGTTCAAATGCCCAGACCAGTCTCCTAAAGAGTGTGAGGAAACTTCATCTAAATACACATTATAATAAAAGGTAATATAAACCAAAAGCAGTCTCAGCCTGGCACAAGTTCAAAGCAGTTGTCATCCCCCTGTTGGTTGAGAAGCACTTCCCCTACAGCACCCTTAGGCTACTTCTTAATTTTCTCTATTCTCATATCCTGGATTCCGAGGAAAAAAAACAAATCTCATCTTGCCTGAGCTCTGGTTCTGACTTCAATTTAAAGCTGCCCCTCCTAGTACTGGCTCACTTCCTGAGCAGGAAGCCCACTGAGCTCTGTCCACAGCATTCCCCTGGCTGCCTTTCTTCCAGCTTCAGGTCCCTGTTTTTTTCAACTCCCATCTCATACCTTGGATCCTAAACTCCCAAACCTGTCTAACCTGGCCTTTTCTGATGGGCTGCTCTCTTAACTCTCCACTTAGGAGAACTCATCTTGGGTTCACCCTTCGCATCATCTATCTCTAAAGCAGAGAGAGAAAAACTGAGCTGAAGATCACAGATGTGTTTTGTTTAGCTACAAAGCATGTTTAATTTTATTTAGTTCTTGACATGAAAAAGCAAGATATTTTAAATTGAAACCCTGTGCACTGTTGGTGGGAATGTAAAATGGTAGTCTCTATGTACCATTTAAACAGTATGCCGGTTCCTCAAAAATTTAAAAATAAAGTTACCATATGATCCAGCGATTCCCTTTCTCTATATACCCCAAAGAACTGAAAGCAGGGACTCGAAGAGATTATACCCATGTTCATAGACAGCATCATTATTCACAATAGTTAAAAGGTAGAAGTGTCCACTGAGAGATGAACGGATAAGCAAAATGTGGTCAATACATACAGTAGAATATTATTCAGCCTTAAAAAGAAAGGATATTCTGACACATGCTATGACATGGATAAACTTTGAGGACATTATGCTAAGTGAAATAAGCCAGTCAGAAAAGAATAAATATTGTATGATCCCACTTATATGAGATACTTAGAATAGTCAAAATCATAGAAACAGAAGTAGAATGGTGGTTGCTAGGGGCTGAGGGGAATAGGGGAAAAGAACTTAGTGTTTAATAGGTACAGAGTTGCAGATTTGCAAGACGAAAAAGTTCTGGGAACTGGTTAAACAATAAGTAAATGTACTTAATTCCATTGAACTGTGCATTTAAAAATGGCTAAGATGGTAAAATTATGTTATATGTATTTCATCACGATTTAAAAATATCAGATATCATGTAAAAAATCAGTATTTTGGGCTTCATTTGAAAAAAAATCAGGTCTGATAACCATTGGACCTAGAATCTTGTATGTCAACTATCTCCAGTTTATCAATGACCCTACTGCCTTACCTCATTCTTCTATCTGTTTGACCTCCTTAAGATGTGGGTTTGTGGTTCCTGCCCTAAACCCAGAGCATCAGTTTTCATAGTACAGCCCTCCAATGTCAGCCCCCAGCTGGGCAAGGATCTTCTCTTTGGTTGAAGGGCCAGCATCCTCACCCCTCAGCGATTGATGATAAACACTAGCAGTGATTGATGATCAAGACCATCTTGAAAAAGCTCTGTGCCAAACCTTGTCCAAAACACTCTGCCTTTCCTCTTTACATCTCAATTTATGTAAATACTGTTCTTCTCTACTCCTCTCTCATCCATGAAGCCTTCTCTATTGACTCTAATTTGCAAGAGGTTCTTCCTTCTCTCATGTACCGTAGCATTTAGCATCTGTAGTACTAGTTACCATGTATGTATACATCTGATCTACCCAGTTACATTTCAAGCCCCTCATTCATTCAACAAATATCAAGCAGTTACTCAAGGCCAAATATTGTTCTAGGCACTGCAGAATACAGAAAGACATGGTCCCTGCCATCTTAGAGCTGACTTTCCAGTGGGCAAAGTAAGTAATAAGTAAATCATATCAGATATTGATGAACACTGAAAGGGGAAAGTAAAGCAAGGTAATGAGATAGGGAGTGACTGGGTCGGGTAGAGGCTACTTTAGACAGAGTGGTCAGTGAGATCTCTTTGAAAAAGTGTATTGAGGGGAGACCTGAATATTAAGAGGGAGCCAGCCATGAGAAGACCGTGGGAAAAAGCGCACCAGCCAAAGGGAACAGCAAGTGCAAAGACTCAATTTCAGGAATAGAAATAGCCAGTGTGGCAAAAGCATAGGAAGTGAGGAAATGCAGCAATATAATATTAGGTCAAGAGTCATGAAGGGGCTTAGATTCTATTCTGCATGGTGACTTACCAGAGGGTATTCAATATTTTATATCTTCTAATATTTTAAGAGCAGGCATTGAATAAAGATTTGAGTATCATCACCGTTTACTTGTTTGAAAATACCCACAGTTACTTTCGATCCCAATCATCTCCTTTTTACTGGATGACTTTACCCTCCTTCAGCACTTCTTCAGCACCGTTATCTGAACTGCTCACCCCTTTAATGAAGGTAGGTTTGTCCTTTATGCCAAAGTTCCAGAGCATGATATCTCCCCCTTTGGAACCTACAGCCAGGGTGCTGGGGTGAGTTGGGTGCCATGCCAAGGATGTGGCCCTCCTGTCAAAGGGGGCAGCCTTTTGGAATATCCGGTAAGAAGCCAGAGACTGCAAAAAGGAATGCTGGAGACTCTGACACAGAGAGAAAAGAATTAAGTTGAATTAAAACCCAAATCATAGGTAAATTGCTAATCTCTGCCTCCTTCACAGATGAGCCCTGGGGCCAAATCCTCCCACCAAGGGAAAACTAACTTCCTGGCTCTGTGCATGAAAATATGTGCAATATACACAAACTAATCCAGGAAAGCAAGAGGGCAGAGTACATTCCAGTTGGGACCTCCAGAGCGTAAGACTTCCACCTGGCTGAATGTCTGGTAAGCCGGTCACCAAAGTGGGGGTGATCTGACCACTCTGACAACCCACTGAAGCAATCTGGCATCTAAGTTCGGAGCATCCAGTTATAAAAAGGCACCCATGCAAACCTTTGAGCTCTTCAGCCAGGAAACTCCTCACCTGCTGTAGTGATGGCCAAGCAGCTTTGCCCACTTTATGGTGATAGAGGGCCCTGACGATATTCCTGCATGGTGGTGAGACCTGCAGGCTAGCCAACCCCGCCCAAAGGCAGCCTGAGTCAAATCTTCTGCTAGAACCTGCCAAGTGGAACAGACACATGTTTTCTCCTCCGATTTCACTCAAGAAAGGTTTTTCTGCAGAAATCCCAGAAAGAAGGCCTTGTTGTTTCTCCTGGCATAGCCAGTATCTCTCATTACCTCATAAGGCTTTTCCATGGTCTGCTCAGTCTCAACCAACACAAGAAATAAATAGTGCACAGAGACTCAGCCCCTTCCTCAAAATAGTAATTCTGAAGTGAAAGTATGATCTTGCAGGGCTCCTGAGAGCTGAGCCAAAGAAACACACAATAATAAAATACGTTAAAAGCGCTTCCCAGCTTGGGTTGGAAAAACTCAGGATAAGGTTGAGTGACGATTTTAAAATCACATATAATGCACAATAAAAAGATTTTACAACAGTACAGTAGAAGTGACTGGAAAAGAAAGATCTTTAAATTGTTAAAATAATGTAGGGGTGACCAGATGTTGGCCCCAAATCCAATCTGTTCTCCCGAAAACCGGCAGGATCCAGAGCATCTGGCATGGCTCTAAATAAAGGAGGCTACTTTTGGGGAGTGAGATCCAGTTGAGACTAGTAATGAAACAATTCTGGATTACCGAGATGTATTTGAGAATCTGATCTCCATGAATCTGGCCTCCTGACAACCAATTCTTCTCGTGGACAAAAAATATTTCAACCCCTGCTCCAAATCTTTTGAGTTCCCCCCCACTCCTTATAGCCCTAGGTTTAATCTCCAAGAACCCTCAGGGAATGTTTTCTCAATGGAAGGAAATTGAGGACCCTCACAGCTAAAACTGGGGACATACAGCTAACGACCGTGACTACCGAAATTCAGCACGCGCGCGCACACACACACACACACACTGCCAGGCTGGGTAGGATTATTTTAAGTAGTTCTCGGTGTGTAAAAATCCTGGTACAAACAAGAAATTTGGAGTCCATTGTGTCTTATATAATGGAGCTTATCGGCCTCGCCCGTCACCTGAGGTAGGTTAAGCCCAATCTCTATGGTGTCAAAGGCCCTGCAGACAAAATGCACATTCTGAGGCATCTCAAATTTGGGACAGCCTCGGAACCTAGAAGCACCCATCCCCCACTCCAGCATCCTGCGTGAGAACCCCAAATGGCGGAATTATTAAAGCAGCAGGCACAGGCAGTACCGGGGCCCTTCACACAGAGCTTCTTGGCCTCGGGCTCCAACTCTCGGGGGCTTCTGTTCCTCTTGCTCTTGCGGCGCACGACCACCTCAGGGGTCTTCCGGGTTTCTGGGCGTTTCCTGGAAGCCATCGTGTCCTCCGTGCGAAGGGGTACTACACCCTATGCCGAGATTAGAGAGGTAAGACTGAAAACCCTCTGGGGAGAAAAAAGGCGGGGACCGGGGAACTGGTCCAACTTCCCGCCAAACAAGCCAGCTTCCCGCCAAACAAGCTCACGGCTTCCTAACCGGCTTCTAGTTCCGGCCCCGCCCTCCTGTAAGAGGTCCCGCCTCTTTCGGGAAGGCAGGGGTGCGCACGGAGAGATGGGAAGGGTATGAAGGGTGGCGCTCTTGGGCTCGCTAGAGAAACGGGATATAGCCTAAGTGTTGGCCCTAATCCAGTCCAAAGTCAGCGGACCTGCCAGAAATAAAGATGGCAGCCAGTGCTAGGCCACCCAACCTGAAGCCGCTTCAGACGCAGCGCTGCCAGGCTTCTGCGGGTCACAGGAGATCAGGTACCAATCAAGGCTTCGGCTCCGCCTTCCTTGTCTTTTAATTGGTGACCACTCCCGCTCGAGCTTTGGGATTGGCTGATTCTCAGTTGGAGTGAGACGGCTTTGTAGAAAGCTTGCTACTTCGCTACGGTGGAAACCAAGCTCTTCCCAAGTGCAAGCTTTGCGATGGGTGTCGAGTAGTTACAGTTCTCCCGCTTAGTGGAATTTTAGCTTCTCTATGGAGAGCGGTTGAAACTCGCAGCTTTTAACTGAGCTTTTTCCCACACTTGCTGAGTGTCCTTCTAGGCAGCAGCCTAGGGCGATAATAGGCCGGAGGGCGTGCGGGCTAACCCGGCTTAGAGGGCTTATGTGCCCAGACTTCAGCCAAACGCCAAGGCAGCGAGCCTCAGGTGTTGCTGCGCTGTCCCACCGATCTAAGAGGAGACAGTTCGGATGCTACTTTCTGCGACGAGTCAGGCAGGAGCTAGGTTCAGTCGGAGACTGCTGGGCCTTTTCTTCCACCCGCTCGGTAGAACCTGCACTCAAGTACAGATACAGATGAAAGACATTTCAAAATATAAGTTTTAGAAAGAAATGAATGCTCCAGAAGGAAAATTCGAAAATGCTTTTCTGATGGGAAGGTCACTTCAGGGTGTTATTAATGGTGACCACCAGGGGAGCGAGCTGGTGGCTTCTCTGCTTGCTAGTAGCTTTGTTTTCAGAGCTGTGTTAAAAAGCAAGCTTGTTCTCTTTACTCAGAACCGCCAATAGTTTCACCTCAGTAGGCTGCTCATTTCTGGGGGATATTGAAATACCCTAAAAGGTTTAAAACCTACTCAGAAGAGAAGAAAAATAATATGAAACAAGTCAAACAATTGAAGATAGAACATAGTTGAGTACTAAATTGTGGCATGCCAACCAAGACTTTCAGATGCATTCAGAAAAGATAATCAAATGGAGAAAGTATTTAGAGAAGCCTCACAGGGGAACTGGAATTTCATAGAGTTGGCCAGGAGAGGGAGGTGGAGAAATAGCTCGATAAAAGTTAGGAATAGGGGTGGGTTATGAGAAAGAGAAAAGCAACCCCTGGCATCTGGGAGCTGGCTTGGTAGTGGCAGGCCTTGGTGTTTTGTGGAAATAAATTCACAGTAAACAACACCAGACAAGGCCACTCTGTGACTGTGATAGATCAACGCAAAAACATCGTCACTCACATCTGAACACAGGCAAAAGTATGAACATCGTCCAAACAACAAAAATGACCAAAGCATCCCCCTATTATTTTGGCTAATATGAATGACTGCAGCTTCTTTGCCAATCACAGCTTGAGCTTTGCTTCATTCCTCCCACCTTACAGATAGAATTTATTGATATCCAATCTTGGAATTACTTCCATTTCCTGACAGCCTCCAATCCAGAGCAAAGCCCCACTTCTTTGAACCCTTATCCAAATCATACAACACAAACTAAGCCTATAAGTTCTTTCTAATACCTTACAGAGATGTTCCTTCATTCCCCATGGTATACATCCTCTGTTGCTATGAGTGGTAAACCCAAGGTTCAACCGTATACAGGAGTGTTCCTGATGGTGTTTGGCTTGGGGACATTAACATTTATGAGTAGGGTAAGAGACAGCTCGAAGAGGATAAGATTGATTTCATTGAAGATCTGTGCAAAATAAGAGAGGCCAAATAAAGGGAGAGGTTGAATAGCAGGTAGAAGAATTTAAATTTCATATATTCTACTGACATCAAAAATCTACTCTGTTCCTGGCCCTATCCTAGTTAAAGAGAATGCTAAAATGAAAAATGCTCTTTGCCCCCATGGAGTATGCCTTTTAATAGACAAGGAAACCTACAGCTACCGTAGAGGGTGGGAGACACAGGAAAAGAACATTTTAACTCATCTTGGAGTGGGTCAGAGAAGGGACAGTGTCAAAGAAGTCTTCCCAGAGAAGGTGACACTTAAGCTGAATTTTGAGAGACGGGGAGGGGAGAAGGGGCGAGCATTCTAGGCAGAGGAAGTAAGAAATGGAAAGGCAGGGAGGTGATACTTAGCCATGATGGATTCATGAGCAAAGGAAATGTCTTGCTTAATGCCAGGTTTCCCCAGAATCCACTTTTAGGATTGGGGAGTTTCCCATGGTGGATTAAACAAACTACATGTGACCAGTGGAAACCTGCCTCTCACAGGCCAGTAAAGTGCTTTGTTTCAGGTTGTGCTTTCAGGCGTTCTTACCCTGGGTTTTGCTTTGTTTCACCACAAAATAACTGCCTAGGGGCTTGATGTCATCTATTCCCATCTGATGAATATCAGGTACAGGGAGGACAGAAACCTTTAATACACATTTTTTGATGCTGCTAATCTGATAATGAGGTGAATGGTGCAGCATTGCTCTGGTTTCATGCCATGGAGTGGCCGTGCCATGAAACCCCGTTTATAGTTGTTTTGGTCCTATTCGTGACACTACCTTTGACATAAGGCATCACAAGGCAATTCATTCAAAAGTTGCTGGTGATAGCAAATCAAGGTCTCGTGTTTGCACTGGAGGCAGGGCAGACCAAAGGCATGACCCTAAATAATGCCAGTTTCTTTGATATGCAAAACAATATGTGGCTTAAGTGTTTTCTGGAACAAAAAATATAGCACAGTGAGAAGAGCATTATTCTTAGACTATGTGATCTTGGGTTCATCATTTCATTTTTTTGTGCCTAAGTTTCCTCATAAAATCAAGGGGAGGGACTAAGTGGCTGAGATCTCTTCCAGCTTTAAAATCCGTGATCCTGTAACTTGCTGTTAAAATAGCAGAAATCAGTGACTGCTTTGAACTCTGGCCTCCCTGTGGGAAATTTCCATCTAGCAGGAATCATTTTCCTGGTGCAGGCTGATACATGACTAGGATTCTGATCAAGCTGTCTATGGATCCAAACACTCTGCTGAGTCTTCAAAACTGTCTCTAATCCATGCGGATGGTAAGTGCAGGCTTCCCACACAGCTACTGCATCCAGTGGTTTGCAAATGACAGCCTCAAGGATTGGAAACGGACTGAATACAGCATCCAGAGTCCTTGTTGCTTGGCACCTCCAATACATATTTAAATGCCCGAATATGAATACATTCATAATAATGCTAAATGAAGGCATGACTCCCACCCTCTGAGAATTCTGGCATTCTTTTCAAAAATACAATTTTGAGTAGCTTTGGAAGTGTAAGACAGCTGTGTAAATACCAAAAAACCCACCTTCTGTCTTTACTGCGAGGGATGAAGCGCCATCCCTACACTAAATCAACATCCTGTCATGAAATACCATAGGTACAGGATGCCAGGAAACTTCCCTAGGCAGCCAGATTCTCAGGGCATTTGCCTGAGTGCTAAGATAATGTATGTGAAAGTACTTTGCAGACTGTAAAGTGTTCTATAAATAGAAGTTGTTATATAATCTCCTGACAATGCTTGTTTACTGATCTGATAAGTTCTGATAAAGGTGGTGAGGAAATTCTTTGCTGTTCTAAAGAGTTCTCACCAATCAGATAGCCATCATGGAAAGAGTGGGGACCAGAGAATCAGAAACCAGTGTTTTGAGTTCTGGCAGTAACTTCTACTCACTCTTCTAATGCCAACGAAGACTGCAAAAATCCCAAGCAGCAGAAATGAAAATGGTTCTCTCGGTGTGACAGTTAGGCCAGTTGCCTATGAGTGGATGTGTCACATGCTAGTGGGACCAGGAGAACTACATTTGCATTCCTTTACATTCCCCTCATCCCACTCCCTTCTCCACTGCCCAGCTTTAGCTCCTGTCCCTACTATGACATATTAACTCCAGGAGCATGTGACAAAACACTTGCCTAAGGAACCCCAGCTAAGTTTGTCCCTATAGAGGAAGGCAGTGAGCTGCCCGAGTACCTGTGGCTCTTGGTGAAGCCAATAGCCTGGAGGGAGTGAGGGAGGTATCATTGCACAACTCTACACGCACTTTCTGCAACATTCCAAACTCTGAGTGGGCATCTTCCCAGACACGTTTACTGTACACTACTCTTTGTGCCTGACTATCCCTGTGTCATAAGGCCCCAGAATCTGAGAGTTTTTTCATAATTATATGCAGTCTAGAAGACCAATCCACATTTGTGTTGGCAGCATTTAGGCCCTTGATCCATTCTGCAAAGAGACATATTTGTGAAACTGGATGAGGAGAAACTTTGAAAGACAGCTACTTTTTAAGTTCAAGAAGTTGTGTTTTTTATTTTTTTTTTTCATCAGAAATTCAAGAAGTTTTTTTTAGTAGATTTCCAAGGCTAACAGCTGTGGCCTCCTCTAGCCCCGTGTGGTGGGCTGAATGGTGATCCCTGAAAATATATATCCACATCCTAATCCCTAGAACTTGTGGATGTTACTTTATTTAGCAAAATGATCTTTGCAGATGTAGTTAAGGATTTTAAGATGAGGAGCTCATCCTGGATTATCTGAGCAGGCCCTAAATCCAGTGGCAAGTATCCTTACAAGAATAAGGCAAAGGTAGATGAAATAGCCCTAGAGACAGAGACAGATTCACAGAGAAGATGATGTTAGATAGAGGCAGAGATTGGAGTTATATGGCTAAAACCCTAGGGATGCCAAAGATTGCCAGACTGCTAGCAGCCACCAGAAGCTGGGAGAAAGGCAGGTAAAGACTCACCCCCAGAGCCTGGGGAGGGAGTGTATACCTGCTAACAGTTTGATTTGGGATTTCTGGCCTCCAGAACTGTAAGACAAGTGATTTCTGCTGTTTCAAGTCACCAGCCAGTGGTCATTTGTTATAGCAGCCCTGGGGAGCTAATAAACCCATCTCTGCCATGAATGCTCAGCATCATTGAGTGGGAAATCTCTCGCAGGTGTTGGGGTCAGACAGCCCTCTCATTCCCACTTCCTAGCTGTGTCCTTGAGCTAATCTTAGCATCTCTCTGAGCCTGTTCCCTCCTTTGTAAACTGAGAAGAATAAGTTCTACCAGACAGGGGGACCAAACGCTGAGCAGGTGAGCAAATGCTGAGCAGAATGCCTGTTTTACCGTGGACATTCCATACACACGTTCTCCATGCTCTTCCTTTGCCACCTGGTCCTGCCTCACCTCAGGGATAGAGCTCTCATTCCGAGGTTGAGTTGCATGGTTTCTTTATCTTCCCCCAGGTTTGGGGGCTCATTTGTGATGTCCAGAATAGTGCCTGGCCCCGTCTTCTTGACACATGGACATCTCATCAGTATCTCAAACCCAAAGTTCAAGAGTGAGATCTTGATCTTCCTTTCTTCGCTTGCGTCTTTCACATTTCCCCCCATCTTGGTAAGTGGAACTTCAAGCTAAAAATCAGGAAGTCATTTTTACTTTATTTGTTTGAATTTATTTTTATTTTTTAACTTTTCATTTTGAAATAATCTCAGATTTACAAAGAGTTGCAAAAAAGTTACAAAGAATTTTAATATATTTTTCCTTAATTCTCCAAATGTAACATCATATACAATTACCAAAATGAGGAAATTAACACTAATAACACTATTCTCTAATCTATAAGCTTTATGCAAATTTTGCCAAGTACCCCACTAATGTCCTCCTCTGGTCCAGAGTTTAATCTGAGATCATAGATTGGGAGTCATTTTGAAATCTCTCCCTCTTACCATTCACATTTAATCCATCAGCAAGTTCTATAGATTCTTTCCCCCAAATACTTCTTCAGTCCATGCACTGAGCACTTCCATGATTACTACCCTAGAAAAAGCCACTATGATCTTGCAACTGAATGACTGCAGCCCCCCCGCCCCCAATTGGTCTCCCTACTTTTTGTATCCCTCTAATCCAGGGGTCAGCAGAGCTTTGGAGTAAAGGTACTGATAATAAATATTCTAGGCTCTAGGTGAATCATACAATCTCTGTTGCAACTACTCAACTCTGCCATTGCAGTGCAAAAGCAGCCATAGACAATTTGTAAACAAATGAATATAGCTATATTTCAATAAAACTTTATTTGTGGACACTGAAATTTGAATTTTCTATAACCTTCATATATCATAAAATATTACTCTTCTTTTGAATTTTTTCAGCCATTTAAAAATGTGAAAACTATCTTTAGCTTGTAGGTGGTCCAGGCCACTATTTGCTGATCCCATGCTCTAGTCCATTCCTCACACAACATCTAGAAAGACGCTCAGGTCTCCCTTCTGCTTAAATTCTGCACACAGAATAAAACAAAGCAGCAGTGTCTGGGTGCTGCCCGCCCCTCTTACGTCACCCTGGACCTCTCATCCTCTCTATCTTTCTTTCCCAGAAGGTCAAGTTCCCATTTCAGGGCCTTTGCTCACATCAGTCTTTCTACCTGGAATGCCCTCTCCTAGGTTCCCACTTTACCTAGATAAGTTGCATTTGTCTTTTGGGTTTGGGGGCCTTTTTGGGTAGAGAAGCTTAAACTTCCTAGAGAAGTCTTCTCTGACCCTCCCTCCTCCCCGCATTGAAATTATACCCCCCGTATTATTCTCTTATAGCACCATATCTTTTTAATTTTTTTCTTTCCCTTAAAACACTTATCACAACTGGTAATTATGTATTTGGGCCTTAATTTGATTTTAGTGGAAAACTCCATGAAGTCAAGAACTGTTTCTGTCTGTTTTGTTTGCATTGTGGACCAAGCACCCAGCATGGTGTCTGGCATAGCGGGTATTTCCCTTGGAGTCAGCTAAATTAATGGAGTCTCTACCAGCACTCCTCTTTTACCAGTAAGGAGGATGTCAGTGGACTTCAGGGAACGGCCCAAATGAACCAGGGCGTTTCCTAAGCAGAACTCTCCTGGCCTACCAAGCTGACACCTGGACTATGCAGTAGCAAGTCTGTGGAACCTTCTGAAGAATCTGCTCCGGGCAAATTCCTGACCCTGGAGAAGCTTTTCCTAAAAGCCCCACTCTGAAACCTGCTATGCATTTTCACTCTAATGCCATCCATCTGCTGTTCTTCCTGTGCTCCAACCCAGAAAGAGCCTCCCCTACTGAGGTTAACCCCTCTCAGTAACTCTGGGGTTGCCTGAGATCTTAAAAACATAGCTGTTGTATCAGAATACTTTACTCAGCTGCCTGTCAGTAATGCTGCAACGTGTCCAGCGGCCACGGAGAGAAACACAGAAGCTCTCAGCCTTCTGTTTGTTCTAATCTATCCTCTGCAGGACTGCCAGAGTTACTTTTTAAAAAGCTAGATCTGATCCAATCACTCCCATCCATACTTCCCATTGCCTGTAGGATAAGTCTAAATTCCTTAACCTACTTTGCAAATCTTCACCATTTAATTTCAACACATCTTTCCAACCTCTTCTTCTATCTGCTTCCACTCCATCTTGAACTCAATACTTTAGATAGTCAAGACTGGAACTGTTCAATACAGTTGCCACTAGCCACTTGTGGCTGTTAAATTTTTAATTAATTAAAATTAGATTAAATTTAAAATTCAGTTCCTTGATCACACTAGCCATATTTCAAGTGCTCAGTAACCACATGTGGCTACCATATTGGACAGCGCAGCTATAGAATGTTTCCATCAGTGCCGAAAATTCTATTTGGACACAACTATTTTAGACAAGAAGACCCACTCATCATCTTCTAAAATGGCTATTTTAATTATACAATCTATACATAAGTACATTCTCATTGTTAATTTTCTAACATTACAAAAATCTCTTTTATTAATTCTAGACCTCTCCCTAGAGGTCTGAAATCAGTTTGGTATATATTATTTCTGTATATTTTGTGTGTTCTGCCTTTTGCTTTTTTATTCAACAGTGTCTTGGAGGTCTTCATATAAGAACACATCTCTCTCTACTTTGTGCTTAAGTTACTACAGAGTAATCCGAAGCATGAATGAACTTTGGGTTATTTAACCATTGCCCTCCTATGCACATTTGTTTCCAGTTTTTCCTTATTGCAAACAATACGATATTCAAACATCTTTGTATGTTTTTCTGCACTGGTACACATTTTTTTAGGATAGATACCAAAAAGTGGAATTGCTGGGTCACCAAGTCATATGCTAACACCTCTGGGGCTTGGCACACCCTGGTGCTCCCGCCTAGAATGCCTCTCCAGATGACTAATTCCTGCTCATCAAGACCAATCAAGTGCCATGCCTTGTGAGAGGCGGTCTCTTCCTCTCTTTTCTCATAGTTTTTCATGATCTCATTGTATCATTATTGTATGCTTAGGGCTCTGCCTTATTTATATCTGTATTCCCAATACCCAGCATAGGGCTTAGCGTGGAGCAAAAATTCAAATGTTTCCTTGACTGGATAAATGAATGAACGAATGAAAGAACAAACAAACAAACAAACAAACAAGTGAAGGCACGGTGGGTAGGACATTCCAGAATTTCAAGGTGAGTGAGTTTGTGAGTATTGTGAGCTTGGGCTTTGGACCTAACTACCACCAGGTGCCTTGAGCCAAGCTGCCTCTCTAGGTTTCTGTCTATCTAGCCCTCTGACCTTGGGCATCTCGAACTCAGTTCCAGTTGGGTACCACACTGATAGAGCAAGATGAGTATGTAGGGGCTCTGGCTGCAGAGCATAGAAATCTGAGCCCTGGGAGCAGCACTAGCGGGGGTTTGGCTTTCCAAGGGCAGCTCTATCTCCTTTCACCTTGAAGCAGCAGGGGATGCTCTGTGATTTGGTTTATTTTTTCTCCCTAGGGGGCAATTAGGATCAGCTGCAACATTTCTGCTTACTGCTTCCAGATTGAACCCAAGACAAGCCAGATGTTTTCCACCCGGCACCCACTCCTTGTAGTCTGTTGAATAGCCCAGTTTTCTGAGTCTCTCTGGGACCTGGCTTCTCCAGATCTCAGAGCATGGCTTGCAGCCTTTGTTTTTAATGGGAGTTTAATAGGTGGCTCCTGTAATTAATTTCATTCTTGTGTTTTCACTCTTTCTGTCTAGGTGCCTAAAGGCCTCCAGGCATTAGGTGGGATGTTAACTGGTTTTAAATAATACAAAACACTGTGGCTGTCACAGCTCTTATTTGCAGTTATTAATTATTAATTTATACAATTATTAATTAGCTGGGGCACATGGCCCATTTGGGAGGTCAGCCCGGTCATCTGTCATGTTTTATAGAGGTAGAAACAGAGATATAGAGAAAAGGGACTTGACCAAGCCCCAACAGAGTGGGAGTTGAAACTGGTGTCAGAAGCACATCCTGCTGGGTACACACCCTTGTGAGCGTCAAGGCAAGGATCCACTACTCAGGTACTACTTGCCAAGCGGCCAGAGGCCCCAGGCCAAAGGTGGCACGTCTTGTGGGCCTCACAGGCATCTTGGGGAGGCAGATTCACCCTCCCACAAAGACTACAGAGCAAGTCCGCCCTCATTAGCTAACACTACCACTTGAAATTACCCCCATTCATTCTCTTCAGGTCTTTTCCCATTTTATGAGTGTATTTATCTGCATAAAGAATGCGTCAGTGATTCCTCCCGGATTTAGAAACATAATTTTGCTATTTTTAATGCTGCTGTTTAAAAACCCGTGCACACGTACGCACACCCCTCAGGGAGTATATGACAGTGTGCGTGGGGGTGGGGAGCGGGGTAGGGGGTGGGAAGGGAGAGTACGTGCTGGAGAGAGAACAGTGTGACCCTCCGCCTCCCAGAGCGCTGCGCCGTCCTCCTTGGAGCTCACCCCCGCCTCTCCAGTCGCGAGCGAATTTGCACGGTCTGGACCCTCCGAGCGCCCCGGGCATCTGACCCCGCAGGCCCGCGCCTACTCTTGCCTGCCAGACGGAGGGCACGGCCGCCGGGTCACCAGTCCAGGAGCGAGCGGGAGGGGCGAGGAGGCCTAGCAGGTGGCGCTTAGGTCAGCTTCGGAACATTCTTGGACCGCTCCAGTGGATATAAATAACAGACGAGCAGCCTCCGAAAAATCCTAGGTGGGGGTAAAGGGGTGAGGAAGAAGGGATTTATTTAGGGTGAGGTGGCATCCTGGCGATCTGGAAAAATCCACCAAAGCTGGTGACTGACAAGGGGGTGGAGGGGCAAAGGGATTTAAGAGTAAATAGTAGTACAAAATCTGGCAATAGGAACACGGAGGGGGAGGAGCTCGTGCATTTTGCCCCACCCCCACCGCGTGTCTGTCCCAGGCCTCGGAATTCGCCCCAGATTGGCAGGCAGGTCTGTGCGTGGAAAGGGCACGGCTTTGGAGCCCCGGCCGTGATCGACTACAGATCTCGTGCAAGCCGCTGAAGCTCTCCGAGATTGTTTTCCGCGTCTGTACAGTGGGAACCCCAATGCTTACAAGGGGATGGTTGTGAGCCATGCCGGAGCTAACTTTTAAGAAATCTGTGATCAGCAAAAAAATGTAAGGCAGTGCAGCCCTCAGGCCTCCCTCTAAGGGGTGTCCGTGCAGGCCTGGTCCCTTCCCGGTTCCACCGGTCTCCCAGAATCTACAAAGGCGGGAGGGGCAAAGCTGAAATCGGACTCCCTGCAGCGGCACTGCTCCACCCGGGGGACTCGGCCCTGGCGTTTCTTACGCGGGAGCCGCGCGTTGCCGCTATGCCTGCAGCCCCTGCGCCCGCCGATGGCCCGTGGGGTTGGGGCCGCGGCGACGAGAGGGCGGGGCCGGGGGCTGGGCTTCCCGGGGGAGGGCCCGGCGCGCTCCGGGAGGCGGCGGCCGGGGCCGGAGAGTGTCAGGACTCGGGTCTGAGCGTGGCCGGACCCCCTCTAGCCGAGGATCGCAGAGAGGACGCCGTGAGTACTGCCCCGGCCGGGACCGATGGGAGGCGGTGGCGGGAGCGCCGGCTCGAGCCCGTTCTCTCCACCCTCTCACTCCTGAAGTTTGCAATGGGACCAGCTCCCGCCCCAGGAGCCCCTGGCCACCCCGCCTGAACGAGGACGGGAAGAGCTGCCTGAACCGAGGGGTGTCTCATCTGCGGCGCTGAGTACCCTGCAATTCCCTGGGCCGGCCGGGGGATGGGGGCGTCGCTACTGGAGGGCCACACCATCTCCAGGGGCCTCTTAAGGGCCCCAGACCGCCCTGTGCTCTCTGTCGACCCTTTGCCTTCTGCAAAGAGCCCTAATTCCTGGGGTCGCTGCCCCGGGTCGCTCTCTGGAGCCCACGGCAAGATCCCACCCCCGCCGATACCGAGTTCAGCAAGTTTAGCCAAGAAGTCCCAGAGCCTACATGGCTAGGCCTGGCCAGGCAGCTCCGCGTGGACTCCACGGGCTCCGAGTTGTGCAGTGCCCGGCCGGCAAGAGAGACTGGTTGACGGGTGCCGTCAATAGGGTTGAGACCAGAGCCCGGCGGCCCTTGGGCTCTAAGGTCTGGTTTGGAGGCTCTGGGTTTGGAGTGCGTCATCAGGGAGCAGGCACCTTGGCCGGCAGGTCGGGTTTCTAAAAGTGCCCCTTTGTTATGCCCCTCCCTGGCCCTGCCTCCTCCCCTTTCCCCGCGCCACCCCCTCCCCCAACCACCGGGGCCGCGGGTCCCAGCCGCTGTAGCTTAGGTGTCCGTCTCTGGATCAGTGAGTGTCCTGCCACCTCCTGTGCATTCAAATCCTAGAGCTGCCGGCCCACCGGGAGGAGCTGCTAGGAGGAGAGGCCCTTAGGTGCAGCCTGTGACTCAGGACAGAAGATGGGCAGGGCAGGATGGCAGTGCTCCCTCCCAGGGGCATGCCCCAGCTTCTGGAAAGGGTGGGAGCTGGTCCGGGCAGGGGTTACCTACCATTTCAAGTAGGGAGAGTGGGTTCTTCCTTGAATCCCAGGACTCCCTACCTTGGCCCAGGCAACTATGAAGAGACCCTGCCAAGCCCCAGCCAACCTCTCTGGGCCCAGGAAGTGCTGGCTCCCTGGGCTGGGAAGCATTCAGTATTTGCTTTCTGAGCCCTTTTCTGTGGCAGTGCGTTCTGGGGACCCATCAGAGTCTCTGCTGAGGTCAGGAGGCACAGGGTGCTGGCCTTCCATAACGGGCCGAGGCGCAAGGCCCACTCCTGTAGCTAAATCAATCTTGGTCTGTGGGGCCTGGCTGTGCTTGGGGTTTGGGCTTGTGTTTGCTCTGGAAGGCTGGAGGGAGCAGTGCCAACCCTGTACACACAGCCTGCTCTGTTCTGGGGCCAGAGAAAGAGAATGGGTGGGGGGCAGCTCTCCCGGGAGTTGGGAGCATGGAGGCTGGAGCAGTCAGGGGCCCTGGGCCCCTGGATGCCTGACTGGGACAGCTCCGAAGGCCCTGTGATTTACAGCTGCAGCTCTGGTTCTCTCCATCTGGTTGGCAAGTTGTTTCTGGGCAAATGGGACAGACTCAAGAGGAAGCAAGGAGAAGCGCTGAGGACTCCAATGGGGCCAATTGCTCTGTCCCTGTCCTGTTCTGTGCCCAGGCACCTCCATTGCAGGCCTGAGCTCTCCCTCCTGTTAGCTTAGGGGTAGAAGCTTACTCAGACCAAGCTTTCTCACAGCTGCTATAGCCAGTGGGTTTCCCAGTCTTCAGGGGATGTCATTTGTTTTTTCATTCAACTACTAACTCCAGTGTCTGGAGGAACCCAAATCGGACTCTCAGGAAGTCTCTGTCAATGACTGGGGACTGATCCTGTCTTATCGATTACAACCCAGTGGGATGTATACCCCGACTGAGTGGGTATATAGTGGCTTTGAGAATGAGGGTGGAGGAATTGGAGGGGGTGACTGTGGAGAAGATGTTTCAATTTGAGTTTTGAACAAAGGATAGAGGTTCACCAATTTGGAGGGGAGCACTGTAATGGAGCCCTGCTTTGAGGGCAACAGGCACACTCTGTCATCATTGGCCCCGGCGGTGTCCTCTGGGCTTGCTCAGAAGAGGAAGCGATTTCCTTCTATGGGCTTGAGTCGGTGCTGGGGACAGCTGAGACCCTGCACAGAGGCAGGAGGGGAGCGGCTATGTGCCATTGTGACTTCTAGCCCCTGGGGTGGTGGCTCTGGGGTTGGAATCTGCCTTGCCCTCTTCTGCGATTCTGGAGAACACTCTTAGAACTGATCACCTGTTTGAGTCCCTCATGCTGCCCCAGACTCTGGGCTTTTGAGGGCAAGGATGAGTTGCTTGTTACCCACAGAGCTTTGTGGGACCTCAGTGGATGCTGTGGAACAGGGTGAGTGTCTCCTTGTGACTGTTAGGCCCCTCACATTGCTTGTTCATTGCCTGGCTTGAGTGTTAAACCAGCCCTGGTACAGAAGCAGACCAGGAGGCAGAATTTCCATCTTAGGAGAGAGCTGAGGCTCCCTTAGGAGGGGATAGTAAAATGCACTTGTTCAAGCTTCTTGGCCAAGATAGGATTCAGGCCTCTGGTTCCCAGTCTGCTCTTCCCATTGTAGGGAACTACTGGAGTGTGGCTGGGCACCCTGACTTGGTCTGGTCTAGAAAAAGGTCGCTTTATCGTTCAAGGAAAGGCAGCAGAGTGTTGACTTGGGCAGGTGTCCTCTTCTCTCATCTACAGTCAGGGGAGTGGGGCCCTCTGCCCACTGCCCACCCCCGCCTGCCATTTAATCCCCAGCTGGATCGTGTGACCTGCCTGGCATTCTCCTGGCTGGAATCTGGCGCTTCTGACAGCAGTTGCTATATCGGGGGAGCCGGGCACCGCCCTGGACACTCTAGGCCCCTGCCCTCACTCCCTGCTTTGCTCCCATCAGCTTCAAGGCAGAGTCACAGTGGCAGCTTTGAAAGTTGGACACCCAGATCCCTGAAGTGATCTCTAGGCTCCAGGTACGTGAGTGAGATGGGGGGAGCAGAGTGCCAGCCCAGGGTGAGCGGAGCAGCTTTGGAACTGCTATCCTTGCTCCTATGCCAGCTCCTCCTGGGGACTTCCAGACCCGTGCCTGCTAAGTCTGAGCTCCAACAGCTTCCTGGGTGGTGGGAATGGCAGTGGGGACAAAGCCCATGGATAGGAGAGGGTCTTTTTCTATCCCTAAAAGTGTATGTCCAGCTTCCCTGCTTATGCCTCTGTGCTCCACAGCCTCAATCTGCCACCATTCCTTGCTGCGGGGACACCATGGCTCCAGAGGAAGATGCCGGAGGGGAGGCCCTAGAGGGCAGTTTTTGGGAGGTGAGCAGCTGGGTTCCAGGTTTGGGAGTGGCACTGAAATGCCCACCCTCCTTTGGGCCCAGCCACCTGTCCAGGGGAATTACATAGCTGTCAGCCCCAGCCCTTGAGGGGGCTTTTCCCTGGACACACTGTCCTTTCCATATATGCCCCAGGCCGGAAACTACAGGCGGACAGTGCAGCGGGTGGAAGATGGGCATCGGCTGTGTGGGGACCTGGTCACCTGCTTCCAGGAACGTGCCCGCATCGAGAAGGCTTATGCCCAGCAGCTGGCTGACTGGGCCCGAAAGTGGAGAGGCGCTGTGGAAAAGGGTGAGCCAGCATGCGGGCCCAGCAAGGAACAAAGGGCCACCTAGGGTGGGGAGACCAGGCAGGGCAGCTTCTTTTTGCACCTCTTGTGGAAAGGTTGAGGCTTCCATGTTTGCCTTCCTTTTAAAGGGAAGATCCTCCTGGTTACTCTCACAGTTGTGCTGTTAGAGTTTGCAAAGTACAGTCATTATTTTGATATTTCTAACAGCCCTATGATGGCGGTAGTCCTGATCTACACATTTTCTAGAGAACAATCTAGAAGTTCCTCGGAGGCTAAGTGACTTGTCTGAAGCCAGATAGCTAGAAAGAGCTAAAGCTTGAGCCAGGCCTTCTGATTCAGGAGCTTGGGACTTTTCCACCCTAACAAGCTGCCCTCCTTGAGAATAGACACTGGTTCTTCCCTCTGAGGCAACACAATGTAGTGGTTTATGTCACAGACCTGGGTTTGAATCTCAGCTTCATCTATAGCTGTAATGCTTTGGGCAATTACCGTCACTTCTCTGGGGCACCTTTTTTTCATCTGTTAAATGTCGATCATGCCACTGTTTTCACAGAGGTGGATGAGGCAAAGATTCAGTGAGATCTGGTATGTCAAGGCACAGAGCAGGTATTCAGTAAGCAGCGGCTGATGTTGTTGCTCATCTTTGCATCCCACCTTCCATGCCTGGAAGGTACCCAGAACAGCACCCAATGAGAGGGAGAGAGCTCATTTCCGGTGATATTCCTGGCCTGGCCTAAGCTCCATCCCTCCCTGCAGGCCCCCAGTACGGCACCCTGGAGAAGGCCTGGCACGCCTTCTTCACGGCGGCTGAGCGGCTGAGCACGTTGCACCTGGAGGTGCGGGAGAAGCTGCAGGGGCAGGACAGCGAGCGGGTGCGTGCTTGGCAGCGGGGCGCCTTCCACCGGCCGGTGCTGGGTGGCTTCCGTGAGAGCCGGGCTGCCGAGGACAGCTTCCGTAAGGCCCAGAAGCCCTGGCTGAAGAGGCTGAAGGAGGTGAGCCTGGGAGGGATGGGCATCAGAGGCACCCCCTTTCCTGGGTTTGCCAGGGGTTCGAGGGGGCTGGGGCATGGTGTGCAAGGTCCAGAGTTGTCCGTGTGTGTGCCAGGTTGAGGCTTCCAGGAAGAGCTACCATGGAGCCCGGAAGGAGGAGAAAACAGCCCAGACTCGGGAGAGCCACGCGAAGGCAGACAACACGGTCTCCCAGGAGCAGCTGCGCAAGCTGCAGGAGCGGGTGGAACGCTGCACCAAGGAGGCCGAGAAGGTACCGGCCCTGAACCGCCCGGCCCAGCTTGGGGCTTCCTGAATGCCTTTCCCAGTCCCCAGCAGTCTTACTGCTCTCATCCTCACCTGCCACTCTCTCTCCAGATTATCATTTAAAGGAGGAACCTGAGAAAAGATGATAATTTACCCAGGGAAAGACATGGTGCAATTTCAGGCATCGGGATGAGTTTAGTAGTTGATGGGACCTTCCCAGCCCTCTTCCTTTCCCAGTGTACCACCTGGGACAACTTCTCACGTTGCCTGTTCTGCCAGAGTGCCCTTTCCTTCAGCTCTGCGTAGCCAAATCCTCCTGTCCTCAGAGGTGCTGCTCAGTTTCCACCTCCTCCATGAAGCTTTTTCTGATTGCTCCTTTCCCTCATCGGTTGATCTTATATCATCTTTGATTCTCCATCTCTTCTTACTTTCACTCTTAATCTCCACTCACCAGACTTTTAAAGCTGCTGTGCTGGAATGTCACCTCTCTTGTTAGGCTGCTGGGTCTTAGGGGCAGGAACTAGGTCTTGTGACTGATTGCCCCTGGTGCCTAGGCCAGAGCTGGTCCATGGCAGGTACTCAGTAAATACTAGCAGTGTGAGTGGAAGAAGGTCTCATCATCCTCACCAGGCCTCCTCCTTTCCCACCCAGATGAAAACTCAGTATGAGCAGATGCTGGCAGAGCTGCATCGCTACACCCCACGCTACATGGAAGACATGGAGCAGGCCTTCGAGACCTGTCAGGCCGCTGAGCGCCAGCGGCTTCTCTTCTTCAAAGACATGCTGCTCACCATACACCAGCACCTCGACCTCTCCAGCAGTGAGAGGTATGGGCTGTGGGGTAGTGTGGAGATCTGGGGTAATCCATCTCACCTGGGCTCTGGCTGTGCTGAATGAGATTGGAGGTGGGGGTGCAGGAGCCCAGGACTTCCTAGTCTGAGGATTGTGCCTTGGGCCGTAGGTTCCATGAGCTCCACAAAGACCTTCATCAAGGTATTGAGGCAGCCAGTGACGAAGAGGATCTGCGCTGGTGGCGCAGCACCCATGGACCAGGCATGGCCATGAACTGGCCACAGTTCGAGGTACGTGTTCTAGGCGGGGCTGGGAGGCGGGGTGGGCTCCCAGTGGGCTCAACCTGGATTTCAGGAGGGAAACTAGGACTTGGAATGAAGTAGGTGAAGGTGGTCTGGATGGCTCTGGCTGCCACCACAGCCTGCAGCCCAGCCTGACCCTAAGCACTGTCCCCACAGGAGTGGTCCTTGGACACACAGAGGATAATCAGCCGGAAGGAGAAGGGTGGCCGGAGCCCTGATGAGGTTACTCTGACCAGCATCGTGCCCACAAGAGATGGCGCTGTGCCCCCACCTAAGTCCCCGGGGTCCTCAGGGTGAGAGCCAGTCACCTGGCTGTGCAGCTCTGCTCTCTTTTCCTCGGTCTCCTTTCCTTCAATCACTTCACACCTGAAGTGGGTTGAAAATTGGCGTCAGGGACCTTAAGACTTACTTAGTAGCTGTAATACCACTTTTCATGGTGGTTTAGGTTTGCCAGGTGTTTCTCATGTTCCCTCTCATTTACTGCTCACATCAGCACTGTGTGGCAGAGGTCAGACTAGAATCTTTCAGTTCTTCCCCACCTGCATCTCCCAGGATTCCTCCAAGAGGGTGAGCCCTTAGCCCTGGGTTCTAGGCTCTCGCGCAAGGTGTTCCTTGTGCCCTGAGCCTGCCCCCTTCTGCCTCCTCTCTCCAGTGGTGGGCAGGATGAGGAGTGGTCAGATGAGGAGAGCTCCCGGAAGGTTGCCACTGGGGTGCGGGTTCGGGCACTCTATGACTACGCTGGCCAAGAAGCTGATGAGCTGAGCTTCCGAGCAGGTACCCTGGGACCCCTTTCCTTTTCCTTTCCAGGCTTCAGCCTCCCCTCCTCTTTTACTGGCCTGAGCAAGGGTGTGGAAAAGGGAAGCCAGATACCACTTCTCAAGGGCCAGTTCTCTAACTCTTAAGGTTGTTCTGGGTCCAGCCTGCAAGAGACAGTGTCTGCTTTGAGCCCTCACCTGCCTCTCAAAACCACCAGCTGGGGCCTGATTGCTGCATTCAGGGTCTGGGGTGGGGTGGCTTGCTGACTTTCACCTCCCTCTGCCTGAACCATGTCTCTTCCTCTAGCTGAATTCTCTAGGTTACTGCCCGCCCCCCCTGCCTCAGTCCCTGACCCAATTGTAGGAATGGGGCTGGGCCAGGGCAGTTGGTAATGACCAATCCCCTTTCCCCCAGGGGAGGAGCTGCTGAAGATGAGTGAGGAGGATGAGCAGGGCTGGTGCCAGGGCCAGCTGCAGAGTGGCCGCATTGGCCTGTACCCTGCCAATTACGTGGAGTGTGTGGGGGCCTGACCACCTTGACAGCCCTTCTGCAACGTTTCTCCACCCTGAACCAGAGCCTAGCTTCTCCTGGAAAGCGAGACCTGAGGACCCTGAACCATTGTGCCCCCGCTGCCCTTGAGGAAGGAGAGAGTCCAGGGAACCAGGGAGGGGAGGGTCACGTGTCCAGGAAGGGATTGGTAGGGAAGGGCCAATTTGAGTCTAGGCTGAGGGTAAGATGGGGAGGTCAGGAAGTGACAGAAGGGCTCAGGGATACCTGGGCCTCCCCAGGAGTGCTTCGGTCTCCCCAGGAGCTGCAGAACCAGTTCCTGGTCTCTGAGTTTTGGGGTTCCTGGGGTGGGCTTGGGGTGAGTGTAGTTCTGGACTAGCAGCACTCTTTTGTGGCTTGTTCTAGTGTGTATTAAACTTGAGGAAAAAAGCATTGCGTGCATCTTTTTTGATACTCTGACCTTGCCAGGCTGCAGAGGGCATCGGGAGAGGCACTAAAGGGAGGTCCGTGGGCCTAGAAGATGTCATGGGGGCTGGAGTTGGGCAAAAGTTTGCCATATGGTATCTGCTCTGGAACTTCGGGACTCTAACCTGAGTGAAAGGGACTCGAGATCAGGCTTGGTGTGAGTCGGCCTGAGTGCTGAGTTGTGAGCTGGGCGGGAGCCCGGCCAGTTTGTCTCCCCGTTCAGTCTGGTGGGACCCTGAGGGCATAGTAGGGCTGTCATTACTCATCCATCGTGAACTGGCTCGAACTAAGACCCGGGTCCCTGGCCTTGCAGCCCACGCTTTCTGGGAGGTGGCTCCACCTTCCAAGGGTAGCGATCTGGCGTGGCTGGGGCTGACCAGCGGGCCGTCACAGGGCCTTGGCTACGGATTGGCTCCGGAGTGGCGCGGCGTGGATTCAGGAGGCTATTGTGGGACAAAGGCTGCTGATGTCTCTGCGCATGTTCCGCCGGCCGCTCATTGGTCCAGCTCGGGACAAATGGCCCCACCCCTCGGCCGGCATGGGCGTGGCTAAGGCCGACGTGTGTACTCTGCCATCCCGGCCGCGGATTGGCCCTTTACGGGGCCCGTCGGTCGCGCTGGTGTCTGGGAAGGAGAGAAAATGGCGGCGGAGCCGAGTAAGAACGAAATCCAGATTCTTTTTAGGAGACTTCGCGCAGTTCCGACCAACAAGGTGCGTGAGTGGGAAGCAGGCGGGTTCTTGCGCCGCCAAGAGCGACTCTCCTGGCTCCCCTGAGGCCCTAGGGAGGGAGAGGGGCGTACGTGGGCTGTTTTCCTGGGGTGGCAGCCTTCGGCCTCGACTCGGGGCCCTTGATCATTCGCTCATCGCTTCCTCCACCCAGGCCTGCTTCGACTGTGGTGCCAAGAATCCGAGTTGGGCCAGCATCACATACGGTGTTTTCTTGTGCATTGACTGCTCTGGGGTGCACCGCTCCCTGGGCGTCCATCTCAGCTTCATCAGGTGGGGTCTCTTTGCGGCTGCTGTGCTTCTGCTGGGCCGAGGCTGTGTGCTCATCAAGGGAGAGTGGCTGCCTCGACTTGAACCGTCGTGGACCGTCCTGAATTCGGTGTTCGGAAACATCCCGGGGAGGTCCTTAGCCTCTCACGGGAGGGAACCGCCTGTGTGGGCCCCTTGTCACATAGGCTGTTGTCTCTGCGTTTGGGTCAAAACTCCCTTCTTTCCTGGCGACCAAACTTGACTCTCTGAGTGTTAGTTCTGGAGAAAAGTTAACTACATTGACTTTGTCGTAGCTGACATATTGGTCAAGTATATTTGAAGTGAGACTGGCCGTCCTTAAGGGGAAAACCAAATCCAAACTTGAGTGCCTGAGAATTCGACCTCCTTTCGGACCTGGAAAATAATTAGGACCCTGTTGACTAGATAAATGAAGAGGGAAGCTTTCGTGGACAGGGTAGAGCAGAGCAAGCAGGGTGGTGACTGAGTAATGTTTCCTGGGCGCCTACTGCAGTCCCAGGTCAAATGACAGGTATGAATGGGTCTGCTAGGAAAGTGTCTACTGGTATCTGCTGGTGAATGACATGCAGCCCTTGCACACAGGTCCACAGAGTTGGATTCCAACTGGAGCTGGTACCAGCTGAGGTGTATGCAGGTCGGCGGGAATGCCAATGCGGTAAAGCTCTTTCTTGCCATCTTCCTGCCCCTACTCTTCTGCCTGGATACTAACTTTAGGATGACTTCTTAGGAGGCCCTCTCAATTTCTCTGTTCAGAGAATTCTCTAAAGCAACACTATACACTACTCTCTAAATTTGGAAATTGGTCAGTGTTCTTCTTAAAGGGGCTTCAGATTCAAAGTAAACTGAGCAGATGTTCTTGAGGAAAGGCCAAGGGAGTTAGGGCCTCTGCAGTCATCCAGGTCTTATGACCCTGGATGAAGAAGGATGGGCAGAGCGGGAATGGCTTGCTGTCCTCAGGTAGGGTTGAGTGAGGGCTGGGCTTCAGTCAGTCATCTCAGGATGGGAGGCTGTGTTTCCTGCAGGAATTTGAGAACTTTATGAAAAACTGTTGGTGTCGATAGAGTGTATCATCCTGTATAAATAAGAACTGGACTGTTATAAGGGGGTGCCTTTTTTGCTCTAGGGAGAATCTCCTGTGGTACACTCTTCTCTTCTTTATTCTCCAGACAGCTTTCTTCCGCCAACATGGATGCACAGCCAATGATGCCAACACCAAATATAATAGCCGAGCTGCTCAGATGTACCGGGAAAAGATCCGGCAGCTGGGGAATGCGGCCTTGGCTAGGCATGGCACTGATGTAAGTGCCTGGTTCCTGGGGCTGGGGTAGTGGGGTGAGTGGGAATATTCAGAGCCCTGTGTTTCTAGGGTGTTTTCTCCCTTCTAGCTTTGGATAGACAATATGAGTAGTGCTCCCAGTCATTCCCCGGAGAAGAAGGACTCTGATTTCTTCACGGAACACACTCAAGTGAGTGCCCACAAAGAACGTTTCCGTGATTGTTCCTGGCAGGTGGTTTACTTATCAAGGCTAAGGTCTTCTGCGATCATGGGCATGGATTTCATTCGCTTTGGTGTGATACAGGGAATGTCTGGGGCCTACTAGGTAGGCCCAGGTGTTTCCCCTTCCCATAAGTAGGGGGCGCTCCTTAGGAATGAACCCTATAAACCTAGGTGGTAAGGAGGAGAGGAAGCTTCTTGAAGGTTCAAGAGCTGTTAGGAGTCCCAAACAACTCCTGGATTCTTTCCCTATAAGAAAGGCACTGTGGTTGGTGACAATGAAAGGATTCCCTCCCCAGCAACCCACCATGGGAAAAGGTTTCCTCTTGTTCGGCACTGGGTGCTGATGCCAGACTCTCAGTTTGAATCCCTATTCCTCTACTTGGCTTTTCTAGGATGATGGCTAAGTCACTTAACGTTTCAAAACCCCGTCTTTACAATAGAGATGTATCTACTTCACAGGGTTTGTTGTAATTAAATGTGGTTATGTGTGAAAGGATTTAGACTTGTGCCTGACACATTGTAAGTGCCCAGTAGTTGTTATTAAATTAGGGAAATGGGCTCTGGTTCTAAGTAAACAGTGGAGGGGTAGAGATGGCTGCTAGTTTCCTACTGCTTCCTTCCATAGTGAATAGCAACTATAATTTTGCTCTCTAACCTCTAGTCTCCTTTCCTCATGGGCTTGGAGTAGGACCTGGGTACTTGTAGGTTCTTGGTGCTCCTGGCCAGCAGGAGTGGCTCACTGAGGCTTCTGTGATCTGGCCTCCTTTTCAGCCTCCTGCCTGGAATGCACCAGCTCCTGATCCAGCAGAGACGCAGCAGTCAGCCCTGTCTGCAGAGACTAGTGGACTGGCACGTGAGTTGAGCCAGGATTCCAACCAAGTGTCCTGGTCTTGGCAAAGAAGTCAGGGATGGGAATGGGACACCTCGTCAAAGGACTAGGAGTGGAGGTGTCTCCTATATCCTTTGAATGGGCTGGGATTCATTTCAGTCCCTTGGAGGAAGTGGTGGGCATTCTTTTTATTTTTATTTTTGGTGGCCTCAGCAAGCTGAGGAAAGTCAGTGCCCCCTACTCTTGTTCTGTCACTTCCCTTAAGGGGAAGTCACAGGAGGCTTTGAGCCTTACAGCCTCACTCCCTCCATTGTATCCACAGAGCAGGAGCATGGCCCCAACACGGACCTGCTTGGCACCTCACCCAAAGCCTCTCTGGGTCAGTATGATAACTGGCAGGTGTGGGGTGACTGGGAGAGGGTGGGTCTCGAGGGCTCTTCTCAGATGTGCTGCTGCTGCCTGGTCTTGTGGACTGGGGCCCCAGGAGGCTGAGCACCTTAACTCTCTGGAGCAGAGACTGGGGTTGAATTTGTGGCTGCAACATTGACTACAAGGACTTTAGAACCCGGCCCTTTGAATGGTGAACATGGGTGGGCTGGTGTGCAAGGTCTGGGGTATGCCTCTGGGTATGGGGCTGGGTCTAACCAGAGTGTGGGGAGGTCAGCATGAGACTGGACGCTTAGCCCTGAGGTCCGAGGTGGGATTGGTTTGTCTGGTTCATTTCATGGGATGGGAGGACAGCTCTGAGCTGCTCATGGCTGGAGGCGACATTGCCCTTTCTCAGCTAGTCCCTGGTCTTTTAGCTCTTTTCTACTCTTTCCTTACTGTCCTTCAGACTTGGTTCAGGGTGAACGATCCATTTGCCGACCTCAGTTTGTTCTGTTGACCCTTGGGGATTGAGGCAGGAAGCCAGCAGAATGACTGTCAGACTGACCCTATGAGAAGACTGGCATGGCTTGGTCTAAAGCGAGGTTCTGTAGGGGCCTCCGGGAACAACTTTGGCCTCTGGGCTTGGGAGCTGTGTGGAGGCTCTTAGCCATAGGTCTGTTTCTCTCCAGAGTCCATGTATCTGTCACCTAAAGGGGCTCTTCCTGCCAGAGGTAACCAACAGCCGCTTGGGAGCCTGGCCCCCTGCACGCCAGCTCCCTGCTTTAGGAACCGAGGCTGATGTTCGGCACCTGCCCCCTGCCTAGCCTTCATGTTGGTTCAGGGACTTGGTCTCTGCTGCTTCAGGTCTAGTTCTTGTCTTAATCTGCTGGGAGTCAGTAACCTCCCTTCATCTTGTCTGCCTTTGGCTTGGGACTGTCCCAGCACTGTTCCATTAGTTGGAACTGGTGGTGGCAGCTTTGCCCTTCCCTGCCTGAAGCTGTTCCTTTTAGAAGCTCTTGCCAAGAAACTGCATGGCGTGGACTGAGCTGCTGCCTCTGACCTCCCTTTGTCTTCACTCATGCCCCACCTGCTTTCTCATGCAGAATTGAAAACCTCCCTCATTGGCAAGAAGAAGCCAGCAGCAGCTAAGAAAGGGGTAGGTGAGGAGAGGCGGTCTGGTGGAGTGCTTAGGAGCCAGAGTCAGACTGCCTGGTTCACCCCTTGACCCTACCACTTACTGGCTACATGACTTTGGCAAAGGTACTCTACTTCTCTGAATCTTAACTGTGCAAGGGCTGTTAAGGTGCCTCTCTTTAAGGGGCTCTTTGAAGGAGAGGAGTCAGAGATCGTGTACCTGGAGTGCTTGGCACATGGGGAGCCCGGTCAGCATTAGCTGTTGTCAGGCCCTGAGGCCTCTGCTGGGGTTGTGTGAGCCACCTCATACCCAGCTCTAGCACAGGCCCTGTTCTCCCTTTCGACTGTGCTGACTGGGCTTCTGATTTTTACCCTGAACTTTAAGAAGGAACCCTTTCCTTGTGGGTGTAGCTAGAGTACCCATGCCTGGGAGGGAACAGAGGACGTTGTGCTTGGCAAGTCCCCCATTACATAATTTTCCTCCTAGCTGGGCGCCAAGAAAGGCTTAGGGGCCCAAAAGGTGAGCAGCCAGAGCTTCAGTGAGATTGAGCGGCAGGCCCAGGTGGCAGAGAAGCTCCGTGAGCAGCAGGTGGCTGATGCCAAGAAGCAGGCTGAGGAGTCCGTGTGAGTGTTTGCCAGAGGGGCCCTGCAGCTCCTGTGGGATTGGGTGGGCAGGTAGGACAAGTCAGGATGGGTGCCGCTCTGACAACATTTGTTCCCTCCAAGGGTCGCCTCCATGCGTCTGGCCTACCAGGAGCTCCAGATTGACCGTAAAAAGGAGGAAAAGAAGCTGCAGAATCTGGAAGGGAAGAAGCGAGAGCAGGCAGAGAGGTTGGGCATGGGCTTGGTATCCCGAAGGTGAGGCTCAGCTCCGGGGTGTGGCAGGGAAATGCCATCGTTCTGGGAAGCACTGCAGGTCCTGCTAGCAGTTTGGGGTTCTGGGCTTAGTATGCCTGAAAAGATGGCTTCACTTATTGTCTTAAAGCACTTAGTACAGTGCTTGGCACATAATAGGTATGTGCTCACTATTTGTTGAATGAATGAAACACAAGATCAGCTGCTCTTTCGATTTATCCAAGTCTCAGGTGATATTTCTTAACGAGAGTGCTAATGGCACTTTGGTGGGATAGTTCTTTATTTTTCAAGACCTGCCTGATGAGAATTGCAGGGCTTTTAACATCTCTAATCCCTGCCCTCTCAATGCCAGTAGTACTGCCAGACACTAACATCCGGAAATACCCCCGACATTGAAATGCCCTCTAGTTGACAGTACCCTTCCTGTCTCAGGACCACTGGCTTTGTGTTGCTCTGGTTTTCCTAAACAAAAACAAGGCTACAAACCAGTCTCTCAGTCTCTTACATATTTTGTTTGCTCTACACTAAGCGTTAACTAGAGATTTCAGTGATACTACATTTTTGATCTTTTAAAAATTGGAATATCTACCAGTGGTGGAGCCAGTAATCCTGGCTGCAGTTAGCTTATGTTGCTACTTTTGAGGGGGCGTGAGCCCCACCATTGGCCTTAATTACTTAAGCACAACAGTCCACTGCAGAAGGTGGTGTTATCCCTTTTTACAGATGAGAAAATTGAGACTCAGAGCAATTAAGCAACTTGTCTGGAGCCCACAAACCTAGTAATTGGCAGAAATAGGTTTTGAACACAACTGTTTGATTCCAAATTCAGTGTATTTGGCCATTATGCTTTTTCTCTGGAAGAAGGTAAGGCTGAGTATTTCTGCTTAGTCTTTCAGAACGTGTGCCGGTCGGACTTTAGTGATTCCCTTCCAGCCTGTGTGCTCCTAGTGTATTCCACAGCTAATCAGGGAAATACAATTTTAATCCCGAAAAGAACTGTAGGTCTCCTCCCTTTCCTTTTTTTGGTTCCAGGAATTACTGGGTTAAAGGGTATGAACAATTTTTCAGTTTTTCTTTTTTGTAGTGTGAAAGGCTCTTTTATTTAAACCCAGCCCACCCAATTTAAAACCCTGTTGCAAAATATTCACTCCTTGGGGTTCTGCCAGCTAAAAGCTGCAGATATTTTTTAATGAATTTAGTGAAATTAATCCTTAAAACAGCTCTGTGGATCACAACACAGGAAGAGAGGCATTGAGAGTTGCTACTGCCTGCCCAGCTCGGTGCTTCTCACTGGACAACCACATAGCAGGTCCAGGTCTTCCTGCATAAGGCCAGGCTCTGTACTTTGAAATGTTTTCTTTTTAAAAGGATGAGATGATTAAGAACTCATCCTTTCATGCTTTTAAAAATGCCGGCATTTTCCTGATTCTGGGGCATTTTTTATCTTTTCCTTTTTATGTGTATGCATCTATCTTGGTGAAGGTTGTAGTGCAGCAAGTCTGTTCATTGTTTCTAAAGACAGCATTATCATTTGGTGCACATTAGAATTATAACAGGTAAATGGGCATTTGTTAGGGAAACCTTATTTTGAGAAAAATAAAGCAACTGTGTGATAGTTGAGGGTGTGCTTTCTAGTTTAGCACAGTTCTGAGCGCTCCCTGCTGGGCCTGGCCCAGCCCTGTGCGCAGGTAGAGGGAGAAGGCTCTGGGTGGTGCCCAGCGAAGGAGAACTCAGGTTTATGCCAGCCGCGCTGGGCATCTTCTCTTGGGCAGTGACACTAGTGCCTGGCTCTGCTTTTCTCCACAGCTCTGTCTCTCACTCGGTGCTGTCTGAGATGCAGGTTATTGAGCAGGAAACCCCAGTGAGTGCAAAATCCTCCCGCTCGCAGCTGGACTTGTTTGACGATGTTGGTACCTTTGCCTCTGGACCCCCAAAGTAAGGCTGTTGTTGGGCCACAGACTTGCCCACCATGTTTCTCATCAGGCTTCTCTGAGCCATTCTACTGTCTCCCTAGGTACAAGGACAACCCGTTTTCCTTGGGGGAAAGTTTTGGTTCCCGCTGGGATACAGATGCCACCTGGGGTGTGGAGCGGATGGAGGAGAAGGAGCCAGAAGTGACCATCTCAAGCATCCGGCCTATTTCAGAAAGGTGGAGTGGTCTAGGGCAGTACTATGCCGTTGATCTTGCTGTGACGACGGAGGTGTTCCCTGTCTGCACTGTCTGGTGTGGCAGCCACTAGGTGTGGCTCCTGAGTTATTAAAATGTGGCTAGTGCAACTGAGGAAGTACATTTTTAATTTAATTTAAACAAATTTAAATAGCCACATGTGGCTAGTGGCCACCAGATCAGACAGCGATCGAGCTTTGGTTTGAGCTGTGCGTATCATAACAGAGGGCCCAGCAGCCTCTTGTTCAAGGTCCATTTCTCTCGCAGCAGGGGCCTGATTTTCTGCACTCTGACTTCCTGAGGGTTATGTGTCTCTGACCCCCATCTTATTTTTTTCCTTAAAAGTTTATTCCATCTTAATTTGAGCAATGTTTAATTAATTATCTGCAAGTCATCTATTTGTAAAATGGGAACATAAGCAGTGACTTCACAGGGCCGCTGAAGGATTAAGATTAAATGTAATGGAACCTGAAACCACTAAGCCCAGTGTCTGTGTATCAGTGCTCGGTAGGAGTGACCATACAATGCCTTTTCTTCTACACTGGGATGCTTTTGAGAGTAAAAGGGGTTACTATTAATTGTGCCAGGAGTGTTAAGTATAAAGCCAGGCAAACTGAGACATATGGTTACCCTAGTGTTAGGCCAGTTTTAATTAGGAGTAGATTAGCAGTAGCGATATTATGACATCCTTGACCTTGAAGAAACTAGTGGTTTGGGGCAGAAGCCTAGGCCCCTCCAAACCACATTTCCACGCTGCCTGGGGGAGGTGACACAAGCTCTCTGTGCTTTGGCTTTAATGTGGAGAAGACAGGGGCCTCATCCAGGGGAGAGGGCTCATGAGTCCCAGAGCAAGTCAGACAGGGCCTAGGTAAGCACCCCCAGATTTGCCGTTGCTAGTAATGGGGTGGCAATACTGTCCACTGATAGTAACAGGAAGGGTTAGAGTCGGTGTGCCACATCCACCCTCAGAGTCACAAATCGGAGGGAAGTGGACAGCCGGAGCTCGGGCCTCGAATCCAGTGAAGCACGTCAGAAATTTGCAGGAGCCAAAGCCATCTCATCTGACATGTTCTTTGGGCGGGAGGTGGATACAGAGGTAAGTAGTGTCCATCCTGATGTGGGAGGCAGCAGGTAAAAGCAAGACCTTCCTCCCTGCCAGTGCTTTGGGCTTCAGCACCAGGGTGGCTTTCCTGTTTTTGAGTTCTTGGGTCATCACCCAAAAGCTCTCCAGGCCTTGCCTTTTCTTCACCATAGTATGAAGCCAGGTCACGGCTACAGCAGCTCTCAGGCAGTAGCGCCATCAGCTCTTCAGACCTCTTTGGGGACGTGGATGGAGCTCATGGAGGAGGTAAGGCCCCAGTGGCGTGGTGGGCACCAAGCAAGGCTTATGAGCAGAGCTGGAGGGCACTATGGACTGGGAAGGGCTTCCCATAGGGCTCTGGGTTACCCCTTCCCTTGCTTTTACAGGTAGCGTATCTCTGGGGAATGTGCTCCCCACAGCTGACATTGCCCAGTTTAAGCAGGGTGTCAAGTCTGTGGCCGGGAAGATGGCTGTGCTGGCCAATGGTGTGATGAATTCTTTGCAGGTAAGGCTGGGGGTGCTTGACTTGGGGTGGGTGGGCCTAAGAGTAGTGCTGGGAGGTTGGTCTTCTCACCACATCCAGGCATTGCTACTGGGTAGCCCCCCTCAGCCCAAAGGAGAGAGGGAGGGGCAGCTTCCTTTGAGCTCAGTACTAGGGCTGGGCTTCTCCTGAAGATGAAGCCACGTCTGTACTGATTTCCCCCGAGTCTTGTCACCTGGACTACTCTTTTCCTCAGCTTCTGTGAGATCAGGCAGGGCTTCCCCTTTGGGACCTGGCCACAACCCTGTTCCTGGGCCACAGTAAATATAAAACAATCTCTGCTATGGTGAGATTGGTGTTCTTCACCCGCCGGCCCCAGTACCCCAGTGCTGCCAGTTGTGTTGGGGGAGTGTGTGCATGCTGGGAAGCTGCCAGGGTTGGCGATGCTGACTTTGTTTCCCCCTCTCCCCGCCCCCAGGATCGCTATGGTTCCTACTGATCCAGGCTCGTGGCTCAGGCACCGTGGTGACAGCAGCAAAATCCCCTGGTTACCAGGCCAGGGAAGCTTGCCTTTGGAAGCTGGGGAGGAATTGTTACTTATGTGCGGTGTGTGAGCGGGGTGGCCTTTGAGGATCTCGGGTGAGGGGGACGGGCAGTACCAGCCCCTGACCTCTGCCCGTAAACTGAGCCCTTTCTTCTCTCCTCACACCCCTCCCGTGTGCTAGGTTATTGTCCTTCCAGTCCTACCCCCAATGCTGCTGCTCGCTTGTACTACCACATGGAGTGAGGGGAGGTCGTTCCCTCAGGATGGCTTGTCTGGGTCCAGCCCTTCCTCGAGTAGGGCAACTGAAAAGTATAAGGCTTTTTCGCCAGCTCTGGGATCCTTCTAGGTCACCTAGGGATTGGCCCCTGCCCTCTAGAACCAGCGGGGAGGTCTACAGTTAAGCTGTAGACCAGCCCCCAGGGAGAGAGGCTCTGGACTTGCTGCTGCTCTTGCTGCTCCAGTGGCCTCTTCTGGGCACTGTGAGAGGGCAGGGGAGGGGAACGACTTCATCTGGGCCTTACTAAGGGCTAGAAACTACCTTGTACCTAAAGATTTCATTTGGGATCAGACTGGAGGCCTGAGTGATGATCTGCTGTCTCACCACCTCACTTTACCATGGTCACTTAGAGGATTACTTTTCCTCTTGGGTGTCTTGGAGTCCTTACCATCCATATGGACCACAGGACCCTCTCTCCCTTCCTGAGACTCTGTCCTTTTCTCTTCTGCTTGGTGGCCATGGCGGGTCTCATCTGCCTTGTGGCACCCTCCTCTGGATGCTGTGAGCATAATGATGGCCAAGGAAGCAGAGGACATGAGGGACAGAAGCAGGCTCCTGGGGCTCAGCACTTTCTCTGCATCATCCTGGGCTCAGGGGGGCCTGGACAGCACCCCACCAGTGTGAGCTCGAGGTGCCTACAGAGCTGTAAGCCTCACCCCTTGGCCCCTGGGCCATGCACTGTGTCATCCTTGGTGCCATCTTTCCCAGCCATGCTGGCAGTTTGGGCCCACCCTACCCCCTTTGGGTTGAGGGTTGGGATCCCAAGCGACACAAACCACTCTTCCCACCACACCCTGCCCCAAAGGGACTTGACTTTCTTTCTGGACTGTTTGTATTGAAACATAGTAGTGTCAAATAAAGCCCCTCCGGGGCCTTGTGCCCCTGTTGGAGTGTAGTAGTGTCCTCTCTGGATCCTGCCTCCCTGCCCAGTGTGGGCCCCTTGCCTCACTCTCTGGGCTCCCACCGATATGGGTAGGGCGTTGGTGCCAAAGCTGAGGGCACTTTCTCCAGGGCCTCCAGCTTGTCTCTTCTCTGAAAGCCAAAGGCCCCTGGCTCCTTGGCCCTGTGCTGCCGCGAGGTCCGGTGCAGCCTCGACCTCACCACCCTGTTGCACGCGGAGGAAAGAGCTGGTATTAGTTGGCCCTTTAACTCATCCGCAGTGCCATGTGGCTGTGGGCAGGTGAGCTACCTCAGCAGCCCTGTGCCTCATCCCAACAGTAGGCTTGAGTGGGGGCATGTTTCTCAGTGGAGTTTAATAATAAAATATATAGGCCTTAATGGAATCCTTTTAAATCCAGGAAGAAAGGATGTATATGTGTATAATCCCCTGGCTTGGTAACTACTCTCCCCTATAGGGCTGTTAGAACCCCTGTGCCACCTTAGGGGTCCTCGGGGTACCGCTGTAAACCACTAAGCTGGAAGACGGACAGTTGAGAAAGGATGGGTGGAGGGAGCCGTAGGGCTCTGAGCCAGTGATTTCCGGATCTAGGACTTACAGCTTTGGAATGGTCCCAGTGTTCTAAGCCAGATCCTGTGCCCCATCCCAAGCTGGTGTTCAGTAATTTGCATTGTAAACAAGCTCCCCTGATGATTCAGATGCAGGGGAGGATTTTCCAGCTGTTTCATCAGCTGGAGATGTTTGTAGGACCTGGAGCTTTGGTAGGCCTGGAACTTCCAGTCCTAGCCTGGCACTGCAGGACTTTGGGAGCCAGTTCCTGGCAGGGGCCTGGTCTGGGCAGAAATGAGCCCAGGAGATGTGTGTACCCAGTGGTGGTGACCCCTGGTTTCGCTTCAGAGGAGGCAGCCTGCTCTGCCTGAGTCCCTCGGTTGGTTTTACTTTCTGGAGGACCCCTGGCTCATTCAAAGGAGTTGAAGATCACTTGTCTTGCCTTCCTTCAGTCTTGGCTGGAGGCTTGCACTCCTCGTGCCTGTCTTGCTCACAGCTGCACCCCACCGTCCTGACACTGAGCAGGTGCTTGGCCAATGTTTAATGAAACTGGCTAGAAGGCTGTGCAGTGCCGACCCTTTGTGGCAAGGTCTTTAACCCATTTCCCGTTCAGAAAAAAAAAGTGCAGCTCCCTGCTAGCGTTAATTTTACATAAACGTGCTCTTTGAAGCTGAAGCAAATTTGATTGGTTTTCAATGTGAAAATAAAATATAAAAACTTCTTGGAGTTATTTCTAAAGAATTTGTCTCATCCTAATTTAACAAATGTATACGTAAATTAGATTCATCAAATGAATCTGGCTAACAGATGTCATCACGCATAGGAATGCTACGTATTTCTAGGATTTGACATTTTCAGCAATCGAGAATTACTATATTTTGTAAATGGAAATATCACTACTAAAAACAATGCTATAAATAGAATGATGTCATTTGTTTCCCAAAACTTGATATACTAGAGCGATGTGAAAATAATAATAAAAGTGAGGTATTTCATGGCAAATTTTGGGGGTAGGGTTAGGACTGTAATCTGTGAGTTATCTCCAGATAAATGCTGCAGCTGCATGCGCTACAGGCGAGTATTCTCGGGGCACACGGGAAATGGGTTAAAGTTATGGGAGCCTGGTCTTGAACCCTCTGAGCTTGTTTCCTGAAGACCCCTTCCATCTGTGAGAACCTCTTTGAAAGGCTGCTGTCCTGTGCAGGAGGGAAGCCCTGTTCATTATCTGAGGCAGGTCTCCAGCACGGGCGCTCCTCTGGCCTGCACCTCCCAGTCCCACCAGAAGAGCTGGGACTCGGCCCCCCAAACCCAAACTCGCCCCTTCCCTTCACCCCCTCTTCAGTCTAGTGGCTTCAGACTCACCACTTACCAGACACAAGGGACTTTATTCATTTCACATTTAACTAATAGGAGACGAAGCAGTTTTTGAAAGAGATTGTCTACTTGCCCACCCTTCATGGCTAGTGACTATTCCTGCAGCAGAAGGCCACTGTGATTACGTCCTCCTAATACTCGCACTGGTATCACCCCTGAGCATGCAAGGCCCCATGTGGCTATTCATGGTCTTCCCGCTTTCCAGAGTTGCTGTGAGGAGCTGAACTTTATGTGGGGGACTGCCAGCAAACGGCTAAAGCCAAGTTACCTTCCCGGTGGTCTTGGTTCAATCTGCTGTCAGCTTGGGGCCTGACTAAAGCGCAAAGGCTGACAGGAACAGGGAGAGTAGGTTGTTAACTTTCTTGGGTCACTGCTTGGGTTGGCTGGTATCAGAACCCTTCTGGCAGGTCTTGGGCGGTAGCTGTTATTCAGCCTTTTCACCAGCAGAGGGCAGCATGGCACAGGGTTGGGAGAGGAGGTTGGGCTGGAGCCCAAGGGCTGGGTGGGAGCTGGGTACAGGGTGGTGTTGAGGAGACCCTTCAGACTCCTCAAGTCTCGGACTCGTCTGTCTCTTCAGTGGAGCCATCACTCTCTGTGTCCACTTTGCGGGCGTGATGGAGGGGTCTCCAGGAAAAGCCAGCCCGGTGAGGGGTCCGAGAAGGCAGGCAGCTGACCTCTGGACTGGCAGTGACTGAGTTGACCAGGCCTGGGATCTGGGCCAGCCTGAAGGAGGGAAGAAGCCCAGAGGGCAGCAAGGTGCCTCCTGTCCAGAGACCAAGACCTCCACACTCATGCGTGCATTTAGATGAAACCATGGGCTGTATTCCCAAGGGGCTCGGGATACCTCGGGCCTCTGCTGGCCCCCAAGCCCTTCCCTGACTGACGTGGGGTGTTATGCACGAGCACTGTGTGACCCGTGAGGGTGCACTGCCATGTCTGGCATGTCTGGCCCCCACAAGGGGGTGGCATCGTCCCACCTGACACTTACAAGCGTTCCAGCTCCTCGTCCATGGCTGGGTCATGCATCAGGTCCCCTTTGTCAGGCAAAGCTCCTAAGAGGTAATTGGGGGCACAAAACTTATTATGAGGGTCCTTCAGCCCGGCTTCAGTCATCCCTTCTCCCAGCAGATGCCTCCGTGCCCCTCACCCTCATGTTTGCCTATTCTGCTGATCCTTGGAGGGCTGATTTATAAGAAATGGGGAAGTGCTCTTAAGGGAACTGCTGTGGGGGCAGGGAGTCTTGGGGACTGCTGGATACATTTAATTTTTATTACATTTAATAACCCCGCTGCCTGCCCTCCCTTACTTGGGGCAGAGACCACAGCAAAGGAGACATCCCCAAACCTCAAGGTCACTGCACAGACAAGTTGATCCCCTTCCAAGACTAGATGGTGGGTTGTGAGCTGGTGTTGGGGTTGAGTCCTTCCTTGAGGCCCCAGTACTGGGCTGAAAAGATGCCAGAGATACAGGATATGGCCCAGGCTAATGACAAAGACCAGAAATTACCCAGATTTGTGCCCCTAAAACAGAGTGACCCCACTTTGAAGACAATGGTAAAAAATGCTGCCTCAGCTCCTCCAGGGAGGGTCTTTGGGGTAAAAAGAGAAGGCTGGGTCAGAGGCAGAACAAACTCTGCATGGCCAGAAGCCACCAGGAGAAGAGCTGTCCCATCTCTCTCTGAGCGGGTTTCCTCAGCTCTAAACTAAGGGAATTAATTCTTTGATATTGGGGAAAAGTGAAAGGACAGTCTTGGGCGCTCTTGGAAGCTGTTAACAGTGGGCGGGAAGGTGGAGCTGAAGTTTGCAGAGACAAAGATTCTCACCAGCCAGTTGCCAAGGGAAAGGAGCGCTCTGGTGGTCAGAACCTAGTTCTGGTGACTAACAGTGTTGGTCTCTAGAAAGCCTCACTCTTAATATTACCCATTGGGCTCTAGTTTAATCCCCGACCTCTCCAAAACTTTTTCAGATGATGCCTCCTGGTCCCTTTTGCTCTAAGTCAGTGGTTTTCAAGCTGTGTTCCATGGAACCCTCTCATTTCGTGCTGTTAGTGGGGTGCCTTGTGGACTAAGGGAAGAGGACAACCACTGTCCACATATGGCTGACAACTGGCTGCAGCCAGAGTATCTCCAGATCTCTCTTTCATACACCGGAGGGCAGAGACCATATGCTGCTTTTTCTCTCCCACTCTACCCAGAATTAGTGCTCTGTAAAGGTAGCTGAATGATTGTCCTTTTTAAAGGGCTTAGAAAAAGTGAGGGCAAGTGGTTAGTGCAGGCTGTGACTCAGATGCTAATTAGCTTTTCCTTTTCTTCCTAATGGCTGTGATTGGAGGAAAGGAAGGGAGGATGGTCAGTTACCTAGGAGTATGAAGGAAAACCTAAGCAAATCCCCACCTGCCACCCCTTTGCTCTTCTGACTCCTATTTGCCTCCTTTCTAGTTTTCCATCTGGTGACCTTGGCTACCAACCTCACTTGGTTGAGGGGTCCCCAGACCTGTACAGGCCTCAAGCACTAAATGAGAGTAACTAGGCTGCCAGGTGGCATAATGCCAGAGTGGACCCCCAGTCAGTCCTGCTGGGGCGTGTGTTCCTGTGTACCCCAGAGCACCCCAAGAGGCTCTACATCATGTAAGAGCTAAAGCATCTAGCCTAGTACTTGGCCTACTGTGACTGGCATTTAATGAGTGTTAAATTTTCTTCCCTTTACCCCATTCCCTCAACTGGCAAAGGGAGGAGAATGATGTATTTCTCTTCTTTGAGACTCAGGAACCGGAGATTCTAAGCACACCCGGATACCACTTGAGGGGGGACAAATAAGAAACCCCTCAGGCTCCACTGGATGGTGGCCTGGTGACTCTTCTCCTAGAAGAGCCATGGGTGTGGGAGGGGAATTGGGGGGTGAGGCCAACCAGTGAGAATTAAACAATGAACAGAAAAAACTGGGCCAGTGCAGGCCTTCCAACCCCGCCTCCCATTTTGCTCCCTTTTAGATTAGTCAGATTTTTTTTCCCAGTTGGGAAAAAGGCCTCCCCAGATACACCTCTGCCCTGTTTACAAATGGGATTCAGGTCTCTTTGATATTTAATCTCCAAAGCCCCTGAATAAATAGCCCTGTGTCTGCCCAACCTGTAGGCCACTCCCCGCAGCAGAACTGGGGATTCTATGGGGAGGGGCTGGGCATGCCTCTGCCATGGAGAAGCGCCTTCATGTTGGGGCAGGGCCTCGGGCAGGGAAAACAGTCCCTTACCATGGGAGCGTGAGAGGCCTAAGAGGGCACTGTCTCGTCCCTAGGCCTTGGAGTCTGGCCCTGGGAAGTCAAGGCAGAGATGGTAATACCCTCTCCTCAAGGGACCAGCCTGCCAATAGAGGCTAGCTCCTACGTGGCTTTGTATTGTGGGCCCGGAAAGGCTGGCCACAGCCAGCTCTGGCTTACCCAAGGCTTGGTTGATTCCGTGATGCTTGGAGAGAGCCACAAGGAATCCATAGAAGGTCAGTCTCTGAACGTTGCTTAGGACCTCTTTGACAAGTGCTGGAGGTGGGCAGCTAGAAGAGAGAATACATGCCAGAGTCAAAGACTAGCAAGGCGGAATGCCATCTTGTCCATACCTTCAGGCTTAGGAGGATGCCCAAAGCCAAGAGGAGGGGCCTGCCTGCCCTGGGGCCCTAAGACCCTGGGGGAGTATGGCACATGTCCAGGAGCAAGGCCTTGACAATGGACATAAAGGGCTGGCATGTTCGCCAATTGGTGCTTTCACTAGGGGGAAGTAGGAGGAAGGGGATGGGGAATTGGCAATAGGTGACAGCCTCTTCTTGGAAGAAACCCAAACTGGCAACTCTGTCCCTAAAGGGATTTTGTGCCACACAGGACAGCTAAACCTCCCTCTCTGTGGAGTGAATTTTTGTACAGTCCATGTTTTTTTCCCTTCTCTCTAAAAAGTCAAGGCCAATCGATCTCCAGGGAAGAAGGGGCCAAGCTGGTCATCTACAGCTGGTCTTGCCCAAATGAAAGCAATCTTCCCTAAGTGAGCCAGCTGGGGAGCCTTTCAGTCAGCAGCCTGGTCCAGGGGCAGATGGCACTGTTCTGATTTATACTATGACCATCAAGGGCCCTAGAAGCCCTGGACCAATCAGAACATCCTGCTAGAGATGTGTTCCAGGGTGAGCAGCCCCGGCCACAAAGTGGGGTCTAGGTGCCCATTTCTCACCTGTACTTGTGCCGGTCACACAAGTTCTCTAGGCACTGGGAGAACAGTGATGCCTCGACTCCCTCTAGCATGCTGGCTTCACACAAGGCAGGCCGCTGGCGGTGCTGCCCGCTGGATGACGTTGGCACAATCACCGTCTTGGGGTTCTTGCCTGACAGTAGGTCCTGATAGATGGCAGCCACACTCTCCAGGAATTCTGGGTACCACGGATGGAGGGGGCACAGGTCAGACAGAGAGGACATACTTTATCCCTTCATTGTGTCTTCCCTTCTCTGTTAGCTCAGCTCCACACCAGCATCAGTGCTCAGTGCATGGTGTCCTGGGAGCTGAAATCCTTAACCTCGTGTGACTGCACTCACGACAATGACATGCGCTTTAGCTCAAATGTCCCTTCCTCTGGGCATTTATTCCTAGACCAGGTGAGATCTCCCATTACAGACTTTCACAGCACCCTGTACTTCTTTGTAGCACTTACTCGATGATGAATTTCCTGGGTAATTATTTGTTTACTCTGTCTCCCTGCTGGAATGGAAGATCCTTGTATAAAGGCAGGCGCATGCCTCGTCAACCTGCCTGCCCCAGCACCTGGCACTGGGCCTGGCACATATTAAATGACTGTAAGTATTTTTTAGAAGAGTGAAGATGTGCACGCTCGCACTGGTAAGCCCCATCCTGTGAGGCCACCTGCCTCTGTGACTCAAGAATGCATGCTGGAATACCAGTGTGGAACAGGAAGCTGCAAGCTGCTAATTTATTAAACATTTAAAATCATTTTCAAAGTTTAGTAGTAGAGCCACTGTTAGTAAGCAGTGACTTAAGGCCCATCTCACCGCTGACTGACACACTGCTGTGCGGTCGTGATGCTTGGGGCCCAATGCTGCTGCCTTGTCCTGGGATCAATGAGAGGAGGCCCAGGAAGCAGCGAGGGGAGAAGGTTCTCCCAAACAAACATGGCTGCTCCTTCTCTAGGGCCCAAGAGCTTTAGAGAAATGGGAGATAAAAGCCTGGAGCTGTTAAGAATAGGTAAGGAGACCCCAGGCTCCAGCCCCTGCCTGACCAGGCCCTTGGACTGCCATCAAGGACACAGAATGCGGCACCTGAGGCCAGGGCTGGCTGGGGCCACTGATTGGCAGGAAGGCCACGTGCAGGCTCCAAGGACAGCCTTCTGTTTACTGGAAGAGCCATTTTAAATAAGTTTGTTTATGGACAGAGTCAGCAATTTCTAAACCCAACATTCCGTTCGATGTTGCTGTGTGTGAGCTGCTGCACATTTGTATTTATTCATCTATTTTTAATCCACCTGATCCCAGAAAGGGTTTAAGGGCACAGTTGGTGTGTAGTGGGGAGCAGGCCGGGACTGTGAGATAGGACTGGTGTGTGCTTATTTAAAGCTGTGTGGGTGGAAGACGTGCGCCCACACACGCATCAGGGCCAAGGGAGAGCGTGCCGATGGCAGTAACGCCGCAGAGCGCCTGAGAGCCCTGGCTTGGGAGCGAGTCCTCTGTTCAAGTTTGGGCTTTGCCACCTACCAGCTCAGCGACTTTGGCTGCTTACCTCTATAAGCTTCTCTCTTAAAGGACCTACCTCTTAGGGCTGTTGTAAGGATTAAAATCATCAGTGCTAAGCCTGGCACACAGTAAGTTTTCGGTAAATAGTGAATTTAGGTATCATTACAGTGGTGTGTGGTGTTGTTGTTGTTACTGTCATGAACATTCAAACTGATTTGTTGCACTGCTGGCTGGAAACGCTGTGGTTTTCCATGTCTTGAGGAGGCTGAGGGTGTAGGCTCTGCAGATTGAATCTTGTGATCACCAGCGACGAGATCTAGACATCCAGTTAGTGACCCACAGTGAAGCACACCACCGGCGGAAGCACGGGAGAGAAATGTGTGTGCCAGGCCCACAGATGGAAAGGGCCCAGGGTAGGAGAGGGAGATATGGTCTCACGGGAGCCACGTGGGGCCCCGGAAGACTCTCACCTGAGTAGTAAAACTGGATCTGAAAAGCAAAAAGGAAATCTGAAAAAGACATCAAGCAGTCCATGGCATCATCCATCAGCACGATCCTGAGGGGGAAAGAGAAAAATGTGAGAGGGGTGAGAGTGAGAATGTGATATTATTATTGTGTGTGGTATTGTGTGTGTGTGTGTGTGTGTGTGTGTGTGTGTGTGTGTGGCATGAAGAGAGGGGGGTGAAAAGCATGTGAGTGAGCCATTCTTGGGGCTCTAGTCTTCCTTAGGGCAGCAAGACATCGGGAGATGGCTCCCCCAAAACAGGTTCTTCCCAGTCACCTCACTTCTCCATCAGCTGGGCTCTGCAACCAAACTGAGCTGACCCATTACCAAGGGCAGGCTCCAGTTCGGTCTCTGTGGCACCAGCCAGTGGATGGAACATGAGGGAGGAGTGGGGGTGGGCGGCAAGGAGAGGGTGCAATTGTAATGCAGCCAAGATTTCTCTTCATATACTTAAGCTGTAAATCCTTTCATCTTGTAGTGAGGACCATTTAGTTCAGAATAAATACCGCTGATCAGAAAAGGCAAAAAGAACAGCCAAGAGTTTTAAGGGAGTCTTGGCAAGTGGTACTGAGTTTTAATAAGCTACCAAGGGCCAGAAGAGCTACAGGCACCTCCATCCTGGGACACAGATGGCGGACAAGTGTAAGGAGCTTTGGAGACTCTGCACTGGAGAGGGTCAAAGAACACACCCCATCTTGGGACATTGTGGTGGCCACTGCTCCTCCCTGCTGTCCACTCATAAGTTGACCACCTCCTGGTTTTTCTTTTCTCTCATACCTCCAACTGCGCATCCACCTCGCAGGAAAAAAACCACGACTATGAAAGGGATCAGACCGAGGCCATATTCATACTCTGCTCATTGCCACATCGGAGAGAGGACAGGAAGGCAAAGAAATGAGCACCTGCTGGGCTCCACCCCGTGCCAAGCAGGGTGCCAAACTCATCTACTGAAGGGGAGCTGGGCCCCCAATCTGTTTCTGGCTGTCCTTCTGGCTTTATCTTTACTTTTAAAAATTGTTTTACTTTGCTCTCCTGTGTAGTTTTCTAAATCTCTCTACCTCCCCATCCATGTCAGAGGGTCCCCAAACTGGCAACTGCATCAGCTCCAGAGAGAGCCAACACTGCCCACCTCTGGGGAAGGGGCTTTAGAGAGAATATAATGGGAGCGGGGCCTCTGGAATTTTGCAAGGCAGCTGGCCCTGGTTTCTGATCTCCCTGGAAAAGCGAAAATGATTCCTATATCTAGTCTTTAGTTGTACAATGATAACAGTAGAAATAGGTATCTCAGCTTCATGGCAGGCACTGTACAAGGTATTTAACCTACATTAATTAAATTTTACCCCACAACAATCCTATGAGGTAGGTCTTGTTATTATTCCCACTTTATAGGTGACGAGACTATGTCTCAGAGACGTTAACTCGCTTACATTACACAGCTGGTGAGTTTGCCTGAACCACAGGCCATATACTTTCCATTAGGTCGCACTGACTATTTCAAAAATAAAAATAGAGCATGAACGCTAACATTTCTTTCTTAGTTTCTGTGGCTAATCCATCTTCTTTCTTTTCACCTATGCCTATGGCCTAACTGTTCCTCATATATCTCTTGGGGAATTAAAAAACTGCCCCAACTAATAGACTCAAACATTAAAATTCTAGCTGGAAAATAAATATATTCGAGGCCAGAGGGTGGAAAGAAGCAATGTTGCTTATGGCCACAGGAGGGCGCCCTGGTCCCTCTATCAGTGGCTTGTGGGACCAAGAGCAGAGCCAAGTAGTCACCCCGATTTCTCATATCCTGAGGAGAACACAGGCAAGCAAAAAGGATAAGAGTGGGCACAAAGCCCTATCTGGATGCAGAGGGAGAGACGAGAGATGTAGAGATTAAGGGCAAGTAAGGTGGGCCCGGGTTAGCAAAGACACCCAAACTTCTTAGGAAGAGTGAGCTCCAAGAGTGCTCAGGAAGGAAGAGCCACCAGCACCCCAAAGCTTTTCTGTCCCAGGCTCAGCAGAGAAGGATAAGTCCCCAGAGGAGAGAGGCCAGTGACCTTTCCTTCCCGCCCTACTCCCAGGACAGCTAAGAACCCGAATGGCCTGAAGTTAATTACTAAGGAAGAGCGCTAGGCTGAGAACATCCCTAAGCAGGAAACCACGAAGGGGAGCCAAAGCCTTTGAAGCTGTTACTTGGCTTCTCTTGTTTATCATCAACCTGGACCCAGCGCTCCTGTTTATAGCAGTTACCTCCATTTACTATTTCTTACCTTACCTATTCATCTATTTATATCGCAGTACAATTTAAATACCATAAAATTCACCTTTTAAAAGCATATATTGTTTTTCAGTATATTCGCAAAGTTGTGCAACCATCACCACTGTTTAACGGCAGAAGTGGTCATTCTTGCTGACCAACATGCTCCCGAAACAAGCCCTGCCACACCAGGGCTTCGAGGACAACTGCTGTAAGCATCCTCCTCTCTCAGCCACAGCCAGGCTGGAAGCTGCAGACAGGGTCCGCCCTGCCAGCCTCGGAGCCGGCCTGCAGCTTTCTGTCCTGGGCCATTCTTGACTGCGAACATCAGCGGGGGAAGAACGAGCGCACAGCCGGCAGAGGGCAGGAGACCCGTCGGTGCAAGGGCGGCAGCCTCTGCGGAGCCGGGCAGCTGTGTGTGCTCTGGTCTTGACCCTGCTCCTTGGTGGGCTGAACCCTATACCAGTCAGGTGGGACCAGCAGGCTAGCTGGGGGAGGCAGAGAGTGGCAGGGGTTTTCTTTCTATGGGACATATGGCTGGGTCCCAGCAGTACGTGTGAAAAGGAATGAGGGGTTTTCTTGATTGTAACCAGTGAGACTGGCTGCCAGGAAAGCCAACTGGATCTCAGCTTTCATTAACGGCAATACCACCCACCACCCCGCTCAGCTAGAAACCTGGGAGTCCTCCTGACATCCTGGAAACTCCCTCCCTTGCCCACCCACATCAGTCACTCACCAAGTCCTATCGGCCCCACCCCTGACATGTCCCTTGAGCTCACCTACTTCTTTCCACTTCCACAGCCACCATCCGACACCCACCTCCACCCTCTTTTCCTTTTTCCACGGTTCTCTGCCAGCTCCTCATACTGTTCATGTCTGTCTTTGACCCTGGACTATAAGATCCATCAGGTGACACCTCTGTCTCTCTGCTCGTTATTCAACTCCAGGGTCCAGGTTAGGTCACAACTGGGTGACCTAACCAGTTTCCTGCAACCACTCCTGCCTCCTTCTAATTGAGTATCCATATTGGGGCCAGAAAGGTCTTTTTTAAAATGAGAGAATCTGACCGCTCTACAACTCTGTGTAAAACCCTTCACGGGCTTCCCATTGCCCTGAGAACAGAGGCCCCGTTCTCACCCACACGTTCCGCCCTCTGCCTCTTCTCTCCTCTCTAGACTCCTGGAGGTCACAGGAAGCAGCCCTCACTACGTTCCACCACACTACCCTTCAGTTCTGCCCTATGCTCCCTCCTTCCCCGGGCCCTCTAGACAAGCCAGTGACTCTAACTCTTAACGCTCCCCGCCTTCCATGCCCCTCGCCTCGCCTACCTGATGCTAATTCCTCAGGTTGTAGCCTACACAGCACCTCTCTGGGAAGTCTTCCCTACCCCAGACTAGGGTAGGCCTCCCTGCTGCTGGCTTCCACGGTTCTCTGCCACCTCCTCATACTGTTCATGTCTGTCTTTGACCCTGGACCATAAGATCCACCAAGTGACACCTCTGTCTCTCTGCTCGTTATTCGACTCCAGGGTCCAGCATAGTGCAGGGCACATAGCAGTCACTCAGTAAATATTTGCTGAATGAAGGGAAGCATGACTAAATGAATAAGAGAAGCCACAGTACCCTTTCCATTCTCCTGGCCGGGTGACCTCTGGATACTACTTCAGCTCTGGCAGTTCATTTAAGAGGGATAAACCAGAGGCACAGAATGAGGAGTCAGAGTGGCAGAGTCTTCAGACCATGATATGCAACAAATGACCGCATTTAGACCCTTCAGCTTAGAAGAGAAGACTAAGGAGGAAATGAGGGCTGAGACCCGACTTTTGAAGGCCGCCTCTGAGAAAGATGTCACAAGGGTCTAGAGTTTGGCTCTACAAGACTTTTTCAAGTTGCTCAGCTCTGAGATAGTGGCTGCTTTATGAAGGAGTGAGCTTTCTGTTGCTGCAGAAATTCAATCAGAAGCCTGAAGGCTTGTATTTCCCAAAAGAAGCTTCTTCCAGCTGACAGTGTTGTCCCAAGTGCAGACAGAACAGTATCTCCTGGTAGTGCTGGTTCTGGTGGGGGAAAAGTTGGCTGTTTGGAGGACTGTGATGGCAGAAAAGTCTGAAAGACTTATACAAAAGTGCTTTGAGCAGCATCATGTGCTGTACTGTCCATCTCCACACTCACATTCTGCCCCATGAGAGATCCGGCACCTGGCACTGGAATCTCGGCAGAACTGTGGGAGAAGGCAGGCAGGAGGCTTAGAGGTCTGCCTTTGCCTTTGGTGACAGACAACTCCAGGTTGTAGCCCCTACCTCCCGCAGACAGCTCCTTCCCCCTGAACTCAAACTTGTCACCACCCCCGGAGGCCTCAAGGAGGAAGCTCTTGGAGACAAAGTCACCCGTATGTGCGTATGTGCCGTTTTCCAGTTGATGGCAGCTGGCTCAACACCCCTTCCTGCCAGAGGCCTTCTGCTAATGTGCCAGCTGCTTCTGACACCTGGAGGAGCCGGGCCGTCCCCGCTTTGAAGTGGAGCCAACTGAGAGCTGCTGCCAACAAGAGTCTGTACAAATCTCTTGGGTTGTGGAAGGATCCTTGCAGGCCGCGCCTCTGGGCCAGACAGAGGGACTCTGGAGAAGAGGCGAAGGCACTCGAGTTCAGGCTGGCTCCGAGCAGAACCATGTGAAGGGTGGAGTCTAGCGCAGGCGACTGGAATGGACAAATAGCACTTGGCAGGGTCTGTGCTAATCCCGAGGGGCTGGCGGTTCTATCCCTCCCTTGCTGACCTCCAACAGCTGGATGCGCTGGTTGGCTGGGGGTTCGGCGGGTGCCAAGGAAGCAACAGCTTCCAGTCTGAACCTACTGACTTGCCAGTTTCCTATCTGCCCCAAGGGTCAGTGTTCCTGGTCTAGTGGCACAAGCTGTCCCCGTTTTCCTGCAGTTCTGGGTTTTGCAGCCCTGGGATTAGATGCCAGCTCCACCTCTCACTGGGCAAGCTATTTTTTCTCTCTGGGCCTCAGTTTCCTTATCTGTAAAGAAGAGATATCATAGTTCCTATTTCACAGGATTCTTGTGAAGAGTCAACATGATGATGTATTAGTGTATAATAAGTACCAAAATAAATGTTAATTGCTATCAATAATTGTATTTTAGCTGGTTTAAGATGCCGGAAGAGCTCAAAATAGCAAAAAGGAAAAAATATATATGTGTGTGTATATATATATACACATATACATATACATATATACATATATACACATATATACATAGCATCCCTCTGCATATCCCTCTGCACATATATACATATGTGTATATATGTGTATATGTATATGTATATGTATATGTATATGTATATGTATATATATATATAATCAATCTCAGAGGAAGGAGGTGCTGCCAGCACCCACCAGGCAGAGGATCTCAGGCGGAAGCTATCTTGTTTCGCGTCCACTTTTGAGAGAGGCTGGTACTCAGCCAGAGCTTGAAAGAAGAGCCACCTTCCATGACTGCATGTCTTTTGGGAAGTCACATGACCAGTCTCCTTCATGGGTGCAGCTGAAGTGTGTCCCCAAGTCTGTTTGGGTTCACAGTCTGTTTTAACGTCAGGGCCATGAGTGAGAATGAAGCACACTCTGGCTACCTTGTCCAGGTTGGAGGAAAAGGGCTGTCGTCAAGGCTTCCTGGGACACCTGGTTAAGGCTGCCCCTCGTCTGGACTGGGTTGGAGGCACCGTCATGCTGCACAAGCTGCCACAAGTCCAGGCCGTCAAAGCCATGTGGGATGTCCAGGCACTGCTCTGCCCTGGCGCCAGCCTGCATCTCCAGGGTACCCCAAGCCCCGCCTGCCCTGTAGTGCCTGAGAAGCTTGCTCCAGAGAATGTGGGTGACAAGGACAGTTGCCATTCATCAGGGGCTTCCTCTGTCAGCACTATATATCAGTCATTTTGTTTTCCTCTCACACTAATCCTGTGAGGTAAACTCAGTGAAAACCTTTACTGAGAACAAAAAGGTTCAGAGAGATTAAGAAACTTGACCAAGAGTACAACCTAGAAGTGAAAGAGCTGTAATTCAAACACAGGTCTCTCTGATTCTGTTACAGTTCCGAGACCACTTGCGGCTGCACTTGGCAAGAAAAAAAGTGGGCTTTGTAGTCTCTAGTGGTCTCACCTTCCTGCTGGTGACAGGTGTCCCTTCTCCCACCCTTGGTGTTTGCTATCAGTGTATAGCAACTGCCCCCAGGAAGGCTGAAAGCTTAAGTCCCAGAGCTGTTTCTTCCCTGCAGACAGCTGAAGGACCCTGCTCAGCCCTTTTAAACCCCACTGTCCTGGTAGGAAGCCTCACAGCAGGGAGAACTGCTCCAGGCCCTCGGGATAAATCCAGGCATACTTCACTTTATTGTGCTTCATATATATTGCATTATTTTGCAAATTGTAGGCAAGATCCTCCACTAGCAAAAAGATTACGACTCGCTTTAATGCAATGCAATACTCGCTTTATTGTGTGGTCTGGAACTGAACCCATAATGTCTCTGAGGTATGCCTGTACCCGAATCCAACGCATGGCCCCAAACTCCTCAAACTCCAGGTCCACTGGCTTCTCGAAGTTCCTCTGGGTCATCACTGGTGATGGCCTGTCTTCCTCCAGGCTGTTTACTTCCCCTAGATTGCTTTCCCCTCTCACCACTCTCTACCACTCCCATCTTTTTTGTTTGAAAAGAAATATTTAAATTAGAAAATTACAGAGAATAACATAACAACTGTGTACCTACTAGCTAACTTTATCGAACCTTAACCCTTTGCCATCCTTGCTTCAATTTTTAAAAGCTTTGTAAAATATTACATACACCACTCAAGCCACCTGTGTACCCCTCCCTCATCCCTTCCTCTACCCTCTTCCTCAGAGACCACCACTGAAACTTGGGGGTTTTGCATTCATTTCTGAAACATGGTGGCTTAGCATCCCTCTGCATATTTTTATACTATATTAACTCATACAAATGCCTATATTCTTAAAACATTATGTAGCTTTTTTTTTTTTTTGCTTATTTTCAAACTCTAGGTATCATTCCATAACTTGATATTATCAATGTTGATGCATATGTATGTCCCTGTATTCATTTTAGTTACTGTATAGAATTCCACTCTATGAAGGTACCACACTCTATCCTTTCTACTGAAGGGGACATAGATTGTTCCGATGGCAGCTGTTACAAGCAGTGCTGCACGTTTCCTTACAACCAGGTACACTTGAACTTTTTAAGATTTGCCCCCATTGTTTCAAAGCGATTACATCAATTTATACTCCCACCAGCAACTTATGAGAATTCAAACTGTTCTACATCCTCACCAATATTTGTATTGTCAGAATTTTAAGTTTTTGCTAATTTGATGGGTGTGAGGTAGCATCTCAATTAGCATTTCTATGATTACTAGTGAGTTTGTACATAAATATGCCTATGTATTTATTAGATATTAGAGTTTTCTCTTCTGTGTATTACCTGTTCACATCTTTGGATTATTTTTCTACTGACGTTATTTATAATTTTCTTATTGATTTGTGAGAGTTATTTGTAAAAAAAATCTTGAGACTACAAACTTCTGCAGACTAATCTGTTGTTAGTTATTTACACAACAAATGTCCTCTTCTAGTCTCTAGCTTGTCTTTCAACTTCGTTTATGGTATTTTTTGTTGAATAAAGATTTAAATTCTTAATTGCTTGGTAGTCCAGTGGTTTCTAGTTCAGCATTTTGACTGCTGTGGCCAGGGTTCAATTTGCCATCAGGAAATTCTTGATTCCTAGTTGACATTTCTCCTTTCTCTAGAATGTCAGCTCCACGAGGGCAAGGATTTTGTTTGGTGCACTGCTCTGTCCTCAGCAACTGGAAGAGTGCCTGGAACATAACAGGCACTCTCAATGAATGAATAAATAAATGAAACAATGATCAATCAATGAAACAATGATTTAACTAAATGAATGCTATTTTGCTTGTGGTCAAGTTTATCAATATTGTCTACTGGGTTTGGGTTTTTTTGCATATTATTTAAGAACTCTTTAACTACCTTGTAGCCATAAAAATATTTTTCTCTATTCTCTTTTAAGAGTATTATAGCTTTGCATTTCACACAGGTCTGTAATCTATGTGAAACTGACTTCTGAATATGGTACGAAGTAGAGATGTATTTTATCCTATGTGAACAATTGCCCTACCACTACTTATTGAATCATCCCTTTTCTCACTGCTCTGCAACGTTACCTTTTTATAAATCAAGTTTTTATAAATGCACAGATCATACTGGCCTGTAGAGTATGATCTACTTGTCTATCCTTACTCTAGTAACATACTATTTTAATTATCATGACTTTGTGATAAGTCTTGATAGCTGAGAGGGTAAGTTCATCTATTACTAATCCTTCAGGTCCCTAATTCAACATCTCTTCCTCATGGAAAAGCCTTTCATGATTCCCTAGGTTAGCCTGGGTCTCCCTTTACATGTTCCTATAGCGCGTCATTTATTTCATAATGTCTGCTGCTCTATCAGGCTGTAAGTTCCCTGAGGGTAGCACATTTGTTTTGCTGGCTGTCATAGCCTCTCCACAAGCACGATGACTGGCACGTAACAGGCACGCAATAAATATTTGGTGAATGGAAGAATGGGAAAGGAAAGGATAGTCTGTTTTAGAGAAAGACCTTTTCGGGCCACAGTGATACTATTAGATGGCAAAGTCAGATCCAGGGAGGATATCTATGCAGGAAGATACTGCAAGGGAGAGGCATAAAGAAAGAAAGACACCAAGAAAGCATAAAGCTGTATCCTCAGCGAATGGCATGAGGTCTGTCAGATAGGAAATGCGTAGTAAATGTTTGAAAAATGAATACAGAAATGAAACACACTCTCCATTCACTAATTATAATTTTTAAAAATATGCAAAATTTTTTAGGGCTCTGTGACAGGTATTTTACATGCATTATCTCATTAAATCCCCAAAACAACTCTATGAGGCAGGTGCTATTATTATTTCCATTTTACAGATGAAGAAACTGAGGCTTAGAGAAGTTGCTCAGTATCACGAGCCAGTAAGTGAAGGAACTGGAATTTGAATCCGGTGGTCTCTAGCTCCTGGACCCGAGTCCTTCACCCTTAGGCTATCCTGGCTTCATGAAACAGAGACCAGCTAAAAAGTGACTCTCTTCATGGGGGTGAGTTGCTATGTCTAAAATTAGATTCTTTAGGCGTTTATGTGCTTTTGAAGCATATTCAGCATATAACCATAATAAAGGAGCTTTTCCTATGAAACATATTACTAACTAGGGAATCAGGCCTTCAGTAAGGGAGAAATGAGTTAAGTCCATGGTTTAATAAACCCTGCAGGTGATTCTGATGCACTGTTTTAAATATTCACCCTTGGAATAGAGCTTCTCAGTCCTGTGTCACTTGGGCCTTGAATGGGTTACAGGTGTGATGGTCCCCTTGGCCCAGCTGGGAGGAAGCCAGAGCCTGCAGGCTAATCACAGGCAGTCTTGTCTTGACTCTTTTTGTTATATATTATTTTCTGAGTGTCAGCATTGTGAAGTGGAAAAAGGCCAGAAAGCGCTGCCTCAGGAAATCCAGGAACTTCTTATTTATTTTTTAAAAATCTTATAATAATAATGCCAACATTATTTTAACAGCAAGAAATTATTTATTGACTGTCTACAACATGCTAAGCAATTTACATATTTTTTTTGTTCAAATCTTACAACCACCCTTTGAGTTAAATATTATTATTATCGTCATTTTACAGATAGGGAAACAGGGCTTGGTGAAGTTGAGCTCCTCAAGGTCCTCCAAGTGGCATATACACACAGATCTTTTTAACCCTATGACACCTGTGCTCTTACAGGTCACGGTGAATACCATTACTTCTAATGTTGAAAGTTTACTCTGTGCCAGGCATTATTTTAAACACGTTACATACTTCTTCAATTATTTCAACTCTTATTAGTCCCCTTTTACAAATGAGGAAACTGAGGCTCAGAGAAATTAAATAACTTTCCCAAGGGCAAAAGCTAATAAATCATGAACCAGGATTTGAACTCAAGAAGTTTGGCTCTTACAGCCACTATGGAAAACAGTGAAAGTTGCTAAGAGAGTAGATCATAAAAGTTCTCATCATAAAACAATTTTATAATCGTTTATGGTGACAGATGTTAACTGGACTTATTGTGGTGATCCTTTTGTAAATATATACAAATACGATGTTGTATACTTGAAACTACTATAATGTCCTATGTCAATTATACGTCAATAAAAAAAAGATAATAACAAAAACAACAAGAAAAAATAAGTCTGGCTCTAAAAGCATGGTCTGAAGCACCAGGAAAGCCTCCCAGTCCATGAAGGATGGAGACAGAGATGCTATGGTGATCATCTGGGGATAAAATTACTTAACGACTCCCACTGCTGCAGGACTGTGAGACGTGGGGAGGAGCTCTGGCTGGGCACTGTCATGGAGTTTGTTCTTTCCTTTCCTGTGTTTGCAGCTCACACCTGCTGCCCCAGAGCCTGGCAACGGTGCTTGCACCACATGTCAGGCGCATGCAGAGATGCCATGCCCCTGAACAGGCTTTGGAGGACAGTTGCTTGTGGATTACATTCTTTTATGCACACATCATCACACGCTGGAGCCTCCTTCCGCAGTCTGTCCCCAGACCTCAGAGCCCTGAGTAAAGGGAGCCCAGCAGTGAGAGGGGAGAAGGCAGTGCCTCTCCTGGCAATAGCGACTGCCTTAAAGGACTAAGCATCCCCATTTGCCATTCTGGTCAGAAGCCTGGGCTCGAGTGTGGGGAGGTTGGGATCCTGGACAAAATGAGAATAGCCTACACAATCAGTGCACTTTCTGGGATATATACAGTCTTTCTACACACACACCAGCTGGAGTGGGCCGGGGAAAGAATGGCATTGGGGAGGTAGGACTGACATCTGATGGTCATACACAGGGAGAAAACAAACGTCCCCCTAGTTCTCAATGTATCTCTAATTTTACAGCCAGCATCCTGAGCATTGCCCTAGGCCCTTCTGTTGTTTACACTTGTGTTCCCACAACTCCCTCACACTGCCATTGATTGAACTCATGACCATGCTTCCTCCTCAAATCGAAAGGTCTGAAATTTCTATCAAACAATAGGCCTCTTGGTGAGGGAGGGTCACAGCTAGGGTAATATCACTCCAGCAGCCCCTTCATACCAAGAACTGTAAGAACCTGTGGATTTCAGAGGACTCTATTACTTCTACTCTAATCTTGCACTTACACATATCGGATTATTTGGAAGGGTCTGGGAGATGGGCAGGGCAAATGGAAAGCTGTGGCTGCTGGGGGTTCAAATTCATACAAAAGGTTCACCCTCCTAAACTTGTCTCCTACATTTCAGGAATGGGATAGGAGGACAGTGGCTATTCTGGAGTGATAGAAACCATGGTGACATGTCACAAAGTAGTGGCAGGCAGTGACTGGTACCCAAGCGATCCTCTTCTAAACCAAATGTCAAGCTCTTTTAGGGGCAGGAACTATAACTTACTCACCACTGTGTTCTCAGTGTGCACCATAGCTCCTGCCACAAAATTTGTACTCAAGAAATATTTGATGAAATGTAGTACTGACATATGCTACAACATGGAAGAACCCTGAAAACATGCTAAGTGAAACAAAGCAGTCACGAAGGACCACATATTATATGATTCCATTTATTTTAAATTCCTAGAACAGGCAAATTTATAGAGACAAAAAGTAAGTTAGTGGTCGCCTAGGGGTGGGGAAAATGAGGGGGTCGGGCACTAATGGCTAAGGGGTGCAAGATTTATTTCTGGGTTAATTAAAATGTTCTAAAATTTATTGTGGTGATTGATGTGAATATACTCTGTAAATATATTAAAAGCCATTGAATTTTATACTTTAAGTAGGTGAGTTAAAAAAGGAATATTTGATGAGTATATAAATGAACAAATGAACACAGGATATAGTTTCTGACTTTTGACCTTAGAGTTATTTAGAACCACGGACTATTAGAACCACGCAAACTGCCAGACAAGGAATATTGATTCACAAATGCATTCACTCGGGAGACATTTATGGAGTGTCCAGTGTGTATTTAGGTATTGTGCTAAGTGATAGCGATCCAGCAGCAAACAAGACTGCCCTCATGGAGCACACAGACTCACACTCGTGGTTCCTTTTCTCTAATAACTCTTTAGGAATTTTTTAGTTAGAGACCATTGCTGATTTTTATTATTCAGTTATGTAGAAATTGTAGCTGATTTTTATTTAGTCCAGTCTTAACTACGCTGAGTCTCCCCTGCAAAAAAAAAAAAAAAATTGGGGTGCTGAATCTTCCTTAAAATGATCTGACCCCAACGGGGAACTATCACTGGAAATTTGATGCTGACTCTACTTGGCTGCTTTTAAATTACAAGAGATAATTTCCCCACACTTTGTTTTCAGCTAAAGGAAAAAAAATCTAAATCTCCTTTGGATAGCAGATGAGTTAAAATTATAATACCTGAATGGCAGCTTTTACCAGGTGCCAGTTGTCATTGGAAAAGGTAAGTATCCACTGAACAATTAGGGGGAAAAAAAACCTATAAAATTTTGGGTGTGTGATCACTAAACAGGTTTTGCACATGACCAGCAAAATTAGTTCATGAGCTGTGAATTGCAAAACAGCCGCCCCAGTGTGAGGCTGCCCTCTGCTGCTGGCAGGAGTGGCTTTCTGATTTCCTAGTCAGGGGAGGGGTTGGTTGGCTCATTTCGGGAGTGAGGTGATTCTCGATGCAGTGTGGCCCATGCAGCTTTGGTTTCAATGGGTCAAACCAGCAAGTAGAAATGATGTCATGACATAGGGAGGCAGGTATGTAAGGAGATTGAGAGCAAAGTCTCTGGGTTCAGGAGAACCTGGGTTTAAGTCATGCCTCTGCTATTTACAAGCTATCAGTAAGTTCAGGCAACATGACCCCTTTGAGCCCCAGTTTCCTTTTTTAAAAAACTGAAATATAGCATTATCCTCTTCAGCAAAATGGGAACTAATAGTTTTTATAAGGATTAAGATAGATAATTAAGGTAAGTGAATTTAAATGACACAATAAAAGTATATTCATTCCTTATAAGTTAGGGTATCCGGGCATTTTAAAAAAATTATTATTAAAACTTTACTTTTTTAGAGCAGTTTTAGGTTCACAGTGAAACTGAGGGGAAAGTACAGAGATTTCCCATATACCCCTTGCTCCCACACATGCACAGCCTCCTCCATTTTCGACATTCTCTAACCCAGTGGTACATTTGTTATAATCAATGGACCTACACTGATACATCATCACCCAAAAGTTCATAGTTTACATCACGGTTCACTCTTGTTATTATATATTCTGAGTTTGGACAAATATATAATGATATGCATCCATAATGTATGCTGTAATACAGGCATTCCTTGGGGATACTGCAGGTTCAGTTCCGCCGCAATAAAGCAAATACTGTGATAAGCAAGTCGCACAAATTATTTGGTTTCCCAATGCATATAAAATTTATGTTTACATTATACTGTAGTCTGATAAGTGTGCAATAGCATTATGGCTAAAAAACAATGTACATACGTTAACTTAAAAATACTTTATTGATAAAAAATGCTAACCATCATTTGAACCTTCAGTGAGTCATAATGTTGCTGGTGGAAGGTCTGGCCTTGAAATTGATGGCTGCTGGCTAACTGATCAGGATGGCATTTGCTGAAGGCTGGATGGCTGGGGCAATTTCTTAAAATAAGACAACAATGAAGTTTGCTGCGTCGACTGACTCTTCCTTTCATGAACAATCTCTCTGTAGCATGCAGTGCTATTTGATAGCATTTTATCCACAGTAGAACTTTTTTCAAAACTGGAATCAATTCTCTCAAACTCTGCTGTTGCTTTATCAACTAAATTTATGTAACATTCTAAATCCTTTGTTGTCATTTCAACAATCTTCGCAGCATCTTGACCTGGAGTAGATTCCATCTTAAGAAACTACTTCCTTTGCTTAAGAAGCAACTCTCCATCCGTTAAAGTTTTATCATGAGATTGCAGCAATTCAGTCACATCTTCAGGCTCCACTTCTAATTCTAGTTTTCTTGCTACTTTCAGCACGTCTGCAGTTACTTCCTTCACTGAAGTCTTGAACTCCTCAAAGTCATCCATGAGGGTTGGAATCAACTTCTTCCAAATTCATTAACGTTTATACTTTGACCTCTTCCCATGAATCATGAATGTTCTTAATGGCATCTAGAATGGTGAATCCTTTCCAGAAGGTTTTCATTTTACTTTACCCAGACCCATCATAGGAATCACTATCTATGGCAGCTATAGCCTTATGAAATGTATTTCTTTAATGGTAAGACTTGAAAATTGAAATTACTCCTTGATCTATGGGCTGCAGAATGGATGTTGTGTTAGCAGGCATGGAAACAATATAAATCTTGTACATCTCCATCAGAGTTCTTGGGTGACCAGGTACATTGTCAATGAGCAGTTATATTTTGAAAGAAATCTTTTTTTTCTGAGCAGTAGGTCTCAACAGTGGGCTTAAAATATTTAGTAAATCATGTTGTTAACAGATGTGCTGTCATTCAGGTTTTGTTGTTCCATTTATAGAGCACAGAAAAAGCAGCTTTAGCATAATTCTTAAGAGCTCTAGGATTTTTGGAATGGTAAATTGAGCACTGGCTTCAACTTAAAGTCACCAGCTGCATTAGCTCCTAACAGGAGAGTCGGCCTGTCCTTTGAAACCAGGCATTGAGTTTTCTTCTCTAGCTGTGAAAGTCCTAGATGGTATCTTCTTCCAATATAAGGCTGTTTCATCTACATTGAAACTCTGTTGTTTAGTGTAGCCACCTTCATTAATTATCTAAGCTAGATTTTCTGGATAACTTGCTGCAGCTTCTATGTCAGCACTTGCTGCTTCACCTTGCACTTTTATTTACAAGGACAGCTTCTTTCCTTAAACCTTATGAATCAGCGTCTGCTAGCTTCAAATTTTTCTTCTGCAGCTTTTTCACCTCTCTAAGCCTTCATAGACTTGAAGAGAGTTAGGGCCTTGCTCTGGATTAGGCTTTGGCTTAAGGGAATTTTGTGGCTGACTTGATTTCTATCAAGACCACTAAAACTTTCTCTATATCAGCAATAAGGCTGTTTTCCTTTCTCATCATTAGTACATTCACTGGAGAGTATCACTTTTAATTTCCTTCGAGAACTTTTCCTTTGCGTTCATAGCCTGGTTGTTTGATGCAAGAGGCCTAGCTTTCAGCCTATCTCAGCTTTCAACACGCCTTCCTCACTAAGCTTCATCATCTCTAGCTTTTGATTTAAAGTGAGAGGCGTGCTGCTTTTCTTTTCGCGTGAGTACTTAGATGCCATTGTAGGGTTATTAATTGGCCTAATTTCAATACTATTGTGTCTCAGGAATAGGGAGACCACAGGAGAGGAAGAGAGATGGGGGAATGACCGATAGGTAGAGCAGTCAGAACACACACATTTATCGATTAAGCTGTCTTACACGAGCAGTTTGTAGCATCCCAAAACAATTACGATAGTAACATCCGAGATCACTGGTCACAGATCACCATAATAAATATAACAATAATGAAAAAGTTTGAAATATTATGAGAATTAACCAAAACGTGACACAAAGAAACAAAGTGAGCAAATGCTGTTGGAAAAAATGGCATAAATAGACTTGCTCAACACAGGTTGCTACAAATCTTCAGTTTGTAAAAAAGCAATTATCTGCAATGAGCAATAAAGCGAAGCACAATAAAATGAGATATGCCTATAAAGAGTATTTTCCTCCAAATCCTCTGTTATGTGGCATTTTTCAAAAAGCAAGATTTTTTGCCATACTTCCATTTGCCACCTCAGCTCAGGTTCTGTGTTAAATAAGTAAAAGTTAACTGAGGCATACATAGTACAACAACCTCATTTGGTCAAAAAATGTGAATGACAGTGAAACCAAACGCAGTAATTAGGGGGTTCTAACTATTCCTGGTCCTAGAATAATCTCGAAAACCTTCTTTTAGCATAAATAACACAACTTATTCCATCTTAGTTGGGTATTATCACCTTCATGCCTTTCCAGTCTCCAGCCTTAACTCCCTTCATCACAAGTTGCTGCCAACTCTTGTCTCTTCTTTTCTCAGAATATCCTGTAGGGGTTTTCATGTGTGTGCGCGTGCATGTGTGCGCACACCTCTTCATATCACCACCCCCAAATTCTATCTGCAGACCCTAAGGGCTCCCTGCAGAAACCACAAGGGATCATTTGGCTTCCCTTGCTATGTCTTTGGGCAAATCCCAAATAGACATCTCTCTAAATGCCAGTTTCTTTCCTAATGGTTTTATTCTTCCCTAATGGTTTGTTTGTTTGTTTATCTGTATATATTTCAGGTTCTCTAAGAAGCCCTGTCTCATAGAGGGCTGAGTTGGTTTTAAGAGCTCAGGAGACGTACCTGGCTGCTTTCTGAGTAAGCTCCAGTGGGAAATCCGGGCACAGTAATTGCAGCAAACAGTGATATTCTTTCATGGTCAGCAAATCTGAAGTAGAAATGGAGAGAAACACATTAGGTCTCTGCATGTGAAGTCACTACGTTCTTTTTGGTCATTTCATGGGTTTCAGATCTCGTCTCAGTGGAGCTGCTCTTTTAAAGGTAAGAGAGTTAAGGGTGTGCTGGCTACTAACCTGTTGGGGTGAGATTTTAAGATCAATATTTATACAAAGCTCTTCCTGGGTGGGAGGCACCAGCTGCAACATTTTGGCCAAAGGAGCTTCACTGGTTTTGAAAAATGGTGGGGTGAGAAGAGGAAACAAAAGGGGTATTTCTTAGTTTGGTTTTCCTCGTATATAAAAATCTGCAAGAATGAGTCATTTCAAAGCTGGTTAAATCTGCTGAAATTCTCTGGCATGGTAACATTTACCACAACCTGCCCAAAGACCATCCACAGACTGTCTGGAAGCAGTACTAAGGCAAACTCAGTCCTGCAATGTATGGAGAAGAATACAATATAGCAACCCACAGGCCTTATTACTCTGTCATCCAATATTGCTCAGGCTGGCTTCTTTTTGATGCCTGAATACAAATCTGGTCATCATATTATCGGAAGCCAAGTTAGAGGTCCAAGGTATACAATCAAGGCGACCAAATGATTCCCGATATAAAGAAGCAGTGCTTTGAGAGAGCTGAGCCAGGATGAGGCTCTGTGGCCCGGCAGAAAACCCAGGAGATAACCCTCAGGGAGATTTATAGGATCCTAAGGGAGAGGACATACACTGATGTTTAAATGTTTGGGTACTGCACGTACTATTCCAAAAGATTTTTAGATCAGTCAAGAAGCAGTGATGCCCAAGTATTCAACATACCAAAGCATTTCAAATATGGAAGGACAGGCTAATGACAAAGCAAGAGCAAGCAACCTGGAAGCCATCCTAACTGGGAGAACGAGCGAGAGAAGGGAATCCAAAGGCCATGGCCACATTTGAGGAATGAAGATGATGATCATAGGCACTTGGTTTCTTTGGACCTAAGTTAGCCCAAGCCACAGGAATCCAGATCTCCTGCCCCTGCTAGTTCGGTTGATGCTTTTCCAAGATAAAAACCCCAAATCCCCAGAGACAGGCCTGGGTTCCTACTACTTTGTCATCAAAGCTCAATTCAAGGTGGGGGCAGAGAGTTAAACTAACCACATTGCCAAAATCAGGGACACCAAGGAACAGAATCAGCGTCAATGTAGGTCAAAGGATCAAGATGGCTTTTGTGGCCTTGGACTTGGCCGCAATAGGGTGTGCACTTTCCTCTCCTCACTTGCCTGACCTCGGGCACAGCTTGCTAGGAGGTTTTACTCTTCAAGGGAAGGAGTGATAGCCACTCATGGTCTCACAATTTGGGGTGAGGGACAGGAAAGGCAAAGGAAAGGGAGAAAAGCCACTGAATCTAATGTGTTCCAACTTTAATCTCACTCCAGAACTCCCTTTATAGAAAGAGGAGTGATTTCTGGCAGGAAGTAAATAAAGGAAAGTTCTTCCTTGGAATCATCAGTGCTTTTTCAGGCTATACTTTGGGGGCTTACTTAATACCATTCTTGGGGAGGGGGAGTCAAAGTGTTCCGCAGGAATTCACATCTATCCCCATAATTACCTATAAAATATCCTCGGGAAGATAAACAGGGTGAAGGAAAATGAGAAGCTGAGAGAGAGAGAGAGCGCGTGCGAGCTGCGTAACCCTCATATGTAGCCAAGAAAGACAATGCCCCTCAGCTCCCTTTAGGTTCTTGATATTCTAACTCATGTACTTCAATATTCCTAAAGAGAAGAATGATTTACAAAAAATCATTCTGTATTTCTCTAATGTAGCAACAGGCTCTCGGAAATATTAAATACACGAGAAAAACAGAATATGTCCTATTCACCACTTCTAAAACTTTACTTTCCCAAATGTAAAGAATATAGTCTGATAAAGAGATGAATGAAAATCAGGCAAACGAACAACTTTTACCACCTTAACTGTGGAAGGCAGCGGTTCTACTTCTATTAACATAGTGGTTAGATAATATCAAGGCCAGATGATTGGTCACTTGGAGACATTTCTTGGTTGTACAGTGAGTATTTGGGAGAATGGTGAAGGGTAAGACTTGTTCCAAAATCAGAACACTGATGAGCAAATGGGAGCTGTCTCCTTCCTGTCCCACAAACCAGGGTTCAAATCTTGGCTCTGCAATTTACCAGGTATGTAACTTTGGCAAAATTGCTCAATCTCTCTCTCTTAGTTTCTTGTCTGTAAAATGGAAATGATGATACTTATCAGGGTTGAAGTTACGATTAAAAGAGATGACATTCTTAGCAGAATGTCTAGAACATAGTAACACCAAACAATGGGAGTTGTTTTGTTTTTGTTTTTAAATCTTTGGAGCAAAGACAGGAGAGGAGGAGAAGGTGTTTCTTGCCGAGTTTAAATGCTTAAACACCTTGGAGTGTTCTGCCTTGAAAATTCTGTCAGGTTGCCTGAGCCAAACCTGTTTTTGATACTCTTCTGCAGTATTCACTCATTTGATATCACCATGTGCCTCCTTGGTTCCAGGCACAGCATCACAGCATGAACAAGCCAGCAGTCTACCTAGTTCCCGAGGCTCACACTCAGGCATTAATCCAAAATGCTCCATCTACTTTGGGTCCCTGGGCTCTCAGAACTCTCCAAGATCTCAAAGGCCCTTCCAGGTGGCCCATGTCAGGTGATTGTTCGGGACTAACAGTAACTAGACTGAGCGGTCACTGAGCTCTATGCTCAGGCCTTGAATTAGCTCACTCGACCCTCACAACCACCTTGTGAAGTAGACTCCACTATTCCCAGTCCCACTTCACAGACAAGGACATGGAGGCTTAGAGGGATGAAATAATCTGGTGAGTGAGGAAAGAAGGGCCCAGAGCCTGGGGGACAGAAAGGGGACCCGACTTTCCAGAGCAAGAGTCCAGGCTGGGAGAGAAAGAACAAGGACTGAGGGCTGGATGGGCTCAGTAACAATACTAACAGCTAACATTTACTGAGCACTTACTGTGGGCCAGGCACTGTTCTCCCAAGGGTTTCACATGTATCAGCTCATCTAATCTTCATTATTGTTATCCCCATTCCACAGACACAAACTCAGATGGTACATGCTTAGGACGGAGAACTGGAATTCAAACTCAGGCGTCTGGCTCCAAAGTTTACCCAACTAACATCTTCAGCACCTTGATCTTATCTACCATAATGTGTGAAGGCTTAAGAGCCTTTTTTCCACTCCAAACAAACTACAGAAACCAAACAGCTCCAGGTGAACTGGATCAAGGAGACAATTCAAATGACTTGAGATTTTTTGCATGTGAGAAATTGAGTGTGAAAGGTTCTAATTACTGTCAACAGGAAAGACTGCAGCTTCAGCACCAGAGCCAGTGCTGGGCTGGAGGCAATGGGAGGGTGGAGGGTGAGTACACCTGTGCTGGTGGCCACTCCACCATTTCTCATCCCTGCCCATCTGCCAGCTGCTCTGCACCTTGGCAGGTGCAGGGAAGGTAAGTAGTGTGTACCAACAGATGCCTTCTCTAAAGGAATTCCCACAATTAGGAAAGCTTCAGCCAGCAAGTCCTGAAAGTTCAAAGGCAAAAGACATTAAGATCAAAATCAGAATACTCTCCACAAACTGGTGTTTCTCTTTTTGTGGGTGGTCAAAGCTGTTAAACTTTCTTACTCTAAACCTTGTGCTTGTCCCATCGACTCTGCTTGGCTCTGGACCAGAGGGTTTTACACTCTTGATCCTATCATCTCCAGCGTAGTATTGTGGCTAATAGCATGGACTTCAGAGTGAGCCTGCCTGGGTCCAAATCTGAGCTTCACCACTGACTTCAAATTACTTGACCTTTAAACTCTTAGTGCCTTGGTTTTCCCATCTATAAAATGGGAATAACGATAGTACCAACATCATACAGTTGTTTTGAATTAATGTGTTGTACTTAGAACCATGGCCCGTCATAAGTGCTCTGTTGGTTATTTGCTATTATTATTTTAGAAATAAAGTCAGGTTTCTTTAAGGTTAATTACTTTCTCAAGAAACAACTAGTGAGAGGAGGGAGGAAGGAGATTCAGACCTAAGCGTGCCTAGCTCCAAAGAAGCTGCAAGTAGCACCCAGTTGGTTAGTGGAGGCCTTGATTTCTGATGATAGGGTTGTTCATGTCAGGTGATTGACAGACTTTATATCTAAGTGAAACATACAGATACCCTCCATGTGGCCACATTAAACAGGGCAGAGTAGCTGGGCATGGCAGTTGTACTAGTTCAGAGCTCAGATTTTGCAATCAGGCAACCTGGCTCCACTATTTCACACCTAGTATGGTTGGACAAGTTATACAACTTCTCTGAACCTTGGTTTCTCATCTTAAAAATGTGAATAACTGTAGTACCCACCTAATGGGATCGTTGTAAAAGTCAAATGAGGTGATTTATATCTAAGGCACTTTTCTGAAAAATTAGCAAAGTGTTCAAAAAGTGGTAGTATTGTTTTATAATTATTAACTGATTAAAATTTGAAGTCCTGAAATTGAGGAATCTTTGGACTTAACTAAAGCCCTGAGCATAATGCCTGGCACATAGTATTAAATATCTGTTGAAGGAATGAATGAATGAAAACATGAATTGCACAGTGACTCAGATGAAAGTTTGGAGGGACAAAGTTCTGGTCATTGTATGAACACAGAGAGGGGGACTCTCCAGGCACAGGAGGCATGCCTACCAAGTTAGCGGGGTTTAGGGGGATGCGAGGAGCTATAAAGTGCAGAAAGGGAAAATGTCCTGTTTGTAGGTACCATAACTTTTAGGAAACACGATAAATCACAAGTGTATTTAATGGGCTTGCTGACTCCTAGCACCTTCTCCTTGAGTGCTCAATTCAATCAGCTTAAATATTTATTTTCATAGGAATGCATTACCAATTTTATCTTGAAAATCAGAGGAAGCCTAGGGTTTACTTCCCAGTAATTCAGTTTACCACTAGCATGAATACTGTAGTTTTTAAGATAAGCATACCCCAACTCAAAATATTCTTCTATTGGTTATCTTTACTCTAATCCTAGAGAGTTATAAATGAGGTTATTTTTGCTAAGAAAATTAATGTAGTCGGAAATTACTAATGCCCAATATATTCAGAGGCTAATTTGTTCTCACTTTTTTTCTTGGAAAAGAAGCATGAAGATCTTCTCTTGTCCTTCCTATATCTGGTTTGCCTTTTTGCTGTGAAAATTCTTGCCTCTGAAGCTCTATGGGGGCAGTTTCGTCATCTCTACAAACTCCTTGTAGACCACTGTGAGTGTCTACATTTGCTCAAAACTGGAGGTATGTGGTTGCAGACGAAGATGTCTCTGTTTCTCCTGAGAAATGATGCCTTTTCCAGGGTCAAAGTGGTGTCATTAAAGGAAATCAATGGAGGAGTGCCAGACGGAAGGAACTAGGGCCATCTCTTTGTCCCTTACTCAGAGAAAGTCTTCCCCAAAGCCTGAATCACGGGGTTTTAGCTCCAAAAGTATGGAGGATGTAATGGGATTCAGTCTGAATTCATTTGTGTGTGTCTACATGTTGATAGCTGGGTAAGCTAGTGGTGGGACAAGAGCTGGAAACAATAAAATGCTACCAAGCCACGGGGAATCCCAGAGGACTGAACAACTTCTAGTTGGTTGGCTGCATGATCTCAATAGGAGCTACCACAAAGGCCAGAGAACACCACAGCCCATGAATGGACTCTCCAATTTTCAGTTGCAATTGTTTTTATGCTCTTTTATGCAGGGGTTGTGAAGGCTCATTCTAAATGACACTCACCCTCAGTCAGGCTGCTCTGCCAAGAGATGCTCGGAAGGACGTGGACAGTTCAGGGCATGACCATACCACCCCTTCCAATTCCCAGGGCACTGAGGCTTTGGTACCATCCACAACCGAGTAAATAGTCCTTATGCTACTCTGCAAGGAAGGGGTAGGGAGTGATAGAGTGTGGGCAGGGAGATGGGGGAGGCAAGACATCCGACAGCTTCAGTCCCCATGCAGCACTTGGTATCACAAATCACAGGAAGACTCTAACATCCTAGGGCCATGCTCCTGTCAAGCACAGCCCGACAAGACGAGCAGGCCGTGTTCTTAAATTTTATCTTATTTGGCAGTATTGTTGTTTTATGTTATAAATGGAGGGAAATGATAATTAGTTTACTGAAAGGGAAATGATTTTACGAAAGGAATGAGAAGTAATGGCTTCCAGTGACACCTGTGGGGTAAAGCACTTGGGCTATTATTAATACTATCTTTTGCCAACTCATTAGTCCCCAGAACATGACTAGTGTGTTCAAATAGGGGCAGAAGGCCAGACTCTTTAGTCTTATATTTTATTATGACTAAGCCCAATATCAACTGACTGTTTCTATTTGACCAGTATATATGTTCTAGGCAAAGTATTAAAGCAAACATAGTAACAATTTCATGGCTATTTTAGAATGAACAAAAGCAAGTACCTAGGAACTGTTTATTTTGTATAAAGATTTGAAGAAATGTCAGCATTTCTAATCGGGGTCTGAAATACTTCCCCCGGGATCATGTATGACACATCGTGGCAATTTGATCAGATTTTTAGGCTAACCATGGCCATCCCTAGCTGCCACTGTGGGACTGAACCAGAGACCTGGTTTGATAAAAACCTCCATACTATGTCAGACTCTGGGGTGTTACCCTATCTTCTGTCCATCATGATGGAGCTGTTGAGATCTGGAGCACCAAGGCAGCGCTTGGTTCTGGGGAAGTCACTGTCTTAGACAGCTCTGATGGCACAAAACACAACAGGCTTGCACATGCCCAGGGTGGCACGTGGAAAGAGGCACTAGTGCCTGGAGAAAAGAAGGCCTTTCTCCAATAGTAACAGAGCTGGTTACTCTGGCACGGCATGGTCACCTGACCATTTATTGAAGAAATGGAAGGCAGCTTTGGATATCAAAATGTGGAGCAGGATCCTGGTGCCATAAGCTCCCAAAGGGTCCAGGAAAGTTATTTCAAGCCTAGCATTTGCACCACCATTCATTCTAATCCAGAGACCAACTGGCCCAGTTCTACTAGGTGTTGCTACTTCACGTTTGTTTGGAAATAAAAGAACAGGGTGTGCCCTTTGAAACAGGGACCTCAGGGTCAAGGTGTAATTCTCATCCAGGAGGATGCAGGTGCTGCTGAAAACTCTTGTGACCCACTCTCATTCTTAATTGAAGAGAAATGGTTCAACAGGCGCAAGAGCTAAGGTGGAAAATAAATCAGTCCCTCCTCACGGTAACTGAAGGAGAAAGGAAAATTCTGCCCTCTCAGTGGCGGTATATCTGGAATACCTTACTCAACCTTTGAAAGAGAGGCGGTATTTTAAATTTCCTTATACAGGTTTTATGGCCAGAATGAGGGCTTTCATGTTGTTTTAGGGAGAGAATATTCTGTTTTACCACAAAGATGCACCATGATACAGAGAAAAAAACTTTGTGTGTTTTCTGTAGAGAACTAACCACATTGTTCTGGACACAACTTTCCTGCGCCTCCATTTTCTCACCCATAAAATAAGGAAGTTGTGGTAAGTGAAGGTTGAAAAAAATTTTTAAATGGATATGCTTTTTTTTTTCCCCCAGTGGAAATCTCATAAGGACCTTCAATGTATAAAACAAATAAAAACAGTCTTTCTTACCTGACTTTCTCCTCAGTAGCCATCACCCAGGCTAAAGGTATGAGAAATGAGGTGGAGGGGAGAGAAGGCTTGAGGCACTGCTTTCAAACTCTAGGGCTCTATAGAGGACAGTACAAAAAAAAAAAAACCTGGTCTAACTCCTAAGTGAGTCTTCTGTAATGCTAGGTTAAGAATGAAAGCTCCCGAATCAGCCAACAGGATCCAAATCTTGGTTCTTCAGTTAGCTAGTCATGTGACACTGAGCAAGCCAATTAGAAATAAGAGTGAATAATAATAATATGAATAGTGGTAATACCAATATTGATCATGAAGTTTTTGAGAGGATTAAAAGAAATGATTAAAAAAGAGAAAGTAAATTGAAAGTGGTAGTATATGGCACAGGGGAGGCATTCAACAAACGGTACCTGCTCTTGTTATCACTCTCCTTCATTGGAGGCACACAGGTGGGGTGGCACCTGCATAACAGAAGGCACAATTCATGGAAAGTCTCCAGCTCAAGCCAATCTTGTGGCTAAAACAATCTTATTCCTTATCTCATGATTATTTTATCTTGCCTTTGTTCTTCATTGATGAGTGAATAACAGACTTCCTGCCTTCAGGCAGGTGCACAATACTTTTCTTGATAATCAATGTACTGCCAATCCTCTATCATCTCACTATTAAAAGTGCTGATCAGTCAAGTTGGTAGAGACTGTAGAATTATTCAAAGCATTTTCATATGCATTATCAACTTCTGATCTCCGTAAGAACTTTGTGGGGCAGGGAGAGGATAATGGTATTATTTCTATTTTTATAGACAAGAAAAATGAGTCTCAGCAATGAAAAAAATCACCCAGTAAATGGTAGAGCCAGTATGAAATCAAGCCTTCTCATTCCAGGGCAAGGCCTCTTTCTACTACACAGGGTCCCTATGTCCTTTTCTTTTTTAACATATGACCCCTTAGACCCTGGAAACTCAGCCCACTTTTATTTCTTCTATGGATGAAAAACACCTAGCATAGTGAATTCCATTATGAGAATGCAGTAAATGTTAGCTGCAACTATTATTATTATTATTAATATTTAAATCTGCCACCAGCTATTCTATCGCAATCATCCTTCTCCTAGGCTTGCTCCTGGGTTAGATGTAGTCTAACTGGTTTCTAGCTTCCTTGCTCGCCCCAAAACAAACTGACAGATCCTTTCAAGTTTAGGTGACTTGCTGTTAATCTCTGTAAGAAATTAGGGAAGGGATAACAAAAAAACAAACATTTCAAACCATTATAAGCCTGTATCTGAATTTAATAGGACGAGACACAGATTAGCAAGAGAAAAGTGTAATGTACATAAAAAATATTTCCGACTTTTTCCTTTCCAATTTAAAATCAGGCCAATAGTTGGAATGAAATTCTATAAGCTATCAGCAAAACTGTCTGATGAGGACTTGTCTGAGAAAGCAAGCCACAGAAAACAAAGACCAAAAAAAGTTATTATTTCTCTGGGCTCTCTGCTGTCCAGAGTAGCCATAGAATAAATAAGAAGTGGAACAGATTATGCATTCAATTTGCTTAAAATGCATTTTCCTTCTTTTCTAAATAAATATAATGGAGTTACTCACTGAGGGTGAGTGGAACCAAGACAGACTAAAAATAAAAAACCAATCTAAAGTTCCCTGGTTCTTGATGATTGTGTGAGTAGGGAAAGGCTGTTGCCAGCATGTAGGCGTATTTATAAAGACCACAGCCTGTTCTCTCGTCAGAATCCACTAACTTGCACCAATGGTGATGGATTTATGGCTACCCATCAACTAAAAAAAAAAAACAGACTTAGGAAACAAAAACAGCAGGAACCAGAAAGAGAATTGGATATAGATAAACACATACATCCCTCTCGATGAATCCACTTTTGTCTTTCGTGCTGTTTTCTGTCGTTTGTGGGCATATATAATATACCATGTCTATAATTATAAGTGTGGGTAAGAGAAAGAGGTAGCTAGAGACTGAAGAGTGTCTGACTGTTCTGGGACTGGATGGGAAAGGAAATTGATGTTAGCAGTTACTGTTCCTTAAAGCCATCAGCTTTGTTTTTCAAAGTATGGTTTTCCTGGTAAAAGACTCTTTGCCTGTAATGTGAGTGAATCACTCATCTTAATTTAATAAAAATGTGAACCAAATGACAGTGGCTCTGCATCTTGGGAAATGACACAATGGTTAGGCTTTCTGAACCCTGATCCTTATCTTTCAGTGGGGCTGGCAGGCATACAAAAAGAAAGGAAAAAGATGAAAATACCCTAGTGGCAACAGTGGATGAACCCACCCAATTTCTCTTATGCGCAGTGTCCTAAAAGACAAAGTCTGGTCTTACTCATTGGAGTCTGGATAAGGTACCTGTTTTTCCCATCGATCGGTGGCCTCCAACTGGGCACTAACTCTTTATGCCTCAGTTTTTTCCTCTGTCATACCTCACATATGAACGATCAGGGTTGACTAGACTAAGTTAAATATATTTTAAAGTATGTAAGATTGTATACCCTATTGACTGTTTAAATTTTGTCACATTTCTGTATAACCAATTTTAAAAATTAGGAAAACAAAAGAATAAGAAGTGGGAAGACATCAAAGGGTCTTAAAAAAGCACAACCATTCAAAACTATTAAAAAATGTGCAAACTGGGGGGAGGAGATAAAAATGTGCAAACTTTTTTGTCTCAATAATCCTCAGGGTTCTATTTGGGTCTAACATTCTGGGATTCTTCACTGTAATTCTCTGTGGCTGAGGCAATAGCAAAAACCCGAGGTAGGACATAATTTGAATGCAGGTAGCACATAACTTGCTGGGAGAGTGGGAATGCTAGTAAACCCATGTTTTTGCTTTCTCGTGCAGCACACACAATAGCTAAGAACATAAGATCTGGAATTAAGACAGGGTTCAAAATGCCTCTGTTATCTCCTAGCTATGTGGCATGGGCAAAATTCTCTGAGCCTCAGTTTTCTCATCTGTAAAATGGGATAATACTTCTCAGACACTACACAATGGGGGCCCTTGCTAACTGCATTTCCTTCTATTTACCCCTTGCTCTGACCATTCCAGCCACACTGGTTTTGCTGATTCTTGAATATGTCAAGCATGCTCTGTCTCAGACTATTATACTGTTGTCCCCTCTGCCTCTGGATACCTGCATAGTTCTTACCTCTTTCAGGTCTCTGCTCAAATACCACTAAGGCCAACCCTGGCCTGAGTATTTAAAACAGCAGCTCTTGCCCTGCTCCCTGTCTCATTTTCCTGCTTCATTTTTCTCCATAGTATTTATCACTGTATGATCTACTGTATATTTTTAAACTGTATTAGGCAGTTTAAAGGCAAAGATTTTGACTCTTTTGTTTCTTGTTGGTTCTCAATAAGTTATTGAGGAGCAAGACTGCTGTGATGATTAAGTGAGATAATGCTTGTGAAGCTTCAAGCACTTACTGTCTGAGACACAGGTTTTGTTTCGCTTGAACTTTATTTTTAAATTTTTGAACTAAAACATTTAAAAAATCAAGACATTTCTCACAATACAATCTACATTTCAGATATCTTTTTTTAAAAGAAAAAAAAATCAGAAGACCTGGCGGTGCTGGGTCAGCATTCCTGCATGGCTACAATCAGGTGGAGCTGAGGCAGAGGATGCCCTTGTCAGTTTGCTATAGACCCTGCTGCATCCCACTGAATAACATCTGTGATTCTTTCTTATATCACCTGTCTGGCTGCTGCAGGCATCCGAATTTTCAACCCCAGTATAGAGTTTCTCCCTGGAAGCATTTACAATAAAGATTTAATTCCTCTGCCTAAATGAGTTTAAGATAAAAAGGAACTAGATGACATCAGGATATTAAAGGGAAAGAGCAAAACAAAAATTGTTTATGAAATATAATCCTTTCTTTGCTTTTAAACATATATAAATTTACATAGAATAAAGAATGGAATACACCAAAGTGTTAATAATGGTGGTTAATTCTGGGTTTGTGGATTATGGGAAATTTCTATTTTCTTGCAATCAGAAGAATAAAATTTATTTCATAAAAAGCTACCCAGATTTATGGTATGGAAATTATATCTCAATAAAGCTGTCAAAGAAAGAAAGGAAGGAAAGCAAGCCAGCCAGCCACCACTCAGAGAAATTGTCAACTCTGCACCTTCCTTCAGAAACATATTTCCATGTCCCTCATTCTCAGTGGCTCTATCTCCCACCCCCATCTCAATCACCTTGTTTTGTCCATAATGAAAAGAGGGTACAATGCTGATAACCATATTTTATAATCCTTTATATGCTTCTGGATCTTATTATAATGCCCCTTGGTCCTGTCTTTATATGTTCACAGTCCAGGCTCACTAGGGGCACAGTAAGGTTATACATCCCTTCAAATGACAGCAGAGTTGGGGAGGAAAACCCGTTATCAAAGTCAGGGCTAAAACTGATTAGTTACAATACAATTAGATTTCATTTCTCTCATCTCTTATCACATTTCTTGATGGTTTTCCTTCCTCTCCACAGACTGAGATGATTTTTTTCCTCTTGGGAACAGTGTGGCTGAGCAGAAGGAATGCCTTAGGAGACTTGAAACCCTGCCTTGGTTCTGCCAGACTAGTTCACCTGAGCAAGCTACTTCCTCTTTAGGTGTTAGTTTCTTCATCTGTAAAATGAAGATAACAATCAAATATCTATTTGAGAGCAAGAGGCCAGATCTACGACTCTGTGATTCTCAAGGCTTTTCTAAGTTGTGGAGTTACAAAATGGACTAACTTCCAATGCTGAGAACAATGAAAATGTTTCCTCCAGGTGTGTGTACCCTACATGGTAATACTTAATGTATTCAAAACTTAACTAATAGGCGATCTCAAACATCTAGATGCTAATAAGTCTCTAAGTGGGCAAAACGGATGTCACAAAGTTCACACACTAAAGCTTATGAGGTTAAATACAGGCTTTGAAGATAAGCTCTGATGATAGAGTTTTAATAAGCTTGGCCATTTAGGTTTTAAGCTCTATGCAGATTAGACAAAGTAAACTGAGAGAGGAAAAAGGAACTATAAAAGGCAGGTGCAAGGATAGCAGTGAGGAATTAGGCATTAACAGTACGACAGAAACAGAGAAGTAGGAAAAAAGTTAAAATACAATCTAGATGCATTTAGGGTACACTTCAATAAGCTCTGAAGACAACAGTGTTTTCCAGCACAATAAAATAATTTGTTTATAAAGCTGATACTTAGATGCCAAGATAAGTTAAATTATACTTAATGCAGGGAAGAGTATTACATTTACGTATATTTTGAAAAGATTTCCATGTAGTTTATATTAAAAACAAAAAAAATTGGTACTCAAACTTTAAAAGAGTAGGCTGTAAGACTGTGAAACTCTTCTTCTGAGTTTTTCTATATTTACTGTCTCTAAGCCATCTATTTATCACTTCTCATATATAGCCTCCTGGCGTTAGTTATGTTTGTAAGCTACTTTCCTGAGTGCTGTACACCCATTACCTCATTTAGTCCCATGGGATAAACACTGCAGACACAGGGAGGTTAAGTCATTTGTGCAGTGTCATAACTTGTAGGTAGCACATTCAGGCTTTGAAACCATGGGTCTACCTGAATCCAAAGCATGTTATTTTAAGTATTCCATGATTTACTCATAGTCTAATTATGATATATGTATCTGTTTGCCCCATCACCACCAACAGACCAAGTCTTGAGAGTAAGTACTCTATCTCCCCTGCTTTTATGTGCCACAGGAACCGGTAACATAGCAGGCACTCAAAAATGTTCAATGGACTTCATCTCTATGACTCTCTATGGAGATCAGAAACCTTAAAGACAATGTAGTATATCCCAATGTATCTCCAAGTATGATTCATGGATCGTCTATATCTCAGACCTCTGGAATCAGAATCAGCAATTAAACAAATAGCTCAGGTGATTCTTATGCATACTAAAATCTGAGGACTTTTGACCTAGAGCTTGAAAGCACATTCTTTAGAATTAGTCAATCCTGAGTTCAGATCCCAGCTCCACTACTTGTTAGATGAATGATCTGGGGCAAGATAGTTACTTATATTCTTTGAACTTCAATTCCATCATCTTTAAAATGAGGCAACCAGAAACAACTACCTCATAGGGTTTTGAAGGGGCAAAGTTCATTCCTGCACCAGGAATTATGGAGCACCTACTATGTGCCAGATATTGCCTTTTAGGAACTTAGGATACATTAGGGAATAGAAAAGCACCTTGCCCTCATGAAACTTATCTTATATTGGAGAAACAGATGATAAATAATAAACAAAATAAACTACATAGTAAGTTAGTGATACAAATAATGGAAAAAAATAGAATAGAGCAAGTCGCATAGGGAGTATGAGGTGCTAGTGGTGGTACAATTTTATAGAGAGTAGTCTAGGTAAGTGTCATGGAGAAGGCAACACCTAAGCAAAGAATAGAAGGAGGTTAAAAAGTAACCTAGGCAGACATATGAGGGAAGAGCACCCTAGGCAGAGGGCACAGCCACTGCAAAGGCCTTAAGGAGGGAGCGTGCCTATTAGATAAGAGGAAGAGCATAGAAGCTAGTGTAGCTGGAGCTAAGACAACAAGAGGGAAAGGAATAAGAGATGAGGTTAGAGAAATAACTGGGGTCAGTTCACGCACGTCCTTTTAGGCCTACAAGTAAAGATTAAATGGCATAGTCACGTTAAGTGCTTAGAACATATATGGTGCACAGTAAACATTTAATGGATTGTATCAACATCTGTATTTACATTAATATCTTCTGGTTCTAAGCCATGCTGGTCTGGAAGGTCGGGCTACAGAGACTATAGCACCTTTTATGTACTTTGGTGGGGTTAGAGTGTCCTTCAACATGTCCAAAAGTACAGATATCAAAAAGATCAAAGGCCTGGGTGATCCCTAGCAGCAAGCAGAAATGGCTAATTCACTGCAGGTGCTCAGAAAAACTGAACTAACAGAACCATACAAAGTCAACACGGCATCAATAAAAGACAGGGAAAGAGTGGGGTGTGGATGGGGTGGGCTTGGCTAAAGGCTGAAACCAACAGAAGAGTTGTTAGCAACGTAAGAGAAAAAGCAGTGGAGCGTGGAAGCATCACCTACAGCTGTTGAAACACATTCTAATATCAATGAGACCACAAAGTCATGAGAATAATGACTACAAACTGCCGAGGAGTAAGCCCAGGAGCCCAGCAACATGAATGCACTTGTACGGGGGGAAAAACAAATTAAGAGATTCAGGCAAAACTATCCCCTTTCCTGGTGGAGGCTCTTTAATCTTTAATATCTCTCTCTTGACACTAGGCACTGATCTTGCCCCAACAAGACAAAGGATAACTTCTGAGAAGCTACTACTTCTCGTTCGGGTGAAGGACTTCTGAGGAGATGAGCGCCATGTGTCTGCCAGGCTAAAAGGACAAGTTCTCTCAGTCATACAGTGTCACAACTGGGCAGGTCAGATATAAGACACACCCATCCACCCTCCATGGCTCTCACCATGGAAAGAGCTGCAGGGCCCCTGAGCTGCAGAGAGGAATGTGGTCTCTTTGGGAACGGGAGGCAGGCAAGAATGTAATAAATAAAGGCTGGATGAAGACATCCAGGCTGGACTTTATACTGCCTTAAATTGCCACCTGCTCTGGGGAAAGCAAAGCCAGGCACTGTCCAGTGGAGATCTGGAAGTGGGCATCCTCTGTGGCCTCAATTATGCCGGCTTGCAAAGGAAGAGTGCAGTACTTGGTCCTCATGACCCTGACTTAACCTACTCAGCAAGGAGCAGTTTAGTATGAATCAGAAGAAATGAAGAGTGACTCAATTTATGTGATCTTCGACTCAACACATACAATTTGTAATTAAAACCATTATAAAAAATCAGTATGAGAAACCTTATATTTTTATTCCATTCCTCAAACTATTTGTCCTCTTTACCATCTCCTGATAATAAACATATATTTGCTTTGGAAGTTCCTAATTGCTACATTCCTACCTATTTATTCAGTTAATAAATATTAAGTGCCAAATATTAAGAGGTTATGCTAGGTTCTGTGGAAACAGCAGTGGTTATGATTGACAAAATCCCTATTTTCATGAAATTTAAATTCTAGTATGTGTATGTGGGGAGAGAGATAAACAATAAGTAGACAAATAAATAAAAATACTTATAGAAAGTAATCAGGCAGTGCCATAAATAAAACAGGATGGTGTGATATGGAGTGACTGAGACGGAGTGACATTATAAGGCGGGGTGGTCAAGGATATCCTTTTAGAGAAGGTTATCTTTTGAGCTGAGACCTAACCAGATGAGAAGGAGACAGGCATGTAATCTGGGGAAAGAGAGAACAGCAAATGCAAAGACTGAAGAAGGGAACCAGCAGCAAGTGTTTTGCTTTCCATTTGCCTATTCTGCACATAAATGCTCTTTCTTGTCTCTGGCATGTTACACTCTGTTAGAGAAATTGCTCTACGAGGCCTGGGAAAGGAACAATATTGAACAGGACAGAATTCTAAGGCTAACGGATTACTAGAGACACATATTGACATTGGGGGAGGGTGGGAGCATGAGCAGGTACTCTGATCCCAGAGTGAAGATAAGGCAAAGGCTGCAGAAACTGCTTGTCCCCTGTTTGTCGCCGCATTTCACTACTATGGTTAATTGGCAAAGCAGTCTGTGCAAATGAGCGCAGGATGTCTAAACTGGAGCACTGTTTCACACATCATCATTTCAAGTCACCAACTGACAGGATTTAGCACTCTGTGTCTGGCAGCAACCAGCAGTCAAGCAGAGAGAATTCCACTGGATTATCCAAAGCATCTGACCCGCAAATGAGGAGTGAGGAGAACATTAAAAAAAAAACCAAAACAACTCCTCAGTAGTGAGCCAGTTTGACATCAAACAGAGACACACAAATATCCGGCTTCTTCTGAGGCATAAGGTCGATTTCTTGTGCTTGTCCCCGATCTTCAGAATCCACGTTTTTGATCTACACTCAGTCCTTCACTGTTCCAGCCAGAGGGGTAGATATGAAGCCTAGCGGGGCTGATGGGGCAATGTTCCACTGTCTGACTCCAGAGGAGCTTTACAGCAGGAGTGGAGAAGAGCAAGGCCAGCAGGGCAGGAAGAGAGTTCAGTCAGAAATGCAGGACATGGCCCCTAAAGTTGTGATAGATTGGTTTTTCAGCTGAAGAAGCTGATATCTGCAGCCAGACCTTTGTCTTTGACAAGCCCACCACAGATCCAGGTTTGGAATGACGGGACAGAATGAAGGAAAGAAGCAAATTTCCATTTAACGAAAAGTGGATAGTACTGAACTGCCCAGGCCTTGTGGATTTCTGAACTTTCTAATTCTCCTAATCAAGTCCTAAGACTCGCCCCCACCCCCTCACGCCTCATCCTTCTTTCCTCCAAACCTTCCACGCACAGCTGTTAGGTAAGATTTACTAGATGGAATGTGTTTGCAAAATCTGTTTTGTTCATTGGAACATGTTTATCTAGAAAGAAAGAAAAAAACTCTGTCCCTGCTCACTATTTACTTTTTGGTGACTGCCTTCTGGGATTTGGAAGTGGATAAACAGATGGACTTCATGGAAGGAATCCGGCGGAACGCCAGAGTGTGTATATATATCTTGGTCTCAGTATATATATGGCAGATAGTCCTCGTCCACACAGCTGTGCTGGTTTTGGAGGGACGTGAGGGGACAGTATCTTCAGGATGACAGGACTCCCTTTGCTCCATGGTGCACCTCCCTGGAGAAACCCTGGGCTATGAGATACCAGATGGTTTCTAGAGTTCTAACCCCAGATATATGACCTCAATTTCATGTTCTGGCCTCTGGCTGCGGTAATGAAGGGTTGTGCCAGATTCAAAACTATTGCTTATGATTTGTACTGCATTTGTCTGATAAATATGGGTGCCTGAAAGGTGCTGAGTATTTGCAGTATCTACAGTGATTAGTGAGCTTTGAGCACCTTTGCAATAAACTGGATGCCCCTGTGTTAAAGGCAAGCCCATGAGGGGTGTGGTTGTGTGTTATGTGTGTATGTGTGTGTATAGACGTTGTGGAAGGCCCAAAACACAATATTTTCCAGGCCACAGGAAATATTAACTGCCAGCGAGAACATGGTACAGTTGACACTCACATGCTGCTGCTGAAAGGGAGCTGGGAGACGGGGTGGAGAAGCAGTTTTCCCCTTAATTTTTTGGCCCTCTCCAATATAAATCTCTACTGCAGGGGATGATAGTGGAGGAAGTAATTCTTCCATAATTCAATAGACTTCAACCTTCAATCCCAAGATTTGATGGTTACATTACAGTTTTAAAATTACAATTCAGGGGAATCTTCTAATAGCCAAAAAAAAAGACTTCATTTGCTTCACAGAATAGGGTTCAGGTAGATGTTCCCGACCCTCCTGGCAAAAATTCATGAAAAATATAGATGACGGACAACTAGTGCCAAATAGAGCCAACATAAACAAAAAAATCCCTCAAAAACCCTAAACAAAAAAACTCCCTGGGGTAGAGTGGACTGCATTCATCAGGTTCAGGTAGCTCGAAGACAAGAACATTAAATAATTAGACTCAACAGACCAAGGTGCTGTAGGTAATGGAACTTCAGAAAGACAGAACAAAAGATTCTGTTTCTAACAAAGGTTCTGCAGACCTTTACACTACAGTGAGCAATGAGCGTGAGGGATGCTGCCCAGGAAATGAAAGGACTCAATCGTTCCTCTTCAGTGAGCGGAGCCCAGGAGGAGTGTTCCAGGGCGCTCTCACAAACACTCTTTAATAATACCATCCAGAGCCTTTGATTCAAGGAACATGCTGAAGAATAAACAGCCTATTAATCTGAGTTTTCTGGTGTGCCTGAGTATACAAAGCAGCTATGAACTAACCCCTTGGCTCTCGCAAACATCCCGACTGCACACCATCCACTGCTTCACTGCACAGCTCAGCTCCTCCTCTCTACCACTGCATGCAATTTGTCCCCAGAAAAGCTTCAGGGTTTGGGGGCCCTGATAGTTTCAACTAAGGATGCCCAGGCCAAACCCAGGGTGCAAAGAACTGGAAACAGCGCATCCTTGTTTGGCCATAAGAAGCATAACCATGTGACTTCAAGCTCAAATGAGAACTGTGTGGTAGTGTGACTGGGTGAGGAGACAAAGTCATCAGTCTGCCTCTTTCTGAGCCAAGTTGACAGCCACAGGCCTGGGAAAGGAAGGCCCAGTTTCAATTGCTTCCCAGTCTTGGTTACTTGGTGGCAGGAAGGGCTCCTGCATGGGTGGGCTTTGGGTGCCATTCCGTGGAAACATTCCTGGGCGTTTTGCCTAAGTAAAAATTACCAAGTAAGGTCCCTGAGTTCTCAAGGAGGAAAGGAGAGGAAAGATAAGTGGCTGTTTCACTCTCAGATCCTTTCACTAAGAGCTGCTTTAAAAACAGTCAGGTGTACCTTTTGTGATAACAACCATTTGATGAAGCATGAGGTTCTCTTTGGGGGCCCCAAAGAAATCAGAGATAAAGAAGTTGATAGTATGAACTTTAGGCAATAAACCAGGGTTCAATTGTTGAAACAGCATAATTGAGGCTAGGATCATAGGCTCAAATCAGCCATGAGGGCCAAGTGGCTTCTTTGTGTTCCACAATCACTGACCTCACGCAAGGTGTGTGCTTCATGATAAAAAGAACTGGCCTGAGGAAGTGGATAAATCAGTGTCACTGCTAACCCCCACCCCCCGCCACACACACACTCATAGCACATATCCCACTGCCCCAAATTTATATACAAAGAAAAACACATCTAGTGAAAGTTTCCTTTCTAAAGTAATTTCAAAGGCTTTGATTTTTAAAAAATTCTAAAGTCTTCTGATTCTACTTTCAGAGAACTACTTTGTGTTTGGTCTCTCGAGCTGGAGAAGAAAGGGCACGCTTCTTACGAAAGAGAAGAAATGCACAAAAGCTCACATACTTTACATGACTGACTCTGAGATGCCAGAGAGGGCGGTGATTAAGAGCATGGACCGCTAAGTTAGATCTAGATCTGTCACTTGCTGCATGTGTGATCTTAGACATGTTACATAAACCATAAACTCTGTGAGCTTCACTTGCCTCACCCGTGAAATGGGAATCATCTTCACAAGCTTAGTGTGAGGAATATATAACATATCAAAAATGTTTAGTGCAGTGCTTGGGACATAGTAAGTGTTCAATAAATAATAGCTGTACTTATTATCCTTTGAATCTTCTAATTAAAGGCACAGGAATCAAACACATTCTGAGAAGAGACCTACTGGTAGTTGGCACATGAGGGAACAGGAGTTTCTTCATCCCTTTATTAGGCTGGGCTTAGAAGGTCTCCAGATCTTCCGTCAGTACACTGGAAACAAGAGTTTGAGTTCCATGGGGTTAATGATGAAAGGCACAAAGAGACCAATCCCTAGTACTCTGGGACCTCATTTTTGACTTGGGAACTGCAGACTGACCTGGAGTGTTCCCACCCCAGAGTCTGCTTAGCAGATACAGCCTTCTTCCTCTAGCCTTCCACCTGTTGAGACAAACAGATGTAATCTGAACACAAGAGGGGCCTTGCAAACACAGATCTGGTATCAGACAGCCTTTCTCTGAAGCATTCCTGGGGTTGTAAAACGACAGACATTCCAACCGGCTGAATCTAACCCTTCCTGCCTTGTAACTGGAGGCCTTATGAAACGGCTTCTTGTGATTAGAGCCATCAGTACCTCACTCCAAGGCTGTGAGGTGGACTTCATTAATATTGATGAGCTGCAGCTCCTTAACCTCATTTGATGTTTATTTACAACCATTCTTCTCATATGCTAATGAGTGACACTGGGCTCTTCAGATAGAAAGGAAAGAACTGGACCCTCTCTGCCAGCATCTCCTTGGCAAACTCCTGTCCCTTGAAACTGAAGGTTGCGTGGAGGGAATGATGCCAAATGGAGGGAATGCAGCAGAGGGGACAAAATGATGTGAAAAGAATGTCTGCAATGTGATGGGGGAGAGAGAGAAGCCCAGCTGCTGGGGCCACAGTGTGACTGGGGTTTGGTTACACCCACCCAGTGGGTAACAAAGAGAAGTTGAAGGGCGGGGATCTTAGTAACTACTAAAAGGACAATATGTTAGATTTTGAAATTAGGGTAGGAATGGAGATCAGGGGGCTTGAAGGCTTTTCTCCAATTCACTTCATTTTCTTCTATGATCTTAAGAAATCAATAAACAGGGGACTGGGGTAGATTTCTGTAAGACAGTTAAATGCCCACAGCAACTAATGCTTCGCAAATGCTTGGCTTAGAGAAAGAGTACTCAGTGTCGAGGGCATCACTGTGAAATGGGTAAGCAGGGAGGAATAATCACTGCTTCTTTTTCTTCCGAGTTATGGTGATGTGTATCAAAACATAGGAAGATTAAGCAAGTAAGGATCAGAGACTGGGGCAAAAAATTTTTTTAAAAACTAAGGCCATTATATTATTTTAAGGCTAACATCACACAGGGCCTCTTCCAAATTCCACAGCACATAGCAAGTCAATTTTGGGTCATCTCATCCATTCAAAAGGTATGAAAAAACTATATGACATATGAGGAGGATGGAAGGAAAAATACTTTGGATATTCAAATGCCTATTACTATCAGCAACAACATCAAACTTAAAATTTATTAAATACTTCAGTGCCAATTCCCACTGTATTTCTTGTTTTTGCTGCTTTGCACTTTACATTACTATTTAGATAATTATTCCCTTCCTGCCTGTGGGGTCCACACCCTCTCCTTTCTCCCAATCTGGCTTTTTCCCTGAAGTTCTTTGAAGATCATTCTTACCCTTGATGTGCCTTTCTGTCAAGGCTAAATAGGCAGGAGAAAAAAGGAATCTCTTACCTTAAAGATTTAACCACATTTATTTAAGTACAAAGTATTGGTTCTAACGGGTAGATTTTATGTTTGTTTCTCTGAGATCATCATCCCTTAGGGTATGAATTTCATCTCTTTCAAGTTTTCTATGAACTCAGTTCCTGTTCGTCTGAAGGAATCGATGGCAATCTGCATTCGACTTGACAATCTACAGCTTACCTATGCTTAGGGACAAAAATGTCTAGAAGAGTAATTGACAACCATATGCTTATTCTAGACTACAGCAGTGTTTCTCAATCTTTTTTTTTTCTTTCATTTTTAGGTATTTTTTCCAAGTTTCCACCGCTCCATGAAATTTTAATACATTAGATATACTGAATATATATATAGACGTGTGTGTGTATTGGAGGGCCACAACCTTGTAAATATCTAATTTTGTTTTGCCTCTCAAAGAACCAATATTTGCCTCCTTGGGGGCAATATTACTCCCATTTAGAAAGCATTTTCTAGAGACTTTTAAAAAGTATATCATCTGATTTAATGTGTTCCAGGATTGAACCTAACATTCTCTCAAAGTGAGCCATCAAACACAATTACACCTCTGTTCTGATTTTTTATAAAAGAAAAAAAGGAAAAAGGACATCTTTGTGCCTATCTAGGGATAGCTCTTCCAAAGAAAAGATCAAAATCCGTTTTTTTTCACACTAGGCCTGATCTATCCACTGAATAAATGGCTTACTTTTTGGCAGTGGGTTAGCTTTCTACAATAGTTCTATTTGAGTGGTGGAAGAGGTAATAGATGGTCAGGTCCCTTAGGGACCTCCAAATAGTTCACTCTGCTAAAAGTCGACAATATATTCCCTTGTAAGAGAATTAAGTTCATTATCTCATTAAATTTCTCCTAAACTCCAGAGGAAGATAGTGATTGGCATTGCTATTCCCCTTTTACAAGCAGAGAAATAATGACATTGAGAGATTAAGGAGCTTAATTTAGGTCACAGGGGCTGATGTTTCTTCATATAAATATCTTATCTGTCATACAAGGTCACTCTGAGGATTTCTAGACCTTATGTCTTCTGTTTCCTACATTAATCTAGGATCCTGGTATCCTGCTACAGAAACGTTTATAAGGGTTGTTCTGCCTCTGACAACTTTTCTTCATCTGACAGCAGAAAAGCAAAAGAAGGCACTAACAGATAACTGACTGAGGAGAAAGGAAGAGAACTCAGGCTATTGTTAAAGGTTAGTTTCATAAGCAAATGGCTTAGGTAGCATAGAACACAGTATAGGGAGGTATGCAAATTTTTTTCTTTTCTAAGATGAATATCACCATCTTCGTGGAGTTCAGATGAGACTTATTAAACCACGATGTACTCCTTAGAAGATGCAAAGACCAAATCAAGACCTCCCACATATAGTCTTTCAAGTAACGTGAGAAATTCATATTTTATTAAGCAGTCATGGGAACTGACCACATCTTAGAACTGTCCATACTTGAAACTTACCATAAGTGAGTGGGAATTAGGGGTTGGCAAAGAATAAAAAATAGTATCTAGAAGGGCTCGTCTCCATAAACTAGCCTCAGGCTCATTTAATTCTCCCAAATAAGCCAGTGTTAAAATTCTCTTAGAGCTAAATACAACTTATTTGTTCTAAAGAGTAAGTGACTTCAAGCGATAACTTGTCCATCCCATGCTTTCAAGTAGAAGTGTACATAATTCATTCCTCATAGCCAGACTCTATTCTATTAAAAACAAAACAAAGAGCTTCAGGGAAGGACATTCTGCAATACTGCTTAGGAACCCAGTATGACATTGAAATACGTCATTTCTAATAAATTAACTCTCATGTGTGACCTCGGTCCTTCACATTGCAAGAGAGCTTGTTTCCTTTTTGTTTGAAGAGATGGGTTAAAGGCTTTAACTTTAATTCCGAATGCCCAGAGCCAAAAGATACACCCTAGATCAATACAAACACATTAAGGCAAAGATCAAAGTACTATACACATTTAGCTCTACCAGCTTCTGATTCAGAAAAGTAATGCTAGCTGCTTCTTTTGCTGTGAACCGGGAAAGAAATTTGAGAGAGGGCCAAAAAAAAACAAAAAACAAAAAACCCAACTGAAAAATAGCCTCAAAGAAAATGAAACTATAACTATTTTGTACTAAAATAGAAACTAGAGGATACAAGGTAGGGAAATTTAAAAAGTGACCCTTCCTTTACACGAGGCATTTAAATGAGAAACTATTTCCGACTGGATGCCACAAAACAGTAACAAATTGGGGGAGGGGGGCAGAGAGAAAATCCTTTAAAGTCTTGGACATCAGAGCGAAGGAACTAAATTGAAAATACTCCAGCTCCGACTAGGTGAGAAAAGACAGCCCCATCAAAACCTTGTTTATATTGGTTGCAGCTGTCACTGAACTGGAAAGGGGACTGAGCAGAAATGAGCATCACCATGATCCAATCTTGATTTGTTAATTTCAGCAGCAGTTATCTATCTTGTTCTACACCAACATAACTAGTTAAAGAAACAATCCTACATTCAGGAAAAGGCTAACCTTTTTCATTGGCAAGTGACCAAAGAAAACACAATTCCCCAACAAGCAGTATAGTAAGGCAATAAAAACAAGACTATTTATCAAACATTTTTATCTGGAGTGCTCAAAACATCTGCCAATATTATACCCAGTTCCTACTTCCCCCTCACCACCTTCCCCACAACTGTGGGAGAAAAAGCAAGCTTTTTGTAGGAAAGACGGCTCCCCTGCATATTGATGCAAGTCCCACTACAACATTAGGAAAAGAACCTCCCAAAGAGGGTGTGGGTGGGGCCTCCTGGGATTCTCCAGGGTGCCAGATCCTCCAAGCCTGCCGGTAAAGGCTGTGCTCCACCACTTTAAAGGCAGTGCAGTCAAGTTCCTCTTGGCAGCCACGGATGCTGGCAAGAAGAGCAATTCTTCATTCGGGCCAGGAACCAAAAGGGAGAATTCAGAAGGAAGAGTAAGAAGGCATTTTCCTATCCAGATATAAGTAGGGAAACAGACCCACTAAATCATGAATCCTTTTTTCTAGAGGTGGTATTATTACCCCGGTTTTATGCTCAATGAACAGTGGTGTGGAAAGTTAAGTGTTTAAAATAAATAATTCGTTCAAAGTTACAAAGAAGGTCTGTAACAAAGAGAATTATAGAATCCAGGGGTCAACATCTGATTGATGTAGGTTATCAGAAGAGCCCTTAGAGGTTTGAGAATTGGATGTTAGAATACTTCTTCATTTTTAAATGGAGAACAGGAATGGGTAGGAAGACCTATTAGACCAATGGTTTATCACAATACAGTGGTCCAACCTCAGGAGAACAGATATCAGATACAATTTTACAACGCAAGGTTTAAGTAAGTAACATGTAGTGCTACTTGTTCCATAGTTTTGTACAAAAAACAGAATTAGGTGCTGTCATACTATATTACTGATGGGTGAGACTTACACTGTCAGGAAGTAAAGGTGGTGAGTATGTCACAGAGAGTTGGCTTGAAAAGTTTGAGGAATATGGTTAAAATAGACAAAACAATCATTTTCTTGGCTCTATATTCCAAGTAGTAGATCTTTCCTGGACCTCTAGAACAAAAGTCTGAAGTATCTGCTCTAGACAAGATGAAGAGACTTTCTCCCCTGAGTAGTATGCTGCACGCTGAAGAAGTCTCTTGCCTCGTTGGGGCATCTAAATGTTGGGAACAGGATGATTTGAAATTTCAATTCTGCAATGGCTTGAAGTATAGACACCTTTTATGAGAAGAAACTATAAAGCCCTAATTCCTCTGTTTTTGAATTTTAGAACCATTTTAATAGTAATCTTATTTTTTTTCTGCTGGGCCTTGATATTGGAGAAAAACCTTAGAATGATATAACTGAAAAGAGATTTTTCAAAAGATGATTATGTACAAATTGCCAGTTATAAAAACAGTCACAGGGATGGAAAGTACAGCATAGGGAATATAGCCAATAATATCATAATAACAATGTATGGTGTCAGGTGGGTACTAGACTCATTGGGGTGATCACTTTGTAAATTATATAAATGTTTAATCACTATGTTGTACACCTGAAACTAATATAATATTATATGCCAGCTGTAATTGAAAAATAAAAAAATTTAAAAAATAATAGACAACTTTTGTACATACAAAAAAAGATGCTTATTAATTTTTATGAGAAAATTAGGTTACATATCACCAACTAATCAGTAACTATTTTGAATGAGTAGACTTTATGATGAACACATACATAGGTCATGATAAAAATAATTGGGATAAAAGAAACCTTTATGATTTCATGAAACCAAAGTTTATAAATACAATTTTCTATCGCTTGAGATAAACCCAGTAAATCTGAATGTGACCTTGCTTGTCATGTCAAGGCACCCAATTAATGTTTGCTCCCCTTCACCCAGACTCATGCCTCCAGGCAAGAAAGCAATTAAACTTTCGTTAAAAATCAATTATCTGTCCACATTTACAATGTACCTAGAATAGGAAAATTCATAGAGACAGAAAGTAGAATAGAGGTTACCAGGAGCTGGGGGTGGGGTAGCGAGAAATGAGGAGTTACTGTTTAACAGAGTACAGAGTTTCAATTTCAGATGATGAAAAAGTTCTAGAAATGGATAGTGGGGACGGTTGCACAACACTGTGAATGTATTTAATGCCACTTAATTGTAACGCTTATCAATGGTTAAACTGGCAAATTTATTATGTGTATTTACCACAATAAAAAAAAAATCTCTTTTGTTTTTTACGATATCCAGATAAACCTTTCTTCAATCATTCCTTTACAATAATGTAGCCTAGGCAGTTCCCCAAATTTGTCTGTTCACCAGAATCATTTGGGTTGCTTAATAAAGTTACAGATTCTCTGGCCATACCCCAGACTGGTTATTTGGGAACTACTGGGTCCTACGGTAGGATCATGAAGAGAAAGTTGGATGCTGTCTGTATTGGGGCACAATGATGCCAATTCAATAAGTTTACTAACCCTTAGACTTCTTCACCTGTCCTATGGTTTCTTTTATTTTTGCTTTGTTCAATTTTTATTGTGGTAAAACACATATAACAAAAATTTACCATCTTAACCATTTTTAAGTGTACGACTCACTGGAATTAAGTATATTCACATTGTCATTAAACCATCACCACTATCCATCTCCAGAACTCTTTTCATCTTGCAAAACGGAAACTCTATACCCATTAAACAACCTCCCATTCCACCCTTCCCTGAGCCTCTGGCAACCACCATTCTACTTTCTGTCTTTATGATTTTGACTACTGTTAAGTACCTCATATAAATGGAATCATACGGTAGTTGTCTTTATGACTGGCTTATTTCACCGAGCATGGTGCCTTCAGGTTCACCCATGTTGTAGCATATGTTAGAATTTCCTTCCTTTCTTAAGGCTGAATAATATTCCATTATATGTCTATACCACAGTTTGCTTATCCCTTGATCCACTGATAAGACACTTGGGTTGCTTCCACATTTTAGCTACTGTGAATAATGCTGCTATGAACATGGGTGCACAAATATTTCTTTGAGTCTCTGCTTTCAATTCTTTTGGATATAGACCCAGAGGTAGGATTGCTGAATATTATAATTCTATATTTAATTTTATGAGGAACCACCCTATTGTTTTCCATGGTGGCTGTACCATTTTACATTCCCAACAATAATACACAAGGATTCTAGTTTCTCCACATCCTTGCCAATATTTGTTATTATTATTATTTTAATAGTAGCCATCCTAATAGGTGTGAGGTGGTATCTCGCTGCAGTTTTGATTTGCATTTCTCTAATAATTAGTGATGTTGAGCGTCTTTTCACTGTATCTTTTCATTTCATCATGGCTTACTGATCATTTGTATATTTTCTTTGGAGAAATGTCTATTCAAGTTCTTTACGATTTTTTTATTGGGTTGTTTTATTTTGTGGTTGATGTCCTTGTATTTTAATAGTTGTCAGATTTAATTCACATAGAGAATTAAACAGTTTTTAAGAGCCCTCTCTGTACCAGGGACTGGTCTAGGCACTAGGATGATAGAATTCAATAAAGCATGGGCTCTGTGCTTAAAGGACTAAAAGTCTAATAGAGAAGACAAACTGATTTCAAAATATGTGGATAATGTAATGACAGGGAGCTTTAGAAATATAAAGACAAAGTTTAGCCCACTTGGTGGGTTGAGGTAGAGGACTGCTGAGGAAAGGTGTTCTGGAGAAGGTGCTACCTGAGATGAGTGCTGCAGTGGGAGTTTATCCAGGTGAAAAGATGGGGTGGTCGTGCCACAGGCAGGGCCTAAACAAGGCATCCTGATGAGAAACAACATGAGATAAGGGGAACTACCAGGACTTGAGTTCGGTATAATTGAAGAGTAGTTCTGAAGGCAAGGAGTTGCTGGAAATTGAGGCTGAAGAGAAAGGCAGAGATCAGGACACAGAAAGCCTTGTGTGACTCATTCTATAGGTGATGGAGAAACCTTTAAATTGTTTTAAGTAAAGAAGAATAGCAGCATAGTCAGATCTTCTTCATATATAGCTCACTTGACTCTACAGTAAAATGGATGGGAAAGACTGCAAAAGTTCAATTAAGAACTAGACGATGATGGGACTCAAGAAGAAAGGTCTGAGATTCAAGAACTTTTTTTTTTTTTTAGGCGAGACAACCCTTGGTTGACCTCACAGATTGCAAAGACTTTGTCAGTTTACAGTCTCTTATTTTTTATGCCTACAGCACCTGGTCTTCCTAGGTGGTCTCCCATCCAAGTACTAACCAGGCCCGACCCTGCTTAGCTTCCGAGATCAGATGGGATCGGGTTTGTTCAGGGTAGCATGGCCATAAACTCAAGAACTATTTTGAATGTAAGATCAGTAAAACTTCTTAACTGACTGCATGTGGGGGGGTGGGAGTGGGGAAAGAGGAGTCTAGAATGATAGAGTGTAACTCTGGGCACTGATATGGGAAACCAAAGAGGAGAGGCAGATTCAAGGGTGAAAGCTGAGGAGTTCTGTCTCTGACATGTTCAAATGAGGTGACTGTCAGACATACACATAGAGAAATATGAGGATACTAGATGTATGGGTCAGGGGGAGTTCAGGGCTAGAAATATAAATTTAGAAGTCATTTGTCTAAGGTAGTAGGAAAAGTCATAAAAAAACAAGACTGCTCAATAACTGTGTAGTGAGAAAAGTCATGAGCCAAGTATGGAACCCTGGGAAATACCAACATTTAAAACGAGGACAGAGCAAGAGTAACTTGTGAAAGACATAGAGGAAGACTGGTCAGAGGCATAGGAAGAAAGAGGTAGTGGAAAAGGTACAACTGTGAAGCCGAACAGAATCAGTTTAGAATTTCCACTACTTATTGTATAGCCCTGAACAAATTAGTTGTAAGCCTCAGTTTTCTGTCTATATAGAGATAATAATACTGTGCAGATTGTGATGAGGATTAACTGTGATACTATATGAATTAGAACTTTAAAAAGTGCTTTTTACCATGCCTACCTCATTGTAGGCATTCGACAAATGTTACTTTTTTTTTTTTTTTTTTTTAATTAGTCTGGCCCTCTTATGTTTCTCTCTCTGAAATTACCAGGAAGTAGGGTATTCTTAGTTGTTACATGTTTTTAGCTTAACCGAGTGTCAAACTGGAGATGGAATGGCCTTTGTCAATCGACAGTCACTCTAAATTGAAGCCACGAAGATGTAAAAAATTTAGGTTTGCAATAGTATTCTCAATGTCTATATAACTACTGTTCTTCTACTGTGTTATTTCTCTTTTTCTAGAACACTAGTCCTTGGGAGATGCTCTGCAATAAAATGAAAGTAACATATTTGAAAAGGACTAGGAACTCATAGTTGCTAGATGTGACACCAGATTCATTTTTGGCTCATTTTTTGTATATGGCGGGTGGTGAAAATGTGCTGGAATGCCCCAAAACACTAAAATCAGAAAAGAGAAAATTCTGTATGACTCAAAGATTAGTTTAGTACAGTTTTTTTTTTTTTTTCTCTTGGAAGTTAAAACATGTATTACATCACCCTGGCAGGACTGCTTTTAATGATCTGTAAGCTTCAATGAAGCAAGTATCATTTAAAGCTTTGAAGGGAGAGAAAAAAGGTGTTTCAAGTCCCTCAAAAAATTTATTGCTCCAGTATTTCTAATAATCAAGTATTTTTCCTTTTGACTGGAGAGCAAAAGAAAACGGAAACCTGTGGAAACTGGAGTTGGACAAGAGAACAAAGTTTATAGATGAAATCTCGTCTAATATTGGCAACTGAAACAAACTCACCCCTTACGTCCTTTAAAAAACTGACCCAGCTCAGTCTCTCTTTTTTTTCCCCTCAGCAATTTTTAAATGTCACAAAAGGCTCTTTAGGCTGAACTAAACACATTCATGGGAAAGTTCTTTCAGGAAAAAGCTGCAATGATGACTGTACTTTGTCTTGGTCATGCCATGGGTAAGCCATTTCCCCTCAGAAATTTATTTCTCTAATTAGAATGACGGGCGGAAAAGGAGCAATTTTTTTAAAGGAACAGTTTTGAAGTCAATCAAAATAAAAATATCTCCCAATAACACAATAGTTTTATTTCTGTGATCATTACCTTCCTTTATTCCAAAATGAAACCGTGACTCTCTATTATTATTGCATGGTTAATTTAATGAGATGACCTTCAAGAATCTATAAAGTAGTGCCTAGCGTATAGTAGGCACTCAATACATACTTGCTCAGTGAAAGAATGTATAAACAGAGCAAAACAATCACCTTTTCCTTATGGCCTCTGTCCTTTTCTGTTAATCTAGGGCTAATTCAGTTCTCGATAGTCACATCGCCTTGTGCAAAACTCAGTTTCATTCTCTTATAGTTTTACTGTTAAGGTGCACGTTATCGTGCCTCTTTTTCTTGACCAATTTTTTCATCTGGGTGTTTTTTGAAATCAATTTTTATTTACATTTTCCCATTTGATACTTAAAATGAGCTTGTTGCTCAAGCCTGGAACACGTACACCATTAGATTCTCAGCCCCTTTGGCATTCTCTAAATCACCTTTTATGACAGTCATTATATTGTACTCCTTATTCATTTACTCATCTATTTATTACTAAGCCTTACTATGTGCCAGGTACCATTCTCAGTTCTGAGGATGTAGCAATAAACAAAAGGGACTAAAATCCCTGCCCCTGTGGAGTTTACATGTGAGTGCAGGGAGGGTCGGGAAAATCACAAGAAAAACATGTCATGAAAAACAAAATAGTACAGCAGTGGTCCCCTACCTTTTTGGCACCAGAGACTGGTGCTCCTACAAGAATCTAATGCCTGATGATCTGAGGTGGAGCTGAGGCGGTGATGCTGGTGCTGCGGAGCGTCTGCAGATACAGATGAAGCTTTGTTTGCTCCCCCACCGCTTACCGCTTACCTCCTGCTGTGTGGTCTGGTTCCTAACAGGCCATGGACCAGTGCTGGTCTGTGGCCCAGGGGTTGGAGACCCCTGCTATAATGCATGTAAAGATTTAACATAGTTCCTGACACATGGTAAGTATTCATTAAATTATAGCTCTTACTAAAATTATTTTATTATTCACAGAATAGGCTGTGCAGCCCTCATGATGCTGGATCAGTACATGATCTTTCCAGAGGTCTCTAGAGACCTCCTTCTTCTATGTGCATTCTATATAAGTCAATAAATAAAGCTTATTCAAGTGTCCAATTTTTTAAAAAAATTTTAAGCATATTTGAAAGAACTACCTCTAAACTGCATCACAAACTTCTTTGGCTTACTAAAAAGATGATAGTGAACATGTTACCTTTTGCTTATTAATTCTGGTTCAACATTATAAATATTGCTTATTGTCTTAGACCAAAATAGAAAGATACCCTCAAAGAAAAAGATTAATAAAGCCATTAATTTGTCCCCTACATGGTAAATGACTTTAATATATTGTTTCCTTGCTTTTAGTATGGGTTTTCTCTTGTTTGTTTGTTTTGTATATGGATTTTCTCTTCACCGTTAGGCTCTCTAGTGGCTTCATTCTTTCCTTTTTAAAATTTATTGAGGTGACATTGTTTAATAAAATTATATAGGTTTCAATTTTACAATTCTATAATACATCATCTGTATACTATATTGTATGTTCACCGCCCAAAGTCAAATCTCCTTCCGTCACCATATATTTGACGCCCTTAACCCTTTTCTACCTCCCTGCTCCTCGCTTTCCCTCTGGTAATCACTAAAGTGTTGTCTGTGTCTGTGAGTTTTTGTCTTGTTTGTTGCTTTCAGTTTTATGTCCCACATATGAGTGAAATCATATGGTTCCCAACTTTTTCTGATTGACTTCGCTTAGTATGATATTCTCAAAATCTACCTAGGTTGTTGCAAATGGCAGTGTTTCATCTTTTCTTATAGCTGAGTAAATAGTCCATTGTATATATGTACCCCATCTTTATCCAATCATCTATCAAAGGGCACTTTGGTTGTTTCCATGTCTTGGCCACTGTGAATAATGGTGCAATGAACACTGGGGTGCATATACCTTTATGGATAAATGTTTTCAAATTTTTTGGGTAGATACCCAGAAAAGGGATTGATGAGTTTTATGGTAATTCTATTTTTTGAGGAAACTACATACTGTTTCCCATAGTGGCTATACCAATTTATATTCCCACCAGCAGTGTATGAGGGCTCCTTTTCCACCCACGAGCTTTCCAATACTTGTTGTAACTTGTCTTGTTGATAATAGCCATTCCAACAGGTGTGAAGTGGTATCTCATTGTGGTTTTGATTTGCATTTCCATAATAGCTAGTGAAGTTGAGCATCTTTTCATACATCTGTTGATTGTATGTCTTTTTGAGAGAAGTGTCTGTTCAGGTCCTGTGCTCATTTTTTAATTGGACTGGTTTTCTGTTGTTGATTTGTATGAGTTCTTTATATATTTTGGATACTAGCCCCTTATCAGAGGCATTGTTTGCAAATATCTTCTCCCATTCACTTGGTTGCCTCTTTGTTTTGCTGATGGTTTCTTTTGCTGCGCAGAAGGTTTTTAGTTTGATACAGTCCCATTCATTTATTTTTGCCTTTACTTCCCTTGCCTTTCAGGTCAAATTCACAAAATCTTCTCTTACACTAAGGTCTATGAGTTTGGTACCTAAGTTTTCTTCTATGCAATTTATTGTTTCAGGTCTTATATTTAGGTCTTTGATCCATTTCGATTTAATTTTGGTGTATAGTGACAGATAGCAGTCTAGTTTCATTCTTTTGTATGTGGCTTTCCAATTTTCCCAGCACCAGTTACTGAAGGGGCTTTCTTTTCTCCATTGTATGTTTTTGAGTCCTTTGACTAGTGACTCTTCTGATAACATTTATCACAATTGTCAGTATGTGGCTAAGGCTAGCAACACTTTAGACCCCCTTCATTATTTTTTATTTTCTGCTACTGACCTGACCATCAATACTTGAGAGTTATGTATTTGTTAAGTGAGGAGGCTCTCTGTGAAACTCTCAGGAGACTTCCCGCCTTGCCTACAAAGACACATAAACTCAGTAATACTGGCTCCTCAGTACCATCTTTACTTATTTTCAAATTGGTATATGAACAGTATGTACCTGTATGTATACAAATGTATACATAAATAGAAGAAATCTAGATTACCCAGAGACTTAGCTATATTAATTCTTGCTTCTAAATTTTTAATGTCAACACCAATTCTCTAGTTTAATTGAGCCCTTTGATATAATACTTTTTGTTTGTTGATTTACCCCCCTCTCCTCCATTACTCCTTGCCCTCAGGGAAGGTGTGTGAACTAGCAAGTCTTATCTTTGCTGTAGACCGGGGCCTGTTAGTCCTAGCCGTGGCCCATTTTTAAATGGAAAGAAGAGCAGGACACTCAGAAAGACAAGCTAGTATATCACACAGTTAAAATTTGATGAATTCTCAGATGAGCAATATCCACATATTTAAATATAAAACTTAAAAAAAACAAGCAAAATCAATTTTTGGATTAACTGTCATTGAAATTATCCACGTCACTGGTATTTACAGGCTGACTACACATTTTAAGTACGCCTATTAAGTGTTTCTGAAACTAGTACTGCTCTTGATGCAATATATGCAGAACAAAAGGAGTCCATTTGTTTTAGTTTACAAAACAGATGTAATGAATATAGTGATATATGATGCTTCTTTCTCTGTATTTTGCAGAAATTTGAAAAAACATGAGTTTTTCCTGTCCTACCCACAATGGCTTTGTGCTAAGGACCATATGTATTAGGTACATATTAATAGCAGCATAACAACAACTGCTATTTACGGAGTACCTACTGTGTGCTAAACACTGTACATAGTACTTTTTATATTGCAGTGGTTTTAAGATCTGTCCACAGAATTCTATAATACTCCCCTTCCTTCAAGAGATGGATCTGAATCCCCTTCTCCTTGGGTATGCTCTAAACTTAGTGATTCACGTCTAATGAATAGAATAATGAAAGTGATAGTATGTGACTTTAGAGACTAGGTCATAAAAGGCAGCATGGCTTCTCTTTCTCTCTTTCTCTCTCTCTCTCTTGGACTTTTTCTGGGGAAGCCACACCATATCATGAGAAACATGTGGTGAAGAACTGAGGCCTTCTGCCAACAGTGACATAAGTGGGCTTAGACACAGATCTTTCAGTCCTATTCAGGCTTGCAGATGACTGCAGCTGCAACCCAAATCTTGACTTCAACCTATGAGGCAGAACCACACAAGTAAACTGCTCTTGGATTCCTGACCCTCAGAAACTGTGAAATAATGAATGTTTCTTGTTTTAGACCTCCAAGGATGGGGGTAACTAATACACATATATTGTCTTTTTTGTTCTCACCATAGAATAACTGGTATTATTTCTATGCAAATGAGGAAACAAAGGCTCAGGTGGCTAAGTAATTTACTCAAGACCACACAGCTAGTAGTGATAGATCCATGACACCAAGCCCAAATGCTTTGCACTATATTATGCTATCTCTTTTCAGGTCCTGTTTCTTTCAGCCAGTTTATTAGCTGTCTTCCTCAACTTTGACTGGATAAGAATATAGTCCAGAATTATTCTTCCGGAGACTTCCCTTCAGCCTGACAGGAACTCATTAATTAGCACATTTTGGAATGATTGTTCAGTCAGTTATACATCATCTAGCCTATATTCCTTCTGCTTATTCACAAGGATATCACAGAGATGTTGTCAAGGTCTTGTTGAAATCCAATTAAACTAAACAAAATAATAAATGTAGCTATACTACATATAGCTCTCTCTCAATTCACCAGTCTAGTAACCCCTTAGAAAAGGAAATAAGTTTGCATTGACTATTTCTCTTTCCCTTCCTTATTATTGCCATTACCATCATTAATCACTATTGTTCCTTTCACAACTATCCTTGATTTCGATAAATAAATAAGCGCTTTAGATGCATTATTTGATTTAACCCTCAGGAATACCCTATGAAGTAGGTTCTTTTATTATTTCTATTTTACAAATAAGGAAAGTTGGCTTATAGAAATTAAATAACTTGCCCAATGTCGTGAAAGAACTAGAGTTGAAATCAGGCCTTCTTTACCCACCAAGCCTGGGCTCCTTTTCTTTTCCTTTTTCTCTCTTTCTCTTCCTTCCTTGTGTTCTCTTCTCCCCTTATCCCACTTCTTCAATAAACTCTGACAGCCTTAGCGTGATCACAACTTCCTTTTCTGAATATTTACATAATTTATTCTTTTTAATAAACAGATGAAGATTACCACCCAAGATGAATGTCAAGGTCATCAGCCTTTGGTCTGCTAAATAAAATGACCTTCTGAAACTACCCCCCTTCATCCCTATTCCCTCCCCACAAAATGCATACTTTCTCAAAGACCGCCAGGAGAGGTTCAGCCAGCTCATCAACTACTAGACCTCAGTACCCTGGAATGTAAATTAGGTCCAGGAACGTGAGCTAAAAGCAGTTAGGTGTTCTCTTACAATCTCAGCTATGTTTGATTTCGTTCCTTGGAACCAGTATTTATTTTATCTTTTCCAGTCCAAAGAGCATCCTCTTTGACTCAGAAGACTAAATCAAAATAGAATGTAATGCTCTGTTTTCCTTCTTTCATTCATTAATATTATACCATCCACCTAGGCTTAATTGTTCTTTTTGCTCCAATGAAATATTTTTAAAAGGAAGACTTTTATATTATCTTCAGAATTTTGCCATAATTTTCAGTCTTCCTAGTTTCTTATTTTCCCTTTAATTAAATACAATTCAGTAAATAATCATTTATATATACTTTGAACCAGGCACTTGGCTAGATGCTAGGAATACAAGGTAAGCAAAACAGATAAATTATTTAAGCAATTATATGCATGATAAGTGATTGAAAAAGCTCTTACAAACATATGTTCATAGCAGCATATTCATAAGAGCCAAAAAGTAGAAACAACTCAAATGTCTATCAATGGATGATTAAATAAACAAAATGTGGTATATCCATACATGGAATATTATTCAACCATAGAAAAGGAATAAGATATGAATATGATATAGGTTACAACATGTATGAACCTTGAAACCATTATTCTAAGTGAAAGAAACCAGACACAGAAGCCCCTAGAGTGTATGATTCCATCTATATGAAATGTTCAGAATAGGCAAATACACAGAGACAGAAAGATTAAGTGGTTGCCTAGGGCTAAGGGTGGGTAGGTGGGGGAGAAAGGGAGTTACGGCTAATGAGTATTGGAGGGTTTCTTAGGGGAGGGAGGAAGTGATGAAACTCTTCATTTCTTTCACTCAATTTTCTACTGAGTTTTTAGTATTTTTATTACTGATTTTTAGGAACTTGGTATCTAAGGAAATTAGCCCTTCATCTTTGATAGATTTTAAGTTGCAAATATTTCTCCTCCCTGTGTGTTGTTAATCTTTTGTCTTTATTTATAGGATATTTTTGTCAAGCAGATTTTTCTTTTTTTTAATCTAATGAAATATATCAATTTTTTCTTTTATGGCTTCCAGGCTTTTTGTCAGTCATAATTAGGAAGCCTTTTCTCTCTGTGAGATTATAAAAACATTTTCCTGTGGTTTCTTTGAGTATGTTTATGGTTTCATTTTTACATTGAAAGTTCTGAGCCATCTGGAATTTATTTTGATGTAAGGTGTAAGGAAGGAATCCAACTTTGTTTTTTTTTTTTTTAAGATGGCTACCAGTTGTGCTCACTGATTTAAAATGCCCTTCCTCCCCCAAGATAGATTAATTCCATTTTGATATTTGGGTCAATTTCTGGGCTTCCCATTCTGGTCTATTGATTTTTACCTATCTATGCATGAGTCAATAATGAATTTTTATATAGCATGGTGATGAAGAGCTTGTATGCTAGAGATAGAGCACCTGAGCTTAAATTCAACCTCTGCCACTTATTGGCTCTGTGAGTTTGAGCAAGTTAATCTCAGTGGGCTGTTGTAAAGATTAAATGAACTACTATATCTAAAGTGCTTAGAACAGTGCCTGGCACATAGTGTTTTCTGTTAGCTATTATTGGTACAATTATTATAGCCTCATAATAGATTCTAGCATCTAGCAGACCTAGTATCCCATTATTTTTTTTCTTTTTTCCTCAAAATATGCCGGTTATTCTAGTCGATTTAATTTTTCTGTCTCAACAAACTAAGCAAACGAACAAAATTAAATTCCTGTTGGTATTTTTTACTGAGATCAAGCTAATTATGGATTAAATTAGGGAGCACTGACAGCTTTATGACGTTAAAGTCTTCTTTTCTAAGAACAAAGTATGCCTTTCCATATGCCTAAGTCTTATTTCAGGTCCTTCAGTAGTGTTTTAAAGCTTTCTTCATATAGTTCTTACAAATTCTTGTTGGATTTATTCCTAGGTATTTTATCTTCTTTTGCTATTATAAAAAGGGAGTTTTTTTTCTTGTCTGTATATATAAAGACTATTATTTTTTAAAGTAAATTATTGGTTTTAGTATATTTTGACCAACCATCTTGCTGAATTTTCATGTTTATAATAGATTTCAATTTATCTTGGGCTTTCCAGATAGGTAATCATATCATCTAAAAATAATGTAATTTTTCCCTCACCTTTAAAATTTTGATGCCTCTCATTTCTTTCTTCTGCTTAATAATATTGACTGGCATCTTTAGAAAAATGTAAATAATGGTAAGAAACAGTAAATAATGCAATTGTTTCCATAATTATATCTAGAATTCCTATCTCATATTTCCTCTGAAAGGTGAACATAATATGAAGGTATATCAAAGATTTAAAATTTAGAAAGAATTTCAGATATATATGAATGTATATGTGACATATGAAAAATATACATGAGAAAAAGCTTCCATGTTAAAAAAAACAGATTATATAAATATATATTCAACATAATCTCTACTATGTAAAAACAACAATGTATAAAAAATATTAGAACGAGATGAGAGGCCTCAGGAGAAACCAAATCTGCTGACACCTTGATTTGGACTTCTAGCTTCCAGACTGTGAAAAAAACAAATTTCTGTTTTTTAAGCCAAAAACAAGACAAAACAGAAATCGTACAAATAATTAGCAAGTATATTACTGGTAAGGGCTATCGGTAGTGGGTTTATGGATAATTGTTTTCCTGCTTCATTATAGTTTTCTGTACTATTACATTTCTACAATAAGTAAGTGTTTAACGATCAGAAAAATACAAACAGGAAAAAAAAAGAATTAATCAGGTATACTGCTTTTTGGCTGAATGTGACTTGGTGCTTATGTCCTGACATTCGAAATCCCTATCACCATGCTTTCCCAGCTCAAGCCAGTTGTGAGATCTGCACCAAGAATGCTTTAACTATTTTTTCTATCTGGCTAGGTAGTCTACAGTGTAATCCCACTATGAATCCAGATGTTCTCTAACATGCTCCCACCCTCAGATTTATGTCTAGATATCTATGCAGCTATAGATCTTTTTGATACCAAACTGCTTTGCTTGTCTTCAGTCTCTTTCATGTTTCTTTTTTTGTTGCCCATGATTCTCCCCACAAGACCTCTGAATGATCCATGGATGGAAGTACTCCACAAGCAAACCTGATCTTTGGTTCTCCTGAACATTACTTCTCCTTACGCAAGGATTTTTCTAAACTTTTTGAATCCTGAGATATCTCCCAAGACACTCCAAAGATACACCTCCCTAGGCAAGAGATGATGACTAATACAACTTTTGGAGTATGGTGTTCTTGAAGGAAGTCCAGAAACCATACTGACTGGCTTTGTTACAAATTCGTACTATCTAACCTCAACTGGCTGTTCATGGCTACTGGGTAATCCTTTTAGTCATCTCCTTTTAACATTGTATTTCATTCCTCATAGCAGCTGCCCCAGACATTTTCCATTATCAAATTTCCAAACTAACCCTTTGCCCCAACCCCCAACTCTAAGCAGATAACCCATTTTATTGAGTTCAAAGCCATCTGATCTTTTAATCCTTCAATTTCTTTCCTCTATAGCTTAGTATTTCTCTATATCTTCACTTATCCTCACTTTTTTCTTCCCTCTCTCAGAGAAAGAAATCTTTCCCTTCTCTTACTAAGATTAATCTCTCCATCTGTGCTCTTGAATCCATGTTGTCTCAGTTTCTCTGGGACCTTGCTCTATCAATTATCCATCTTACACTTGTATCTTTAATCTTGCCTTGTCCATTAACTCCTTGCTATCTCTCCACAAATATTTAAGTGGTCCCTTACTCTAAAAAAATCTTTCAAAGACTACTCACTAAAGCTACTTTTTTCTCCCTTTGTTTTTCAAAGCCAAATTTCTTAGAAGAGTGTGCTATTTTCATTATTTCCTCTATCTGACCACTCATTCATTAATTCACTCAGTAGTGTTGTTTCCATCATTCAACTAAAACTTGCAAATGATAATCTCCCAATAACCATATATTCAAAACACCTTTTCTTAGTTCTCTACCTGTGACAACTCATACTGTTGCCCATCCCTTTCTTGAAACTCTCCATTGGCTTTGTAATGTCATATTATGCTATTTCTCTTCCTACATTCTGATTGTTTCTTCCCTGATTCTTACTCTTTCTCTTATCTTTAAATATAAGCATTCCCCAAAGTTCTGCCCTTATCCTTCTCTCTCACTATACTTTCATTCCTCAGTGATCTCATCTATTCACATGATTTAACTACTAACTATATTTCGACTTCCAGTCTCTATGTCAGTCTTGAATCCCTCCTGGACAAGTTTGTTGGAGAGGTTCATTGGCTTTTCAAACTCATTTGACTCTAAACCAAACTATATCAGTGACTGTTTTAACCAACCTCACTTAACAAACTCACTGAGTCTTCTGTTTTTCACTTTGCATTTTTTACTCATATGCTTATGCTGCTATTTCTTGATTTTTGAATTTTAAACATTATCTCTAAATTCTTAGTTGAAGATGACAAATTATCTTTTTTACCACCCACATACACTTCCTATCCCCCCATCTTTCCAATATAGATACAATATCAATTTTAGCTTAAAATATTCAGTATTTACATTTTTATGACTAGGTAAATATTATTCACAGCCAACCCACAAGGTGTATTTTGATTACATTTTATTTTTTATACAACCTTTTGTTTTCCTTGGGAAGCCTAGCATTCTTGAGTCAAGAGTTCTTCCAGTTTAGTTTCTCCAATCTTCTACTGGTGAAGAAGGGCAGTAACTTTGATGCTTGATGTGGGGAGAGGATCTGGGGATCTCTTTGCTCCTTATAAAGACTTTTAAAAAATCCTCCTGTTCTGAGCTCTCCTTTCACACTTTATTTCAGAGTACCTGACATTTCCAGTTCTTGAACCCTTCTAGACCTCTGTGGAAAAACAGACACCTGGCTCTTTTATAAATAGTCATCAGCTTTCTCTGCTAAAGCAGTTCCTACTTATACATCTGCTGTCCTTCTAAAATGTGGTTGACACCTATCATTAGCTAACACCTCTTTTCTTCTCTTTGTCCTTTTGGCTTTTTATTTTTCTCCCCCCTTTATTATAGTTTTAGTGTGTTCTATTAAGAGAGCAAACAAACATGTATATTTGACCTGACACTTTCTACCAGTGATCTGTAACTGTTTATTTACATGTCCATTTTCTCTCCAACTAGACTATAAGCTCCTTAAAAATGGAACTATATTCTCCCTATCCTTTTAGTTCTGGCATCTAGAATAATACACAGAAGACACACTCAACAAATATTGCTGAATGAATAGATGAATAAATGAGTTCTCTGGACACCTTTCATCACCTAGCACAGTGCTTTGAACACTGAAAGCACTTAATAAAATGCTTAATGGCTGACATGTTGTATTTAAAATTTTAAATATATGATTCTCAGAAAGACTTGTTTGCATGGTAAGTATAGTTGACATAGCTATAGCTACAGTATTTAGGGTATGTACTACAAATTTAATGTAGGCATGTTAAGCAAGTAAGTACTGAAAGTGAATTCAGACTCCATTGTTTGAAAAGTCTCAATCTTAATGTCTTAATCTTAATGTCAAAGTGAGCACAGCGTCTTCTTTAGATACACTTCTTTTTTGTTATTGATTTGGATCCCTTCCTTCATGCTCCACTTTTTGATTTTTTAATAGAAGAAGAAAGGTGCAGGAACATGTTAATTACAAATTAAAAGACTATACAAAAAGCCACTGGCTGAACTGAGAACAATCGTATGGATACAGATCACAGGATTACAGAGCACATATACTGAAGTCTTTCTTCCTCAATATACTAAAACAATAAAATGTTCAAAGCAGTTTTTATATCACTATAGAGTGATACAGAAAAATTACATTTAGTTTTCTAGGATTTGTTTTTTTAAATGCTCAAGTACATTTAAATATAGTTTACAATATATTAAAGATATCTTACAAAATATACTTGGCAATAAAACAAATTTCTCTACCACAAATCATATTTGCTTATTACTCTATATAAGCTGGTTTCCTCGCTGTCTGTTCAAACACCATTATTGTTGTTATCACTCCAATGTTCAAGTTGCTTAAAATGCCCTCTTCCTCCCAGTCAAATTCTGCACATCTTTCAAGGTTCAACCTGAGTTTCCTCTCTTCAGTGAAAGCTTCCACGTGACTTCTCCTCGTCCTGGTGGCCTGAAGCACTTCTTTGAACGATATATCCTGACACCTGATTAAACTCTACCCTATTTCACCTGTAGTTAGTTGTCTCCCCAACTAGATTGTGGCCAGGCCACAGCCCTTTTCTCCATACCTCATAACTGCTAGTGCTGCTTTATGCACACAGCAGACATTCAAACAAAAAACATTTTAAAAATAAAAACAGCTTTATTCTTATTGTGATTATAAATATGTTACATGGTCATTATTTAAAAACTTGAACAACACAGAAAAGTGTGGGAAAAAACGTAAAATCCCAGCACTGAGAGAAAACCACTTATAACATTTTGGTCAGCCTCTTTCCAAACATATTTGTATGCATATAAACCTATACAGACATAAAAACGTATAACTTTATACATATGGTATTATAGCATCATGCTGTTCTGCAACTTAAGACAATAAATGTAGATTTTAACTGTCTGCCTAGAATTTTATCGCTTCCTTATTCACCATTTCTTCCTGAATTTAATTTTATTTTAAAAGTAGATATGTGCTTCCAAGGCATCACTGGTCAATTAGCATGACAAATAAGGTTTTGAACACTGGAATTATATATGTTTCAGACTACCAATTCTTTTGTCATCAGACCCACTGTGATTATAACATGGTTAAATTCATTTGTTCATATTTTTAAAAAGATTGGTCATCTAGTAAACATTTTTGTGGACTACCCATTAATCTTTGCATATTTTGTTACACATCTTTTGTGAAGTTTCGATCAGCTAATACATTCTTACATTCTTCCTGCACGTGACACGTGACATAGGTGGTGGTAAATGCTCTCTGGTATCAGTTCTATCTCATCTGCACAGCCTCTTAGCATTAAAATACTTAAAAATGATAGTGGTGATGGCAGAGCCTACTTTGTAAAATTTGTTCATGTAAAATCCATCAATATAGGGTTTTTGAGAAATGATCATTTAAAGCTCAAAAGGTCCTTTTTGGGCCCATGTATCTAGAAAAACAGCTTGCAAACCACAACGCTCCTTCTCATCAATCTCCATGCCAGATGAGAATTTCCAGAACTGTTTTTTAAATCAGGGCAAGAAGAAAAGAACAGGGTAGGGAATCCTTGGCTGCAACAGCCAGCCTCAAAGAATTCAGTGCTGGGAACAGCAGCCAACTGGGTGCGACTGACTGCACCCTTGCACCAAAGCCAGAGAACAAAGATGAAGGGCGAGGAAATTAAGGAGATTCTTGAAGTGACTTCCCAGGAGGAATCTCAGATCTGCCACACCCAGTCCCTTCATCTTAGTAAATAACTCAGCAAAACTGCAAATGGGCTTAGCTGAGTCCCTATGGGAACCTCTCCCACAGAGTGGGGGATTTCTTCCTATTGCTGCTACATGCAACTTCCTAAACCCACGCTTGCCTGCAGGGGAAGTGTATGCTCTCCCAAGTCACGGCATGTTTATTAGAAGATGAACAAACAAACAGCAAATAGCTCTTGGAGGGTTTTCCCTATTTCCTGGCAGCAGAAGGAGAGCAGCTGTTGTATGGTTAAACTGGGGATTTGTTTTTTTTTTAAATACAGATTTTAAAGTTTCTAGTAGAAGCCCTACTTTCTGTCTATATCTGATGGTTAAATTGAAATTTCAACTGCTCCTTCTAAGACAGGCTGAATTATTGGAAATGGACTATGGATAAACGTGGCCCATCCAATCATCCAGCAGACATTTATTAACTTATTCACCCAGCATTTACTGAGCACCTACAACAAATCAAGGCACCAAATGAAGATTGAGAGATAAAACATGCTGTCTCAGCCCTCAAGGGAGCTAACAATGACACTTATAACAATAACAAAAGCAACTGGCATTGATGGAGCTGCTAGTATGTGCCAAAATTACTAAATGCTTTAGTCCGTTATTTCATTTAGTTTTAATATCATTGAAGTGGTATACAATCTATATTCCCGATGAGAAAAGGCCTGGAAAAAGTAACCTGACCGTGACCACATAGCTATATCCAATAAAAAGGCCACCTGAACCTAGGGCCATTAACTTTAAAGTCTGTCTTTTTAATGCTTTCCATGGAACTTGATAGTACAAATTTACAATCTAGATGAGGAGGTAAGAAAGTCATAGAAATCGATTGATTCTTAACTCCATGCAATATATCTTATGAAAGAAATTATATTTGCTAATAACAATATAAAGTATGATAAATAAGTAGCATGAGAGATAACTTTTGAATTGAGGTAAGTGAGGGCAAGGAGAGGAGAAAGTGGGAATCACATGGACTTTTAGAAGATGTAGCACTTGAGCTGGGTCTGTAGCAGTCCCCAACCTTTTTGGCACCAGGGACCGGTGCTCCTACGAGAATCTAATGCCTGGTGATCTGAGGTGGAGCTGAGGCGGTGATGCTAGTGCTGGGGAGCGGCTGCCAATACAGATGAAGCTTAGCTTGCCCTCCCGCCGCTCACCTCCCGCTGTGCGGCCTGGTTCTTAAACGGGCCACTGGACAGGCACTGGTCCGCGATCCAAGGGATGGGGACCCGATGCGCAGGAATGTGAAAACATTCTACACAGATAGAAAAACATAAAGGAAGGTGTGCGAGGGGAAAAGCTTAAGGAGTGTTTGGGGGTAAGTGAGGGTCTTTGCGGCGAGAATGTAGGTTGAGTAGGGGAGCAGGGGTTGGAAAAGCTGGGTTAGATCATGAGTGGCCTAAAATGCAAGGTAATGGAATCCATATTTCATTAGTAGGCAAAACAGAACCAGGGGTGACAAGCCCAGGCCTGTGCTTTACAGAATTATATTTAGAAAAGGTCCCACAGTAGTTCTCAAGCTTCAGTGTGTATCAGAATCACCTGCAGAGCTTTTAAAATGCATGGGCCCCACAAAAAGTTGCAGAGCAACAGGAACTCTCATAAACTGCGGTTAAATGTGGAAAATGATACAATCACTATGGAAATCTGGGAATATGTGCTAAAGCTGAACACGTACATTCCCAGCAATTCTACTCGTAAGCACACACCTAAGAGAAATCTATACACCAAGAGACATATAAAAGTATGTTTATAGCAACAATGTTTTTACTAGCCCCAAACTGAAAACAACCCAAATGCCACCTACTGAAAAATGAATAAATAAACTGTGGTTTCACATAAAATGGGATTCTGTACAACAATGAAGAAGAACAAACTGTAGCTAAACCCAACAACAAACCAGAAATATAATGTGAGCAAAAGCCAGATCCCAAAGAGTACATGCTCTATGGTTCGGGCTCTGTGAAATTCAAAATCAGGAACATCTAGTTTATGGTGATAAAAGTTAGACTAGTGGTTATCGAAGAGGGGATTAATGACTGGAAGGGCGCCTGGGAGAGGAGGCATCTGGAGTGCTGGTGATGTTCTCTGTCTTTATCTGGATAGACATTAAATGAGAATATTTATTTTGCAGGAATCCATTGAGCTGTACGTTTATTATTTTGCACATTTCTCTACATATGCTATACTGCAATAAAAAACGTTTTACTTAAAACATTTCAAAAAAATTGAGGAGGCCCTAAACTGAAAGATTCTGATTAAATTGGTCTGATTAAACAGTCTAATTGGCCTGGCATTAGTATTTTTTTTAAGTTCCCTAAGTGAACCAGAGTTGAAAGCCACTGAAGCAAAGCAAGGAGGAGCAAAGAAAAAAAGTTAAGTTATTCAATGTTTCCCACATATGAACGATAATAAGAATCACCTGAAATGTTTGTTAAAAAATAAATTTCCAGGTCCCTTCCATTCCATGCTGGCTCTCATTCAGTAGATTGGAGAAGGGATCAAGGAATCTGTCTTTTTGACTACCTCTCTGATACGTTTAATTTGAGGTCTAAATTAGGGTCAGGTGGTGGCAGTAGGAATGACGGGTAGGTTGTGCCAAGCAAAATAAAACTGGAAAAGATTAAATTTTCAACACTACTTATACTTGCTTTTATATACTTCCAGCTTAAAACCCACCAAAACAACCAAATTTGGGAATGGTTTATTAAATTGACATCTTTAACTTAAGGTGGCTTTATTGTGATTCATAGTGTGTAAACTTTAATTTTGTCATTTACTTTTGTTTCCAAGAGAATCATGACAGCAAGAGATTTCTGAAGCCTAAGAGATAACATTCTGTTTTCTGGTAAATCTACTTTAGAAAATAGGTTTAATAACATCTCATGGTAAAGTCTCACTTAGCCTAACTTTAAAAAAAATCTTGGTTGTATTTTCAAAGAACTTTCAAACTCTCTTATTATGTCCTTCAAAACATGACATATGCAATGAAGGAAGTAGTATACTCCCCTCGGTAATAAGAATCATGATTTTAAAATTTTAAATAAAAGAAGTAACTTTATTTTCTCTTAAAGACACGTAAAATGGAACTTAAAATTAAAGAACTTGAAAAAAATTAAAGAACTTACAGCTACCTTTCTTCCAAGTGTAAAACAATGAAAGAAGATGTAAAATTATAGACGAGTGCAACACATTCTTCTGTGTTAACTACTTTGATTACATTTTGGACTAGGAAATTATAAACTGATCTTAGATATTAAATGACATAAAACATATTTATGTTTATCTAGTAACAGGCCAATAGCACTTGGTGCTAACAGCAAGAGCACCTGACTGAGAGTCAGAAGACATGAATTTATCGGCTAGTTGGGAGACCTAGGGCCTCAGTTTTATAGTATCTATACAAAGGGTTAAGGGTTGAAGAACATCAGCAGCTTTCAAACCAGAAGCCTAGAATTTTTCAGAGACATTTATAAGGCTCTATAAATGTTTAATTTTAATATTTTTCTTATTAAAAACATCCCTTTACTTAAAATTTATAAGAAAATGCACACCAAAATGTTACACAGTAAATGATAATATATTGATACTATCAACCTGTGCTCTCAGGTTAACCCACTGTGTAGTTTCTCCTGCTCCACAAATATATATAAATAAAGTCTTTAAATTCTACTGGGTGAGAGTACAAATGTTATCAAACTTTCTTTTTACTTGTTTCTGTATGATGTGGTTATGGAACCAAATAAAATAGAGTTATTATTTTATAAAATGGTTGATAATTATAAAACAGAAGTCTTTAAATGTTAAGATACTAACAAATAAAATGGTAAAAATGTAGTTGTTTTTGTACTGGGACTGGAAAAGCGATGGCAGGAAATATTTATAGTGTAGTGGATCACGTAAAAGACAAGGGCTTAAAATGTCATCTGATGTGTAGATAAGCACTAGCAGTTAAAATTATGCAAGCATATTTCAAAACACTATTGGATAATTTTATACAAGTTGATACAGACTATAGATTTTATTAGGATGATGCTTTTAATATTTTTTTAATTTTTTAATTTTTTAAAAAAATTAAATCCACATGTATTTGCACAGTATGTCTTCGGGGTTGGGTCACATTCAGCTTGGCTAGGCATACATATTTTAGGTCATACCTCCTACCCTCAAACATTTTTTCTTCTGTAATTTAATACTGCAGAGACAAAGCTTTTCCCCTTTGGTAGATAAAAAGTTTTTTGTTTTTGTTAAATTGTCTCTTAGTGTCTGTTTTAGTTGTAGTGAATGCTTGCAGGATCTCCCTTTATTTTTATTTATTTTTATTTTTTATTTTTTTAATTAACTTTATTGGGTTAACATTGGTTAATACAATTATATAATTTCTAGGTGTATATTATAGTTTGACATCTATATAAGGATGACGCTTTTAAACTGCAGTATTTTCTGAGTTACTTGCAGAGATGTCAGTAGTGATACTAGAACTTATTCTTTTATTAAAATTTTCTGACATAAGGCAATTGTCAGAACAATAGAACAACTCATATATGATGTTATAAGATACATTTATTTTTCTTCAAATGATAAGGTTTTTAAACTAGCTGAGAAAATCATTCATTGATTTCTCCAAAGTGACTATTCAACAATTAGGAATGTGAGCAATTGTCAGGTACATTAGTAACTCAGCTTTAATATAAAAATTTACTATCGTTCCTTTTTTGAATATTTGAATCAATGTAACTTAAAAAAGTGACTGTATGTCAAGATGCTAAAAACAAATTTATAGGCATTTGCAGCTACTTATCTGTGTGAATCACAATTTTCTTGACACACTTTTATCTTAAAGCCAAATGCTAAAAAGCTTTTCCTCTCCATCAGGAACAAGACAAGGATGCCTACTTTTGCCACTTCTATACAACATAGTGCAAGAAGTTCTAACTAGAGCAATTAGGCAAGAAAAATAAATAAAAGGCATCCAAATTAGAAAGAAAAAGGTAAAACTATCTTTATTTAAAAACAACATGATCTTCTATGTAAAAACCCCTAAAGATTACACACACATACACATACAAACTGTTACAGCTAATGAATGAATTCTGTAAAGATGCAAGATACAAAATCAATGTACAAAAATCAATTACATTTCTATAAACTAGCAATGAAAAATGTGAAAAAGAAATGAAGAAAAACAGTCTCGTTTACAATAGCATAAAGAGAATAAAAAGATACATTTATTAACCAAGGAGGTGGAAGACGTACACTGAAAACAACAAAATATTGCTGAATGAAAGAAGACCTAAATAAATGGAAAGACATCCGATGTGTGTGGTTAGGAAGACTTCACATTGGGAAGATGTCAATACTACCCAAAGCAATCTACAGATCCAACACAATCTCTACCAAAATTCTCGCATACTTTTTCACAGAATTAGAATGGCTAATCCTCAAATTCATAAGGAATTGCAAGGGGTCTCAAATAGCTAGGACAATATTGAAAAAGAATAAAGTTGGAGGACTCAAACTTCTCCACTTTGAAATTTAATACAAAGCCACAGTAACTAAACAGTATGGTACTGGCATAAAGATAGACATATGGACTGCTGGAATAGAATAGAGAGCCCAGGAATAAATGCTCACATGTATGTTCAACTGATTTTCAAAACGAGTGCCAAAGGTACTATTCATTGGGGAAAGGACTGTCCAATAAGTCTTTACAACAAGTGGTTCTGGGAAAACTGGATATTCACATGCAAAAGAAAGAAGTTGGACCCTTACCTTACACCTTATACAAAAATTAACTCAAAGTAGATCAAAGACCTAAACTTTGGAGCTAAAACTATAAAACTCAGATGAAAACACTCTAATGTCTTCGTGATGTTAGATTTGGCAATGATTTCATAGATGTGACACCCAAAGCACAAAGAAGAAAAGAAAAAATAGATAAATTGAACTTCATGAAAATTAAGACCTTTTGTGCATCAAAAGATACTATCAAAGAACAAGATGATAACCTACAGAATGAGAGAAATATATGCAAATCATATATCTAATAAGGGATTCATATCCATAATATATAAAGAACTCAAACAACAACAACAACAACAAACAATGTAATCCAAAAATGGGCAAAGGACTTAAATAGACATTCCAAAGAAGATACACGAATGGCCAACAAGCACATAAAAAGATGTTCAACATCATTAGTCATTAGGGAAATGCAAATCAAAACCACAATGAGATACCACTTCATATCCATCTGGATGCCTATTATCACAACAGGAAATAGCAAGTGTTGGTGAGGATCCAGAGAAAGTGGAACTCTTATGAATTAGTGAGAATGGAAAACAGTGCAAGCATTGTGGAAAATATGGCGATTTCTTAAAAAATTAAACATAGAATCATCATATAATCCAGAAATTCCACTCCTAAGTGTATACCTAAGAATCAAAGACAGGCAGTCAAACAGATACTCGTATATTCATGTTCATAGCAGTGGTATTCACAATAGCCAAAAAGGTAGAAACAACCCAAGTGTTTATTGACAGATGAATGGATAAACAAAATATGATATACACACACAAAGGAATATTATTCAGCCATAGAAAGGAATGAAATTCTACAACATAGATAAATTGTGAAAACATCATGCTTAGTGAAATAAGTCAGACACAAAATGACAAATATTGTTATGATTTCATTTATATGAAGTACTTATAATAGTCAAATATACAGAGTCAGAAAGTAAAACATTGGTTATTAGGAGATGGAAAGGGGAGAATAGGGAGTTATTTTTTAACGAGTAAAATGTTTCAGTTTGGGAAGAAAAAAGGGAAATGGATGGTGGTAATGGTTGCATAACAATGTGAATATTGTTAATGCCACTGAACTATACATTTAAAAATGGTTAAAATGGTAAATTTTATGTTATTTATATGTTGCCATCAAAAAAGATTTCTCAATTTAAAAAGTGGTTAGAATGGTAAATTTTATGTTGTGTATATTTTACCACAATAAAGAGAAAACTATATATATTAAAAAATCCCTAGACCTAGTTTCAAGACTAGATGACTTCTAAGATCCCTTCTAATTCTAAAATTTTTTGAGACATCATGATAACAAGGAGAAAAGAAAAATATAATCTAGTTGAAAATAAGCTCCTGACTCCACGTTCTGAATTAAGAGTATAACTCTACCTTTCAAGTGATTACAAATGGACCAAGAAGTTCTAGCAATGGTAGCAAACTCAGATGCCTACAGAGGCCAGGCAGGAAACGCAAGCAGATGAAGCAAGGCAGCTGGGGATGCTGGTGAATCTGAGGCCATACGCCCTGTTTGAAGGGAGCAGCTGCGCTTCTGCCCTGGTGAACTGGCTGGCTCCCTGTTGGAATGTGGGCATGGTTTTGGGAGGATTTTCCATTTTTTAGTGAAACTGAATTATAATTTTTGTTAAATGTTGACATCTATTTTTTAAAAATTATATTTAACATTGCAAGCCAAAGAAAACATAACTGCAGACCACAGCACATGTAGTCGGCTGACTGCTAGCTTATAATTCTATTTCATAGCATAAAGGATGGATCCAGAATACAAAAGAAGGAAAGGAGGTAATTCTAGTCAGATCCTCACCAATGTTTAAAGTCAATATACAGATAGTGATCTAAATCTTTCTAATCCTTGTTTGGAAGCGCCAGTGGGTACTAAATATTTCAGTTAGGTATCATTTAATACAGTATAGCTTTAGAGGGACCTTTTTAGTACAGCACTTTGAACATGAAGTTCAAACATGCAAGTGCCTTGTACATAGTAGGTGGTCAATAAGTGGCTTAATTACTATTTTAAATCATGGCTCCTATACAATTTGAAAAGCAGATTTTCAAAACCAACACTACCCTCTAACAAAAGAGATGATAATATAATCCATCCAACAATTTATCCTCTGTACAGTGACTGGGAAACGGTAAGCCTTCATATTAAATGATAAAAAAAATTATTTATGTATTTAGGCACAAAAAATATAGTTATTGGCATAATAAACAAGGTTCTTGTCCTCATAAAGCTTACAATTTAATAAGGGAGGTGGACATTAAGAGTCATCCAAAAGTAGTCGGAAACTATAATAAATATGACTAAAGATTATAGGATGATTTGAAATAGAATAACGAAAGGATCTAATTCAGATGAGAAAGGGAGTCACAGAGAAGGCTCATTTAAGGAGCTGACCTTTAAACCAAGACCTAAAAGGATAAAGAAAGAGAGGTTAGCAACCTCAGGGGATTGTGTATGGAGCATGAGGAGGATTGAGTGGGAGAAGAGGTGGTGACAAAAGCATTCCAGGAATGCTTGTGTGACATGTGTGACAGACACAAATAACTGAAATCGTAAGGGAAAATTAAAGAGAAGGAAAGATTAAACTTATTGGAGGTAGAGAGATGAAAAATTTGAGGGGACATCAGATGTCAATGTTCTTCCTGGAGAAAAGATCCTGAGGGAGGAAGTAAACTGAAAAGAATTTTTTTTAAAAAATTAGGAACTGAGAAGAAATAAGTGAAATGGGAGATAGAAAACAGGAATTTGAGGTTGAAGAATTTGGGGAAAATGAGGAGAGAGGTGAAGCACTGATGGGAGCCGGTGAAGGTGACTGGCCAAAGGAAACCATAGGAGTGAAGAGATTACATGGAAGATCGTTGTTTGTTTAAAAAATACAAAAGTAACAAGTACTCTTTAATATTTCAAACAAGACAGGCACCCCATTCCTGAAGTAAGGACTGTTTAATCCTCACAGAATGGTTTTTAAGGGTGAGGATAACGATTAGTGACAAGCAAAATCAAGTGGAAGTTTGAGGCAATTACAGAGAAATCAGACCAAAAGCTTTTGGCACTGTCTGCATTTTCGCTTGAGATCACTTCTCCCACTAGAATGTTAAATATTTTAGGAAACGGTAAGTTTTTATCATATGATCACATAGACCCACTGCACTTCCCTGATTCCTAGAATGTGAGCTCCTTTTATAAAAACAGGGATCTTTTTCAAATCTCAGATTATTAGACTACATCTCTTTAAGAGCAGGAATTTCTGCCTCTTCCACACACTGCTTTATTACTAGCAATTGTTTGTTGAATGATGAATATACCTAGACTATGAAGACAAAACCACAGTGAATTCAGAGTAAAACATAAAAGGTAAAAAAAAAAAAGGGGAGGAAAAAAAAGGGATGAAATTGGCATTCATTCTTTAGATTTTTATTTTAAATATTAATTTCATTTCATGAATTCCATGCCTGAGGAGAAATAGAGAAAGAAAGCATGCTCTCCAAATTATATTAATATTGATAGTTTTTTTTTAAAATTTTGTATTAGTTTCAGTTATATAGCACAACGGTTAGACATTGATATAATTTACAAAGTACTCCCCCCAATTATTCTGGTACCCACCTGGCACTATACATAGTTATTACAATATTATTGACTATATTCCCTATGCTGTACTCCCCAACTCCATGACTGTTTTGGAACTACTAATTTGTACTTCTTTATCCCGTCACCTTTTTCACCCTGCCCCTCAGCTCCTCTCCAATCTGGCAATCACCAGTTTGTTCTCTGTATCTGCGAGTCTGTTTTCGTTTTGTTTATTCCTTTATTTTGTTCCTTAGAATCGGCAAGTCCTGTCAAATCACCTCCTTAAATAGCTCTTCATCTCCATACCACTTACTGTTCTATTGTAATCAGCTCCTAACTGGTCTTTGTCTTCAGCCTTACTACCTACCTTCCATTCTATTTTCCATACTTTTGTCATTGCCATATTGAAAATACCACATGAATTGATAAGGTCCTACTGATTGATTGACTTTGAGGTTTCCTTCTTACATGATAAGTACCATCAGCCAAAATGAACTTAGTGTTTCCCAAAGGAACCTTGTTTTACATCATCATACTTTCAAAAATCTCGTTTTGTTTTTAGAACGCAGTCCTTATTTATTTAACAGCTTTCACTATTCCAAGATCTATCCCAATTGCTTTTGCTCCTTTATAGCCTTCCCCAACTTCTGCACGAAGAACTATTTCTGCCCTTGTGCTATCATTGAATCTTATATATGGTTCTAATAATCACTTATACTCTGTGGAAACTCTGTTTCTTCTCCTGGAATGTGAGCTCCTTAAGGGCAAATTGCCATTTACTCATTCATATTTCAAGCATCTCATACACCATCTGATGGAGAACGCATTAAAAAAACTAGGACTCTCTCTAGTCAGCTTTCTGCCTTCATTGGCATTGGCTTTTTCACTTATTAGGTGTATGACCTAAAACAAGTTATTTAACTTCTAAATCTTGGTTTAATTTCCTACACAAAAAAAGATAATAAAACTATTTACCTACCACACAGGACTGTTGAGAAGAAAAATGGGATAATTTACATAGGAAGCATTGCAACATCAATGGCTATTATCACCATTATTTTCAGTTGATACTGTATTTTTTATGTTTAGAAATTCTATTTGGATTTTTAAACATCTTCCATTGATCTCCTAATCAGATTCATGTATTCCTTTACATATTTGATCATATTTATATGATTTAAAATAACTGTTTAATGATCCCTGTTAGCTAATTTTATTAGCTCTGGGTCTGTGCTTCTATTGATTGATTTTTCTCCTGGTTATGGGTCATATCTTCCTGTTTTAAATATCTAGTAATTTTTAATTGGATGCCAGACTTAGTGAATTTCAAGTGCTGCATTTTATTGAATTCCTTTAAAAAGTATTAATTTTGTTTGGTTATACAGTTAAGTTTTATGCAGATCAGTTTAATCCTTTTTGCTTTGAAGCTGCTGAGGACTCTATCCAGTATCGGAGCCAGTGTATTTTGAGGTTTCTCCACTCTAGCTGGTAGAAATGTGAACTACCCCTAGCCCTGTGTATACTCCAGGAACTGTTAGCCTACTGTTCTCTGGTGGTTCTTTTTCCATCCTACACATGTGCAGAATTTGTAACCAGATTCAGATATCTGCTTATAACTCTCCAGAGCTTACTGAGCAACTCCTCTCTGGTACTCTGCTCTGCAAATTCTGGCCCCCTTGGTCTCTCTAAACCCCAGTCTCAACTCAACTCCTCAATAGTCAAAGACTGCCAGGCTCTTTGACGATCTTCTTTCCTGTACTGTTGATTGGCAGCTGCTTCTCAGGGACCACATCCCTGCACTGACTTGTCCAATGACTGAAGCAGATTTTCTAGTTGTTTATGGCTGAAGGACAATTTCCTTAGTAGGTACTTCTTCATGGACAGAACAGAAAGTACCTATTATTATGTTATTAAATGAAATACATATATTCATTGGTAAAAGCACAAAGCTCGAAATTAAATTCTAATGAACTGTGAAAATAAATGGTGGAATAAAGCTCTTCTAAGCCAATATCCCTAAACAGAAGTGAAGATTTACTTCAAGGAAATGTCAATCTTTGCCAGACTTGGAAAATTCAGATTAATCTTTTTACACTGAAAGAAATACCAAAGTGAGAAATTGAGTTTTAAAGGCTTATTGCCTTTGAATAGATCTTTTTGCTTCTAAGAATCTAAAGTTACCTAGATAGCAAGAGGTTCACTGTAGTCTTCATGAGGTCATTTGAAATTCAGACACTGGCACTAGCACCATTCAACACTCAGATATGCAGAAATGACAGTGCATTTCTGTACTTGTTTAAAACAGATGAACTATTTCTTGCCAGAAGGGATCAGGTTCTTAGTTTTCTACAGGTGGCTTCATATTGACATATTGTTATGCTGAAACACCGCTCTTCTTTTCCTACCTCCCAAAAGAGTTACTTTCCTCTTGATAATGTTAAAATATGTACATGATGTTCTAAGGAAGTTATCTGCAGGAGAATAACATAGTAGCAGCTCCATTGAGTAGGAGTACGTACTTGGCATTCTAACTAAAAAAAAAAAGGGGGGAGCTTAATAGATCCTTTCTTTTGGAACCTTGCTTTTGAATGTTTTTGCTCAGTTTGGATTAAAATTGGGGACTGACACATTCTGGGACTGAGAGATAGTCTAAAGTTTCCTGGAAGAAACTGAGAATATATTAAAACTATTTTAATATATTTTAAAGATTTTAGGATCACCTACATACAAATGCTGCATTTGGTCTTTAAGAAATCAGAGGCTGTCTGATTAAGATGCATAGCAATAAATATCTAGCATAAAATCTAGGTCTTGTTTATGGCACAGGGAAAACAGAGAACTTGGAGGTGGCTCTCTTTCAGCAGCTGGATGAATCACTGGCAGCTATTATAAGATAAAGAAACCTACATCTGCTTGGAGTCCAAATGCTATATAGATCCCTTGTGAAAGTAAATAAACTCTTGAAGAGGCCTCACCCTTAAATCAGGAAAATAACTAAGGCTATTTAAAGACTATTTTCCATAGTTATCTCCGTGTGCTATTTCACAGAAACCAGCTCTAGCTGTATGCATCATTCTTCAATACAGGGAGAATTCAATATTTGCTGATTGATTAAGGAACTGGGAAAGGACTGGGCAAGATAGGTTCTGATGAAATAGTACAAACTTCACCTATACATTCACGGCTCCCAGTTTTGTTTATGTAGAGACCAATGGGTTAGTTTTTCTGAGGTAGTTCACTTAAAATAGGGTCACATTAATTTTCACCCACTAGTACATATATTCTATAAAGGAGGTGATGCTATTCTAAGTACACTAAGTACTTCTTGCACAAAAGTATAACTGAGGTGATCTCTAGAGTTCATGTCACAGAAGCTGTGTGTGACTGGAGTAGAAATAGTAGAAACAGCACATTAGCAAATTAATAAATCTGAGTTCTATTTCCAACTTTGTTACTAATCCACTGTGCAACTGTGTAAGCTACAGTTTATTTATAAAATGGGCACAATAATACCTACTTTACCTACTTCGTAGGATAGTAGAAATATCTAATAAGATACTACATAGAAGTTTTAGGTAAAAAGTTTCAGTAGCTATATGTAAAGTAGCAGTAGCATCCATTATAGCAGGATGGGGGAATCTTACAAATTCAACAAAAGCAGAGTGTGGACCTGTTCACTTAGTCTAACCCCAGTGTCAGGCACATGGTAAGTATACCAAAAATATCTGTTGAATGAATAAGGAAATAGTTTAGGCCTGCCTCTGCTTTAAGTTAGGATCGCTAAAGAAATTGTCTTAAAGGTATTCAACACTGATTTGGAATAACACATAATATGAAGGTGGGACTATGAACAGGCCCTTGAAAACAGGGGTGAACAAAGGTTTTGCTGAAGAAGTTATAAATCTGAAAATATTGGAGCAATTTAATCTATTTTAATATTCTGAACGTAAGAATCTAATGCCATTTTTAAAAAGAAGCTCTCGATGGGCATCTTTTGCCCTTCATCTCATCAAGATAAAGTCTCAATAAATACATTTTCAGTCAGTGGTTTCCTTAATATTTTCCTTAGAATATAATCGGAATATGTCAAACTAACAGTCTGTAAGTGTAAAAATGACTTGCATTTTCCAGTGCACATAGCTCTTCTCTCAAGAATTTTTAAGGTGAAATGAAAAACTTACTTTAGTAAACTTTATTCTACTTCCCCAAATCTATATTTCCAGAACCTGAACTATATTTCCTAATGCTAACTGAAGCTTTTTAACTGTGTCCCAAAGAAATATCGACTTTTTGAAAACTTAACATATCGTATTATTCACATTAGCCAAAAGGTGGAAGAAATCCAAGTGTCCATCAACAGATGAATAAATAAATAAAATGTATACACATACAATGGAATATTATTTAGCCTTAAAAAGGAAAGAAATGAACACCTGCACAACATGCATTAACTCTGAGGATATGATGTTAAATGAAGTAAGTCATTTATAAAATGATAAAAATTATATGATTCCACTAATATGAGATACCTAGAATAGTCCAATTCATAGAAGCAGAAGGTAGAACAGTGGCTGCCAGGGGCCAGGGGAAAAGAATGAAAAGTTAATGTTTAATGGATGCAGAGTTTCAGTTTAGAAAGATGAAAAAGTTCCAGAGATGAGTGGTAGGGATGGTTTCAGAACAATGTGAGTGTACTTAATACTACAGAACTGGATGCTTACCTGGGAATTTATCACTTGTATTTTCACTCACCTTATGTGATAAACTAAATCACCAAATCCCTTCCATGTCCAGGGATGCTGCCCTAGCTTTGGCTCTTGTTATCTCACCTCAACTGCAAGTCTCCTAACTATGCTCCCTGCCCCTAGTTGTGCCCTCTAAGCCATTTCCACACTATCTTTTGAATGCTCTTTCTAGAACGCAGATATCATCACACCACTCTTCTGTCTAAAATCCTTCAAATAGTACCTACAGAATAAAATCCAACTTCTTTTTTATGGCAAAAATGGTACTTCAGGACCTGACTCTTTTATTCCATTACAGGCTCATCTCCCCTCACCTCCTTTGCAAAAACTCTAGCCATTCTGATCTTCTCAGTTCCTTAAATATTCCTGGTTCTTTTATGTTTCTACACCACAGCACAGGCTCTACCTAGAATGCCCTTCTCTCCTTTATCCATGTGGATAATGCCTACTCTTCCTCCCAACTTAGATCAGGCCAGTTCTCAGGAGAATCTTCTCTCATCCACTCTCTTTCCCTTTTCTAACAAGTGTATTCGCATCCCACCCCCGACTCAGGAGTTTCCTCCTTTGCATTCACATCATTCTTGAATTCACTGCATGGTATTTTAATATTTGCCAAGAGCAAAGGCTCTGGAGCCAGACTGCCTGGGTATGAATCTGGCCCCAGCATTTACTGTTTAACCTTGCCAAGTTGCTTAACCCCTCTGATCCTCAGTTTCACTGGTTATAAAATGGGAGTTACAGTATCTACCACAGAGAGATGTTGTGAAGAGTAAATGAATTAGTACATGTAAAGTGCTTATAGCTCTTAACACACTCATTAATGGTGGTGATGGTGGTAGAAATGAAGGTAGTATCTCTGACACAAGACAAACAGCTCCTCAAAAGTAAGTTGTGCCTACAGCCTTGGATAGCATGTACTCCAACACTATTTATAGGAACAAAAGAAAGAAGTCTGGAAGGAAGAAAATAATTTGGGAAGACTTACCGCCATTTTTGCCCACCGATCGGAAGCATCTCCAGAAGGCCCGTAAGAACGATGCCCTGTTGTGAGGGGTGGCTTGGATGAAGCTGAATTCCCGAAAGAGAACGTGAGTTCCCTGACATACACTGTTAAAACTGCATAGAGAAAAAATCAAGAAATCATCATTAGATGGCTGGTTATGGAAGTCTGAAATCAGAATGAAAAATCAAGACCAGATAGAACCACTGCCAAAAAGTGGGGAAATATCTTTTCTCCAACAAAACTCTAAACTATAGATTAGACCAAACCCTTCTATAAGAAAGTCTCTTCACATAACCACATCCCTCTGAAAACTGTCGGAGTCTAATTCCCCTGAGTGCTTCTCACCTCTCACATATATATACCAAGGGAGCTTTCATCAGTCACTAGAGCATTTCATATGGAGAGAAATCTTTCAGTCTTAAATTGGATGACACTGGCACTCGTATCTTTTCAGAGACTACTTCTCCCCCTACCTTATTTGGAATTATGTTTCCTTAAAGATATTCTTTTCGTACTCTCTGACCTATATCAGCTGCTATAGGAACAACATGGCTTGTGGGACAGAACTAGATTGTCTGTTCCAGTTTGGGGGTGGTGTTGAATACTTCTCTGACAATAACCTCAGAGGAGAGTCCATGTGCCAAAGGATATAAAAAGGTTCCAAATAGAACACTAAAGGCAAATAAGAACAAGGGTAGAAAGTGGCCCCTGAATGAAAGTATGGAGCAAAGCCCCAGGGCCCAAGTGAATAATTGTTTAAGCTGGGCTGGGGAAAGGGAAAAAAATATATACTCCATCACTTTTGGATTCTTTCACCAAAGAAATAAAGGCTGTAGAGCCTGGCGTAATCTAAAAATGGAAATTCCACCAAAAAATAGGCAATTATCCAATAAGCAACACTACCAAAGGCAGACTTCAGGTTCCAGAAAACTCCTAAATTCTCTGACAAGTAAATCATGAATGGAAAATGTGTTAATCTTTACAGAGAAGCAGACATTAAACCAAAGATGGCAAGCAAGAGGACGACAGTGGTAATTCCAAATACTACTTTTCATTTAAAGGGGAAAAAATCTGAATCTCTCAACTGAACAGGAAAAAATTTCAGGAGCCATCTATTCCATTTTTCTTTTCCCTTACCAAGTTTTTAACACAGAGTATGCTATCACTTAGGATAAAATTAGCCTCTTTCTATTAATGATGCTGTATGAAGAAGCATATTACACACTCTTCTTCTCTCATGGAAAAGTACTGTTGAAATCTACTTCAAAGACACTATGAGAAAGTATGAGGACAATACCTGGCAAAGAACTGGGTTAGAAAAGAGGTTTTTAAAAAGCAATGAAAGCGTTAACCTAACCATATAGTTTGTGGCAGTGCTATTGTCTTGAGCAAAGAAAAATGAAAAAGAAAGCAAATGAGCTGTTACAAGTAAATGGAGTAGGCCACATTTCTAGCAAACGAAGTCTAAAATGATAACATTCTAGCCTAAATTTATAAAGGTATCCAGCAAAGAATTAGTCCCAAAGTGTGCTTCATACCTCAGAAAGGAAAAAGTTGGTGTCTAGGTCACAGTCTAGTCTGTAAAGAAACTAATACTAGTGAAATTATATCCTTAGTCTAGCTTTTTAAAAGTCTCTTATTTTATTTTATTTTTTTTTGAAACTAGGGAATAATTCATGTATTAAAGAATCCGACTGAGCCTCAGATAGGTAAAAATTACACAAGAATTTATGAAATAGGAATTTTATAAAACAAATTGATAGGGCAAAAGCATTTAATATTGAACATAAAAAGATTTATAATTGTATTTAGAGTACTGCCTTTAGATAATCCATGCCAATAAAATAACTTTTAATTAAAAATAATTAGAAATGTTTGATTAGGGCGGCAGATGGTCATTATAGAAGTCATAATCACTCACCTAAAAAGTCAATGTTAATTGACTCTTTATATAATCTTAATATTAATATAATCAGTGATAATTCTTTTTAGGTAAGATGGCTATAAGGAAAAAAAAAAAAACGTAATATTTCTCAAAACTTTACTGTTTCTTTCTTAACCTGAAGTATCTTTTTTCCACCTCCATCTGTTAAAATTCTATCTAATCTTTCAGGACCATCTCAAATGCCATGTTTTACATGACCTCTTCTGCTTCCACCCTTCTTGCCCAATTCTCATGACCTCATTTATGACTTTCTAATGGTGTTCACAATTTGCTGCCTTGTTTTAAAGTTACTAGACTTATTTTCCCTACTAGACTATAAGTTCTATAGAGTGAGCAATTAGGTTATACTTAATAAGTATATTGTGGGGAGATATTTTGAGGCTGTGGAGATATATTGTTACTCTTTAAACTTTCGTTTCCTAGTTTCAGGATCTATTATTCTTGCCAGAAGCAATAACAATTATGATGGGGTTTGCCAAATGGCATTTTCTCCCTAGTTACATCATTTCAACTACATTTATAAGTTGACTTTCTACAGTAAAGAAGAGCTTACCTTTCTCATTCATTCAGTATTTGCTTACATCATTCTGGACTCATGGATTCTTATTTTATTCAATAGGTTATAATCTTTCATTGTCATTTATTTATTTACTTATTTGTTTATTTATTTATTTAATTAAAAATTTTTTTTTAGGCAAGGCAACCCTTGGTTGACCTCACAGATTGCAAGGACCTTGTCAGCTTACAATCTCTTATTTTTAAAATTTTTTACACCTACAGCACCTGGTCTTCCTAAGTGGTCTCCCATCCAAGTACCAACCAGGCCTGACCCTGCTTAGCTTCTGAGATCAGACAGGATTGGGCTTGTTCAAGGTAGCATGGCCGTAGACAATTGTCATTTATTTTGATGCTCAAATTATCCCAGGCTTGGCTATGGAAGCCTCTTTAAGCTGACTTCTATGTCTTTTTGACATGTCCACACAATTCTTTGGTTACTTCCTTAATTTTTGATAGAATAACATGTTCCCTACTCTATCATGAAACCAGTCATTTCTCTAAGAAGTGTGAGTTGCTTTTAATAGAAAACAGTGTTTAGAAACAAGATCTAGGTAGAAGCTGGATGTGCTTACTGCTCCTAATGTGTCTTTGCTTCTAGGCTTTCTCAGAATTAAGAAACAGATGAAGGTCTGTGTACACACACTCTACACGTTTGCATACACACACACATACACATATACACCTATATTCATTTCCATCTATCTATCTATTTATCTATCTATCTATCTATCTATCTATCTATCTATCTAGTAAAACCTCATTAGTTCACACTGATTCGATTCCAATTCATTACTACAGGGCATATTCTATTCTTCTCTTCTTTTTTTGTATCTGAAACTTCCTCTTCTCACAGTGAGAAATCTGGCTCCCATTATCCATAATATATTTTTATTTTGCTCAGTCCCAAAATGTACAGCAATTGCTAACTCATACCTCTGTGAAAAACAGACTACTAATTATAGTTCAACACTTGTTCGGAGCTTTTTTTTTGTTTTTTAGCCTGAGGGAGGGCATACAGTCTCAATTCTGTGTTCAAAATTTACTTAATTTCCCCGGTTCCCTTCAGTATGTTTATGTTGTTCATTTGAAAAGTAGTTTGTTTTGTCTGTATTCAATTTTAGGGCCCCTCATCCTTGTTGATTACATATATGGACATAGATATCTTGCCTGTGTGAAATATTAACACAGTTCCAAAAATAAGTGTCATCTTCCCTTGGACCCCCTACTTTTACCTTTTTGCTCCATTTCCAACAATGTCCTATAGGTAATGAGTCTCATTGGTCTCTACTTTATTCTTCTTGTATGCATTGTTTTTCCCACATGAGCAAATACATGTACATATTTTTATTTCCCTATCTTTCTTATGCAAAAGGGAGCATAATAAAGATGTTCTTTTTTCCAATTTATAAGGATCTGATTACTTTTTTAGCTGTCATGAATAGGAAGTTCAGGAAATCTCTGGATCCTCTGGCCACAAGAGAACCAGAGACATCAAAATTAAAATTTCTTTATGAATTATATATATATATGTGTATGTATGTATATATATTAAAATGAAATGGTCTAAGTACAAATTTGCTCTCCAACCTATGGCCTATCAGCCTTAACCTACTCAATTAGATTTTACTGCAGTAGTTCAGTCTCTTATCACCCTTATTTCTTTCTAAAACCAGGCCAGCTCATTAGAGCAGACTTCCTCTATCAGGTTTGGAGTTGTCTTCTGCTATTTTGAGATGAACTTTATTTGCAAGGAATCCTAAACACATCTACCAAAGTAAAATATGAGAACAGATCACATCCAATTATGTAGCACAAACTAGCCACACCAGGATCATCCTCTGAAAAGTAAATAAGATCAAATACGCAAATTTTAGAAAGAATCATGCTTCAAAGGAACCTTTTGTTGCTTCTATAAGCTGAAGGAAAAAACATATTCTGTGTAGGGGGTAAGGAAATAAAACTTTTGTGGCATATTTCCTACTAACGGATTGGCAAAATTAGCAGACTGAAGTTTCATTTTGCAAAAAGTCACCAAACCCTAAAGATATATATTTCTGTGGACCATGATTTGGTCCCCTGAACTACTGATCCCTGGATTTATTCTTTCCTTCCTTGTGAAATTCAGGTGAAGCCTAAGGCCCTTAAACATTTCTTTTCTTTCCATTGTCTATTTACTACAGGATTTGACAATGCTAACTTGATGAGAGAAATCAGTAGAGCATGTCAGCTTGGTCTACGTTATAGAATCCCAAAGTAGTTTACACAGCACACTTGAACAGAAGTTGCCTCACACCAATTTCTTGCTTATGGTGTTTTAAGAAGTTTCTGCACAAAAGTTTAATGCTGAATTTCTAAGAACTTCTCTCTACTGGGCTGTTGTTATCTATTATTCAAACATACAACACACCTGTTACAGGAAAAAGTAAGTGAACAATATGATTCTGGATCCGAGGAGAAATTTGACAAAGTGTGGCTTTAACACATGGTACATTTTGAATAAGGGTTTGCCCATAGATATGTATCAGGTGAATCAATTGCAGTTCTCTACTGGCCAGGAAGAAAAAAGTGTAAGCAGTATAGAAAATAGAAAACTGCCACACTGCAGGTGGGTGCTCAAATTCTCTTCATTTTCTCATGCCCAGCATTAGTTAAATTAGAAGTCGAATATTCAAGATCATTGGCTTCTAAAAAAAAAAAAAAATCCCAAATTTAGGAAGAAATCCAACAGGGACTAATCAATCTTTAGTCACTGTCTGGGGATAGGTGGACCAGTTCGTGAGAACTAAATTGCCACTGTGGTGAATGGGATTCATAATTTCTTCAATAGTAAAACTACTACATCAGAAGCTTATCAGTTCACTCTAATGCCTTAAGCACTGGCGTTTTATACCAAGACTTTTTTCTGTCTGACTGAGTAATTCTCAGTAGCACAGCTAGTTTTCAGAAGATGACATCAGTGAGATCGTATTTTACTGCATTTTGAAGAGAAAAACTCACGAGACAGCTTTACAGGCCCTGAGAGCTGTGGAAAGCTTCTGCAATGGTTAAGTATAAGCAATGCTGAGTTTTCTTTCCTTGGTTATTTCACTAAGTGCTCTTCTGTCACCAAACCCCAGAAAGAATCTTCTTAAAGTACTTGTCCCATCCTGGGCTGATGCTACGAGAAAAGGAGACTGTTTCTAGGTAGGAGGATCTCCAAGCAAATTTTCCCCAAAGGACTTAGTTCTCACACATTGCTTCCCAAAAGTAAACTGCTCTCCACTGGGACTTTGTTTATAATTCAGTTAGGCCTGCTGCCAGAGTTAAAAATGTTTCAAACTCCCTTTTGAAGACTTCAAACTTCAAAACATATTGCTGAAGGCCTGGCATGCTATGATAAACTCCCAATTGTATATAGCGCCTTACCCACTAAGGATCAGAGCTGAAGTAAGATGATTCATTAACATCTGCTTACCCCTTGAAGTTTTAAGTGTGAAGAAATATCACTTTTATAAGGCTGTTGACTCTGTGCAAATAGAAACAAGCAAATAAATACATGTACCTCAGGATGGGAAATCGATGCACAGAACACTGGGAGAAGGTTACTACATGCATATCCTTTATAGTATATTAGAAATTTAAATTATAAAAAGACAATGTAGCGACTTAGAAAATGCTTTTTATACATTACCAAAAAAACAGAAAACAAAATTGTGTGTTCATTATAATTTTAACTGTATTTAAGTAGGTATGCATAAGGAAAATGATTAAAAATCTAAGACAATTATATTTACTAATTGTATTAGAGTTGTTGGCTTATAATTGATTTCTTCCTATCTTCCAAATATTCTGCAATATTGTTATGTTAAATTTGTATAATAAAATTTTTTTTAAAACAACACTTAACATAAATCTCTAGTTTGTCTCATTCCTACAAGGACTCTAAACAGAGCTGTTGATAACAGTACTTCCAGGAGCTTGCCTAATTTCACTTGAAATCCACAGTAATTGTGTTTTCATGATTTCTCTGGGGAAACATCACTAGTCTTGCAGGAAAAGTTTCTAGGCAAAGAATGTTTCTCTTTAGAATGTTGTATTTCTGTTATATCTCATCTCCTGCTACACATTACCTCTCACATTCTTATGTGGTCTCCAACCTGTCAGCTGTTATTTCTTTCTATGCAGCTCTTTCAACCTCCATGTCACTTTTGTCCACTGTCTCACCTCGTCTGTACTATTTTCTTCTACTGAAGTTGAATTATTACAGATCAGGCTTCCCCTTAGTCAGATGACAGACCCTACTATCCCTTCCCCACAATATGACTCCTCTCTACCCCTCGAGAGCAAAAATAGCTTTTGTCTGTTTTACTGCCAGATCACATATCATATTCTCATCTAATTTCTCATCAGTTTTCTTTATTAGCTTTTTGAACTCAATACAAATTTCCTTCCAGGTTTTCCCCAGCCGTTGCATATCTTTGTACAGCACCAGACAACATTTTAAGGTAAATTCTATTCTATTTTCTGCCTACAGCTATAGCTTTTAGATCCTTTTATGTCATTCTTTGTTCTCACTAGAAGCCCCAAAATGTTCCCATTAGTATCACCTGCGGATTTCATTGAAAACACAACACTATTTTTATGGGTCCCTTAAATGTTACAAACCCCTTCCTCCATACCACCCCATTCAAGAGCTGGAGGTATTACATTTATCAACTCTCTTGTTTCAAAGTCCAGTGAGTAATTCTCAAAACACCATCCTTTGTTCTTGTTCAAGATGTTATGAATTAGGTTGAAAAAAAAAAAATGCTCCATATAAATGGTTTAGTCATAGGCCAAGTCTTCTTGGATTTGATTATAATTCAAGATGATGATAAAATTAAAGAGTGGTTGGGATGCAAGATTTACTCTTTCAGAGCCATACACATCAGACTTTTGGCTGCTGATTCCATGCTCTTCTTCGTGGCTGTTGTCTTATCATGTCTTGTGTTACATTGCTATCATTATTTTCAAAGTCACTTTCTTTTTGCTAGTTTTTGTTTTATCTCCAAAGCTAGTCTCACTTTTTAGAAAATAAATGCAGGTTCTTTCAGTAGCCAAGCAAAAGCTTTAAAAGCTGCTGGTATACTTTTAAAGCACTCATTTTCCTGACTTTAGTTGAAAGATATTTTGTGTTGTTTTATCTTTCCAAGTTCAAGTTCATTCCTCTCAATATTTTGCATTAGTTAGGAACTCCTAAAATAAAAGAGCTCTAGGCATACATAATTAAAGTAGTCTTAATGATTCAGTAGTCTCTGATGAAAAAAATCCTGATAGCTTTGTAAAAATCTCTTTAAATTTTCTTATTAACGTATCAGATTTTAATGTTACTTTGATTTTTCTTATTTCCAACAAAAAAGTTCAAAAGTATATCTTTAAAATATATCTTTAAAAGTTTAAAGATATAAGAGGATAAGGGGGATCACTTCATAAATTATATAAAAGTCTAATCACTAGGCTGTACCCCTTAAACTAATATAATATTGAATGTCAACTGTAATTGAAAAATAAAAATAAAGATTTAAGAGGAAAAAACTCCAGATAGTAGGCAGCATCTTGCACCAAACTTGTGTGAACAGATGAGACTCTAATGTGTTATTTGGTTAAAGACCTCAGAGAAAGAGGTGCCATAAAGTTTCTGAAGATCCTGGTATAGTCGCTCCAGGAAGTCTTAAAGAAAGAACATAAAAATTTACAAGGGGCTTCCCTATTCCCTGAACACCTGTTTGTCAGGTGAAGTCTCGAATTCATTCATACAGAACATTCTCTGTGACATAAATCTTCTTAATATTGATTTATTTTAGAACATGAGCACTCTTTAATTCTCGACATGGTGTCATTCAACCAACTACCAATCTCCTAAGGACCAAAGGACATTTCTTAATATTCTTTTGTGATTCACTGAAAATCACAAAGCAGCTCTATAGCTGTACTGAAAACCTGTACTGAAAACTCACTTTTCCTACCATTACTTTAAGAAAGAAATGTTCTTACCATTACTTTAAGAAAGAAATGTAAAAAAAAAAAAGGAACATAAACAATAACTTGAACATAAATTTGTATCTTAGAAAGTAAAATTGGTAGAATTACCATGTGATCCAGTAAATCCAGTAAAACTTCTGAGTTTACAGTAAAAAAAAAAAAATGAAAGTAGGGACTTCGATAGTTGTATACCCATGTTCATGGAAGCATTATTCATAATAGCCAAAATGGGGAAGCAATCCAAGTGTCATTAACAGATGAATGGGTAAATGAAATGTGATATATGCACACAATGAAATATTATTAAGCCTCAAAAAGGAAGGAAATTCTGATACATGCTACAACGTGGATGGATCTTGAAGACATTATGCTAAATAAAATAAGCCAGTCACAAAAAGACAAATATAGTATGATTCCACTTGTATGAAGTACCTAGAGTAGCCAAATTCATAGAGAGATAGTAGAATGATGGTTATCAGGGTCCGGGGTGGGTGGAATGAGGAGTTAGTGTTTAGTGGGTATGAAGTTTCAGTTTGGGAAGATGAAGAGGTTCTGGAGATGGATGGTGGTGATGGCTGCAGAACAATGTGAATGTACTTAGTGCTACAGAACTATATACTTAAAAATGGTTAAAATGGTAAATTTTATGTTATGTATATTTTACAATACAAATTTTAAAAAGTAAGATATTGATGCCAAATGCCCAGTATGTATATTTATAGAATTGCCTGATGGAATGAGAAATTGGAAGTTACGACGAAAACAATTTTTTAGAGTGGTCCTACAGTAAGAATAACTACAGCCTTGCTACTAAAGGTGTGGACCAAGGACAGCAGCACTGGTATCACTTAGAAGCCTGTCGGGCCCCATCCCAGACCTACTAAATCTGATTGTGCATTTTAACAAGATCCCCAAGTGATTCACATGCACATTAAAGTCTGAGAAGTACTAGTCTGGGGCAAATCTAACCGCTTCCTAGTTGTGTGACTTTGGGCCAGGTACTTTACCACTTTGTGCCTCAATTATCTTTTATCTGTAAAATGGTTGTAACAGGAATGCCTACTACATAATGTTGCCAGACAGTAAGTATGATAATAATGCATGCTGTATGATGCCTAGCACATTCAGGGACTATTAGCTATTATTATTATTTCGCTGTGCAGAAAATCTGTGAAAGATGATTTCAGGGATTTTTCTAAAAATTGTAGACTTTGGGAGTCAATATTTTCCAGAGGATAAGAATAGTGAGTGCCTGGCTTTAAGAGAAAATTATAAAAAAGGATACGTGAGAGGTTAACAGTTTTGGCAAGGTATGAAGAAATGGAAATACTTTCTGCAGAAACCCCAATACAGTAGAGGTGTCAAATTCATTCACAATAGGGCAATCTTTTTCTTGTTAAAATAGGGTAGACCAGACTAATATCATTTACAAAGTATAAATAGAACGGAAGCAGCTTTTAATGAGACACTGTCATATTTTTAAGATATTTTGGGGGCCAAGTAGTATGTTTTTCACATGTCTGAAATCCTCACATGGGATATAACTTTTTCAGCTGAAATACCACAAGTATATTTGATTTATGTGATAAAGGACCAAATATATGTTTGAGGGAGTAATGTGGAAGAGAGTGAAATATGGACAAGCGGGGAGACAAATAAGACAGCTAGCTACACAGGCACCCATGAACTGCTAGCACCTGGGCCACAGCGCTCACAATATGTAGAGTTCCTAACCTAATCTCTCTGGCAGGAGATCTTTCCTTGTCCCAGAAAAGACTTTTGGAGACAGAGAGGATTAAAAAAAATAATATTGTTAAGAAGTGAGGTTGCTGGGCTTGCACTTTACTATCCGGAATCCCTTTATCTTTCTTGAGAGCCCCCCAGATCTCTTTTATTCTAGGTCAGTAATTTAACACTCTCAGCTCTCAATTCAAAGCCTGTAATGACCTCGCTGTGCTGAATTATTAGCCCAGGATATAGAAAGAGAGAGAGAGGGAGGGGAAAAAAAACACTAAAAACAACAGAGGCCTTTTGATCAGAGCACCAAACTGCAGTTCGCTGTAACTCAAGCTGCCCATTCTTATATGGCAGGAATTAAGGACTCCCCCTGCCAGGCAGGACCCTATTAAAAGACAATAGCTGTTTGAAAAGGGTAAGCAAGTTGATATGGATATAATAGGCCACATATGGGGGCCCCTTTCTACTCTGAAATAAAGCTCCTTCTTAAGAGTTGTGAGCTGGGAAATCCAGTATTCAGTAAGGCAGGAGGAGGAGATATAATAGAAGACAGTGGGTAGCCATGCAGAAATGCTTGAAGGTGCTTCAGGAAAAAAAGGAGGAGGGCTTTGGGGAGCCTGTGGGGATGAGCATCAATCACTGAGGATAGAGGCTTTCAGAATGGCCAGGTGTGAAGTTTTTAGGGCCAATGATGACAAAGATTTGGCTGGAACTAATAAAGAGGTTAGTTTCTCTAATGGGTTAACAACAACAAAACAAGCAGCAAAGTAGCAAGCTCTTGCCAGGAATGATGCAGCTGGCAAAAAGTAATCCTTTTTGCCTTGTTTTGAACAACATCCTAAACTCCAGATGAATACCATCTAGTGCCACTAAATGTTCTTATTATCTATGAGATTAAATTTAAAAAAAAAAAAAAAAAGCTCTGCAAAATAGACAGTGGACCCTAAAGAATTTGCCTCTTGTCTATTCTACACCCTTCCTCAGATAGCACGGTAACCACAGGACATAAGACTTCTTCCTCTATTAGCTAAGCCATGCATTTACTAGTTAACCCATGTCTGCTTATCTGTCGCCAAACGTTCTGCCCATTAGTGTTTTTGGAAGACGTTAAATTCACAATAGAATTTCCCAACTACTATTTTAGCTATCTGTGAGATCTTGTATGTTACAAAACAAGGAATGAATTAAGAGTGCTTCAAGGTATTCAAACACATTAATCTACTTGTTTATGACTAAATTCTGAATCCCCAGATTTCTAAGCAAAAATACCAGAAAGATAGTTTTCTTTCATCCATCATCCTTTGCTAATTTCCAAATGAACAGCTCTCTAGTGCTTATCCATTGCAATTAATGGGCTAGCTTGATGGAATTCACAACTAGAAAAAAAAAGAAAACACACAATGGATCTCTTAACACTTGCTTATTCTACTAAGTGGTCAACAGGACTCAAAATAGATTTGGAGCAAATTACAGGGTTTTGCTGATTAAAGAGTTCTGGATTCCCAAGAAAAAAAATTTCATCACCACTAGGCTTAAGACTCCAAGATAAACATATTATTTTTACAGAAAGTTATTAGAGATAATTGTTTCCATAAAATATTGCAATTCTAAATGACTCTCCAATATGCAGACTCTGTTCATTTCAGATGGTGTCATCATGCGGGGAGGGATGAGAAACGAAGAGCAATGGAGAGCACCAAACACCATGCTCATTCCTCAGTTCATGCCTTAGCATATGGTGACCACATTTTCAGAAGTCCAAATTGGGACATATAGTCTAAAAAGGTTTGTTTTGGTGTATAGATGTGAGAACCAGCCTAAAAATTTTATACATGTATATAAGTATAATAATTGGGTATGTTTAAATGCCATATTAATTGATAAACATTAAATGTCATATTTGATAAATCTTAAAATAGTTATAGCCTATGTAATCTGAAAAATAGAATTCATTAAACAGAAGAGCATGTGCAGTATGATACCATTTATATAAAACTACATATCTATGGGTGTATATGTAAGTGGACAAGATGTCTGAAAGAACAGTGAAAATGGAGGGAGGAAAAAAAAATTAAAGAAAATTCCTCAGAACTGAAAGACATGAGTCCCCAGATTGAAAGGATTCTTAAAAGCCTAGCACAATAAATTAATATAGATGCACATCAAGGCACATCACTGTAAAAAATCAGACTCCAACTTTTATTGGGGGCATGGCAAGATCACTTTGTAGAAGAACATTAGGACAGGAGATATTGGTACAGCTATCTTTGGAAAATATAACCTGCCACAGTTGGCCTCCTGCCACAACAATTTACATTCCTCCCAAATGCAAAATAAAATATACCCTGCTCCTCTGGACCCCCAAAGTCTAATACCATTTAAGCATCAACTCGAACTCCAGGATCTTGTCATATAAATCAAGTCCAGGTACAGATGAAGTTCAAATGCAATTTCTTGGGTACAGTTCCTCAAATATGGTTCTTCTTTTTGAATATCTGTAAACTAAAGAGATGAGTTATATGCTCCCACACACCCAGTATATACAATGGTGATACAGGGTAGGATAACCACAAAAGACTTCCATTCAAAAAGAGCAAGAACATGCAGCAATATAGCAATCATTGGTCCACTGCAATTCTGAAATCCATCCATGCACATGACTTATTTCCTTGACTTGGGCCCAGTACCTCTCCCTGGTTATAATTTTCCATGGTTTTTGCCTCTGTTTCTGAGTTTTTGGTTCCATCTTCTGAATCACACTTTTATTTCCATAAAACATGGCCTCAGTTTGCCGCTAAGTAGCCTTCTCAGCTTGCTTCCTGCCCATAGAAGTCTGGGGGGGTCCAAAGGCCACTTTTATTTTGTATTATCTCTGTCTTCTTTAGTCCAAACTGGTGGTGCTTCCACCAGTACGATTCTCTTGAAAAGCGATGGTTTTTCTGTTAACTTTACTGATGTTTACTTCATTAGACAAAAGCTATACCCGCAAATCAATTTGAGACAGGCCCTTCCCTATTTGAGCTCCCTCTGAGGCTGCTGTCTGACCACACCCTTAAGATTCTTAGGCCTTTTATCTGCCTGAAAGAATCTATGAGGCTCCACCTTGAACTCTTTCTGCGGTCTTAACAAAGGGCCCATCTTTACCCTAAGACCACATTTCCCTGATGGCACTCTGGATTTGATCTTTGTCCTGAGACACTTTCTTACTTCGAGTACTTTTTGCTGGTTGGGAAAACTGTCCTGAGTTATCTACATTTCTTCTAATTCTACTTGAAAACAAAATAGTTCATTTCTAGTTCATCTCTCTTACATTTCACTGTAGGCAGCTAGAAAAAGATAGGCAGTCTAGAAATCTCCACAGCTAGATCATCATGCTCCCTAGGTACAGTCCCTATTTTTCACATTACTAAATGTGACAGTATTGCCAAACTTTTTGTCATTGCATAATAAGGGTGTTCTTACCTCCAGTTTCCCATAACATTTTCCTCATTCTCTTTTAGGCCTTCATTGATAGACTCCTTGAAGCCCTTCAGACTTTCACTAATAGTCTCCTCAAGGTCCTGGTTTCTGCCTGCTGCCTGGTCTTAAACCAGTGACACTTGTTTTAAGTTTTGTTACTGCAGCACCTTACTCACAGTAACAAATTTTGTTCCAGTCATCTAATGATGCATAACAAACTACACCAAACTTAGTGGCATAAAAAAATAACAATTTTATTATGCTCATGGATTCAGTAGGTCAGGAATTATACAGAGTGAAGCCAAGATGGCTTGCCTCTACTTCATAATATGTAGAACCTGAACTAGAAGACTCGAATGGCTGGGGTTAACTCAAATGGTTGAGGGTGGAATCATCTGGAGCTTCTTCACTCACACGTCAGGCAGCTAGACTGGGATGGCCTGAAATCAGGCTTGTGGCTGAGCTTCTTACAGCATGGCATCTGGTTAGTAAGAGGGGGTAGGTTGTCCTAAGGGAATGTCTGAAAAGTGAGTTCCCAGAGACCAAGATGGCCTTTTGTGACCTAGCCTTGAAAGTCACACAGTTTTATTTCTATCATATTTACACTTAATGGGAGGGGATATAGACCCTGCTTTAAAGGTGGGAGTATGTCAAAGAATACAGTATCCTGTTTTAAAACCACTACACCAAAAACAAGGAAGAAAGAAGACAGGGAATCCTAAGGTTAATGGTGAAAGTCTGGAGATCGGATCACTAGATAACTGCTATATAGCAGGCACGGGGATAAAATAATATAAAGCAGATCAGAAGATTCTGGGAGAGACTTCTTTAAGAAGACAAAACTGAGAGAGAATGAATACATACAAAAATGAATGTACTTGCTTCAGTCAGAGTCCTGGCAATTAATGGATAATTCATTTTAAAAGGGTAGTTGAAGAAAGTTTTAAAAAGAGAATACTTCCAGAGGGGTGAACAAGGTTAAGGGAAAATGGATTTCCTTAGGGCTAGCAAGAGCCAGCATCTGTTTTTACCCCTACACCTGAAGAGACAAGTGGAGGAAGTAGTTTCTTTAATCTACAAAGAGTAGGGACCATTCAACATAGCTGTCACCTTCAGTAGAGGAACAGAACCAACCCCACTCACAGCAAACTGGGAGTGACAGAAACAAGAGAATATATACCCCAGTCTAACTCTCTTTCCTCTTGCCCTTCAATCTCCTGCCAATACCTCCAAACCGGCTTTCACCCAAAAGGAAGCCACAGGGCAAGAGAATCTATGGATTAGAGTCCATACAGATCAGCCCTCCAGAGTAGAGAAATGTGGAGAGTAGATCTGCAGGGACAAAAGGAAAATAAATAGCACAGTACTAAAGGGAAATTTATTCAATTGTGTAGAGTTTGAAGATAAATTGGTGATAAGTTTATAGGAAATTAGCCAAAAAGGAAAATAAAAAAGGCAGTCCCAGGGTGAGAAGGTTGTGCAATGTAGTTCAATGTCAACAGTGTTTATATAGTTATAAAATATACACAATGAATATTGATATAACCAAAATCTTGATTTAAATATATTAGGAAATCGGGGGCTAAGTAAGAGTAATATGTGTGGTAAAATGTGTTAAAGGGAATTAGATTTACCTCTTAGTGCGAAGTCAATACATAATGCTTGATATTGAAAAAAATCAAGAAGTGGCCACCTTCCCTGACTCCTCAAACTTAATTAAGATATCCTTCCTCTGGACATTTTATTCTTAGCACTTTAAACCTCTAGTTAAAAAAAAACAAAAACAAAAGCAAAACCTCTAGTTAGTTCAAATCACAAGTAATTTAATTACTGGCTAATTTGACTATGAGTATCTCAAGGTAGGGACCATGCCTTATTAATTGTTGTTTCCCCAGCACCTGTCATTAATGCAGGCATATAAGGGATATGTAAGAAATGTTTCCTAAATTGAATGATCTCAGGTTTTCTACCCAATAACACAGGGTAGAAAACTTGTATGACCAAACTATCTTTCTGAGCCCTCACTTACATATCTTCCTGAGCTCTATTACCTCACTGTTGTAGAATGAATATTTGTGTCTTCCTCAAAATCCACATGTTGAGACCTAATCTCCAATGTAGGAGTAGCTGTAGGTGGGGCCTTTGGAAGATGATTAGGTCATGAGTGCAGAGCCCTCCTGAATGGGATTGGTGCCTTTCTAAAGAAGGCCCAGTAGGAGAGCCCTTACCTCTTTTACTATGTGAGTATATAGTGAAAAGACACTCATCTATGAACCAGGAAGCAGATCTTAACTGACACAGAATCCTCCAGAGCCTTATCTTAAACTTCTAGCCTACAGAATCGTGAAAAATTTCTGTTGTGTATAAGCCACCTAATCTTTAAGAGTTTGTTATAGCAGCTTAAACAGACTAAAGCACTGATCACAGACCCTGTCATTCTTTAAATACACCAAGCTTCTGTGCCCTTGCTCATGCTGTTCTCTTGGCTAGAGATGCCTTCCCTGCTGAATTTCCATTCTCTATTATTCATCTTCTAAGGACCACTTGAAGTACTACCTCTATTTATGAAGCTTTCCTCAAAATTTATAGGTCAGAATAAATCTCTTCTTTCACTTATCCCAAAACATGTTGCCTGAAATTCTACTTGGCACGTATTTAATTGCATCTTAATAATTATGTTGTTATGCATACATCTGATTTCCTCCCTGAGTACATAGGTTTCTCAAGTTCAGTTGGCTTATTCATCTTATACCCTCCACTAGCATGGTGTCTAGCATATAGTAGGTCTACAAACATTGCAGAACGTGTTTTCTGGTATGTAAACTGCCATTATTTCTGTCTCTCATAAGAATGACAGTGAACTCCTTGAGGACCATGTCTGGCATAGTGATTGGCATATAGTAGGTGCTTAACGGATAGTTATTAAATTTTAAAAAATTTAAAGAAGACGAGGTAGTGAATTTTTTTCTTAGCCTTTATAAGGGTACTGTTTTTGCCCTTCTTATCTCAACAGAATTGAGCCTTCCACAAACTGGCCGTATCCTAATTATATATTTCCTGTTTGTTCCTTTTCAACATGTACTAGTCTTCTACAAGTCAAGTTAGACTCCTTTAAGACCTCTTAAAGTGTATATTTTGTACTATAAGTGTATATTTTCTACTTCTGCTGATATAATCCACTAGAATGAAAGTTCCAAAATACTTCCTCTTACAATAAAAATAGCCTAGGTAACCTAGACCAACTCTCTTGGCTGAGAAAAACTAAATGAATTATTAAAAGCATCTGTTTGAAGTTATCAGTGAGCTACCAAGGCAAATGAAGAATGACAAGGCCAAGTTATAAGAGGAGGAAAAACCCACAGAGGTGAGCCCAGCATGTGGGGCCTCTTTTCTCCATGGGCAAGAATTCTGAATACAAGGGTCCACGTGTTAAATTCTAAGGATCTACAAATTTGTGGATGTAAAAATTAAATCTCTAGTTTTATTAACTTCGAACTGGAATTTAGTATGTCCTTCAATTATGAATGTAAACATAGAATTAGCAGTACCTGTGATTATTTTTCAGTAATAGTAACCTCTGATATTTTATCATATTAAAGTGATTCCAGATATCTCATAATATCATTAATATTCATCTCCACTTCAAAAATAAGGTATTATTACACCCACTAGTAGTTCCAAGGGCCTCTGCCAGTCATGAAAGAGGCAGCTGCTGATAAAATGAGCAAGTAATAGTTTTGAATTAAAGTTAAATTTCTGAATTTTCAAATGATTCCTGAGACTTGGTGGTCAAAAAACTGGAGTTCAGGACCCACCCAGGCTAAAGTCAGGGACTCTGTTAAATCTTGAAGGTTCTGATTGGCACTCTGTAAAGCTACAACTAGAAACATATCAGCCCTCCCTGATACTTAAGCCTAGCTTCAAATGATTTCGACTCTTAATTGAATTGAGGTAATCCAGGATCACTACTGCACAGGCCATCTGCCAGAAGCAAATGTAAATCCTCTCTGAAGAAAGATAACATTACTCTAAGCCTCACATTATCTTTATAATTTTTCAAATACACTGTAAACAGACAACTAAAGGGCGGAAGTATTCTATAAGACAATGGAGTAAAAAACCAAGAGAGAGAATAGATAATAGACACTGACCCACAGGGAATTCAGACAATTAATCGTGGACTTTTTAATAATTATACTTTACTATGTTCAAGCAAATGAAAGATAAGAGCTAATAAAGAAACGATTAAAAAAGAACTGAATGGCAATTCTTGAACTAAAAATATAATAACTGGAAAAGGCTATACATATTGTATGATTCCAACTATACGACATCCTGGAAAACGCAAAACTATGAAGACAGTAAAACATAAGTGGTCGCCTGAGGTTGGGGGGAGGATAAACAGGCAGAGCATAGAGAATTTTTAGATCAGTGAAAGTACTCTGTACGATACTATAATGATGAGTATATGTCATTATACATTTGTCCAAACCCACAGAATGTTCATCAAGAGTGAACCCTAAGGTAAACTATGGACTTTAGGTGATAATGATGTGTCAGTGAAGGTTCATCAGTTGTCACAAATGTACCACTCTGGTAGGGGATGTTGGTAATGAAGGAGGCTGTGCATGTTTGCGGGGTCAAGGGGAATCTGGGAAATCTTTACCTTCCTCTCAATTTTGCTGTGAACCTAAAACTACTTTAAAAAAATAAAGTCTCTAAAAAATAAACAAAGCACATTTAAACTGAATTAAGGTTTTCACAATATAATATGGGAATAACCTATATAGAAAATAAAGCTAATTAAAATCTTTGCTGCTGGGAATAAAAAAGAATAAAGAATGAAGCACTGTGGGGGGCAAGACTAAGAGAAATAATAAGAAACACTAGTAAAGAGATTCTAAGGTTTCTTCAAACTTTCTGATAGTTTCCTCAGAGTGCAATTTCTTCTTTTCCTTCTTCTATATTTACAACAGACTGATTAAAAGTACCATAGTAAGGTACAAAACAAAAACAAAACAATATTGGAATTAGGAATTCAGTAGATGGGTTTAATAGCAAATTAGACATAAATGAAAAGAGAATTACTGAACTGGAAAATAGGTTTAAAATTTCCAAAAATCCCCAATAAACTTAATTTTTAAAATGTTAAATAAAAAAAATCCAGAATGAAGCATAAAAGACAAAATGATGAAAAATGCAAAAAATGTGATAAGAGACAGAGAGGATATCATGAAAAGTTCTAAAGTTTATGTAATTGGAATCCCAGGAGTAAAAATAGCAGAACAGAAGTAAAACTGAAAAGCTAAAAATTGAAAACTTTCCAAAACTGATAAAAGGTATCAATTTTCAGGTTCAAGAAGCACTAAGTACTCCAAACAGTTTAAATATAAAGAATAGCAAAGTAGGCATTATAGTAAAACTACCAAAAACCAAAGACCAAGAAGAAATATCCAAAAATAGCTAGAGATAAAGGACAGATTATTTTCAAAGATGTAAGAACAAGACTGATGGCTGACTTCTCACCAGAAACAGTGAAAACTAGAAGATAATGGCATGGTGTATTCAAAGTGCTAGAAGAAAATAACAGCCAATCTAGAATTTATACAAGAAAAAACTGACCTTCAAAATTAAAGGTGGATATTCAAATAAGGTTTATAGTTAATAGTTTTCAACTAACAAGTTTCTGATTTTCGTATTTCTATTAGGGTTATAGATGATAACATCAGTGAAAACAGGGTGAAAGGGATATGTAAACTGTCTATTATTTTTGCAACTTTTCTGTAAGTCTAAAATTATTACGAGAGGAAAAAAAATGAAATATAGTTTCAGAATGGAAGCTCAGTGAAGGATAGGATATCTAGTCTGTTTTGTTTACTGCTGTATCCTCTGTTGTCTAGAACATTAACACATAGGCAACTCGGTGAATATTTGTTGAGCAAATAAACAACAGTAGCAGCAGCTATCATGCATTCAACACTGAGTATATCTTAGGTAGAATGCTAAGTACTTGACATTCACTATCTCATTTAATCCTTCTAACAATCATGGAACATAGAATTTTATATTTTATATGTATAAAATATAAAAAATATAAACTATAAAAAATATATTTATATTTTATATATAACTCTCTCTATTTTATAGATGAGGCTAAGCGACTTGCCCCAGATCATATACAAATAAGTATCAGGTCCTCAAACACAGATCTGACTCCAAAGTCTGTGTTCTTAACCACTATGTTAGTGTTTTCATGTCACATAAAAATACTTTTCTTTTTTGATTATCCTACTCACCCTTCCAGGTTGCATTAGTCAGCATTTTCCAGAAAAACACAACCAATATATATATATATATATATATATATATATATATATATATATATATATATATACCAAATATTCTGGAGCTGGAGTTAGTGCCATTATATACAACATTGCTCATATATATATATATATATATATATATATATATATATATATATATATATATATGATTTAACTTATGTGACCATGGAATTGGCTCATGTGATTATAGAGACCAAGAAATCTCATGATCTTCAATTTGGAGAACCAAGAAAGTTGTGGCATAATTCAATCCAAATCTGAAGCCCTAAGAGCCAAAGGAGCCAATGGTTTAAGTCTTGGTCCTAGTCCAAAAGCCCAAGAATGGGAGTGAGGGTGGCTAATGGCATAAATTCTAGTCTAAGATTCAAGGCCCAAGAACCAGGAGTGATGATGTTTCAGGGCAGGAGAAAATGACTGTCCCAGGTCAAGCAAAAAGAGCAAATTCACTCGTCCTCCACCTTTTCATTCTAGTCAGGCCCTCAACAGCCTGATGCTGCCCATCCACACTGGTGAGGGCAATCTTCTTTACTTAATCCGCCAATTCGAATGACAATCTCTTCTGAAAACACCCTCACAGACACACCCAGAAATGTTTTACCAGCTATCTGGGCACACATTTGCCTGGTCAAGTTGGCACACATACACAGGTCAAGACAAACCACTCTTGACCACTGATGCTTTATTTAACTACTCTAGTACCCATATTTCTCCTTACTCTCAGAGCACAAGTTAATGCCATTATATAAGGTCTTAAATTGTTCTCTAATTGTTTGTTAATCAATAAGCATTATCTCCTAAACCAGATTATATCCCCTTATAAACAAGTGACTGTATCTTATATTCTTACTGATATAGGCCACATCTGAAGCTCTGTAACGATAATTGATTTTGTGGTAAAGGGATGAAGAAAAATATTTAGTTGGAAAAACCATGTAAGAAACAGGGTTTGGGGATGCTTTAGAGATCAGGCCTGTATTGTTTAGGATTCTAAACATTAAATTTGGCTCAGAAAAATGCAACATTAAAAAGGTGGTTTTTCCATAAAATTTTCTATAATTTGGACATAGTCATATAGTTCTCTTGGTTAAACCCCCTTGAGAGGGCATATATATTGCATAGAAGGTGAAGTATGAGAGTGTGCAGATGAACAATTATCCCCACACATGTAAACTACAGCTTGTGTGGTGTAAATATACTCTCTCTGCATGGAACTGCCTGTGTAACATTCTCTCTTTGGGCTCTGTGGTTTCTCAATACATTCCAACTATTTGGAGGCTGGAGCTTGGCTCGGCAAGCACAGATAAACAGCTTCCTGGAGCAGGCTGCCAGTGTGAGAAGCAATGACCTCAGCAGAGAATGTCTGCTTTTCATTACCCTGAGCACATCACTGTACCAATAGAGCTAAGAGTATGAACAATACAAGTTAGCTAGACTTAACTGGCTCAGGTCTCCCATTACACCTTGAATTTTTTTTAATGTTGGCGACCAGAAGAAAGAGGGTTCAGACAGGAAGTGAGGAAATGGCTTATAGGTGGGGAAAAAAAAGACAGAAAAGCTTTCTTAGGCTACTTTCTGAATGCACTGAATAATGAGTAAAGTGGCTAACACTAAATAGCTAATAGTCATGCAGGAAATCATCAAATGCTTTTAATCTAAAAAAAAGTATTAAAAATGCCAGGTAAGCAAAAGATATTACAGAAAATGAGACTAAACAGTCCTCAAGGAGAGGAAAACAATCACTTTCTAAGAGATCCATGAAGTAGGTAAGCAAAAATCCCAGAAAGTTGGAGCTGAAAGGAAATAAAGCATAATGAAAACGAATTATATCTAGCGAGACATTTTGCACGTCATTTCATTTAATTTGTGCAGCGCTATGAGATGCGTATTATCATCCCTAGCAATGATCTTGACTTGGAAAATATAAGAACATTAGCAAAGACCTTTGTTGTTAATGTTATTTAATGACAGAGGGATGAATTCAAGACTGCTTGTATGGCCGCCCTGGAAACAGTATCTCCCACTGTTACAGCCCTAGAACTCAGCAATCCTGGATCGACATGTCCTAAAATAAATTTACATGCTCATGACATTTTCTGATAAGATAATTTCCACTGTGCTGGTCAGAACTGCATCTGATAGTTGAAGAAAGGAATCACAGTTATGGCCTTAGACAGGAAATTAGTTGAACATGACCCTCTTGAGGGATCCTGAGAAACAATTTGTTTTGTGGGGAAGTCATTGACTGTAAAGATGCACCTGCCATGGGGCTGGAAGCTGAGAGACAGACAAACATCTTAGCAAATCATAATAACAGAGAGAAGCTTCATTTGACTTTCATTTCACTTTCTCAGGGAAGAAGAACCTTTGTGTGGCTGCCAAAATCCTAACTGTCCCTCCTTCTTCCCCTCTATTCCCTCCACCCCCAGCCCAGTTCATTAAAACCTTCTGGTTAAAGGTGCCAGATTGTGTCATTCTTTCCTGCTCTTGTGCCAGGCCTGTGCCGCCAGCGCCACAGATCTAGCGTTCTGAGCAAATCATGGAAGAAATTAAAAGCACTGATGAATTTACATTGTTCTACTGTTGATGAAGTTTCTTAACTTCTGATGAGCTTTTTACACTACTAATAGCACTAATATGTTAATTCGGGTTTGTATATGTCTACTTGATTGCCAGAGGAGTACTCAGGGAATTGTCAGAGTGGTGGTATGAGAAGGAACAGCAGGACTTGGATTGGACCAAGTAAAGATTCTTTATATTATTTATAGATTAAAATAAATCAAGTAATTTCTCTAAGGGAAAATATTTTAGTGTGGAGAATTAGACCTACATTTTATATTAGCTAGCTGTAAAAGCAGCGCCCATGAAAACAGAAATAATATCACTGGGTCTTGAGAATACTTCAGCCAAGGATGGAGTTCCTACATTTCCTTATTGAACAGTTTCACAACAGCTAAATTTCTCTTCACTTGTAGAAAGAAGGGGGTGGAGAAGTAAAGTCTTTCTTGACAGGGAGAATCTGGGCCCAATTACTACTTCTATAACCTTTGACTCTGACTTCTAAATGAGTCAGGGGACCAGTGGGCTGTGAAATGGCTTCCTCAGTTACCAGGTCAAGTGCTGCTGGATGGTTTCCTGTAATCAAAACATGAAGGGACCTGAAGAAGAGAGATGGATTCTAAGCAAATAAGCAGCTTCTTATATCCTCAATGAACCTGGATTTTTAAGTTTCAAAATAGATTTGGGTGACTAAACTCACCACTAGGTTTCCTTGGAGTCCTTTTGCTGTCGTACCACTGGTAATAAAGAAAAGAACCAAAATGCTTTATAGATTTCACAAATGATGGCTTAATAGAAGTGCCTGGGCCACTAACAGTGGGGATAGGATTGCTAATTTAGCTCAAGGCTAAATCTATTCCTGGCAATTATCTGAGTCTATGAGAATCCAGATGCTGACAATGAGAAATGGGTAATTTTCTGTTACAATGTGTCAACTCCAGCTAAGAACGGAACTATGGAAAAAAGATGGGGTGGGGGGACAGGGAGAAGCAGAACCCCTTTTGAAGAAGCCTATAATAGGATTAGTCACCATTGCTTCAGCATACCACATTTTGGCTCAATTTGACAACAATAAGTAGAGAAACATGAAGCAGAAATGGCCCAGAAAAGTCTCAAGTCCATCTCTCACTCAAAGCTATGAGCCTGGAAATCAGTGAAGCCCTGATTTATTCTGACGTGTTTCTTGTTGCTCCAAATCTCCACTCCTCAGTTACTATAGGCACAAGAAGAACCCAAAACAACATTACTTAAATGCTAGATGGTAGATAATCCTTAAAAAATTTGCCAAATTTAGAAATGAAAGTTTACGCCCTGATTGTTGTAGATTACTTAAGAGAGAAGTAGGTCATGTTTTCATAGGGCTTATAGCACCTGTTCGAAAAAAGAATAATACATATTTTATAATTATGGACTGTTTCCATTAGAGTTACATTTCAAGTGATTTAAGAATGTACACTATTGGAAGCTCCCTTTTTCTCCAAGAGTGAATTAATAAAGTTCACGTTTCATGGATTTATTCTAATCAAAACATAAAAAAGAAGTTTGATGCTGGTACCTTTTACAAGAATATATTAAAAAAGGGATACAACTTCCCAACCAAATTCTAATGATTAATATGTATTAGAATAGACTTTTCTAAAAACTGAAAGAGTTCTACTCCATATTTATATTATATATTTGAAACAAATAATTTTTCTGACTATTTTATTACTTTTACTTATATATGAGCAGTATATGAGGGAAACCAATTGCCTGTAAGGTGGCTTTCTGTGACCACCACCTATAAAGGGTATTCCATCCTGAGTAGCAGCAAGTAAAATCAAATTTTTGGATACAGAAAGCACAGGAAATAAAGGTGGACAAAGAGAAGGTGAGTACCTAAGCTGAGATAACTCAGTAGATCTCTGACGGGATGAACCAATCATTCCATCGGATAAGCCTTCAAATGCCTTCTGTTCCAGGAGGTCTCCCTGGCCATCCTAGATATCATATTACCTTAGTTATTTCCTTGTTATTTATCTCATTATAGTTATGAGCTGTGTAACCTTGGGAATGTTACTTTTGTGTGCCTGAATTTCCTAATGTGTAAAATGAAAATAATACTACTACCCCACCTCACAGTACTGTGAACTTAAATGAGATAATACATGTCATATGCTTAGAACAGTGCCTAGCATATAGCAAGTATTTATTAACTATTAGCTATTGTCATCATCAGTTTACTTGCTTATTGACCATCTCCCTCACTAAACCTTTAGGTCTATCAGGGTAATTTCTTTGTTTGCTTTGTTCATGACTATATTCCTATTGCCTAGTACACAGAGGCACATAGTAGGGGCTCAAAAATAATTCCTGAATAAATGCTGTCTTTTATTCTCACATATCCTTAAAATAAACTTCCACTGACGAAGGTAATTTGTGTACTTGTAACCAAAACAGTCATCAAGAAAACTTCCCTAGGAAGCTAAAATTATCATTTAAAAAAACAAAAACAGAAATAAAAGCAAGACACTTGATCATAAGAAAGGGCTCTCCTGGGCCCACCAACCAAGACCACAGAGTATGATTCTTTTCTATATTAGTATGTGAAGGTCAAGCTCCCTGATGCCACAGTGTTATAACCATCAATTTAGCCTATAAAGAATGGTTCCCAATTCTGATAGGAATTCTCAGATTTCAGTCTGTTTTTCTCTTGTTATTATTTTCCAATGTCTTAAAAAAACTATATTTCTCATTTTATCTTCACCACAAAACCTGGTCACACTCTGCTGTGGTTTCTAAGTTACAGCTACTGTAGCCTCATTTTCTTGGATGGACTTCTTCAGAGGTCCTGACCCAGTGCTGACACTTGGTCTATTCTTAGAGTGGCACCTCGACATATTAATTCCTTTTACCTTCCACTGGTTGAAAGACAACATTCAGAGGTAGAGGTTGCATACGACATAAAAGAAAGTCCTCAGGGATTTAGAATCCTTCTTTCGACAGTGTCCGGAGGAATACGATCTAAAGAGCTCACAGTTTTGCAGACATATATGCACAGTACAGTTCAGCTACTCATGTTTTACAGCTTATCCACATTTGCTGGAACAATCATGGATTTGTTAGAAAACACCAACAACCAAGGAGTGACAGCACAGGTGAGAAGCCAAGCAGACCCAGAGGAGAAAATCAGCAGAAAAGCCTTCCAAAAACAATTTCAAAGAGTACTTTTACCATCGTTTAAAGGTAAATCCATTCTTACATGTATGAGAATCAAAAGTTGTGAAATTGAAACAGAGATGGAAGTGCAGAGTTAATGTATTTTTTTAAAAAAAATGCTTCCTATTGTTTAGAACCAGCTCCAACTGTATCTCCCCAAAGGTCAGTACTAAACATTTAAATGGCAATGAATCGAAGTCACCAGATAAGGCTATGTGATAAACTTTGTGAAGTTCAGTTCATAAGAGAAAATTCAAAGAATGTAAAAAGTATAGCTAGAAAAGACCTCAAAGTATTATCTGGTTAGGCCTGCAGCAACATTAGGCAGTATAGTGACTTGGAGACAGCAGAGAGCACCGCTTTTGTAATACTACAGACAAGGCCTGATTCCTAACTCTGCCACCTATTAGCCCAAGAACTTAAAGAAGCTATTTTAACCTTCCTGAATCTCAGTTTCCTCATCTACAAAATAGAGATAATTATAGTACCTATGTCAAAGAATTATAGTGGCTGAGACAGTATGAGTTTAATTTTTAAAAGTTTATTATAAAATATAATTACATTTTTATCATCATGTAAGACTTTATTATACCCATTTTATAGATAAGGTAATTGAAGCCCAGAAATTTACTCAAGATTACAGAGGGAGGACTTACAAGAATAAGAATCTCTTCTTCTTGGGGCAGTACTCTTTTTACTTCATTGTTTCTATGAATCAGTACAAAATGGAGGCCTGAGAAAGAAGGCTTTTCACTAGAGAAATAAAATTCACAATCAAAGTAAAATCAGTGGCTCCTGCTATTCAGGTCTTGTCTACAAAATACTACTTCCCATTCCATCATACATCCACATCTTTCAAGTCTTTTTTTTTTTTTTTTAAGGGTTTTAGAGCCTCAATGCTAGTTCACTTCTCAAAATAACTTGCCTCAGGCCAACATGGTATCTTAGAGTAATAGAAGGGTTAGTTATGTGCCATTCACATATATGGCATATTTTTTAGTTTCCTGAGAACAAGAAACAGATCACTTGGCAACTAGATTTCTATCAAGGCTGTGGAAAATTTTAAGTTTTTTTTCATCAGTGTACTGGTAGATAAAAGTTCTGGTCAAAGGCATTCTGAAACAGTTATGAGCCTTACCACTGACTCTCTAGAGTTCAATATCAGTTACACAGACCAGTGGGGTTCATTTTTGAGTGCTACACACATGGCAGACAGCTTCTTAAATGGCAGAATATAAAGCTTTATCAAAAAAAGTCAACAAAAAAGAGAACAAGAGATATTCTTTATTATCAACAAGGTTGAGCATAAGAGTATAGTATTGCAATAATTTAAAATAGAGATACAACTGTAGATTTGACAAACATTTACCTAACATCTATTATATACTAAGCACTGTGTCAGGCACTGGGAATACAAAGATGAAAAAGTAATGAATCCTACCCTCAAGGAGCCAATGGAATAGAGAAAAGACTTATAAAGGAGATGGGTGTAGGGAGGTAGGAAGTAAAACGAAAAGAGCCAGGAAGAAGCATTGCCCCCGAAGAATCATATTTCACTTGGCAAGAAGACTCAAGAGTGTTAGTACAGATTAGATGGCCTAGAAACTTAACCCCTAGGCTTGTCAGTTCTGTAAAAGCAAACAAGGCTATTCAATTTGTCTTTATTCCCTGCCCACCTTATTTGCTTCAGCCCACACCAGGAGAACAAGTAGGATTCTTTTCTCTACTTCATCCTCTTTTAGAACACTGGAAGAAGGGACAAGCTCTCCTTCTCTGTTTTTCCCAGAAACTTGAAATTTTAATTCATAGAAATCTAGATTTTATTTGCAAGCCCTATTGCTCAGCAAAAGAGTTAAGGAGAGTCGAGAATTCCACTAAGAGAAACCCAAGTTTAGGCCATTAGAATACCTGTCTGATCTCCGAGGAACCTCTGGAGAATAGAAAGAAACAAAATCTGTTTTCAAGGAGGATGGACTTGAGTTCATGATTTACCTTCAACAGAAGCCTGTAAGAGGCTACTCATCCATTCTTATTATGCTCCTAATAAACTAGAACAAAAGGAAAGAGAATCCAAATGATTATATAAATATGTAATGGCATGTCAGTAATAAAAATAATGCTCTGCATTTCTTTAGCGAATCCTTTCACGAAGGCCGAGGTGTTTTAAAGTGATTATCTGATTCAGCCTAAAAACAGTTCCATGATGTTAAAAAAGTAGTAACCATTTTGACTTTTACACACCCCAAGTACGCTTTACAAAGAAGTATAACCCTTGAAAGATATATCCTATGAACATGTCCTGCCTCTAGAAATACTTTTAAATCACAAATGGTTGATATCAGATGCTGCAGAATGAAAACTACAGAGAAATATCATCCTAAACATTTAAATGAAAAAGAGCTGGCCGTGAAAAACACAGGCTAAAGGTACACTGATTAAAGGAAATCAGAGTGAATATTTTGAATAATATAGAAAGTTAAAAATTATAAGAGGGACCTACAGAAACAGATCTCATAGATCAAACAAGTAGTTGTTGAGCTTCTGTAATCATGACCATTCATGAGACTTATTACTGGACAAAACTAGCTGCTCCAAAGGCATGTTCCAAAACATGCTTAGGCAGCTCTGGACCAAACTACCAAAACTAAGCATTCACTGCCACTACACAGTTAGCATTGTTCTGCTCTATTCTTCATGTACCTTGCCTGATCCCAACTGTCTCCTCTGGGTTCACTCTATTGGCAAAACATTTATATACTTACTATTCAGTGAAGAACCTGGCAATGCCATATTGGCTAATATCTTCCTTATTCTCTAGCAGCTGGCACACTGCATCCTCCATGTACGTAAGGACGTGTCGCTGAGCTGCAAAAAAGGAAAAAAAAGAGAGAGAGAGAAAAAAAAAAGTGAGAGATAGACAAAAATAAAAAAATAAAAAATAAAAGTCCTCCCAACCCTAGTAGGAAGCCATGAAAGTCAATCAAGGTGTTGGCTCTACCCTCGGAAGTGGACTGGAACAGGCCAACCAAACTTGCTAGCCCTAACGGAGCTATATTTCCAAAGGGCACAATGGAAGATGATGTACAATGTGACCTACTGCCATCTGATTGGCTGTCAGTATTAACATGGACCCTTCACTCTTCATTTCAGTGATAAGGGTGAGCTGAAGATGAGCACCGTTAAGCAAATATGCCTTAAGTTCTTTTCTTCCACCCTCTTCCACTTCTGCATGAAGAAACTTATCCCAGGGAAGAGTGATTCCATTTGTAAAGCATAAATGATCTGACTGCAAAGAAAACTCAACTCTTTAATTTAAAAAAAAATCACTGAAAAGTTTAAGGACCATGAAAATTTCAGTATTGGTGTTATAAGTTATTAACCTTGGAAAATAATAAGACTATGAAATCTGTGTAGCTTGATTATCAGAAATTATGTTTTCTGCATTTGTTGTGACTGGTAAATGTGTGAATTAATTATGGGTTTATAAGAAAGAATGTGAGTAGCAGAATTAGGTAGAACTGAGTTTGAATCATAGCTCTGTCTTTGGTAACTTAATCTTGGATAGTTATTTAATTTGTACCTCTTTTCTTCTTTATCAAGTATGGAAAGAAACATAATTTAACTCTTTCTCAAAATATGGTCAATCAATTTGTTGATCTGAATCACCTAAGATATCTTTCTTGTTAAATGAAAATTTATAATCTGGCACCATCCCAGACTTAATGACAAATTTCTAACTGGAGGCCAGTAATCTTTAAAAGTACCCATGGTGTCTATAGCCATGCTATCCTGAACAAACCCAATCTCATCTGATCTCGGAAGCTAAGCATGGTCAGGCTTGGTTAGTACTTGGATGGGAGACCACCTAGGAAGACCAGGTGCTGTAGGTGTAAAAAATAAAAATTGTAAGCTGACAACGTCCTTACAATCTGTGAGGTCAACCAAGAGTTGCCTTGCCTAAAAAAAATAAAAATAAAAGTACCCATGGTGGTGCTTCTGCATCCTAAAATTTAAGAATCACTGGTTAAGAACTTGAATTTTGGAATTCAGAGAGACCTGAGTTCCATTTTCAGCCCTACCAATTCCTGGCTGTGTGACCTTGAGCAAATTACTCTCCAAGCCTATTGCCTTATTATAAAATGTGGATAATAATATATTCACTGTTTGGAATCATAATATTATATGTACCTACATCATAGGGTTATAAGAATTAAGTAAGGTAATGCATGTAAAACACCACAGTGCCTATCTTGCTTGATAATATATTTTCTTAAAAGCCTACCTCAAAGGGTTACTGAAGTAAACAACATACTCCATAGCCAGCACTCAACAAATGCTTGTTCCTTCTGCCTGAATTTTATCTTTAGGTATGACAATGTATCTTGGCACATTTCACATAGAAACATCCAATTTAGTGTTTCCCTTTACCATTCGAAAACAATTTTAAAAAGAACAAAAAAACCACAACTTTCTTTTGGAGAGTGAGAAAAAAAAACCCTAAAATGATGAATATCTTGACAAAAAGCAATTCCATGAAGTTATTGCCAAGATGTACATTTGTCTCTTTCACAGTTTTATTCCTCAAGAAAATATGGAGAAATTACCTTCAATTAATAAAAACGACCTAAAATTAATAAAAATGAGTGTTTCCAAAAACTATTCCTGAAGTCCTGGTGGTCCAGTAAAACTTATAAAACAAATAAGTTTATCTACCCAAGCCTTACTCAAGAGAGTCTTCATTTGACTATGGTGACCTAAGGTTCCACCACATTTGCACCAGCCTAAAGTCCAGATGAACGAGGTTTACATTCCATTACGTATTCTATTGAGTGCTTCCCAAAGCTAACAACCATCAATCAATCACTGCAAACGTTCCCCAGCCTCCCAGCCCCCAAAAGGTGTGAAGACAAAATCAGTATTTCATCAACAGTTCTTCCAACTGGAAAACTATTTCTCTAAGAAATGGCCAAACTGAGTGAAGCTGTGAGATAATATCTGCCAATTTTTGGTACTGATTGTTTTACAATTAAGTATATATTAAATTGGGAGGAGAAACAGCCAAACTAAATTAATATCAGCTACATTTTCACCTCTGCATTCTCCTTCCCTTCTTCCATCCACTTATTCTGATCTTACGAAAGAAAAAAAAAAGATTTCTTCTTTGGGCTACATTGGCTTTTATGACTTAGATCTACTTAAGGCTAATACAAGATTTTTTTTAATGGTAGGAATGAAAGAGCTCTATCATACTTAGAAACAAATCCTGCTACTTCTCCTCCCTAGCTCCAAGTACTAAAAGTCAATATGCAGGCCCTTCAAGGGAGAAATGTTTTCAGAGCAATTAAAATCAAGGTACTTTTGTCCTCCTAGAAAGAAAAGAGGAATTTTCTTGAAAACAGACTAAAAAAGGGGGGGAAGGGAGAAAAGAAAGACAAAGGATTATATCTATTTAATATTCATCTACCAATCAGATGTTTAGAGTTTAATATTACATATAATAATGATAATAACAGCTACCAATTTCGACCACCTGTGCAACTTATTGAACAACAATGTGCCAGATACTGTGCTGTTTCACATGCATTATTTTATTTGTCTTCACAATAATCCTATGGTAGGTATTTTGATTACTTCCATTTTACAACTGAGATTTATAAATTTAAAGAAACTTGCTCAAGATCACACATCTGGTAAAACAGAAGCCAAGATTCAAACCAAAGTTTGTCTCATACCAAGAATCCATGCTCTTAACACTGTACCATATTGCCTCATCAGGGACACTTCATAATCAGTTTTGGAAGTAAATATGACCTTTATTTTACACACAGCACAAAGGCAAGTGTGTATGTTGATAGCAAAACCACCTGAGAGATGTGGTCCATTTGTGTCTATGTGAATTCATAGTTTTGGGGGGGAGGGTTCTCTCCCCACCTGCATAGGTATGCATGCCAATCAGCATTTGTATGAAGTTAGAACTTGTCCTCAAATTTTGAAGTTTTTTACAAAGAACCACTCCACCACAAAGTATTCACCCTACTCATCCCTAGTTCGCAAAGTGGAAACAGAAAGCCTGGTGCTCTTTTCATCTGTGAGAGAAGGGAAGAAGCTAAGAAGATCCAGGAGAAGCAGAAAAAGTTTCCTCCCTGCGGAGAATTTCACACAAGCCAGCACGAAGAGCTCTAATTGCTGCTCTCTGGCGGCTTCCTTCACCTGCAGCTCTTATCAGTCCAATGTTCCCTCTGTGGTTAAGTGCACCACCCAACCCTGGAAAATCCTTGCAGTTTATCAAACTTCAATGGGACAGAAGTTCAAAGCTCTTGCCTGGCAATAAAACATGGAGAGTTTCGTTTTATATTATTTTTTAAATGCAAAGGAATAGGCTTTAATTTATGTGAATGATTAAAGAATAAAAACTGCACACCTGCACCCCTGGAGGGCAAAGATATCTGGGCACCTTAGCTGCCCTCTTAAAAAAGGAAAAACATTTCAGATTGGTTTTTCTCTTCTGCTTTGCTTCAACTTCCACTAGACCAGGATTAAGTATGTTTTGTAACACATCCCAGTGAGACTCTGTTGTTCTGAAATTCATACTAAAACCCAAGCATCCATGTCTTGCTCGACAGCATCACTGTCTGAGATAAGCACTTATAACTTAAACATGAGTCACTGAAAAATCTAAGTGAAATATTAGTAAACACTGTATGATCTTTACATGATCTTCTCAAGTGAAGGCAACTGTAGATCAGAAACTTCTTGGTTCTGTTGAATCATCTCTTACTGATCACTTAATCTCATATCATAGACATTCCTGCTATAAAATGGGTATGATACTAAGAATGATATGCCTAATAATAAACAACTTCTTAGGAAAACATTACATATGTATAGAAGGTAACATATTAATGATTGTATTATTATTGCTACATACTGATTCTACAGGTTAAAATGATGTAGTGATTTATTGCAATGGCTAAAAATGTAAGTGCTGCAATCAAGCTGACTTGGATTTGATTTCTAGCTCTGGAAATAGTAACTGTGAGACTTTAAGCAAGTCACCTAATCTCTCTGCCTTTTTCTATAAAACTGGGGCATCGTACCTACCACCTACAGTTGTACTGATTAAAAAAAAAATCATGTAATAATCTTAGCATACTACTTGGCACATAGTAAGTGTGCAATAAATATTAGCTATTTTTATTATTGTTGTTATTATAATTGATACTATGTACCCTCTCAGACATTATAAAACTCACAAGACAATAGAGTTTTAACACTAATGAACACCGAGACCAACCTACTATAGCCCCTTACTCACTTATTTAAAGTTCTGTTCATCCAACCAAGGATATTTATACATTATCTCCAAAATTTCCTGGGCTATATAAAATCCTACACAGATAATAACAGTACACAATCATATATCCATTTTAGCTATAGCCTTTAAACTTGTGGGAAGCATTCACTTATTAACTGCTACTCAGGAGGCTCTAGTTTATATGGGGAAAGTCCAAAACTATTTCTTTTTATTCCCTTCCAAAGCGTAAATACCATCAAAGTATTAGCTGTTTATTTTGTAATTAAATGAGAAGGGGTCCCATTTGGAAATTTTTGCTTGAGGGGCCTAGAATTTCCACCTACAACATTAGTTAGAAAACTATTATTATTATTATTATTGTTTAGTACACAGTCCCTATTCTAGAATAAACAAGTCTTACTGAAAAAAATTCACATGATGTGATATTGATATATACAAGAGTAATAGCAGTGTAAGAGAAAAGCAGAGTATATACATGTATTCAACTTTAAATCTGACTTTTTTCTCCTTTGCCAGAGTCCTTCTGAGACACAGTTTGGTTTTTGATGTCTCTGAGATTCAGATGCCAGTTGGCACAAATAAATGTTGAATTAAATTAAGACCCTCCTCTGAGGTAAGAAAAGTAATGCTGTTAATCAACAACCTGTCATGTAAACTGTTAAGAAGCTTCAAGTTCAATATCATTTATAAATCACTAATACAATATAATATTTGATCTTGTGAAGTACAAATAGATAGCTCAATGGTTTAAAAAGTTAATAGACCTCTAAAATTAATTATTTACACACTCTACCTTTACTGGTATGTCCTGATCTAGAGATACAGTATGTTCTGGTGAAATATTTTATCTCCCATATACAACTATCTTTGATCTTAGACCACACTAGACCAATTTCCTTTGACCAAGGAGATGGGGAAATGAGAAAAACTAGCACATGTAATCCTTATATAACCCAATGAGGTAGGTAATAGACGTTTTTTGAAGCTCAGAGAGGTTAAGAAATCTGATCAGTGGCTGGGCTGGGATTCAAACCTAGATTTGATTCAAAGCCCGTGCCCTCCCACTACAACTCACTACCTCTCAAAAACAAGAAAGATCTAAAAACCTACAATGTATGCCATTTAACACTGTATTATCTAGAAATTTCAGCTCTCCATTGTTAATATAGAAAAGCAGCTTAAATTGGTAAATCAGACAGTTGAATTTTAAATTTTAAAAAAAGTTTATCTCTAATTAAACATGTAATTATTTTTAAAGAGTCAAACAATACAGAAAAAGCTAAAAACCAATCCCGGTTCCCACTGACAATAGCATTCTAAGCATTTTATTGGTATTCATTTATTTAATCCTCACAACAATCCTATGAGATGGGTACTTTTATTTTATCTCCATTTTATAGATAAATAAAGGACTCCAATGTGTAATTCATCTAAAGGGCTGGTCAGCAACAGAGACAGGATTTGAATGCAGGCTTTCAGTCTACACAGCACTATATTGAAGCTCTTAAAGTGCTATACAACGTGACATGTATCAGATGGAATTTTCTAAGAACAAATTTAAAAATTAAGGAAAGACCTTTTACATTAATAGTTAATTATAAAACAGACAAAACTAATAAATTGCTTGGGCTTCCAAACCACCAAAATGTTGCTCTCCAGTTAGTCAAACTTAAATACTAAAAGAAAAGCCAAGGACAAACAAAGCATTACACATGTGTTAACATCACCTGTGACAACCAGAAAACTAGAGGTGACTAAAGATCTTTATGTACAGTAGGGAATGAAAAGTTAAAATTTACTTCCCCCAACCAATAAGGGTACTGTACAAGTTAACAGCTGTACAAAGCTGAGTGTTTTGACATTCAGTCTCTAGACAACTATTAACCCTTCTCTCTTCCCTTCTCCTTCCTAAAACTAGTGATTTTTGATATTTTGGGGATGTCAATTAAGGCTAAGTGCTTAAATTCTACTGCTCCAGTATTTCGAGCCTAAATCTCATAATACAGAATTAGTAGGTTGGAGTCTTGTATTTTTTAAGGAGGCTTTCACAGAGCTCCAAACTTAAAGCACTCAGCTAGCTGACCATAACAAACTGTATGGCCTGAATGTCAGAGAAATCTAAAGTAGCACTTAAGTTTCCCACAGTTACAATCTATGGGACACGTGAAGAACCCAAGTAATAATTGTCATGACGTTAGCTTTGCAAAAATAGTTACTTGTAGAGCAGTATAGTTATCAAGTTGACTCCATAAACATTCACAAAACTATTTTCCCCAAAGCAGCACAAGTTAAAAAAAAAAACTATAAATTGACAAACATGGAATAAATCATGTACTACTCATTATGTCATGTCAGGGGGGGAAGTTACAGGGTAAAAATTGTGTTATATAATCATCAACAGTTGTAGCAGTTGGGGAAAATCGTGCATTTATAGATTATCAGCAATTATATCTGATAACATGCAATTTAACTATGAATATATGGATTAGTGATATTACTGAAACAAAGTACTAATGCAATAACATCAATTACTCAGCATTTTATATTCAAACTTTCATAAAACTTAGTTGACATAGCAACTCACGTAACAGTAACAGGATCTCATTTAATCAAATGGCAGAAAGATACAGAAGAGACCTAACTTGAGGCTGCTGAAAATTCATGGGCTTTGAATTCCTGATCCCCTCCTGGGCTCTGTATGAAGGTGGGGATTCTTTTTCAATTGAGAGTTTTCATGTGTCAAATCCCCACTCGAACTATGTCTACACCCTACTTATAGGATATGGCTGTAATAATGCTCAATAATCCCTTTGAGTTTCTATTTTTGTTATGAAAGTAAAGAATGCTAGTGTAGATATTTATAGATGCCCCAAAAGCCTAGGCCAAAGGGCACAAAAGTCATATGGGGTGAATGATTAGAACAGCATAGGCTTGACAGAGAGGCCCTAGTTTAGTTTATATAGAAAACTCATGCCAACACTGAACGTACCATCTAAATTAATGGGGTAAAACACCAAAGTACCCTGCAAAAATATCTCTGTACTCTACTTTTACCAGAACAACATAATTTTGGGGCCATCACTCTTAGGAATATTGCAATGCCCAAGCCCACCTTTCCTGCCATGCTCAAATTAAATGCCATCTTCTTCATGAAGCGTTCCCTAATTCTCTCCCAGCCAGAAGCAATCTTCCTTTTCCTGGACTCCCTAAACACCTATTTGAATATTTCCAATGGTATTTTCTATCTTGATATAGTGTTATTTCTGTTACATTTCTACCTTAAGATAGAGTTATTTCTGTTATATAGAGTTATTTCTGTTATATATAGAGTTATTTCTGTTATTTCTGTCCTACTCCTTAAAGACAGATAGGTACATTGACTTGTTTGTCTTTTACTCCCTTTAACACTCAGGACCGTTCAGTGTCTCCCACATAGCAGTCATTCAAATATTTACTAAATGAATACATAAACTGAATTACTATTTATACACAGCAATGCTATTCTTTATTCAACTCAACCATTTTAGGACTGTGCCTCCCAGGTGGGAAACACTAAGTACCAAAATACATTCTGTTACAATATTAGCGTTCTTACAGGAAGCCACTTTTGTCCTGTTCTCAACTTCTCTCTCTGTTGCCTTTTTACTGTTCCTTCTCTCTATTCCAATGAGAAAGCACTTGTCCCTTCCATTATTACTAAGAGCCTCATTATGTTCAAGGTAAAGTAAAAAAATACACTCAATGCAATTACCAGTTCCTCACAAATTTGGGGGCTACTTATCATTTCAACATTCAGGACTTGAATAAAAGAAAGTCCAAATTCTTTTCACTTCTAAGAACTATTTTCTTTTTTTCATTTTAGACAAAATGGAAGCACACAGCACAGGAAGCAGTCCTCAGTAAGCCACCGTTCATAAACAGCTTTGCTGAAAGTGTAACAAAGGTTCTGTTGTGTTCTTGCATGGCAGGGCCAGTAAGCAGCAGGAGCAGATGAACTCTTTAAGAAACAAAGGTTCTGTCTTCATGCAAATGTTTGCATTAATAAAAAATGAAGAAAAAAGATATAGAAAATGCAGGCTAGCTGGACATAATAGGTCTCTAAACGGGAGGTTTTTCACATTTTTCAGGCGGAGTCAGCAGGTCTTTTAAAAACTTTGTCATTCTGAACATTTCACAGACATCACAAGAAAGACATGCAAATAACAGAAGCAAATCAAAGGACATCCCGCTGCTCTGCTGGCGCCTCCCTCATCTATGCCTGGTTTGTCATTTTCTGTTAACCCTAATGCTAGCTGCTGTTTTGTTGAGGAACGGAGTTCCAAGCTCATGTGGCAGTACATGTCCAGCCAGCTGGCCTCTGCACTGATGACATTACAATGCAAGCCATGTACTACCACTCAGGGACACGTGCTGCCAGGCAACAAGTCCCACGTGTGATTATTATACACTCAGCTTACAAATTTGAATAGGAAAGAACCTCTAAACTAACCACTTAATAAGATATGATCTTGAGTGTGAGCATCACTGAGTAGTTTTCTGAAGGTGGACTTAATGAGGACCAGTTTTTCAAAAGTGAAATAAAAAATAAAGGCCTTAAATATAGAAAATTTAAAACCTTGTGAGGAGAGAGGTATTTACCTAATACCTACTACGTGCCAAGCACTGTACTGAGTGCTCAATCTGCATTATCTCATTTAATCTTCACGACTACCATTTGCGGTACTTATTATTTCCATTTTACAGCTGAGGAAATTGAGGCTTAGGGAGCTTACTAACTTGCCCAAGGTCACACAGCTAATAATAAAACTGTCGGTTTTGAATCCTGGCTTGGCATTATTAGCTGTGTGACCTTGGGAAGTTAATAAGCTCCCTATTAAGCTTCCTCTCCATTCTACACATTGTTCTCACCCCTTACTTTTGTGTCTTTTGTGATTGAAACCTAGCTTACTCTGAAAACACCACAATAACCATGACCCACTGAAGGACCACTAAAGTGTCACTCTTTATCCATTTTAATCATTTGGAGTCTCTACCATTCATTTTTAAGGGTGAGAGGCCTTTTAGTTAGGTCATGATAAGAATCTAATTAAAGCTACAGATGCTTTCTCACAGAAAAGTGGATATAATTTCATATGTTGTGTATAATTTTAGAGCATTCACGAACCTCCTAGGTTCATCTATAGCTTCCCTGAGAGTTCATGGCCTATATGTTAAAAAACAAAAAAACTCAAAACCCAGAACCCACATTTCTCTTCCCATGAATACCTGGTCAGTTTTCTTTCACAATGGGGACCTATCAAATCCCCTGAACTGAAAATTCCTTGTCCTTCTCAATTTCCATTGAACACACTATTCCTCTTCAACAGGACTTGAATTCACTGACATGCTCCCACAGACTGTCCCACTGGCCTCTCTTGGTTGTACTTGAAACCAGTAGCCAGTCACTTCATTACTATTCTCACCAGGGCTCCTGAATTACAAAAGCTCAAGGAGCAGCACTGTAAGATCATATCATTCAACTCCTTTCATTTTACAGATAAAGAAACTGAAGTCTTTCCTCATTCTTTTCCCTCTTAATCAGTGATGGAAAGTTCTTGGGCTTGCTCAAATGAAGCCCTCAAATTTTCCATATTTCTGTCTATAATCTCATTGCCAATGTTTTTCTTTAAACGAAGCAAGCAAAATAAATCATGGCAACAATGAAATTATTTCAAATATTTTTTCATACTCCCTGAATGGACATAATTTTTAAAATGAAACGGTCAAATGATATTATCCAGGCTTCTTTTATCCTATTGAGAGTACATTCAAGTCTCTGGGGCCAATCATAATCCAGGAACAATTTTAAATAATTTTTTTGTCCTACAATAAAAGTGATATATGATATAAGTAATAAGTATAATAAGTGATATAAGTGATAATAAGTATAATAAAGTTAATTTTCTTTAACATAAAGGTCACTCTCTTAAAGTTGGTCAATCACCATGCACTGACTCCATTAAAGAATTCCTGGACACAAGATCACTGAAGTAGACTAATTTAACCAGGAAACAAAATGAAATAGGCAATGCATATATAAATGTAAGGGGGGTTTGTGTGTGTTAGGAGGGAAGGGGAGAGCAGTTTGTAACAAACATCCATAAATTTATATAATGCTGTTGCAAAGACTGTTAGTTGTCAACTCCAGCAACCTCTTCCTCCTTACAAATATACTCCAACTTTTACCTGGGCTCATGACTACTGGCAGAAAGATCGTATTTCTCAGGCTTCTCTTGCAGCTAGGCTTTAGTCATGTGATTAAGCTATGAAATATAACCACAATATTGTGTGGGTCTTCTAGAAAGCACTTAAATGGAACTGATTCTACTGAAAGCTGTCTCTTATTTACACTGGGGGATAACAAAGAGCTCCTTCAGTCCTCATGAGTCATGAGGTAAAAGACTCTATGGTTAGGATACTGTAGGAAAAAGAAGCCTGAGTCCCTGATTACATCTTAGAAAATACCATACCAGCTGTGGGTTGCCTCTCTTCAGATCTCTTTTCCACAGAAGAGAAATAATCTTCTAACTTTTAAAATCATGTTATTTTTATTTTTTTCTGTGATATGCAGACAAACCAAATGTTAACGTAAAGCATCTATGTATTTTCCCAACAGTATAAATGAAAGGATCAAACTAATGTACCAATCAGAATGCTCATTGGCCTATTTATTGAGACAGGTGCATGCTAGGTGCATAAAGTGTTTCTAGACACTATCCTAGCATCTAGAGAGATATATTGCTATCTTCAATGCTTACTATTGCTGTAAACAGGGTAAGGTCTTAATCACTTTCATAACTTGAACAACAGTTTACTAAAAAATTTCACATATATTATCTCATGGAATCTTGCAACCCACCTGGGAGTCAGATAAAATATCTTCATTTTACAAGTGAGGAAATTGCTCAAGGTCACACAACCTGTAAGTGGTAGGGCAAAACCTTGAACTTTAATCTCATGAGTATGAATAATTTCCACTGAATCAGAGAATTAGGAAAATTCTTAGAGAAATTTAGAAAGTTGAAAATGACCATGATTAATACTAATTAATTGACATAAACACGAATATCATGATTGCAAAGTAGACCACAAATTAATGTCTTGGTATTTCGCAGAACTTACATAAAGACACTTTAAAGTTAATTTTTCCATTTACTAACTGAGGAAACATTCTGTTCAATTTTAGAACTGATGACAGCACCATTTCTTTCTCAGATCCTGCATTTTGCACTTGAGAAGAAAATGAACAAATGAGGGGCAGTACATGAAGTAAGAGGTAGCAAAGAAGTAGAATTTCTCTCTAATGACCACTTCTCTTTGGACAATCTGGGCAAGATTCTATCCAGTTCACCTGTTGGTAGTATAAGACATTTCTGTAATTGATTGCAGAAATCTTTCCTGAGAAAACTCACATGGCTCAAATAATCCAATTCATCAAGAAAAGGTGAATTGATCTCCAGTCCAGATCTCTAACAGTGAATTGATCCCAGCCCTGCATTGCCATCTCACTGAAAGGTTCATCCATGTAGCTGTGAGTAGTTGTTCATTAATTCTCATTGCAGCATAATATTCCATTGTTGAATATACTACAGTTTACCAATTCCCTTGTTGACAGAAAGAACTATTTACATGAAATGTCCAGAGAGTAGATTAGTGCTTGCCAGGGGTTGGGTGTAGGGGGAAGTGGAAGTGACTGCTAATTGGTATGGGTTTTCTTTTTGGGTTGATGAAAATGTTCTGGAATTGGTGGTTGCACAACGTTGTGAACAGAGTAAAAATCACTGAATTGTATACTTTAAAAGGATAAATTTCTATGGTATGTTAATTATGTCTCAATAAAAGAAGATACAGACTCAAAGAGTTAAAGATAGCAGCAGATAAGGGTTATTAAGAAAATTTTGGAAGATGGAAATTAGACAAACACGTAATAACTATTATGGTAGACTAAAAGACACTAAAAAATTAAGTGTCTGTATTAAGGAAAGATGACAAGAAGCAAGCCCACCTTTTACATAATACTAGAAAGACTTAGAAACTGTAGGTACAAGTACCTCTGAAGGCATGAGTATAAATAAAGGTAAAAGCAGAAGGTTGGTGTTATAGACTCAATGTCTGTACCTCCTCAAATTCATATGTTGAAGCTCTAACCCATAGTCTGTATTTAAAGTAAGGAAACAATTAAGGTTAAATGAAGTCAGAAGGGTGGGAGCCCTAATCCAGTAGGATTAGTGTCCTTATAAGAAGGAGGTATTAGAAGAGATCCCTCTCAACACATGTACACACCAAGAAAAGCATATGAGCACACAGCAAGAAGGAAACTGTCTGCAAGCCAGGGAAAGAGTCATCCCCAGAAACTTGCTTGACCTTGATCTTGAGCCTCCAGGGCTGTGAGAAAATAATTTTTGTTGTTTGAGTCACACAGTCTGTGATCTTTTGTTGTGGCAGCCTGAGATAATATAGTTGGGTGAAAAGTCTACAATAAGAAGCAGTTATTATTTCTAGATTCTCTCCCCAACCTTGTGTAGCAAAGTTACTACCCTTCCTCCATCCAGATATAACATTAAAGGTTTATTTTCTATTAAGAGGCTGAATCATTAGAACTTTGAATTTAGGAACACCAAGAACAGTTGAAGGTAGAGCTACTCTACTAAAAACAGAATGATTACACTAAAATCTACATACTTACCTGTAATACCCTTCCCTGCTCAGTACTTGAACAGATATCCAAAAGATCCAAAAACTTGAGGAAAGCTTCTTATATGAAAAACACATTAAAAATAACAAATAAAAAAAGAAATTCAAAGAAAAAGAAAAAATGCAGGAGACATATACACAAGCAAACAACAACAACAAAAACAACAAAAACAAAACAAGAAAAGAAATACTACAATAGTCTCAGAAGGGCAAGGTAAAATCTTCTATTCATGAATTCAAGACAAAAAAAAAAGTGAATACAAATTTTAAATATAGTAGTAGATATTTTAAGAATTCAACAGGATTGGAAAGGTTAAAGATATTCACAGAAAGTACAATAAAAAAATATATAAAATAGAGCAAAAGATAAAAAAATTAGAGCATGAATTCATAAGGTACAATGTCTGAGTAACAATTCCAGGGACAGACATAAGAAAATATCAAACATATAATTCCAGAAAACTTCTCAGAACTAAAAAATATGAATTTCCACACTGAAAGAGTCTTAAGACAATCAAAGAAGATCCACACCAACGGTTACTTTGTGAAAGATCACAAATCAGAATGGCATTAGATTTTTCAAGAGCAATATGGAAAGCTAAAAGATAAGGGAGAAATGTCTTTAAAATTCTAAGGGAAAACTATTTGCAACATAGAATTTTATACCTACACAAACTATCAATCAAGTGTAAGAGTAGTATAAAGACATATTCAGAGACACAAGATCCCTCAAATTTTATTTTGCATGCATCCTTTCTCAGAAAACTACTGGAGAATGTAATCTAATTTTTTTTTTAAAGTATAAGGAAAAAGAAAAACATAGGCTCCAGGTAATATGGAATAGAACTTGAGAAAGACAAGTAACATCCATGATGAAGATAAAGGATTTAGAAAGCAACTGGGCTGAATTAAAGCAGGAGGACAAATTAAGTGAAGCAGTACTCTAGGAGAGTAATCTTGAAAAAAATAAATTGAAATTTAGGGAATACCTAATGTGTTTACATGAACTGAGAGAAGACTGACCTTTTGGTTGGAGAGTTTAAATTAGAGACAAATTCATAGAAAACCAACCAAACAAAAGACAAGGCAATTATTAACTCCAGGAAACAGAAAAAAAAAACTAAGCAAAAAGAGAAAATATAGTAATCTACATAGCTAATATATACATACCATTTCCATAGTCATAATAAACACTGAATACTGACTTAACCAAAAATCATAATTTTATCAGAAGGCTAGGATGAAGGGGAAGTTAGGGAGCATACAAGCAATAAATCCGTCACAGGAAGTCGTTAGATAATATCTAAAACTGAAAACTCAAGAAGAGCAGTTCAAGTATGTTGTTAAAAATATGCAGCAAAATATCAAAAGAAATGGTGAAAAAAATTGAAAGCAGTTTAAGGAATAGGACTCAGAAGTGAGAAGTTTGTGGGGTATGGTACTGCTGTGTCTTGTTAAAATTCTTACAGATCTATTTGACTGATAAAATTCTGTAGCTAATAAAAATAAACATCGAACAATTTTTGTGCTATTTGGATCTTCCCTCTCCTTACTCATTATTTGTGACATCTTGCTTTCCTAAAACAGTTTTTCAATTGTTTCATCTAATTATTATTTTGCAATACTCTCGTATTTTTTTCTTTTATAAATTTATGTAGTCAAATGTATGTCTAATTTTTGTTGCTTTTTTCAATGGATTTATTTATGTATCCTTATCACAACTGTCTTAATGCTGCTATAAAATCTTGTACTTGTGTCTTGTCAAGCTATCTTCTTTCCCATAGCAACTAATACAAACTTTCTTTGCTCTCCTAAGCCTTTTGCTTCTGTTTCCCTAACTCTAAAAAGATAACTTTGATTCTTACTTCAAAGACTGAGAAGGTATGCTCAGCTAAAGAACATCAACTTTCAGCTCCATTTCTAAGCTTAACTCTGTCCTTCACCATGCTTACTTTTTCTGTTGTTCAAATGCAATTATTCCTGTGGGAGGGTGAAGTGGGTAAAGGGGATCAAATATATGGTAGCTGAAGGAAACTGGACTCTGGGTGATAATCACACAATAGAATATGTAGATGTCAAATTATAATGTAAACCCAAAAATTATATAATTGTTATTAACCAATGTTACCCCAATAAACTTAATTAAAAAAATACAATTATTCCTTGTAGAGTCAGGGTTTTTCATTGTTTGCTTTTTTATTGAGATATAATTGACCTATAATATTATATTAGTTTCAGATGTACGGCGTAATGATTTGATATTTGTATATACTGAAAAATGATCACTACATAAGTCTAGTTAACATCCATCACCACACGCAAAGTTTCAAAAATTTTTCTCTTGTGATGAGAACTTTTAAGATCTACTCTGTTAACAACTTCCAAATATACAATACAGTATATTTATTAACTGTTGTCACCAACTGATGTGGTGACATTAACAGATGTCACCACAGTGTACATCCCCAGGATTTATGGTATAACTGAACGTTTGTACCTTTTCCCACCTTCACCCATTTCACAGACCCCTACTCCCATCTCTGACAACCACCAATCTGTTCTCTGGATCTTTGAGTCTGATTTTTGTGGTGGTGGTGGTAAGGAGGTTGTTTTGTTTTTAGAGTCTACATATTAGTGAGACCATATGGTACTTGTCTTTCTCTGCCTGACTTATTCACTTAGCATAATGCCCTCACAGTCCATCCACATTGTTGCAAATAGCAGGATTTCCTTCTTTTTATTGCTGAGTAATATCCTTGTAGAATCATTTTAAGACCTGATTTCTCACTTGGGAATTTCTGCTAATTGAGAAAAATCTTACCTATAAATTGCTTTCAAATATAATGTTTGTCCATATTAAATATAACAATAAATATAAATATAACAATAAATCATATTATGTTTTATAAACATATAATTAAACATCCATATTTTAGGGTCAACATATTTTTTTAGATCTCAAATATTATTATTATTATTATTATTATTATTATTGATGCCTATAGCACCTGGTCTTCCTAGATGGTCTCCCATCCAAGTACTAATCAGTCCCAACCCTGCTTAACTTCTGAGATCAGACATCGGACTTGTTCAGGGTGGCATGGCCGTAGATAATGGACTGTGGCTCCTGGGGCATGAACCCAGGACATTCTGTGTGTAAAGTAGAAGTGCTAACCGCTACACTATGGAACCATGTCCTCAAATATTTTTAAAGATCTCAGAAGAGATTACAGTTTAGGCACAATGCCTACAATGCCTAATAGATAAATATGCCTCTCACCTCCAAAACAATCTTATATCTCTGCCCTTGATCCCAGAATTATCTCCTGCCTCTTCTGAAAACGTATTCCATCAGCTAATCATCCTTTCCTTCTTCTGGATTTTCTCTCTCTCCTTCTAAAATGGCTCCCTTTCCTTTAGCTTATAACCATATTCAAGACCCTCCTATCTAAAAAATTAAAAACAACAAACTCTCCCTACTCTTGCTATCATTCCCTCTCCTTCTTCTTCTCCAATCAACCAAATTTCTGGAAATAAATCTAGACTACCTATTGTCTCAACTCCTTCACTCTTCCAAGAAAATATGGCATCCTGCCACACTATTCCACTGAAACTTCTCACATAATGCCAGAACAACCTTCTTTGCAGCTCTTCTCTTATTTGACCTCTCTGAGGCAACTGCTATCACTGAACATTCTCTCCATCTTAAAACTCACTCCTCTCCCAATTCCTCTGGCACCACCTTTTCCTTGTTCTCCTAAATCTCTTAAGATTTAGCAATCACTCTCAGTCTAGGAAAATAAATATATTTATTATAAAACTAGCTCTCTAGAGAGAAGATTTAGGTTCCTACAATGGGTCTCTAACTTCCAATTAAAAAAAAAAAAAAACTTATGGAAGCAAAGTAACCCCCGACACCCAGCAACCAAAACAACTATAAATAACTAAAATACTAATATTATATGAACTCATTCAAGTGCAGAAAGGGATTATTCTGATTAGTTGAAAAGGTTCACAAAGGACACAGAAGACATACAAGGGAAATGACAGGACACATAGAGTTAGGAAAGAAAAAAAAGTAATAATAAAAGGGAGCAATCGAGCTCAATGGTAACAAAAGGCAGAAAAGTAAAGAACAGGGAAAAAGGATGAAATACCTTTGCCTATGAACAAGGACAAGGAGCTACCAACAGCACACCTCACCTTGAGTGGGAACGACATCGCTATGGTACATACTATGTATGGCAGATCATTCTTTGCATACTACAAAATCTATGCTTCTTTTCTTACACACGATTGTCTGGCTGGACTTTGATTCCCAGGCTCCTCTGCAATTAGCAGGGGCTTTTTATTAAGTTATGAAATGTGAGCACAGATAATGACTGCCTTACTTGCTTAAAAGATGTTTGCCCTAGAATCACTTTCTTTTTCCTTTCTGCTGACTGGAAATGGCTACAACTGGGGCATCCTCAGAGACCATGTGTTTCAAATGGCGTGGTTGCCCTGCTAGCCTGAAATCCTGTGATGGCTTCCTAGAGCAGATCCTACCTTCCACATCCTGGACGTAGGTTAAGTTAGAGAGAAATAAAGTTCTCTCTTGTATGAACCACTGCATTGGCAAGTGGGGTTGGGGGCTTATAACAGCAGCTCATTCCATTTCCTGACATCCATTATCATGAGTATATGTCATAATGTATCTACAGTACAATATAATAAATGTTTAAAAAAATAAAACCACGTCATCAAGAAAATGTTAAATTGGATGTGGTCCCACAGTATTGCGGTTAGCAGGTCTACTTTACATGCAGAAGGGTTCTGGGTTCACGCCCCAGTGGAGCCATGGTCCATGGTCTACAGCCATGCCACCCTGAACAAGCCCGATGTCTGATCTCGGAAGCAAAGTAGGGTTGGGCCTGGTTAGTACTTAGATGGAAGACCACCTAGGAAGACCAGGTGCTGTAGGCGTAAATAATAATAAATAATAATAAAAAAAGAAAATAAATTTAAAAAAATAAAAAATAAATTTTAAATTATGTTCTATATATTATATCAAAGAATCTAGAGAATATAGCACTTATTCTATAGAAATTTCTGTTAAAATATTAAGTTCTGACACTTTATCCTTATTGAACTGAATAGGAAAAAGGACCTATAGAAATAACAGGACCTAAAAGAAAGCAAAGCAGCTAACACATGCTTTAGAGTCAGATAAACTTCATTCAAGCTTTACCCTCACATCTACTAGCTTAGTGATCCTGGGCAAGTTACAGAACCTAAACCTTGGTTTCCTCACAGAAAAGTGGGGATCAGCCTGGTGCCTACCTCACGGGTCTTCTCACGTTTTGTTGCCTAAAATCTTACGAAGATACCGACAGAAAAGGAAGAGATGTCAGTGATAATTTTGTAATTTATAAATATAAAACATTTTCTGGTATCCCTTCTCCTCTAAAGATAACCACCAAAGCTATTTTTATTACTTGGCTGAGTTTAAAAACTTTCCAGGTAGGCAACCAATGTCAGGTCCTTCAACAACAGTTATTTTTCTCTTAACTAATAGGAAATATGATAAGAAAAAGTTCACAATGTGAGACAAATCAACCACTTCTTTTCCTTAAGTTTGTTTCTCCTTTAGAAATACAAGATCAAAAACAAATATTTACTGGAAGAGCAAAGGTCAAAACAGTGCCTATGCCTAGACATGGCAAAAAAAGATTAGCAAGACTCCAAAGGCTATTTGTAGGCATAACCTTGAAGAGAAAAAAGACGGGGCCATTCTCTCTGAAGACCTAACCTATTTTCTTCTAATTATATAGTCACCATTCTCTACCATGCCGAACCTTGAAGACAAGGCAAAAGATTGACCGCACTACATATGTAAGACTTTATAAGTTAATCATGTTTCTAAACATCAGTCTGGTGGTTTATAGACTATCAAGAAAGATGATCAATTTTAGGTCTCATTAAATAGTTTAAAACATTTGACATATATTAATTCATCCTCTCAACCCCCTGTGTGGTAGTTTTATCAACTCCATTTGTTGGGGAAATTTGATCAAGGAGAATAATAATAGTATTATCTATTTACAAAACACCTTCCTTATAAAGAGCTCCACATGTTTATCTTTTCTATCTTCTGACACTCCTGTGAGGTAGGTGGCAATATTACCTTTTCCTTTCTTAAAGGTGAAATGCTATGGCTCAAGGAGCTTAATGATTACTCACATGGCAGCCTGTATTTTATCCACTACCTAGAACATCCTGCTTGAGATTAACACTAGACCAGGGACTCAAGTCTGAACTGTGTATAACTCAAGAGCGTCAAGCTCTCGTTTTCTCTATAGCCATCCTTCAATGCGTCACATTCCAAAAAGGATTGGGGTCATGCTTGTTGTTTAAGCTCATGTGCTCACTGTTTATAAAGCTTATTATCCTTTCTCTAAATTGGACCATTTAAGTTTTGTCTAGATGCCCGAAAGCTAAATTATTTTTTGTTTACTGTCTGTGTACTAGCATTGTAAATGATGTCATCAGGATTGTACAAAACTCTTAGACAAAGCTCCAGGGCCAGTAAAAGCAAATCACTTGGGGAAGAGTGCATGCAGGTCTTCTTCCTTCTGGTTTTTTTTTTTTAAGGAGGCATCACACAAAAAGATGACTCATTAAACCCAAGAGTTGACTATGCCAGTAAGGGCTTCTTATGTAGCCCTCCACAAAGAGACCTGAGTGGCAGCATAAGGCCTCCTATTCTATGCATTTTCCCCCAGGCAGAATGTGCATTTGTGAGGCTACATACACAGTTATAATCTCCCCGAGAGGCAACTCCTTCCATATGACAGGCTGAACAGTAGCCTGAGTGCTAGCTTCATGTTGCCTGTGCAGTTTACATGCTGAAATACCAGACACATTTAATCTCTCCTTTCTGAAAAGCTAAGATGGGAGAGAAGAACCGAAGCTGGAAAGAACTCCACACAGAGAAAAAGGAGGCCAGCCCAAGGGCCCAAACTCACTTTCACAAGGGGTTGAGCGTCTTTGTGTGTTGCCTACTTACATGTCAATTTGCAGGACTTTGGGGCATGAGAACCAAGGAGCAGAGTGGTTCCGGCAGCCTCTCCATTTGACAAGCAAAGCTGAAGACATGTGGCCTTTAGTCACATTCAAAAGTGTCATTGTTTCAAACATGCCTACTTTAAAATACATAATTTTCCCATTTAGCACATGTTGTATGTAAGATTCTGCCATATGATTAAAAAAAAGAAAGAAAGAAAAGACAATGGCCCTAATACAGCCCTATCCCTGCCACATACCTCTGTTTACTGTTTACTCGGGACTGGTGGGGCTATCCCAGGTGAGAGGAGTCTGCATTTAAAAACACCTGATATGAAGGCCTGGGGCACAGATTTCTGTCTGAGATTACAGAAACTAAAGCTTATGCTTTATCACAATTACCTGTAATCTCAGGGCCAGATAATAGTATTAGCAAGACCTTGAGCTACACAATAGGACAGCTGGAAAAAAAGGCTCTTACTCTCTCCAAAGAACACTGCTTTTAAAAAGCTAATTCAATGACTAAAAAGAAAGGGCTCTGAAAGTACCTTCTCTAACAATATTTACTTTTACTGGATTCCGGCTAATCAAACAAAACTTAGTCAAAAGCTTTTATGAAAAATACATTTGATGATTTCAACAGTAATTGCTTTGTTTAAAGAAAGGTGCTTAAGAGAAAACATAGCTGATGGGATCAGTAATTTGGTAAATTCAGATGTTTGGGAAAATCCCTCCCCTCTTTGATAAATCATTAAAATTCTGCTCAGATAAATGTGTTTTGACTTGAAATTCCAATCATAGAATGAGCTATTTCTAAAGGCCCCTAGGAAAGTAGTATGAGGGTGATTCCAACACAGAGGACCTAAGGGTTAGTTTATGAGAGTAATTCCAAGTCTTAATTAAAGCATATTACTCTGCCCAACTAAATGACAGGATCTCATGGAGATGCCCCCAAATTTTATAAAATTTCCTTCCTTCTTCAAATGCCATTTTAAAAAATGTATTAAATATTACTGTTGTGTAACCAAAACATAAAAACTAGAGTATTAACCAAGAAACTAACCTTAGATATAATCAGAGTTTAAAACCAGAAGGATCCGGGGCAGATTTTAATCAGTCATCCTTTTTTTCATCCATGGAAAGAGGCAAAGGAAAAAAAAAGTCTAGTGTCTCTCACATGGTAGGAATTCAATAACTATGTGTTGAACTGAATTCCTTTCTCTCATTTAAAAAAATATTTATTCTGCTATTTAAAGCAGACCATTCATTTAATAATTGAGCACTTAACTTGGGCCAAGCACTGTGCTAGATTTTGGAGATACTAAGAGAATAAGCCTGCCCTATGGCTTCAGTTCTAGTAAGAAACAAAAACCAATAATACACAAATAGATGAACAAGATAACTGTGATAACTGCTAAGAAGGATATAACAAAGGACGATGAACTACAGTTAAGCTAATGGATCCTTTATCTTTTCTGATCCATTATTATTACTTTTTAAAACTTTTATTACTCAGCTTCCTAAGATTACTCAATTAGCAAACATGGTATTTGTGCAAATAAAAGTGATCCCCAACTTTTGGATAGCAGTTGGAGGAAAAATTTTAATATTACTTAAATATATAAATGGTAAGCAAGGTCAAAATAATACAGAACTATTTTAAAACCCTAGAATAACACTGAAATAATTTGTAATTTAGTTACCTTGGAGAAATAAGGGTGAGTGAAAGTCGAGAACAACGTGCCTTTAAAACTCACTTGCTCTTCCCCCACCCCCAACAAAAGGATATTTATTACATTTATTAAATAGCTTACAGACTCCATGAAAAGGCAGAAGAAACGGAGTCTAGGCTAAACTTCCAGGAACAACTCCTAAGGGCACATCCCAAAACTGGGCCACCTAGGGAACTGAGGCCCCTGCCATGACTGATAAGCTGCTGACCAAAGTGGGAAAGCACGGACACAGCTGCATACATAAAGTTCACTCACTCCCTAACGGCATTTATTACACTGTCGCTTTGTGTTACAGTCATTTTTGAATATGTCTAATCTCCTTTCTATGGCTTAAGTTGTCTGGGGGGAGGAATACTTTATATTCATGCCTTGCATTATATAAAGAGGGAAGGAAGGAAGGAAGGAAGGAAGGAAGGAA